>NC_053036.3:30218226-30925967 GCF_002575655.3 Aegilops tauschii subsp. strangulata | reverse complement strand
CTGTTGAAGATGCTCTTACCATACCTATTTTTTTTTGCGAATTGAATTCTGTTTACCAACTTCTCTTGTTCGAATATCATGTCCACTATTCTAGCTGCTTTTTCTTGGATTAAGCATAACTGGAAACTGCTCATATTTTTACAGCATTCTATTTGTGAGAAACAAAACACTGCTCACTGGTACTGTACCGCAAGCTCACTACTCCCCAAAATGGAGGTGTCACTTTACAGCAATTCTGATGTCGATCCAACACCAGCTTACCACCAGCAAACGCGGCACTGGCACTACTACTACTACTAGTAGCATGCATGCACGCGCCGCCGGCCGGTGCCTACCTACGTACTCCACCACCAAACCAAGTCGATCACCAACAGCGACGTGGAGGCACACGCACCGACCGATCCGATCATGCAGCGGGCGCCGTATATATTAACTCGCCATCTAGAATTTCGGTGAGTTAGCCGGCCTCTCGTTGTCACGCATCACTTCGCCGCCCACCCCTCGAGCTTCGAGCATGCAGCCAGATCATCGGCCGAGCTGTGCCGATCAATGTGGAGGCCTATATAAGCCATGCGTCGCCTGTTTCATCCATTCATCCATCAGCCACTTCACACAGGCTGCGACTCAGAGGTTCAGGCATGGCAGCTCCAAGAGCACTCGTCCTCGGCTTCCTGCTGGTGATCGCCATCGCCAACGCCGAGGCGGCGTCCATCGTCGTCGGCCTGGCCAAGTGCGCCGATTGCACCGGGAAGAACATCAAGGCAGAGGAAGCCTTTAAGGGTAAGCTACTAATTAAGCTCTAGCTAGCTAGATTAGATAGAATACTCCACTTCGTAAATGCATGATGTTGCTCTGCTCATGTTCTGCCATGAACGTACCTCAGGTCTTCAGGTGGCGATCAAGTGCAAGAACGTCAATGGCGAGTACGAGAGCAAGGCAGTAGGTACCCTTGACGGCACCGGCGCTTTCAGCGTGCCCGTGGCCGCCGACCTCCACAACGCCGACTGCGTCGCACAGCTCCACAGCACCGCCTCCAACGCACCGTGCTCCGGCCAGGAGCCATCAAAGATCGTGCCGGTGTCTGAGGGCACCACCTTCGGGGTCGTTGCCGGCGCCAAGACGAACATGCTGGCATCGCCAGAGTGTGCGTCGGCGACCCTGTGCGGACCGATCAAGAAGCACATCATCGAGCACTTCCATCACAAGAAGCCCGTGCCGCCCAAGCCGGAGCCCAAGCCCCAGCCCCACCCGGACTACGGCCCCGTGCCCAAGCCCGAGCCCAAGCCGCAGCCCCACCCGGACTACCACCCCGTCCCTCCCACGCCCACCTACGGCGGCGGCAGCGGCGGCGGTGGATACCATGGACACCACTGACTCCAATCTGCCACCGTCCGGCCTAGCAGTGAAATTTCATGGCTTGTTGCTGTCAGTGAGTGAGCGACGTTGCTATTTATGTCACGGGTTAGCTTGATCTTCTATCATTCAGAATAACAGTTGTGAGGGATAAGTATGTGTGTCAGGCAAATGTACGGGTAATGGGTCATTTTTTTTACAAGGTTTGTAATATCGGTGTGAATTTTTGTAATGAGAAGTTCCTATATCAGTATATCATGATCAATCAAGTACACTCCCTGTCCGCCGAGCGGATGTGTCATGCAATTGTGTCCTTCAAATTTGGTCCTAAGTACTTGTCCGCCCTTCTCTCTTTGTCAAATTTTCTAGATCAATAACAATTCGATTGTACATTTAAATAGTTGCAAACAAATGCAACCAATAGCAAAATCACCCGATACTCAATGAGTTTTATATATCGACCCCAAAAGCAAATGAACCGGCTCACCATACCAAATGCCTCCTTTTACACAAAGTGTTTGTACATGCTATCATGCAAGTCGTGAACAAACTTGGCCACGTCGTGATCCAAGTCATCAGCCTTCACGTATATATAAGATCTTTTGCTCCTCACACACTTGCTTGATCGCAAGCTTCATATCCTTATGCTCAATCTTCTTCTTTTGGATTTCCATGAACTGTTTCCTCCTTGATCTCATTGTGCTTGGCACACCCCTCTTCTTTCTTCACCATGATGTCCTCAATTTCTCTATCGTCTTGGCCGCCACCCCTTCTTGCTTCCTTTCTCGTCCTCCCATTTCCTCCCCCTTGACCTAGCCACATGGGTGGCTAGTGCAAGCCCGGCCTCCTCCAAATTGCTCCACTTGCTTTGCGCATTCAACTTATACCAACAATGCATCTTCATGAATAGCTTGCCCTCGGCCTTGTGGTACAATGTGGCTACCCGGCTGGGCTAGCAAAGCAATACAGTGGCATGATCAACAAGTTGCAACATAGAGAAAATCAATCAAATGACCAACACATAGAGCATCATGAAGAAAAAAAATATGAGCTCTGAGAAGTGACGCGCCACTTAGTCACTAGTTTTCTATTTGTGCATACACACCATGATACTTGTTGATGGCTTCTTGAATGATGTACCATCGTTGGCTTAGCGACTTCCTTGTTGTAGGGCTCATAGTGCTTTTTCTCATGAAACCAATCGTGCACACTTTGCCAAAGGGTCGAGCCCTTTTTCTCCATACCTTGAAATGGTTCAACACTTGTGCCTAACCACGTCAAACACAATAATTCATCCTCCTTGTTTGAGTACGCCAAATCCCTCTTTTTATTTCCGTCCGCATCGAGGACTGGCGACTACTGAGTGTCCGTCAACGTCTCTTTCTCTGGATGCGGTGAGTAGTCGTCATAGACTTGTACGTCTTCATGGCCATCACAATTATGGATCATATTCATCATTGCCTCGTCGCCCGATCGCCGCCATCGAGCTTGGGGGAGGCATTCCGCCAAACAACGATTGGGCACCACCGGAAATGGGCTCCTTGGACGGAAGCCGCAACCGAACAAGTGTCAGAAACTCGGTAAACACGTAATTGTTGTTGAGGTCGATGTTGTACAGTGGAGGGTGGCCGGAGACGAAGGATGCAATGGAGTGCTGCGATGATCACTGCATGCCGGGTTGATCATATTGATTGGTGGCAAAGTATTACGGTGCCTTGTACTGGGTGGGACAGAGCGGCGATTGCCCGAAGGGCAACATACGTCACTTATTCACTCATGATCCCGCGGAAATATCTTATTCTTTCCCGAAAATCTTTTGTTATTTCCTAATCTTTTTCCAAAACCTAATGTCATGAATATTCGATGGTTTTACGTCTTTATATACCTTTGGGGAGGCCTCTCCTTTTTCCATTGACAAATGAATCTATTCCAGTTGCATATTAAGTTTTAAGTAAAGGCAAGCATCTCTTAGGCCATGACACTCTCATGGGACGAGTGCTAGACGACCTCATAGGAGGAGTATCACCTTTGCAGCTGGCGGAAGCCCGCCACATGTATTATGCCCCTTCCACGAGGAGGATTTCGAGCTGGAAGACGCTTCTCCTGATGCGTTGGGACGAGGTCTCAAGCATGACTGGAAATGTGATATCAAGGTGGAGATAGCTCATCCGAAGAAGAAGTCCCCAAGGAGGCAATGATCAAGTTGAATCTCTTAAACATATTAGCTCCAGTAATCCTGCACTACAAATTAGGGTACCCCAGCCGTCGTGGATGGCCATACCATCCATAGATCATTGGAGGGTGACTATCAATTAACTTTGTCACACCACACCACCAGCAAGAGGATCAATATTGGGGCTCACATATCTGGCAAGCTGCCTGGGGCATGGGAGAAGAAGTACCTCATCAACCCCAATTATGCACCGAAGCTGCATCCTATCAACATCCATGAGCACACTTGCTGACTTGAGGTACATGCTAATGGGTCACCCATCCACTGTGATCTTTTGCATGAACTTCTCAGGCAGTTGGAGAAAAAGATTGATGAGGACACTAAGTCCAATCTCAACGCCCGGCTCATGCTCATTGCCAACCTAGCTGAAATTGTGCACACGAACCAACATCATATTGCTGACCTAGAGAAGACTAATGAGTTGCTCCATCAGGCCCTTGCACACAACCCTTCCACTACAACTGAGAAGAAACCCCGTGGTACCATCGACTGAGAGGGATTATTAGATCCTGCCAGTTTAGTGCTTAAGCTTGGGGAGATTCATAAGCCCTTGCATCTTTACTGTTTTCGTATGTTTATTTCCTCAAAATTGAGTTAGTTCGTTTTCAATTTTGCATAATACGTAAATTGCAAAAAAGCTCCCCATGAGCATGGGAGAAATTATCTATCCTATGATTAGCGTGTCTTAATGATGAATGATGATATTACAACGTTCAATATTTCTATTAGAGATATGCATTAGGTTGAGTGCTAGTGTACTTGTTACTTTTGAATGACTATAGGGTCTTCCGCACCACTAGTTTTGATGGTTAAGTGTAGGTTGTCAAATCCTAACATGTTAGGGTATTTTTAGCTTCACTAGCTTGCCAAAAAGAGGAACAAAAAGATGAAAATAAATTTCCCGCCACAAGATATTATAGCGTAGAACGAGTAGCAAGTAGACGCGGAACTCTCAAACCATGAACACGTGGATGGTTTTATACTCCGTTTTGAAATTAGCACTTGGCTACATGCATCCTCAAATTGGATGGGTTCATACTACGTGTGCAATCCATAGAGGGGCCGTCGTATGTCGGTTCTTCGAAGGATATGTTCATGGGACTTCAAGAATGCGATCTTCACCAACTCTTTTTCCGATGCAACTTGTTGTTGGTAAGATCAAATCTAGCCTTGTATGCACAGTCTTCATAGTGATCATGTGAACTTGATCCGTAGACTGATTTTTTTCCTACCAAGTTTCCAACACCTACTACTAGCCTTCGATCTAGCATGCCATGTTTACCATACCCGTCGAATAGCATGTCTGTTCTGTTTACCAACTTCTCTTGTTCGAATATCATGTCAACTATACGTTGATCATCTTCTATATGTTTTTTCGTGGATTAAACATAACTGGAAACTGCTCATTTTTTTTACAACATTCTAGTATTTGTGAACAACAAAGCACTGCTCATTGGTACTGTACCGCAAGCTCCCTACTCCCCAAAATGGACATACACTTTACAGCAATTCTGATGTCGATCCAACACCAGCTTAGCACCAGCAAACAGGCCGGGTACTACTAGTCTACTACTACTTGCGTTGCATGCATGCACGCACGCAAATGCATGTGCATGTCGATTGAGAGACGCGGCCGGTGCCTACCTACGTACTCCACCAAACCAAGTCGATCACCAACCGCGCGCGACGTGGAGGCACACGCACCGACCGATCCGATCATGCAGCGGCCGCGGTATTAAAGTCGCCATCTGAAATTTCGGCGAGTTAGCCGGTCTCTCGTTGTCACGCATCACTTCGCCGGCCACCCGGCGAACATGCAGCCAGATCATCCACCGAGCTGGATCGATCAATGCCGAGGCCTATATAAGCCATGCGTCGCCTGTTCCATCCATCCATTCATCGACCAGCCACTTCACACAGGCAAACAAGTGGTAGAGGTTCAGGCATGGCAGCTCCGAGAGCGCTCGTCCTCGCCGTCCTGCTCGTGATTGCCATCGCCAACGCGGAGGCGACGTCGGTGGTCATCGGCCTGGCCAAGTGCGCCGACTGCACCAGGAAGAACATGAAGGCCGAGGAAGCCTTCAAGGGTAAGATATGCACCTCAATCGTACTATATATGTCAATGCACACACCTATATAGATGGAGATCTGATCATGGTTGTCATCCTGTCAACGTACCTCAGGTCTACAGGTGGCGATCAAGTGCAAGAAAGTCGACGGCGAGTACGAGAGCAAGGCGGTGGGTTCCCTCGACGGCACCGGCGCCTTCAGCGTGCCCCTCGCTTCTGACCTCCATGGCGCCGACTGCGTGGCTCAGCTCCACAGCGCCGCATCCAACGCGCCGTGCCCCGGCCAGGAGCCATCCAAGATCGTGCCGCTGTCCGAGGGCACCACCTTCGGTGTCATCGCCGGCGCCAACACCGCCACCCCATCCGTGGCGTCGCCCGAGTGTGCGTCCATGACCTTGTGCGGGCCGATCAAGAAGCACATCATCGAGCACTTCCACCACAAGAAGCCGGTGCCACCGAAGCCGGAGCCGAAGCCCCAGCCTCACCCGGACTACCACCCCGTGCCCAAGCCGGAGCCGAAGCCGCAGCCCCACCCAGACTACCACCCCGTCCCTCCCACGCCCACCTACGGTGGCGGCGGTGGCGGTGGATACCACGGACACCACTGACTCCAGTGATCCAGTCTACCACCCACCCGCCCAGCACTGAAGTCCCCATGGTTTCGTGCTCTGAGTGACGTTGCTATTTATGATCGCCGCATGCACAGTTGGTTTGGCCTTTTATTATTCCCTACCCCGTTTTCCAGTATTTGCAGAATGAGTTCAGAATAACTATTATGAGGGTCAGTGTGTCAGGCAAGTGTGTGGGTGTTGTTGGAATCTTGTCATGAAAGATCAATTCGCCGGCCTTCCTAGTGAAGATGCCGCTACTCATCTAAATAGCTTCGTTGATTTGTGTGATATGCAAAAGAAGAAAGATGTTGACAATGATATTGTTAAATTGAAGCTATTTCCTTTTTCGCTTAGAGATCGTGCTAAAGCTTGGTTTTCGTCTTTGCCTAAAAATAGTATTGATTCTTGGAATAAGTGCAAAGATGCTTTTATCTCTAAGTATTTTCCTCCTGCTAAGATTATCTCTCTTAGAAACGATATTATGAATTTTAAGCAACTCGATCATGAACATGTTGCACAAGCTTGGGAGAGGATGAAATTAATGATACGTAATTGCCCCACGCATGGTTTGAATTTGTGGATGATTATACAAATTTTTATGCCGGATTGAATTTTGCTTCTAGAAATCTTTTAGATTCGGCCGCGGGAGGCACTTTTATGGAAATCACTTTAGGAGAAGCTACTAAACTCCTAGATAATATTATGGTTAATTATTCTCAATGGCACATTGAAAGATCTACTAATAAAAAAGTGCATGCGATAAAAGAAATTAATGTTTTGAGTGGAAAGATGGATGAACTTATGAAATTATTTGCTACTAAGAGTGTTTCTTCTGATCCTAATGATATGCCTTTGTCTACTTTGATTGAGAATAATAATGAATCTTTGTATGTAAATTTTGTTGGTAGGAATAATTTTGGTAACAACGCGTATAGAGGAAACTTTAATCCTAGGCCTTATCCTAGTAATTCCTCTAATAATTATGATAATTCCTACAACAATTCTTATGGAAATTTTAATAAGATGCCCTCTGAATTTGAGACTAGTGTTAAGGAATTTATGAATTCGCAAAATAATTTCAATGCTTTCCTTGAAGAGAAATTGCTTAAAGTTGATGAATTGGCTAGGAACGTTGATAGAATTTCTCTTGATGTCGATTCTTTAAAACTTAGATCTATTTCTCCTAAGCATGATATCAATGAGTCTCTCAAAACCATGAGAATTTCCATTGATGAGTGCAAAGAAAGAACCGCTAGGATGCGTGCTAAGAAAGATTGCTTTATGAAAGCGTGTTCTTCTAGTTTCTATGAAAATAAAGATGAAGATCTAAAGGTTATTGATGTGTCCCCTATTAAATCTTTGTTTTGCAATATGAATCTTGATAATGATGGGACTGAATATGATCCACCTTTACCTAGAAGGCATTCCAGAAATTCGGAGTTTTTAGATCTTGATGCTAAAATTGATAAAAGTGGGATTGAAGAGATCAAAACATTAGATATTAATGAACCCACTATTTTGGATTTCAAGGAATTTAATTATGATAATTGCTCTTTGATAGATTGTATTTCCTTGTTGCAATCCGTGCTAAATTCTCCTCATGCTTATAGTCAAAATAAAGCCTTTACCAAACATATCGTTGATGCTTTGAGGCAATCTTATGAAGAAAAACTTGAGTTGGAAGTTTCTATTCCTAGAAAACTCTATGATGAGTGGGAACCTACTATTAAAATTAAAATTAAAGATCATGAATGATATGCTTTGTGTGATTTGGGTGCTTGTGTTTCCACGATTCCAAAAACTTTGTGTGATTTGCTAGGTTTCCGTGATTTTGATGATTACTCTTTAAACTTGCACCTTGCGGATTCCACTATTAAGAAACCTATGGGAAGAATTAATGATGTTCTTATTGTTGCAAATAGGAACTATGTGCCCGTAGATTTTATTGTTCTTGATATAGATTGCAATCCTTCATGTCCTATTATTCTTGGTAGACCTTTCCTTAGAACGATTGGTGCAATTATTGATATGAAGGAAGGGAATATTAGATTCCAATTTCCATTAAAGAAAGGCATGGAACACTTCCCTAGAAAGAAAATAAAATTACCATATGAATCTATCATGAGAGCCACTTATGGATTGCCTACCAAAAATGAGAATACCTAGATCTATCCTTGCTTTTATGCCTAGGTAGGGGCGTTAAACGATAGCGCTTGTTGGGAGGCAACCCAATTTTATTTTTAGTTTTTTGCTTTTTGCTTCTGTTTAGGAATAAATATTTGTTCTAGCCTCTGGTTAGATGTGTTTTTATGTTTTAATTAGTGTTTGTGCCAAGTTAAACCTATAGGATCTTCTTGGATGATAGTTATTTGATCTTGCAGAAAATTCCAGAAACTTTCTGTTCACGAAAATAATTGTTAAAAATCACCAGAACGTGATAAAATATTGATTCCAATTGCTGCTGATCAATAAGCAAATTGTCTAGGTCGTCCTATTTTGGCTGATTGTTTGGAGTTCCAGAAGTTTACGTTAGTTACAGATTACTACAGACTGTTCTGTTTTTGACAGATTCTGTTTTTCGTGTGTTGTTTGCCTATTTTGATGAATCTGTGGCTAGTAAAATTGAACATATAAAAGATGAGCTAGTGCGCCCAACTAGCGGCACCAGCCACGTCTCCTTTTATTCGCCATGAACAAGGTCGCGGAGAGAGATAAGTCTCGAGCGCCCCATCTCCCCTCCTCTCGCCTCCGCCATCGCCTCCTCCCCTCTCCTCTCTCTCTCCCGTCTCCTCCCTCTCAACCCTAGCCGCCACCACCCACCCTCTACTGCTCCACCACGCACTCACCTCCCCTCTGGATCAGGTGCGGGCCGGCCGGTGCGCGCAGGTGGCGGCGCTCCGCTCGAGGGCAAAGGGAGGCAACGGCGGCGGTGGCCGCCGTGGACACCCATCTCTCTCCCCTGCAGACGAACCCCGCTGCAGGAGGCCGCCATGGAGGCCCGTCCCGAGCTCGCCTCGCCGCTCCTCCGGTGACCTTCGTTGCGCCTGGATCCGGGCGGATCCGACGATTCCCCGACGCACAGGTGGGCCCGCACGCGGCGCTAGGCGGAGGAGCCCTCCCATGGCGCCGGCGGCTTTGGAGATGAGGGCTGCACATAGGAAGAGGAGCAGCAGCAGCTCGAGGTCATTAAGGGTTTGCCTCTACCTCCTCCTTCCCCCTCCCCGCTCTTGACACATGTTTTTCCTGCTAAGTCCAGCAAGCAGTTTGAGCCCATTTGGTCTTCCATTAGTTCGCTTCTTACAAATCTTGTTTCCCTCTGCTCTTGCTACCTCTCCCTGCCCTTATATGCAAGATTGTACTCTACAGCTGCTGGAATTGGCAGCACAAATCTCTTCCATTCCAGAACTACCAAACAATTTAACAGTACTTTTGATGTTTTTTGTAGCTATTGGCGCCTTCAGGGAAGAGGTGCTGCTAACGGAAAGTATTCCCAAATTTTTGTAAGTTTTTATTTTGTACTGAGTTTTTGATAACTGACAGATTACTTGAAGAACATACCATCAGTTGCATGAAATTGATATTTTTTATATGGCTGCCAAGGGGAAACGTGTAGGTCCATAATTTGGATAATCCAAGGACTAATCATGTTTGTGATCTTCAGTGCATACAATCTTTCATCAGTTCTACTTATTATCCTGTCATGTGGCAAACTATAACAGTTGTGGTACTGCACTACAATCACAGGTGATATTTTTATCATACATCCAATCAGTTTGTGTATCAAAGTACACTGCTAATTCACTACATGTCGTACTTAGATTCAAATCCTTACTTAACATGGGTGAAAGGAATAACAAACACATAAATATAAAATAGTGATTCTTTCACAACATGTTTTTATAGTTATACATAATGAATTAAGGCAGTATACAGGAGTGCCCTAAAAAGATGTCGGATTCAAAGTGTTGTTGAAAAATCCATGCTTGGGTGGAAGTAATGTTGGATAAGTAGTGGCATGAGGGAGCACATGATGACAGCTAAACATAATAGAAGGGGAATCAGGAATGGAGGCAGTTTTTATTGCTCGGGAAGAAAAACTAAATATGTTGCAACAGAGAAAGTCGTCCCATATATTATTCGGGAAATGTAGATGGATGCCAAGATGGATAAGCCGGTAAAAGAGGAACATACAAGACACTAATGTTATGCAGAATCTTTCAAGCAGTTACCAAACTGTAATATGGTTGTGATACCAATATTTAAAACCTTCGGGTTTCCAGTGTGTGTATTCGAATAAACAGAGGTAGTTCTCTGTTGGAAACTATTTTTCCCATGATTAGTTGAGACACCTAATCAAAAAATTATAGAAGAAAAAAAGTCTGGTACTTTCAGTAAAATACATTTTCTCTCTCACACCATTACAATTGTGTATTGTACATAATAAACTTTTATTAATGCTTTAGTAAGCTATATGATCCAAATACTTTTTTTTTCATCTCACATTGTTACCATTTTGTATTATTCTCTATGCTAAGAACTCACAACACTTGACTGTCCCTGTTAAACCTATGGTGGAAGTCATTGTGCTTATATATAAGTTTTTTAATAATACCAAAGAATAAATACATCCATCCACATCTCTTATTGATTCTCTACTTCCCAGGTATTTTCGGCATCAAATCTATAGCACATGGCATATCTACATGTTGTTTACATTCAGATTTTGGTGTTCAAATTATGGTTTGGTTGCAGTACTTAATAAAGCTTAGTAGGCTCATTATTGGTTACTAATTTACACATGTGGTTGCAACATGTCTAATTTGGTGCCCATTTGACTGCACATAAATTTCAGCATATCCAATTTCCACATGTGATTTGCTTTGTCGTCGGGCTATAATGACTTAAGGAGAAGTTCCTAGAGCCAGCTGTTACTAGAAAGTTTCAGGAAGAAATTAGGATTCTGTGATAATTGTAGTTGAGATCAATTTACACGCTTTCACCTGCTTCACAAGTTCTCATGAATTTGGTTAATTTTGAAGAGTCATAGAAAGAAGCTTTTTAGATTATCCCAAAGAGTAAAACTAGTTAGTAATCTGGACTGAGTGGCAAGTCTGTGCATGGCTTTGGAGTAAGTGACTTGAAAACTATTTAGTATCTACATATCTCTAGGCTCACACTGAAGTCGTCCTTCGCCCTGTTGAATTCCAAGCATTTCATCTATCATAACGCCATGACTCCTCTTCGGTCTCTCATTGGTATACTCAATTATATGATAAGAGAAAATATATTTAGATGTCACCAAAATAATTACAAATGAACAATTCAAGTCATATACCAGGAGTATTGTGTTTGCTATTGTCTGCTCATATCTTCAGATGTCAAATTTCAGGCATGTCTCCATAAAAATGTATTATACAGTGGGACGGAAGGAGTACTTTATTAGGCTTTTTGTACAACATCAAAATTAATGGTTCACTGCTTTGTTTTCCCTCGATGTTGATTTCATCTATATATATCACTCACTTGGCTATTAGTATTATCTGTTACATCATGCATGGCCTCTGTATCTTATTTTTGTTTGACCTTCGACCATTCTCCTTATTGATTTTCACCATTCATAGGTGTCATGTAGGAAATAGAAATATCTTTGTATTTTTTTACAGCAAGCATGGCTGACCTCTGTATTTTTTTTAAGTTCATTGTTGCACATCTCACTACTTGTGTTATGCTGTAAGAAAATGAGATGTAAGCACATGTATTGGCTAGACCATCTAGATCTTTCAAATATGTGCTGCAAGAGACATTGAAAGACAAATATTATTTCTCCCCCAGCTCGTTATTTTCTACACTGTATTGTTCTTGTATCCGTTCCATCAGTTCTTATAGGGCCTGCAGATCAGCTCAATTTATATATGTCTTTACTCCTGAACATAATTTAATGACGTTCATTCTTTCAGCTTACGAAAATTTGTGTCTTAATTATGAATTCTCGCACATCATTTTATTTGGTAGAGGAAATAGCATGCCTTTATCCAATTATTCTGAGCCTGCCACTCCTTGCACTACTTTACTGGGATCATGTTAATTGATAATTAGTTGATGGATATGATAAATTCCTAGGTCTAACATGCCATCTGGTGCTTGAAACTGTTATTGTATTAACTAGGCGAGATGTTCATTTGCATTCGCAGTTGTGTAGTCCCAAGAAATCGTGTAAGTTTCATTTGATTATTCAAGTTTTGGTAAATGACTTATTAGAACCAATGTGTCAATTAGCTAGGGCCACCGGGTCCTCTTCCCTTTTGGTTAGACCTCCCCCACATGAGCTCTGCAATCCCTTGCTCTGCCACTTCTGCTCCTCATATGCATTTTTGTTTGTGCAATTTTACATCTTGGTGTTTTTCTATCCAGTGACTTGGAAGCATATTGCCCATGCGTGGTGCCCCAATAGCACGGTATTATTTCAGTTCCGAGTTCATGTTTTTTCCTAGACACATGGTCATACATACAAAAGTTTTACTTCCGAAACAGAGGTAGCAGTATATATGATTATTGTCTGTGGCTGAAATTGATATTTGTTTTGTTGTTAATAAGAAGAGATCGTTTGTCTCGTGCAAATGCCTACCCTGTTGATCTGTTAATGCCAATTGCAGAAGTGTCTGATCCTAGCTACCGATGATCTAATTTGTGGCATTATTACCTTAAGAAAATATTTGCATTTAATTTCCTTTATATATAAGGGGTATAAGTTCTTACCAAATGTACTCAAATATATGGTTATTGAAAAAATGCAAATATTTTCAACACGAACATGGTTTTAAACGGGTCTTTGCGCCATTTGGTGCAACTGGTCATCTAGTAGTTTAAAAACCATAGAGAAGTTGGAATACAGTAGGTTTAACACCAATATAAATAAAGAATGAGTTCATTACAGTACCTTGAAGTGGTCTTCTATTTTCTTTCGCTAACGGAGCTCACGAGATTTTCTGCTGAGTTTGGTGTTGTGAAGTTTTCAAGTTTTGGGTGAAAGATTTGATGGATTATGAAACAAGGAGTGGCAAGAGCCTAAGCTTGGGGATGCCCATGGCACCCCCAAGATAATCTAAGGACACCTAAAAGCCAGAGCTTGGGGATGCCCCGGAAGGCATCCCCTCTTTCGTCTACTTCCATCGGTAAGTTTACTTGGAGCTATATTTTTATTCACCACATGATATGTGTTTTTCTTGGAGCGTCTTGTATGATTTGAGTCTTTGCTTTTTAGTTTACCACAATCATCTTTGCTGTACACAACTTTTGAGAGAGACAGACATGATTCGGAAATTATTAGAATACTCTATATGCTTCACTTATATCTTTTGAGTTATATAGTTTTTGCTCTAGTACTTCACTTATATCTTTTAGAGCACGGTGGTGGATTTGTTTTATAGAAAATATTATTATCTCATGCTTCACTTAGATTATTTTGAGAGTCTCAAATAGCATGGTAATTTGCTTAAATAATCCTAATATGCTAGGTATTCAAGAATAGTAAAAAACTTTCTTATGAGTGTTTTGAATACTAATAGAAGTTTGATGCTTGATGATTGTTTTGAGACATGGAGGTAGTGATATTAAAGTTGTGCTAGTTGAGTAGTTGTGAATTTGAGAAATACTTGTGTTGAAGTTTGCAAGTCCCGTAGCATGCACGTATGGTAAACGTTATGTAACAAATTTGAAACATGAGGTGTTCTTTGATTGTCCTCCTTATGAGTGGCGGTCGGGGACGAGCGATGGTCTTTTCCTACCAATCTATCGCCCTAGGAGCTGTTGGGGAACGTAGCGGAAATTCAAAATTTTCTACGCATCACCAAGATCAATCTATGGAGTAATCTAGCAACGAGGGGAAGGGGAGTGCATCTACATACCATTGTAGATCGCGATGCGGAAGCGTTGCAAGAACGCGGATGAAGGAGTCGTACTCGTAGCGATTCAGATCGCGGTTGATTCCGATCTAAGCGCCGAACCACGACGCCTCCGCGTTCAACACACGTGCAGCCCGGTGACGTCTCCCACGCCTTGATCCAGCAAGGAGAGAGGGAGAGGTTGGGGAAGACTTCGTCCAGCAGCAGCACGACGGCGTGGTGGTGATGGAGGAGCGTGGCAATCCTGCAGGGCTTCGCCAAGCACTGCGGGAGAGGAGGGGGAGAGGGGTAGGGCTGCGCCAAGAGAGAGATCATCTCGTGTCTTTGCAGCCCCAAATACCTCAAGTATATATAGGGGAAGGGGAGGGGCTGCGCCCCCATCTAGGGTTCCCTCCTCAGGGGTGGCGGCAGCCCCCAAAACCCATCTAGGGTGCAGCCAAGGGGAAAAGAGAGGGGGCGCACCTAGGGTGGGCCTTAAGGCCCATCTGGACCTAGGGTTTGCCCCCTCCCACTCTCCCTGCGCCTTGGGCCTTGGTGGGGGGGCGCACCAGCCCACCTGGAGCTGGTTCCCTCCCACACTTGGCCCACGCAGCCTTCTGGGGCTGGTGGCCCCACCTGGTGGACCCCCGGGACCCTCCCGGTGGTCCCGGTACATTACCGATAGCACCCGAAACTTTTCCGGTGACCAAAACAGGACTTCCCATATATAAATCTTTACCTCCGGACCATTCCGGAACTCCTCGTGACGTCCGGGATCTCATCCGGGACTCCGAAAAACATTCGGTAACCACGTATATCTATTCCCTATAACCCTAGCGTCATCGAACCTTAAGTGTGTAGACCCTACGGGTTCGGGAACCATGCAGACATGACCGAGACCTTCTCCGGCCAATAACCAACAGCGGGATCTGGATACCCATGTTGCCTCCCACATGTTCCACGATGATCTCATCGGATGAACCACCATGTCGGGGATTCAATCAATCCCGTATACAATTCCCTTTGTCTATCGGTATGGTACTTGCCCGAGATTCGATCGTCGGTATCCCGATACCTTGTTCAATCTCGTTACCGGCAAGTCTCTTTACTCGTTCCGTAACACATCATCCCGTGATCAACTCCTTGGTCACATTGTGCACATTATGATGATGTCCTACCGAGTGGGCCCAGAGATACCTCTCCGTTTACACGGAGTGACAAATCCCAGTCTCGATTCGTGCCAACCCAACAGACACTTTCGGAGATACCTGTAGTGCACCTTTATAGCCACCCAGTTACGTTGTGACGTTTGGTACACCCAAAGCATTCCTACGGTATCCGGGAGTTGCACAATCTCATGGTCTAAGGAAATGATACTTGACATTAGAAAAGCTCTTAGCAAACGAACTACACGATCTTGTGCTAGGCTTAGGATTGGGTCTTGTCCATCACATCATTCTCCTAATGATGTGATCCCGTTATCAACGACATCCAATGTCCATGGTCAGGAAACCGTAACCATCTATTGATCAACGAGCTAGTCAACTAGAGGCTTACTAGGGACATGGTGTTGTCTATGTATCCACACATGTATCTGAGTTTCCTATCAATACAATTCTAGCATGGATAATAAACGATTATCATGAACAAGGAAATATAATAATAACCAATTTATTATTGCCTCTAGGGCATATTTCTAACAGTCTCCCACTTGCACTAGAGTCAATAATCTAGTTCACATCACCATGTGATTAACACTCACCGGTCACATCACCATGTGACCAACATCCAAAGAGTTTACTAGAGTCAACAATCTAGTTCACATCACTATGTGATTAACACTCAATGAGTTCTGGTTTGATCATGTTATGCTTGTGAGAGAGGTTATTAGTCAACGGGTCTGAACCTTTCAGATCTGTGTGTGCTTTACGAATATCTATGTCATCTTGTGGATGCTACCACGCGCTACTTGGAGCCATTTCAAATAAATGCTCTACTATACGAATCCGGTTTACTACTCAGAGTCATCCGGATTAGTGTCAAAGTTCGCATCGACGTAACCCTTTACGACGAACTCCTTTTCACCTCCATAATCGAGAAAATTCCTTAGTCCACTAGATACTAAGGATAAGTTCGACCGCTGTCATGTGATCCATTCCCGGATCACTATTGTACCCCTTGACCAACTCATGGCAAGGCACACTACATGTGCGGTACACAGCATAGCATACTGTAGAGCCTACGTCTAAAGCATAGGGGACGACCTTCGTCCTTTCTCTCTCTTCTGCTGTGGTGAGGTCTTGAGTCTTACTCAATACTCACACCTTGTAACACAGCCAAGAACTCCTTCTTTGCTGATCTATTTTGAACTCTTTCAAAATCATGTCAAGGTGTGCGTTCTTTGAAAGTATCATCAGGCGTCTTGATCTATCTCTATAGATCTTGATGCCCAATATGTAAGCAGCGTTATCCAGGTCTTCCTTTGAAAAACTCCTTTCAAACAACCCTTTATGCTTTCCAGAAATTCTACATCATTTCGGATCAACAATATGTCATTCACATATACTTATCAGAAATGTTGTAGCGCTCCCACTCACTTTATTGTAAATACAAGTTTCTAACAAACTTTGTATAAACCCAAAAACTTTGATCACTCCATCAAAGCGTATATTCTGACTCCGAGATGCTTGCTCTAGTCCATGGAAGGATCGCTGGAGCTAGCATACCTTTTAGCATCCTTAGGATCAACAAAACCTTTCTGATTGTATCACATACAACCTTTCCTTACGAAAACTGGAAAGGAAACTTGTTTTTGACATCCATCTGCCAGATTTCATAAATGCAGCTAATGCTAACATGATTCCGACGGACTTAAGCATCGCTACGGATGAGAAAATATCATCGTAGTCAACTCCTTGAACTTGTGAAAATACTCTTTGCCACAAGTCGAGCTTCATAGACGGTAACATTACCGCCCATGTCCGTCTTCTTCTTAAAGATCCATTTATCTCAATGGCTTGCCGATCATCGGGCAAGTTCACCAAAGTCCATGCTTTGTTCTGATACATGGATCCTATCTCGGATTTCATAGCTTCTAACCATTTGTCGGAATATGGGCCCACCATCGCTTCTCCATAGCTCGTAGGTTCATTGTTGTCTAACAACATGATATCTAAGACAGGATCACGTACCACTCTGAAGTAGCACGCATCCTCGTCGTCCTACGAGGTTTGGTAGTGACTTGATCCGAAGTTTCATGATCACTATCATAAGCTTCCACTTCAATTGGTGTAGGTGCCACAAGAACAACTTCCTGTGCCCTGCTACACACTAGTTGAAGTGACGGTTCAATAACCTTATCAAGTCTTCACCATCCTCCCACTCAATTCTTTCGAGAGAAACTTTTCCTCGAGAAAGGACTCGTTTCTAGAAGCAATTACTTTTGCTTCCAGATCTGAAATAGGAGGTATGCCCAACTGTTTGGGTATTCTATGAAGATGCATTTATCCGCTTTGGGTTCGAGCTTATCAGCCTGAAACTTTTTCACGTAAGCGTCGCAGCCCCAAACTTTTAAGAAACGACAGCTTAGGTTTCTCTAAACCATAGTTCATACGGTGTCGTCTCAACGGAATTGCGTGGTGCCCTATTTAAAGTGAATGCGGTTGTCTCTAATGCCTAACCCATAAACGATAGTGGTAATTCGATAAGAGACATCATGGTATGCACCATATCCAATAGGGTGCAGTTATGATGTTCGGACACACCATCACACTGTGGTGTTCCAGGCGGTATTAAATGTTTCCACAATGTCTTAATTGTGTGCCAAACTCGTAACTCAGATATCTCTATGATCATATCATAGACATTTTATCCTCTTGTCACGACGATCTTCAACTTCACTCTGAAATTACTTGAACCTTTCAATAATTTAGACTTGTGTTTCATCAAGTAAATACACTCAGCATCTACTCAAATCATCTGTGAAGTAAGAACATAACGACGTCCACTGCATGCCTCAGCACTCATTGGACTGCATACATCAAAATATATTACTTCCAACAAGTTGCTCTCTTGTTCCATCTTACTGAAAATGAGGCCTTTCAGTCATCTTGCCCATGTGGTATGATTTGCATGTCTCAAGTGATTCAAAATCAAGTGAGTCCAAACGATCCATCTGCATGGAGTTTCTTCATGCATATATACCAATAGACATGGTTCGCATGTCTCAATCTTTTCAAAAACGAGTGAGTCCAAAGATCCATCTACATGGAGCTTCTTCATGCGTTTTATACCAATATGACTCAAGTGGCAGTGCCACAAGTATGTGGTACTATCATTACTATCTTGTATCTTTTGGCATGAACATGTGTATCACTACGATCGAGATTCATTTTAGGTGCAAGACCATTGAAGGTATTATTCAAATAAACAGAGTAACCATTATTCTCCTTAAATGAATAACCGTATTGCGATAAACATAATCCAATCATGTTTATGCTCAACACCAAATAACAATTATTTAGGTTTAACACCAATCTCGATGGTAGAGGGAGCATGCGATGCTTGATCACATCAACCTTGGAAACACTTCCAACACATATCGTCATCTCACCTTTAGCTAGTCTCCGTTTATTCCGCAGCTTTTATTTCGAGTTACTAACACTTTAGCAACCGAACCGGTATCTAATACCCTGGTGCTGCTAGGAGTACTAGTAAAGTACACATTCATATAATGTATATCCAATATACTTCTGTCGACCTTGCCTGCCTTCTCATCTACCAAGTATCTAGGGTAGTTTTGCTTCAGTGACCGTTCCCCTCATTACAGAAGCACTTAGTCTCGGGTTTGGGTTCAACCTTGGGATTCTTCACTAGAGCAGCAAATGATTTGCTGTTTCATGAAGTATCCCTTTTGCCCTTGCCCTTCTTGAAACTAGTGGTTTTACTAACCATCAACAATTGATGCTCCTATTTGATTTCTACTTTCACGGTGTCAAACATCGCGAATAGCTGAAGGATCATCATGTCTATCCCTGATATGTTATAGTTCATCACGAAGCTCTAATAGCTTGGTGGCAGTGACTATGGAGAACCATCACTATCTCATCTGGAAGATTAACTCCCACTCGATTCAAGCGATTGTAGTACTCAGACAATCTGAGCACATGCTCAACGATTGAGCTTTTCTCCCTTAGTTTGCAGGCTTAAGAAACTTGTCAGAGGTCTCATACCTCTTGACGTGGGCACTAGTCTGAAATCCCAATTTCAGTCTTCGGAACATCTCATATGTTCTGCGACGTTTCAAAAACGTCTTTGGTGCCACAATTCTAAACCGTTAGCATTACGCACTGAACTATCACGTAGTCATCAAAACGTGTATGTCAGATGTTTCGCAACATCTACAGACGACGCTGAGGTTCAGCACACCGAGCGGTGCATTAAGGACATAAGCCTTCTGTGCAGCAATGAGGACAATCCTCAGTTTATGGACCCAGTCCGCATAATTGCTACTACCAACTTTCAACTAAATTTTCTCTAGGAACATATCTTAAACAGTAGAACTAAAGCATAAGCTATGACATAATTTGCAAAGACCTTTTGACTATGTTCATGATAATTAAGTTCATCTGATTATTTAATGAACTCCCACTCAGATAGACATCCCTCTAGTCATCTAAGTGATACATGATCCGAGTCAAACTAGGCCGTGTCCGATCATCACGTGAGACGGACTAGTCATCATCGATGAACATCTCCATGTTGATCGCATCTACTATACGACTCATGTTCGACCTTTCGATCTCTTGTGTTCCGAGGCCATGTCTGTACATGCTAGGCTCGTCAAGTCAACCTAAGTGTTTCGCATGTGTTCCGAGGCCATGTCTGTACATGGTAGGCTCGTCAACACCCGTTGTATTCGAACGTTAGAATCTATCACACCCGATCATCACATGGTGCTTCGAAACAACGAACCTTCGCAACGGTGCACAGTTAGGGGGAACACGTCTCTTGAAATTTTAGTGAGGGATCATCTTATTTATGCTACCGTCGTTCTAAGCAAATAAGATGTAAACATGATAAACATCACATGCAAATCATAAAGTGACGTGATATGGCCAATATCATCTTGCGCCTTTGATCTCCATCTTTGAGGCGCGGCATGATCACCTTCGTCACCGGCATGACACCATGATCTCCATCATCATGATCTCCATCATCGTGTCTTCATGAAGTTGTCTCGCCAACTATTACTTATACTACTATGGCTAACGGTTAGCAATAAAGTAAAGTAATTACATGGCGTTTTCTTTGACACGCAGGTCATACAATAAATTAAGACAACTCCTATGGCTCCTGCCGGTTGTCATACTCATCGACATGCAAGTCGTGATTCCTATTACAAGAACAAGATCAATCTCATACATCACATATATCATTCATCACATCCTTTTGGCCATATCACATCACATAGCATACCCTGCAAAAACAAGTTAGACGTCCTCTAATTGTTGTTGCATGTTTTACGTGGCTGCTATGGGATTCTAGCAAGAACGTTTCTTACCTACGCAAAAGCCACAACGTGATATGCCAATTTCTATTTACCCTTCATAAGGACCCTTTTCATCGAATCCGATCCGACTAAAGTGGGAGAGACAGACACCCGCTAGCCACCTTATGCAACTAGTGCATGTCAGTCGGTGGAACCTGTCTCACGTAAGTGTACGTGTAAGGTCGGTCCGGGCCGCTTCATCCCACGATGCCGCCGAATCAAGATAAGACTAGTAACGGCAAGTAAATTGACAAAATCGACGCCCACAACTACTTTGTGTTCTACTCGTGCATAGAAACTACGCATAGACCTAGCTCATGATGCCACTGTTGGGGAACGTAGCGGAAATTCAAAATTTTCTACGCATCACCAAGATCAATCTATGGAGTAATCTAGCAACGAGGGGAAGGGGAGTGCATCTACATACCATTGTAGATCGCGATGCGGAAGCGTTGCAAGAACGCGGATGAAGGAGTCGTACTCGTAGCGATTCAGATCGCGGTTGATTCCGATCTAAGCGCCGAACCACGGCGCCTCCGCGTTCAACACACGTGCAGCCCGGTGACGTCTCCCACGCCTTGATCCAGCAAGGAGAGAGGGAGAGGTTGGGGAAGACTCCGTCCAGCACCAGCACGACGGCGTGGTGGTGATGGAGGAGCGTGGCAATCCTGCAGGCATTCGCCAAGCACCGCGGGAGAGGAGGGGGAGAGGGGTAGGGCTGCGCCAAGAGAGAGATCATCTCGTGTCTTTGCAGCCCCAAATACCTCAAGTATATATAGGGGAAGGGGAGGGGCTGCGCCCCCATCTAGGGTTCCCTCCCCAGGGGTGGCGGCAGCCCCCAAAACCCATCTAGGGTGCGGCCAAGGGGAAAGAGAGGGGGGCGCACCTAGGGTGGGCCTTAAGGCCCATCTGGACCTAGGGTTTGCCCCCTCCCACTCTCCCTGCGCCTTGGGCCTTGGTGGGGGGCACACCAGCCCACCTGGAGCTGGTTCCTTCCCACACTTGGCCCACGCAGCCTTCTGGGGCTGGTGGCCCCACTGGAGGACCCCCGGGACCCTCCCGGTGGTCCCGGTACATTACCGATAGCACCCGAAACTTTTCCGGTGACCAAAACAGGACTTCCCATATATAAATCTTTACCTCCGGACCATTCCGGAACTCCTCGTGACGTCCGGGATCTCATCCGGGACTCCGAAAAACATTCGGTAACCACGTATATCTATTCCCTATAACCCTAGCATCATCGAACCTTAAGTGTGTAGACCCTACGGGTTCGGGAACCATGCAGACATGACCGAGACCTTCTCCGGCCAATAACCAACAGCGGGATCTGGATACCCATGTTGCCTCCCACATGTTCCACGATGATCTCATCGGATGAACCACGATGTCGGGGATTCAATCAATCCCGTATACAATTCCCTTTGTCTATCGGTATGGTACTTGCCCGAGATTCGATCGTCGGTATCCCGATACCTTGTTCAATCTCGTTACCGGCAAGTCTCTTTACTCGTTCCGTAACACATCATCCCGTGATCAACTCCTTGGTCACATTGTGCACATTATGATGATGTCCTACCGAGTGGGCCCAGAGATACCTCTCTGTTTACACGGAGTGACAAATCCCAGTCTCGATTCGTGCCAACCCAACAGACACTTTCGGAGATACCTGTAGTGCACCTTTATAGCCACCCAGTTACGTTGTGACGTTTGGTACACCCAAAGCATTCCTACGGTATCCGGGAGTTGCACAATCTCATGGTCTAAGGAAATGATACTTGACATTAGAAAAGCTCTTAGCAAACGAACTACACGATCTTGTGCTAGGCTTAGGATTGGGTCTTGTCCATCACATCATTCTCCTAATGATGTGATCCCGTTATCAACGACATCCAATGTCCATGGTCAGGAAACCGTAACCATCTATTGATCAACGAGCTAGTCAACTAGAGGCTTACTAGGGACATGGTGTTGTCTATGTATCCACACATGTATCTGAGTTTCCTATCAATACAATTCTAGCATGGATAATAAACGATTATCATGAACAAGGAAATATAATAATAACCAATTTATTATTGCCTCTAGGGCATATTTCTAACAGTCTCCCACTTGCACTAGAGTCAATAATCTAGTTCACATCACCATGTGATTAACACTCACCGGTCACATCACCATGTGACCAACATCCAAAGAGTTTACTAGAGTCAACAATCTAGTTCACATCACTATGTGATTAACACTCAATGAGTTCTGGTTTGATCATGTTATGCTTGTGAGAGAGGTTATTAGTCAACGGGTCTGAACCTTTCAGATCTGTGTGTGCTTTACGAATATCTATGTCATCTTGTGGATGCTACCACGCGCTACTTGGAGCCATTTCAAATAAATGCTCTACTATACGAATCCGGTTTACTACTCAGAGTCATCCGGATTAGTGTCAAAGTTCGCATCGACGTAACCCTTTACGACGAACTCCTTTTCACCTCCATAATCGAGAAAATTCCTTAGTCCACTAGATACTAAGGATAAGTTCGACCGCTGTCATGTGATCCATTCCCGGATCACTATTGTACCCCTTGACCAACTCATGGCAAGGCACACTACATGTGCGGTACACAGCATAGCATACTGTAGAGCCTACGTCTAAAGCATAGGGGACGACCTTCGTCCTTTCTCTCTCTTCTGCTGTGGTCAGGTCTTGAGTCTTACTCAATACTCACACCTTGTAACACAGCCAAGAACTCCTTCTTTGCTGATCTATTTTGAACTCTTTCAAAATCATGTCAAGGTGTGCGTTCTTTGAAAGTATCATCAGGCGTCTTGATCTATCTCTATAGATCTTGATGCCCAATATGTAAGCAGCGTTATCCAGGTCTTCCTTTGAAAAACTCCTTTCAAACAACCCTTTATGCTTTCCAGAAATTCTACATCATTTCGGATCAACAATATGTCATTCACATATACTTATCAGAAATGTTGTAGCGCTCCCACTCACTTTATTGTAAATACAAGTTTCTAACAAACTTTGTATAAACCCAAAAACTTTGATCACTCCATCAAAGCGTATATTCTGACTCCGAGATGCTTGCTCTAGTCCATGGAAGGATCGCTGGAGCTAGCATACCTTTTAGCATCCTTAGGATCAACAAAACCTTTCTGATTGTATCACATACAACCTTTCCTTACGAAAACTGGAAAGGAAACTTGTTTTTGACATCCATCTGCCAGATTTCATAAATGCAGCTAATGCTAACATGATTCCGACGGACTTAAGCATCGCTACGGATGAGAAAATATCATCGTAGTCAACTCCTTGAACTTGTGAAAATACTCTTTGCCACAAGTCGAGCTTCATAGACGGTAACATTACCGCCCATGTCCGTCTTCTTCTTAAAGATCCATTTATCTCAATGGCTTGCCGATCATCGGGCAAGTTCACCAAAGTCCATGCTTTGTTCTGATACATGGATCCTATCTCGGATTTCATAGCTTCTAACCATTTGTCGGAATATGGGCCCACCATCGCTTCTCCATAGCTCGTAGGTTCATTGTTGTCTAACAACATGATATCTAAGACAGGATCACGTACCACTCTGAAGTAGCACGCATCCTCGTCGTCCTACGAGGTTTGGTAGTGACTTGATCCGAAGTTTCATGATCACTATCATAAGCTTCCACTTCAATTGGTGTAGGTGCCACAAGAACAACTTCCTGTGCCCTGCTACACACTAGTTGAAGTGACGGTTCAATAACCTTATCAAGTCTTCACCATCCTCCCACTCAATTCTTTCGAGAGAAACTTTTCCTCGAGAAAGGACTCGTTTCTAGAAGCAATTACTTTTGCTTCCAGATCTGAAATAGGAGGTATGCCCAACTGTTTGGGTATTCTATGAAGATGCATTTATCCGCTTTGGGTTCGAGCTTATCAGCCTGAAACTTTTTCACATAAGCGTCGCAGCCCCAAACTTTTAAGAAACGACAGCTTAGGTTTCTCTAAACCATAGTTCATACGGTGTCGTCTCAACGGAATTGCGTGGTGCCCTATTTAAAGTGAATGCGGTTGTCTCTAATGCCTAACCCATAAACGATAGTGGTAATTCGATAAGAGACATCATGGTATGCACCATATCCAATAGGGTGCAGTTATGATGTTCGGACACACCATCACACTGTGGTGTTCCAGGCGGTATTAAATGTTTCCACAATGTCTTAATTGTGTGCCAAACTCGTAACTCAGATATCTCTATGATCATATCATAGACATTTTATCCTCTTGTCACGACGATCTTCAACTTCACTCTGAAATTACTTGAACCTTTCAATAATTTAGACTTGTGTTTCATCAAGTAAATACACTCAGCATCTACTCAAATCATCTGTGAAGTAAGAACATAACGACGTCCACTGCATGCCTCAGCACTCATTGGACTGCATACATCAAAATATATTACTTCCAACAAGTTGCTCTCTTGTTCCATCTTACTGAAAATGAGGCCTTTCAGTCATCTTGCCCATGTGGTATGATTTGCATGTCTCAAGTGATTCAAAATCAAGTGAGTCCAAACGATCCATCTGCATGGAGTTTCTTCATGCATATATACCAATAGACATGGTTCGCATGTCTCAATCTTTTCAAAAACGAGTGAGTCCAAAGATCCATCTACATGGAGCTTCTTCATGCGTTTTATACCAATATGACTCAAGTGGCAGTGCCACAAGTATGTGGTACTATCATTACTATCTTGTATCTTTTGGCATGAACATGTGTATCACTACGATCGAGATTCATTTTAGGTGCAAGACCATTGAAGGTATTATTCAAATAAACAGAGTAACCATTATTCTCCTTAAATGAATAACCGTATTGCGATAAACATAATCCAATCATGTTTATGCTCAACACCAAATAACAATTATTTAGGTTTAACACCAATCTCGATGGTAGAGGGAGCATGCGATGCTTGATCACATCAACCTTGGAAACACTTCCAACACATATCGTCATCTCACCTTTAGCTAGTCTCCGTTTATTCCGCAGCTTTTATTTCGAGTTACTAACACTTTAGCAACCGAACCGGTATCTAATACCCTGGTGCTGCTAGGAGTACTAGTAAAGTACACATTCATATAATGTATATCCAATATACTTCTGTCGACCTTGCCTGCCTTCTCATCTACCAAGTATCTAGGGTAGTTTTGCTTCAGTGACCGTTCCCCTCATTACAGAAGCACTTAGTCTCGGGTTTGGGTTCAACCTTGGGATTCTTCACTAGAGCAGCAAATGATTTGCTGTTTCATGAAGTATCCCTTTTGCCCTTGCCCTTCTTGAAACTAGTGGTTTTACTAACCATCAACAATTGATGCTCCTATTTGATTTCTACTTTCGCGGTGTCAAACATCGCGAATAGCTGAAGGATCATCATGTCTATCCCTGATATGTTATAGTTCATCACGAAGCTCTAATAGCTTGGTGGCAGTGACTATGGAGAACCATCACTATCTCATCTGGAAGATTAACTCCCACTCGATTCAAGCGATTGTAGTACTCAGACAATCTGAGCACATGCTCAACGATTGAGCTTTTCTCCCTTAGTTTGCAGGCTTAAGAAACTTGTCAGAGGTCTCATACCTCTTGACGTGGGCACTAGTCTGAAATCCCAATTTCAGTCTTCGGAACATCTCATATGTTCTGCGACGTTTCAAAAACGTCTTTGGTGCCACAATTCTAAACCGTTAGCATTACGCACTGAACTATCACGTAGTCATCAAAACGTGTATGTCAGATTTTTCGCAACATCTACAGACGACGCTGAGGTTCAGCACACCGAGCGGTGCATTAAGGACATAAGCCTTCTGTGCAGCAATGAGGACAATCCTCAGTTTATGGACCCAGTCCGCATAATTGCTACTACCAACTTTCAACTAAATTTTCTCTAGGAACATATCTTAAACAGTAGAACTAAAGCATAAGCTATGACATAATTTGCAAAGACCTTTTGACTATGTTCATGATAATTAAGTTCATCTGATTATTTAATGAACTCCCACTCAGATAGACATCCCTCTAGTCATCTAAGTGATACATGATCCGAGTCAAACTAGGCCGTGTCCGATCATCACGTGAGACGGACTAGTCATCATCGATGAACATCTCCATGTTGATCGCATCTACTATACGACTCATGTTCGACCTTTCGATCTCTTGTGTTCCGAGGCCATGTCTGTACATGCTAGGCTCGTCAAGTCAACCTAAGTGTTTCGCATGTGTTCCGAGGCCATGTCTGTACATGCTAGGCTCGTCAACACCCGTTGTATTCGAACGTTAGAATCTATCACACCCGATCATCACATGGTGCTTCGAAACAACGAACCTTCGCAACGGTGCACAGTTAGGGGGAACACGTCTCTTGAAATTTTAGTGAGGGATCATCTTATTTATGCTACCGTCGTTCTAAGCAAATAAGATGTAAACATGATAAACATCACATGCAAATCATAAAGTGACGTGATATGGCCAATATCATCTTGCGCCTTTGATCTCCATCTTTGAGGCGCGGCATGATCACCTTCGTCACCGGCATGACACCATGATCTCCATCATCATGATCTCCATCATCGTGTCTTCATGAAGTTGTCTCGCCAACTATTACTTATACTACTATGGCTAACGGTTAGCAATAAAGTAAAGTAATTACATGGCGTTTTCTTTGACACGCAGGTCATACAATAAATTAAGACAACTCCTATGGCTCCTGCCGGTTGTCATACTCATCGACATGCAAGTCGTGATTCCTATTACAAGAACAAGATCAATCTCATACATCACATATATCATTCATCACATCCTTTTGGCCATATCACATCACATAGCATACCCTGCAAAAACAAGTTAGACGTCCTCTAATTGTTGTTGCATGTTTTACGTGGCTGCTATGGGATTCTAGCAAGAACGTTTCTTACCTACGCAAAAGCCACAACGTGATATGCCAATTTCTATTTACCCTTCATAAGGACCCTTTTCATCGAATCCGATCCGACTAAAGTGGGAGAGACAGACACCCGCTAGCCACCTTATGCAACTAGTGCATGTCAGTCGGTGGAACCTGTCTCACGTAAGTGTACGTGTAAGGTCGGTCCGGGCCGCTTCATCCCACGATGCCGCCGAATCAAGATAAGACTAGTAACGGCAAGTAAATTGACAAAATCGACGCCCACAACTACTTTGTGTTCTACTCGTGCATAGAAACTACGCATAGACCTAGCTCATGATGCCACTGTTGGGGAACGTAGCGGAAATTCAAAATTTTCTACGCATCACCAAGATCAATCTATGGAGTAATCTAGCAACGAGGGGAAGGGGAGTGCATCTACATACCATTGTAGATCGCGATGCGGAAGCGTTGCAAGAACGCGGATGAAGGAGTCGTACTCGTAGCGATTCAGATCGCGGTTGATTCCGATCTAAGCGCCGAACCACGGCGCCTCCGCGTTCAACACACGTGCAGCCCGGTGACGTCTCCCACGCCTTGATCCAGCAAGGAGAGAGGGAGAGGTTGGGGAAGACTCCGTCCAGCACCAGCACGACGGCATGGTGGTGATGGAGGAGCGTGGCAATCCTGCAGGCCTTCGCCAAGCACCGCGGGAGAGGAGGGGGAGAGGGGTAGGGCTGCGCCAAGAGAGAGATCATCTCGCGTCTTTGCAGCCCCAAATACCTCAAGTATATATAGGGGAAGGGGAGGGGCTGCGCCCCCATCTAGGGTTCCCTCCCCAGGGGTGGCGGCAGCCCCCAAAACCCATCTAGGGTGCGGCCAAGGGGAAAAGAGAGGGGGGCGCACCTAGGGTGGGCCTTAAGGCCCATCTGGACCTAGGGTTTGCCCCCTCCCACTCTCCCTGCGCCTTGGGCCTTGGTGGGGGGCACACCAGCCCACCTGGAGCTGGTTCCTTCCCACACTTGGCCCACGCAGCCTTCTGGGGCTGGTGGCCCCACTGGAGGACCCCCGGGACCCTCCCGGTGGTCCCGGTACATTACCGATAGCACCCGAAACTTTTCCGGTGACCAAAACAGGACTTCCCATATATAAATCTTTACCTCCGGACCATTCCGGAACTCCTCGTGACGTCCGGGATCTCATCCGGGACTCCGAAAAACATTCGGTAACCACGTATATCTATTCCCTATAACCCTAGCGTCATCGAACCTTAAGTGTGTAGACCCTACGGGTTCGGGAACCATGCAGACATGACCGAGACCTTCTCCGGCCAATAACCAACAGCGGGATCTGGATACCCATGTTGCCTCCCACATGTTCCACGATGATCTCATCGGATGAACCACCATGTCGGGGATTCAATCAATCCCGTATACAATTCCCTTTGTCTATCGGTATGGTACTTGCCCGAGATTCGATCGTCGGTATCCCGATACCTTGTTCAATCTCGTTACCGGCAAGTCTCTTTACTCGTTCCGTAACACATCATCCCGTGATCAACTCCTTGGTCACATTGTGCACATTATGATGATGTCCTACCGAGTGGGCCCAGAGATACCTCTCCGTTTACACGGAGTGACAAATCCCAGTCTCGATTCGTGCCAACCCAACAGACACTTTCGGAGATACCTGTAGTGCACCTTTATAGCCACCCAGTTACGTTGTGACGTTTGGTACACCCAAAGCATTCCTACGGTATCCGGGAGTTGCACAATCTCATGGTCTAAGGAAATGATACTTGACATTAGAAAAGCTCTTAGCAAACGAACTACACGATCTTGTGCTAGGCTTAGGATTGGGTCTTGTCCATCACATCATTCTCCTAATGATGTGATCCCGTTATCAACGACATCCAATGTCCATGGTCAGGAAACCGTAACCATCTATTGATCAACGAGCTAGTCAACTAGAGGCTTACTAGGGACATGGTGTTGTCTATGTATCCACACATGTATCTGAGTTTCCTATCAATACAATTCTAGCATGGATAATAAACGATTATCATGAACAAGGAAATATAATAATAACCAATTTATTATTGCCTCTAGGGCATATTTCTAACAGTCTCCCACTTGCACTAGAGTCAATAATCTAGTTCACATCACCATGTGATTAACACTCACCGGTCACATCACCATGTGACCAACATCCAAAGAGTTTACTAGAGTCAACAATCTAGTTCACATCACTATGTGATTAACACTCAATGAGTTCTGGTTTGATCATGTTATGCTTGTGAGAGAGGTTATTAGTCAACGGGTCTGAACCTTTCAGATCTGTGTGTGCTTTACGAATATCTATGTCATCTTGTGGATGCTACCACGCGCTACTTGGAGCCATTTCAAATAAATGCTCTACTATACGAATCCGGTTTACTACTCAGAGTCATCCGGATTAGTGTCAAAGTTCGCATCGACGTAACCCTTTACGACGAACTCCTTTTCACCTCCATAATCGAGAAAATTCCTTAGTCCACTAGATACTAAGGATAAGTTCGACCGCTGTCATGTGATCCATTCCCGGATCACTATTGTACCCCTTGACCAACTCATGGCAAGGCACACTACATGTGCGGTACACAGCATAGCATACTGTAGAGCCTACGTCTAAAGCATAGGGGACGACCTTCGTCCTTTCTCTCTCTTCTGCTGTGGTCAGGTCTTGAGTCTTACTCAATACTCACACCTTGTAACACAGCCAAGAACTCCTTCTTTGCTGATCTATTTTGAACTCTTTCAAAATCATGTCAAGGTGTGCGTTCTTTGAAAGTATCATCAGGCGTCTTGATCTATCTCTATAGATCTTGATGCCCAATATGTAAGCAGCGTTATCCAGGTCTTCCTTTGAAAAACTCCTTTCAAACAACCCTTTATGCTTTCCAGAAATTCTACATCATTTCGGATCAACAATATGTCATTCACATATACTTATCAGAAATGTTGTAGCGCTCCCACTCACTTTATTGTAAATACAAGTTTCTAACAAACTTTGTATAAACCCAAAAACTTTGATCACTCCATCAAAGCGTATATTCTGACTCCGAGATGCTTGCTCTAGTCCATGGAAGGATCGCTGGAGCTAGCATACCTTTTAGCATCCTTAGGATCAACAAAACCTTTCTGATTGTATCACATACAACCTTTCCTTACGAAAACTGGAAAGGAAACTTGTTTTTGACATCCATCTGCCAGATTTCATAAATGCAGCTAATGCTAACATGATTCCGACGGACTTAAGCATCGCTACGGATGAGAAAATATCATCGTAGTCAACTCCTTGAACTTGTGAAAATACTCTTTGCCACAAGTCGAGCTTCATAGACGGTAACATTACCGCCCATGTCCGTCTTCTTCTTAAAGATCCATTTATCTCAATGGCTTGCCGATCATCGGGCAAGTTCACCAAAGTCCATGCTTTGTTCTGATACATGGATCCTATCTCGGATTTCATAGCTTCTAACCATTTGTCGGAATATGGGCCCACCATCGCTTCTCCATAGCTCGTAGGTTCATTGTTGTCTAACAACATGATATCTAAGACAGGATCACGTACCACTCTGAAGTAGCACGCATCCTCGTCGTCCTACGAGGTTTGGTAGTGACTTGATCCGAAGTTTCATGATCACTATCATAAGCTTCCACTTCAATTGGTGTAGGTGCCACAAGAACAACTTCCTGTGCCCTGCTACACACTAGTTGAAGTGACGGTTCAATAACCTTATCAAGTCTTCACCATCCTCCCACTCAATTCTTTCGAGAGAAACTTTTCCTCGAGAAAGGACTCGTTTCTAGAAGCAATTACTTTTGCTTCCAGATCTGAAATAGGAGGTATGCCCAACTGTTTGGGTATTCTATGAAGATGCATTTATCCGCTTTGGGTTCGAGCTTATCAGCCTGAAACTTTTTCACGTAAGCGTCGCAGCCCCAAACTTTTAAGAAACGACAGCTTAGGTTTCTCTAAACCATAGTTCATACGGTGTCGTCTCAACGGAATTGCGTGGTGCCCTATTTAAAGTGAATGCGGTTGTCTCTAATGCCTAACCCATAAACGATAGTGGTAATTCGATAAGAGACATCATGGTATGCACCATATCCAATAGGGTGCAGTTATGATGTTCGGACACACCATCACACTGTGGTGTTCCAGGCGGTATTAAATGTTTCCACAATGTCTTAATTGTGTGCCAAACTCGTAACTCAGATATCTCTATGATCATATCATAGACATTTTATCCTCTTGTCACGACGATCTTCAACTTCACTCTGAAATTACTTGAACCTTTCAATAATTTAGACTTGTGTTTCATCAAGTAAATACACTCAGCATCTACTCAAATCATCTGTGAAGTAAGAACATAACGACGTCCACTGCATGCCTCAGCACTCATTGGACTGCATACATCAAAATATATTACTTCCAACAAGTTGCTCTCTTGTTCCATCTTACTGAAAATGAGGCCTTTCAGTCATCTTGCCCATGTGGTATGATTTGCATGTCTCAAGTGATTCAAAATCAAGTGAGTCCAAACGATCCATCTGCATGGAGTTTCTTCATGCATATATACCAATAGACATGGTTCGCATGTCTCAATCTTTTCAAAAACGAGTGAGTCCAAAGATCCATCTACATGGAGCTTCTTCATGCGTTTTATACCAATATGACTCAAGTGGCAGTGCCACAAGTATGTGGTACTATCATTACTATCTTGTATCTTTTGGCATGAACATGTGTATCACTACGATCGAGATTCATTTTAGGTGCAAGACCATTGAAGGTATTATTCAAATAAACAGAGTAACCATTATTCTCCTTAAATGAATAACCGTATTGCGATAAACATAATCCAATCATGTTTATGCTCAACACCAAATAACAATTATTTAGGTTTAACACCAATCTCGATGGTAGAGGGAGCATGCGATGCTTGATCACATCAACCTTGGAAACACTTCCAACACATATCGTCATCTCACCTTTAGCTAGTCTCCGTTTATTCCGCAGCTTTTATTTCGAGTTACTAACACTTTAGCAACCGAACCGGTATCTAATACCCTGGTGCTGCTAGGAGTACTAGTAAAGTACACATTCATATAATGTATATCCAATATACTTCTGTCGACCTTGCCTGCCTTCTCATCTACCAAGTATCTAGGGTAGTTTTGCTTCAGTGACCGTTCCCCTCATTACAGAAGCACTTAGTCTCGGGTTTGGGTTCAACCTTGGGATTCTTCACTAGAGCAGCAAATGATTTGCTGTTTCATGAAGTATCCCTTTTGCCCTTGCCCTTCTTGAAACTAGTGGTTTTACTAACCATCAACAATTGATGCTCCTATTTGATTTCTACTTTCGCGGTGTCAAACATCGCGAATAGCTGAAGGATCATCATGTATATCCCTGATATGTTATAGTTCATCACGAAGCTCTAATAGCTTGGTGGCAGTGACTATGGAGAACCATCACTATCTCATCTGGAAGATTAACTCCCACTCGATTCAAGCGATTGTAGTACTCAGACAATCTGAGCACATGCTCAACGATTGAGCTTTTCTCCCTTAGTTTGCAGGCTTAAGAAACTTGTCAGAGGTCTCATACCTCTTGACGTGGGCACTAGTCTGAAATCCCAATTTCAGTCTTCGGAACATCTCATATGTTCTGCGACGTTTCAAAAACGTCTTTGGTGCCACAATTCTAAACCGTTAGCATTACGCACTGAACTATCACGTAGTCATCAAAACGTGTATGTCAGATGTTTCGCAACATCTACAGACGACGCTGAGGTTCAGCACACCGAGCGGTGCATTAAGGACATAAGCCTTCTGTGCAGCAATGAGGACAATCCTCAGTTTACGGACCCAGTCCGCATAATTGCTACTACCAACTTTCAACTAAATTTTCTCTAGGAACATATCTTAAACAGTAGAACTAAAGCATAAGCTATGACATAATTTGCAAAGACCTTTTGACTATGTTCATGATAATTAAGTTCATCTGATTATTTAATGAACTCCCACTCAGATAGACATCCCTCTAGTCATCTAAGTGATACATGATCCGAGTCAAACTAGGCCGTGTCCGATCATCACGTGAGACGGACTAGTCATCATCGATGAACATCTCCATGTTGATCGCATCTACTATACGACTCATGTTCGACCTTTCGATCTCTTGTGTTCCGAGGCCATGTCTGTACATGCTAGGCTCGTCAAGTCAACCTAAGTGTTTCGCATGTGTTCCGAGGCCATGTCTGTACATGCTAGGCTCGTCAACACCCGTTGTATTCGAACGTTAGAATCTATCACACCCGATCATCACATGGTGCTTCGAAACAACGAACCTTCGCAACGGTGCACAGTTAGGGGGAACACGTCTCTTGAAATTTTAGTGAGGGATCATCTTATTTATGCTACCGTCGTTCTAAGCAAATAAGATGTAAACATGATAAACATCACATGCAAATCATAAAGTGACGTGATATGGCCAATATCATCTTGCGCCTTTGATCTCCATCTTTGAGGCGCGGCATGATCACCTTCGTCACCGGCATGACACCATGATCTCCATCATCATGATCTCCATCATCGTGTCTTCATGAAGTTGTCTCGCCAACTATTACTTATACTACTATGGCTAACGGTTAGCAATAAAGTAAAGTAATTACATGGCGTTTTCTTTGACACGCAGGTCATACAATAAATTAAGACAACTCCTATGGCTCCTGCCGGTTGTCATACTCATCGACATGCAAGTCGTGATTCCTATTACAAGAACAAGATCAATCTCATACATCACATATATCATTCATCACATCCTTTTGGCCATATCACATCACATAGCATACCCTGCAAAAACAAGTTAGACGTCCTCTAATTGTTGTTGCATGTTTTACGTGGCTGCTATGGGATTCTAGCAAGAACGTTTCTTACCTACGCAAAAGCCACAACGTGATATGCCAATTTCTATTTACCCTTCATAAGGACCCTTTTCATCGAATCCGATCCGACTAAAGTGGGAGAGACAGACACCCGCTAGCCACCTTATGCAACTAGTGCATGTCAGTCGGTGGAACCTGTCTCACGTAAGTGTACGTGTAAGGTCGGCCCGGGCCGCTTCATCCCACGATGCCGCCGAATCAAGATAAGACTAGTAACGGCAAGTAAATTGACAAAATCGACGCCCACAACTACTTTGTGTTCTACTCGTGCATAGAAACTACGCATAGACCTAGCTCATGATGCCACTGTTGGGGAACGTAGCGGAAATTCAAAATTTTCTACGCATCACCAAGATCAATCTATGGAGTAATCTAGCAACGAGGGGAAGGGGAGTGCATCTACATACCATTGTAGATCGCGATGCGGAAGCGTTGCAAGAACGCGGATGAAGGAGTCGTACTCGTAGCGATTCAGATCGCGGTTGATTTCGATCTAAGCGCCGAACCACGGCGCCTCCGCGTTCAACACACGTGCAGCCCGGTGACGTCTCCCACGCCTTGATCCAGCAAGGAGAGAGGGAGAGGTTGGGGAAGACTCCGTCCAGCACCAGCACGACGGCGTGGTGGTGATGGAGGAGCGTGGCAATCCTGCAGGCCTTCGCCAAGCACCGCGGGAGAGGAGGGGGAGAGGGGTAGGGCTGCGCCAAGAGAGAGATCATCTCGTGTCTTTGCAGCCCCAAATACCTCAAGTATATATAGGGGAAGGGGAGGGGCTGCGCCCCCATCTAGGGTTCCCTCCCCAGGGGTGGCGGCAGCCCCCAAAACCCATCTAGGGTGCGGCCAAGGGGAAAAGAGAGGGGGGCGCACCTAGGGTGGGCCTTAAGGCCCATCTGGACCTAGGGTTTGCCCCCTCCCACTCTCCCTGCGCCTTGGGCATTGGTGGGGGGCACACCAGCCCACCTGGAGCTGGTTCCTTCCCACACTTGGCCCACACAGCCTTCTGGGGCTGGTGGCCCCACTGGAGGACCCCCGGGACCCTCCCGGTGGTCCCGGTACATTACCGATAGCACCCGAAACTTTTCCGGTGACCAAAACAGGACTTCCCATATATAAATCTTTACCTCCGGACCATTCCGGAACTCCTCGTGACGTCCGGGATCTCATCCGGGACTCCGAACAACATTCGGTAACCACGTATATCTATTCCCTATAACCCTAGCGTCATCGAACCTTAAGTGTGTAGACCCTACGGGTTCGGGAACCATGCAGACATGACCGAGACCTTCTCCGGCCAATAACCAACAGCGGGATCTGGATACCCATGTTGCCTCCCACATGTTCCACGATGATCTCATCGGATGAACCACGATGTCGGGGATTCAATCAATCCCGTATACAATTCCCTTTGTCTATCGGTATGGTACTTGCCCGAGATTCGATCGTCGGTATCCCGATACCTTGTTCAATCTCGTTACCGGCAAGTCTCTTTACTCGTTCCGTAACACATCATCCTGTGATCAACTCCTTGGTCACATTGTGCACATTATGATGATGTCCTACCGAGTGGGCCCAGAGATACCTCTCCGTTTACACGGAGTGACAAATCCCAGTCTCGATTCGTGCCAACCCAACAGACACTTTCGGAGATACCTGTAGTGCACCTTTATAGCCACCCAGTTACGTTGTGACGTTTGGTACACCCAAAGCATTCCTACGGTATCCGGGAGTTGCACAATCTCATGGTCTAAGGAAATGATACTTGACATTAGAAAAGCTCTTAGCAAACGAACTACACGATCTTGTGCTAGGCTTAGGATTGGGTCTTGTCCATCACATCATTCTCCTAATGATGTGATCCCGTTATCAACGACATCCAATGTCCATGGTCAGGAAACCGTAACCATCTATTGATCAACGAGCTAGTCAACTAGAGGCTTACTAGGGACATGGTGTTGTCTATGTATCCACACATGTATCTGAGTTTCCTATCAATACAATTCTAGCATGGATAATAAACGATTATCATGAACAAGGAAATATAATAATAACCAATTTATTATTGCCTCTAGGGCATATTTCTAATAGGAGCATGGGCGTAGTGCTTGGTTTTTGATGACTTGTAGATTTTTGCAATAAGTATGTCAGTTCTTTATGACTAATGTTGTGTCCATGGATTATACGCACTCTCACCTTTCCATCATTGCTAGCCTCTTCGGTACCGTGCATTGCCCTTTCTCACATTGAGAGTTGGTGCAAACTTCGCCGGTGCATCCAAACCCCGTGATATGATACGCTCTTTCACACATAAACCTCCTTATATCTTCCTCAAAACAGCCACCATACCTACCTATTATGGCATTTCCATAGCCATTCCGAGATATATTGCCATGCAACTTTCCACCGTTCCGTTTACCATGACACGTTCATCATTGTCATATTGCTTTGCATGATCATGTAGTTGACATAGTATTTGTGGCAAAGCCACTGTTCATAATTCTTTCATACATGTCACTCTTGGTTCATTGCATATCCCGGTACACCGCCGGAGGCATTCATATAGAGTCATACTTTGTTCTAGTATCGAGTTGTAATCATTGAGTTGTAAATAAATAGAAGTGTGATGATCATAATTTTCTAGAGCATTGTCCCAAGTAAGGAATAAAAAAACGAGAGAGAAAGGCCATAAAAAAAGAGAAGGCCCAAAAAAATGAGAGAAAAAGAGAGAATGGACAATGTTACTATCCTTTTACCACACTTGTGTTTCAAAGTAGCACCATAATATTCATGATAGAGAGTCTCTTGTTTTGTCACTTTCATATACTAGTGGGAATTTTTCATTATAGAACTTGGCTTGTATATTCCAACAATGGGCCTCCTCAAGTGCCCTAGGTCTTCGTGAGCAAGCAAGTTGGATGCACACCCACTTAGTTTCTTTTGTTGAGCTTTCATATATTTATAGCTCTAGTGCATCCGTTGCATGGCAATCCCTACTCCTTGCATTAACATCAATCGATGGGAATCTCCATAGCTCATTGATTAGCCTCGTTGATGTGAGACTTTCTCCTTTTTTGTCTTCTCCACATAACCCCCATCATTATATTCTATTCCACCCATAGTGCTATATCCATGGCACACGCTCATGTATTGCGTGAAGGTTGAAAAAGTTTGAGATTACTAAAGTATGAAACAATTGCTTGGCTTGTCATCGAGGTTGTGCATGATGAGAGCATTCTTGTGTGAAGAAAATGGAGCATGACTAAACTATATGATTTTGTAGGGATGAACTTTCTTTGGCCATGTTATTTTGAGAGGACATAATTGCTTAGTTAGTATGCTTGAAGTATTATTATTTTTATGTCAATATTGAACTTTTATCTTGAATCTTTCGGATCTGAATATTCATACCACAATTAATAAGAATTACATTGAAATTATGCCAAGTAGCATTCCACATCAAAAATTCTGTTTTTATCATTGACCTACTCGAGGACGAGCAGGAATAAAGCTTGGGGATGCTTGATACGTCTCCAACGTATCTATAATTTTTGATTGCTCCATGCTATATTATCTTCTGTTTTGGACATTATTGGGCTTTATTATGCACTTTTATATTATTTTTGGGACTAACCTATTAACCGGAGGCCCATCCCAGAATTGCTGTTTTTTTGCCTATTTCAGAGTTTCGCAGAAAAAGAATATCAAACGGAGTCCAAACGGAATGAAACCTTCGGGAACGTGATTTTCGGAACGAACATGATCCAGATGACTTGGACCCTACGTCAAGAAAGCTACCAGGAAGCCACGAGGTAGGGGGGCGCGCCTACCCCCTGGGCGTGCCCTCCACCCTCGTGGGCCCCATGTTGCTCCACCGACGTACTCCTTCCTCCTATATATACCTACGTACCCCCAAACGATCAGATACGCAGCTAAAAACCTAATTCCACCGCCGCAACCTTCTGTACCCGTGAGATCCCATCTTGGGGCCTGTTCCGGAGCTCCGCCGAAGGGGGCATCGATCACGGAGGGCTTCTACATCAACACCATAGCCTCTCCGATGAAGTGTGAGTAGTTTACCTCAGACCTTCGGGTCCATAGTTATTAGCTAGATGGCTTCTTCTCTCTTTTTGGATCTCAATACAATGTTCTCCCCCTCTCTTGTGGAGATCTATTCGATGTAATCTTCTTTTGCGGTGTGTTTGTTGAGACCGATGAATTGTGGGTTTATGATCAAGTTTATCTCTGAACAATATTTGAATCTTCTGAATTCTTTTATGTATGATTGGTTATCTTTGCAAGTCTCTTCGAATTATCAGTTTGGGTTGGCCTACTAGATTGATCTTTCTTGCAATGGGAGAAGTGCTTAGCTTTGGGTTCAATCTTGCGGTGTCCTTTCCCAGTGACAGTAGGGGCAGCAAGGCACGTATTGTATTGTTGCCATCGAGGATAGCAGGATGGGGTTTATATCATATTGCATGAGTTTATCCCTCTACATCATGTCATCTTGCTTAAAGCGTTACTCTGTTCTTATGAACTTAATACTCTAGATGCATGCTGAATAGCGGTCGATGTGTGGAGTAATAGTAGTAGATGCAGGCAGGAGTCGGTCTACTTGTTTCGGACGTGATGCCTATATACATGATCATGCCTAGATATTCTCATAACTATGCTCAATTCTGTCAATTGCTCAACAGTAATTTGTTCACCCACCGTAAATACTTATGCTCTCTAGAGAAGCCACTAGTGAAACCTATGGCCCCCGGGTCTATTTTCCATCATATTAATCTTCCAACACTTAGCTATTTCTAGCGTCGTTTTTATTTTACTTTCTTTACTTTGCATCTTTATCACAAAAATACCAAAAATATTATCTTATCATATCTATCAGATCTCACTCTCGTAAGTGACCGTGTAGGGATTGACAACCCCTTACCGCGTTGGTTGCGAGGATTTATTCGTTTGTGTAGGTGCGAGGGACTCGTGTGTAGCCTCCTACTTGATTGATACCTTGGTTCTCAAAAACTGAGGGAAATACTTACGCTACTTTGCTGCATCACCCTTTCCTCTTCAAGGGAAAACTAACGCAGTGCTCAAGAGGTAACAGGGCACCACGAGGAAGCCCTCGCTCGCCCGCATCCAGGGGTGCACGCAGCTAGGCGCAGGGAGGCCGGGGTCGACGGCGGCGACCACTTGGGCGGCGGCCGGAGTTCGGGCGCAAGCAGGCAGCGGTGCTACGGGGCACGGGCGAGCTAGCAAAAGGGATAGCCGGCCTCCTGGAGGCACGACGAGCTCGTTGCCGTGCTCTGCAACGACGGGCGCGGGCTGCAATGGTGGCGCATGACAAGGCAGGCGGCGACGGAGCTCGGCCATGGCGGCAGCGCTAGCTAGAGGTCGAGCGAAGCAACCAGGTTAGGGTAGGGGAAAGAGGGGCTCACGGAGGACTCGTAGAGAAGCTCAGAGTGCTCGGGGAGGTCATGTAGCTCCTGAATCAACGGCGAGGATCCACGGCGAGCGACGAGGGGAACGGCGGTGTTGGTGAGGCTTCAGGGCGTCCGGCGTTGCGTGGCTCAGCGAGGGGGTCGAGGACGAAGTGGCGGAGCTTCCGGGCGCGGAGAGAGGTTCAGGAGGAGGCGGTGGCTACGGTGAACGGCGTCGGTGGCGACGAGCCCCGCTCGGTGGTGAGAGAGAGAGGGATCCAGGGGAGGGGAAGGACAAGGGGAGCGAGGGAGAGGACCAGGGGGCTACGTGTCGACGTCCAGAGAGGGCCAGAGCGAAGCGGCAAGCAGGAGGTGGCGCGGCGCGTACGCGCGGGCGGCAGCCACACGCCCTCGTGCCCTCTGGCACGAGGTAGAGGACGACTGGCAGAGCCAGGTAGGCTGGGCCGGCTAGAGGAGTTGGGCCGGGTAAGTGGGCTGCCAGGTAAACTCTCTCTCTCTCTCTGTTCTTCCCTTTCTGTTTTTGTTTTCTATTTTGTTCTGTTTGTTTGATTTGGTTTAACTACCAAATCACTTTATAAACTTCTGAAATTCAATATGTGGACTTAGGGAACTAGTCCAGAGCCACATACAAACTTTCAAAAAATTTGGACCAATATTTAATATATAATAAATATAAGTCTAATGCAAATAATTATTAGATTAACTCAAATTCTCAAAATAAATATTTCTGACATTCCAAAAATACTGGTTTTAATTTTACCTCTTGCCAATATTTTCATAAAATAACAGGAACATTTTCTTGGACTTATTTGAGAAGATTTTAGTGTTGATAATTTTTAAAATGTTTCTGAGGTTTTGAAAATTCCCTCAATTCAAATTTCAGATAAAATTAGACATGATGCATGGATGCAATGCCACTAATTACAAACATGAATCTAGGGCTGTGACAAGAAATCGAGTCTAATTAAATTAAATATTTATATTAAACTTTTATACATGTTTAAAACTCACTATTAACTGCGAGCGGTTACTTCTTTTTTATATTTACTTACGATAATTATGCTCAATATAAATAATAGTATTTTCTGCTAGGTTGTAATGTGTGTCATTAAAATATGTGCACGCCCTACGCTAAATTTGATTAGTTTCTTTCTATTCAATACTTCCTCTGTTCCTAAATATTTGTCTTGATAGACATTTCAAATGGACTACCACATACGGATGCACGTAGACATATTTTAGAGTATAGATTCACTTATTTTGCTCCGTATGTAGTCACTTGTTAAAATATCTAGAAAGACAAATATTTAGGAACGGAGGGAGTAGATTGCACCATAAAATAATACTTAAACTTAACCCCTATAACCATAAGAAAATAGAATACATAAAATTGCATGTTTCATGGATTAATTTGTGACACTCACATGACCATAGTATATACGTATACCTCTGTGTGTGTGTGTGTGTCTTTAAAAGTCAGAAATATCCTGATAGCGGCTTCTAGTAAACTATTAGGTATACATAAAGAAAAAAATATCTCGTAGATATGTTTACAACATCCCAAATCTTTGGCCACATCTCACATCTTCATCGCATCTCGCATGTGGAAAGTGCATGGATGTACCTACCGGGATCGTGGAACCTGGAGGCAACATCATATTATGACTTTGATTTGGTGGTAGAGGTTGGATAATTCGTTCTAAGTTTCTGGCTGCGGTTCGATTGGAAACATTAGTATGCTAGTATGCATTGTGACCAACTACTCAAGTGAGATTCTTGTGTCATCTATGTGGAGATAAAATTGAGCCGTCATTCGTTGATAGCGTAATGCAAATTTTAATATCGATCTAATCTTGTCTATTTACATACCAGTAATGGTTGAACTTGAAACTATGTGAGGAATTGTGGAGAATTATTGGGTAAACTTGAATTAAAAGCTCTAACTGTTAGCTGTTGTGCAAGAAAATCGAAGCCCTGCTTTGTCCCTAGTAGTGTTATTTTGCTCGTATGAAGAATTTGTGATGAGTTAGTGAGTTGCGAGTGACACAAGTGTATCTTAGTTTTTTTCTTGTTTTATTAACAACATTTAAGTTCCTTGCTCATGTGCTCTGTGCTTCTTATTGCAGTTGTTTGATCTTTTGCTGATACAAATATTTGAGCTGTTATTTTGCATTCTTTACTGTGCCAACCAAAGCCTGGATCAAACAACAGTTCACCTTTGAAGCTCTCAGTGTCTTTGATGGGTCACATTAAAGCAGTCAATTGTGTGGACTGGTCAATGGGTCATGGTATGTAGGTATTCTCTGTACTTTGATTTGCTTTTTTTTGCTTGGACTTATGTTTACCAAATTATAAGTAAACACACTTAGAAATGAGATGTGTAAGGCGCTCTCTAGGATTATGTGTTACATTTTCTTTGCAGGATTCTTGCTTTCTGGTTTTTGATTCACAATAAATGTTATATTATGAAAAATCGGTCATCTAACATGATATGAGTATGGATATTAACTAGTGAAAAAAGGACATCCAATACATGTCGTGATAATGACATCATTTCTAAATTTAATGATATAAACCTCGCAAAGTATCTGTAGATATCAATTGCTATACTCACTCTATTATTCCATTCTCTTCTCTCACTAGGAAAAAGTCTAATAATGTTCACTATACACGAGAACAAAGCTGGAAAGATTCTAACAGATCTGCGAATGTTTTATCCGATTCGTGATCATATATAAAAATCACGCACGATGTCTCAAATTCGCGAGCAATTTTCGAATCCATGGACTTTCAAATACATGAATAATTTGTGAACTAGGGGAACAATTTTACAATTCATGAACATTTTCTGAAATTCAAGAAAATTTTCAATTTATGAAGAATTTAAATCATATAATATTTTGAAAATTTGAAGCACTTTCAGAAATGCGCAAATATATGATTATTTTATGAACATTTCTTGCAATTGAGAAAGAACGAAAGTACAAAAGCAAAAAATAATAACAATAAGCCCGGCTCACCCCGCATATGGGCCGGCCAAAAGCACGCGTGGGGGGCGGGGGTGCACTTAAACCTGATTATATGGCGGGCTGGGCTGGGTTTCGGGCTGGGCTGGGTTTCGGGCTGGGCTTCAAAAAGCCAGAAACCCAAACTTCAAGCCCCAGCTGGTCCAAATCCCGAAAGTACACACTTTCTCAAGCTCGAGCCTCAGCCAAATATAGGCCCGAAGCCCGAAAGTCTAGCTCGAATGGTGTTTATCAATGTTGTTAGTTGTAAGCCCGACCTGAATATTGAAAGCCCAACCAAATACTATTTCTCAGTATTGTTACGAAAGCCCGAGCCTAGGCGAAATGTACATTGGGCTGCAAAACAAGGCCCGAGCCCGGCCTGGATTTTTCGGGCCAGGCTCGGGTCGGGCTACCCACAGGTTTAGGTGCATGTTTCCTCACTTTTCCCCGCGTAGGTCAGGGAATAGGAGGTCTCCGGCAAATACGCACACACGTCAAATGGATGTGAAGACAGTCACAAGCAAGGTGACTTGGGCAGGCCAGCTAGGGGTGTTGTTTCGTTCGCTGGTTCCTGCTGCGTCTTTTTGCGGGGTTTTTGTGTTTGGCTTCTGAACTGTTTTTTTTCTTAGTTGGATTCTTCATTCTTTCCCTTTTTGTTTTCATTGTCCATTTTTCCTCTTTTGTTGTTCTTTTACTCTATGCATTTTCTCCTTTTCCCCACACCGTGTATGAACATTTGTCCTTTGTGTCCGAGCGTTTTTGAATAATACAAGGTGATTTTTTTTGAACAATTCATGGTGAATATTTTTTTAATACACAATGAATATTTTTAGTTCATTTAAAAAATATCTTTATATGTTTTAATTACACAATGAGCATTTTTTTACTTTTTAAAAATACATGGTTAAGTTTATTAATACATGATGAACATTTCTGAAACATGGTGAAAATTTTCATTAATGCACAATTAACCTTTTTTTAATTACGTGATGACAACTTTTAAATACCCCCTCTGTAAACTAATATAAGAGCGTTTAGATAACTAAATTAGTGATATAAATACATGATGAACTTTTTAAAATTAGTGGCAAACCTTTTAAATTCACGATGAACATTTTTAAGATACACGGCGAACAATTTTGCTTTAAATTTACGGTTATCATTGTTTTGAACACATGATGAACATTTTTTAAAAGCCTCACTTATCTAGAAAAAATGTTCATAAATCGACTTGTTCATCCTAAGAGAAAAAACTATGACCAACAGTATGAATGCATTGCACACGCCTGAATTTCACTTCAGTTTCAGTTCACGGATCTGAAAATTGAGTTGAAGTAAAATCACACTATCCTTATCATGCCAATCGTCTCGAACAGCTGCAATTGTTCGGTTGACAAATCGACTTGTTTAAATTACTTGATTCATAATAACTTCTTATACAAAACACACACTGAAATTACAAAATCTTGATAAAGCAACACACCAACACACCCTCACACTTGCCTGACACAGCGACACACACACGCACATCTGTTATTTTGAACTCCCAACTCTGCAGTGCAGATAATAAACGGGGCTTCGCGGGAATGGCAGAAGACCTAACGATACTCACGCATGCAAACCATTCATAATTAGCACCGTCGACCACTCACTGATCACCAACCCGCTGATGATGAGATTTCATCGCTGGGCAGGACAGGGGTAGACCTGACTCAGTGGTGCCCGTGGTATCCACCGCCGCCGCCACCGCCGCCGTAGGTGGGCGTGGGAGGGACGGGGTGGTAGTCCGGGTGGGGCTGCGGCTTCGGCTCCGGCTTGGGCACGGGGCCGTAGTCCGGGTGGGGCTGGGGCTTGAGCTCCGGCTTGGGCGGCATGGGCTTCTTGTGGTGGAAGTGCTCGATGATGTGCTTCTTGATCGGCCCGCACAGGGTCATGGACGCGCACTCCGGCGATGCCGCGGACGGCGTGGCGGTGTTCTCGCCAGCGACGACGCCGAAGGTGGTGCCCTCGGACAGCGGCACGATCTTGGACGGCTCCTGGCCGGGGCAGGGCGCGTTGGAGGCGGCGCTGTGGAGCTGCGCGACGCAGCCGGCGCCATGGAGGTCGGCGACGAGGGGCACGCTGAAGGCGCCTGTGCCGTCGAGGCCGCCCACCGCCTTGCTCTCGTACTCGCCGGCGCTGTTCTTGCACTTAATCGCCACCTGCACAGCCTTGAAGGCTTCCCCGGCCTTCATGTTCTTCCTGGTGCAGTCGGCGCACTTGGCCAGACCCACGACGACTGACGCCGCCTCGGCGTGGGCGACGGCGATCGCCAGCAGGACGCTGAGGACGAGTGCTCTCGGAGCTGCCATGCCTGAACCTCTGGATCGCACTACTTCCACTTGCTGGTGTGAAGTGGCTGCTCGATCGATGGATGGATTAGTGGATGGAACAGGCGACGCATGGCTTTTATAGGCGTCCGCGCTGATCGGCACAGCTCGAATGCTCAACCGGCCGATCTGTCTGCAAGCGCAGAAGAAGAAGCGCAGTGAAGCGAGACAACGAGAGATGAGCTAATTCGCTTTCGGCGCGCCGAAGTTTCTGATGCCGAATTAATATCGGTCGTCGTTTTGATCCACGTCATTGTTCGGTTGGTGCCTTGGTGATCGATTTTTTTTTATTTAAAAACAAATACAAACATGCATCTTTGGCGCGGAAGCTCGAATCGTTGAGAAACTCACTACAGCAACAGCAGCACGTAGCAACTTCTAGTACAAACCACGATTGCTTAATTTCTTTTTTCAAGCTCAGTCAATGCTATATTCGTGGGATCATACATGGAGATCCGTGTAAATTTTTCTTTTTAGTTTTTTTTCTTTTCACATGTTTTTTTTTGCAATATCTTTTCACTTGTTATGTCACTTGACTTTGACTTGGTTAAGTCTCATATTGGTTATCTCTTGAAGTCAAACTTTGTAAAATTTCATCAACCTTATGTAAAATATCAATATCTATAATATCAAATAATATGGACAATATATTTTGTGATGGATGCAACATTGATTTGGTATTTTGACATGTTGATAAATTTCTTTCATTCTAAAAACTTGGTCAAATTTAGAAAGTTTGACTTAAGACCAAACTGACATGGGAAATAAAAAGAAACAGAGAGAGTAGACCAAACTGATTGCAGGTTGACGCATCAAAAATATATGACACTGCAGACTCCCATGTTTATTTGATCAAATAGATACTCCCTCCGTGTCAAAATAATAGGTGTATTCTTTTTTTTAAGTCAAACTTCTCTAACTTTGACCAAGTTTATAGAAAATATATATCAATGTCTACAATACAAAATCATTATCATTAGAATCATCATTAAATATATTTTCTTATTTATGTTTTATTATTGTATATGTTGATATATTTTTCTCTAAACTTGATCAGATATCGAAATGTTTGAATTTTTGAAAAGATAATGCACCTTATATTTTGAAACTGATGGAGTATGACAAAAACATCAACATTGTACAAGCTAACACGACCTTTTGGTTTAAGAGTATGGAATACACACCAGGAACAGACGTCGTAAAAACTTGATGTTTCTCAAATTGGTGGAAGCAATAAGAGAATTCATATAAGTGGACATAATAAAGTTTCATCTCATTTTCAATGAAAGGTCAACTAGAGTAGGCAACTCCAAGGGCAATGGTGTATCCCAGATGATACCGTAAACTTTTCTAGGTCTTATCCCATTTCTTCATGCATCCAACGGTTATGCGATGTTCATATACTCCACGTGAAACATTACTGCCTGAGCTTGTTGTATCCCAGTGGAAAATATCTACACATAAAAAGCATCCCTTTTCCAAGAATCATGGTGCCATGGATCTTCTTTTTTTACACTTAAGATCTCCTTTTGTTCAACAACGAGTGTAGCATTACATTGTTGACAAGAATTTGGAATAGCTCCCAATAAGGGGCGTCATCCATCCAAGTACCATGTGTAGAAGATCTAGCTAATCTAGCTAATTCATGTGCAGTTGCATTAGCCTATCTAGGACAATGATCATGGATTACATGAGTAAAATCAAGAGACATATAGTAACAATCGTCAAATAAGACACTCCTGAGGCCTAATGATGAAGCCCCCTTCCTGCATTGTCGTATGTAATCACCTCCAGATTATCTGAATTCACTTCAATCTTGTCGCACACAACTGTGCGTGCAAGATTCACCCCATATTTCAGTGTTGTGGCTTTGACAGTGAAAGTGTCAAAATAAACATCAACTCTTCCGTTCGCAACAACAATGATTTTTGTTGTACAATCTCGAAGGACAACTCCTATAGACGCCTAGAGAGTATCAAGGTCAAACAAGGCATCCACATTGAGCTTTAAGTAACCATGGATCGGCTTGGTCCACCCCCCATGCTTCATAATGTGTTTGGGGTAGCTTCCTAATGTGAAGTTTCCTTCCAATGCTCTCACTACAAGATGAATTTGACTTGGTGTTTGTTTCGACTGGCCATGCAAGAGTTTCCTCTGCTCCCACCAGACATACCAAGACGCAATAGCAATAATTTATCAGGATGCCTATCCTAAAATCACCGCTTCTTGGTCAGGGAAGTTCAATAAATATTCCAGCGTCTCCTCCCAGGAGAGGCTAGCGACACATGATTTTATGGATGATATCACCAAGTCCCAGGGGATTCCACACTTCACTAGCCAAAGATCATTCAAATAGAAGATGTTTAACGTCGTCATCCCATTACTGTCAAACAGTACAATGAGGAGACACCTTTATATATCTATCAACAAGATTTGCACGACATGGTATCGCCCCTTTCAATTGCCCTACACAAGAAAAAATTTACCTTGGTCGGACACTGCAGATCCAAACTAAATCCCACGTACCGTTGTGCCTCGATGCTTCAATAGTATTCTCTGATATTTTATCTAGTGTAGCATCCATCTTTACGACTCTCTTATCTTCCATTGGATGCAACTTTCATAGGCAACCAAAACATTGTTAGTAATTAACAGTCCTAGAACAAGGCCACTCTTGCCGGCCCATGTGTTATTCGTTGCTGTAAAAAAGGGTATAGCAAAGCTTTTCAATCTAAAAAGGATGTTCTTCTATGGTGGCACGGTCAATCATAAACATAAGTTTTCTATATCTTGTACAAGCCAATTCTTTTGAGCAGATTGAAATCAATACGACAACAGAACTCGATTTGGCATGAAAAATCTTGAGATAATCATGGAGAATCTAAATAGTTGGCCTCATTAACCTATTTCTCTCAACATGTAAGTAAGCCATCTTAGCATGTAAAAGACCAACTTTAACATGTAAGTAAGCCATCTCAAACCTGGAAATTAAAATTAGATGCCTTATGAGTAAATGGCTATATAGGTTATCAGTAGAGAATGACGGTATGTGAGCACAAATATTACAGAACAAATATTTGCAATTGAAAACTCTTTCCCAAGTCACCGCGAGGCTGAATGATTCGCCATTCTGGAAGGGGCTTATGAAAACGAAAGGCTTGTTCTTTCATAGGACCAAATTTCTTGTTGGCAATGGGATGACAACAAGATTTTGGGAGGATACGTGGCTAGGGGAGACGCCATTAGCCATACAATATCCAAGCCTTTATAATATTATGCAATGTAAGGAGGATTACACGTAGGCACAGTATTACAATCGGTTCCCTCGAATATTCAGTTCATGCGATCATTAATTGGGGAGTGTTGGAGTTCATGCACTACTAGAAAAGGCCTACTAGTGGCGCACCAGTTTTGCGTACTAATGGCGCACTACTGGTGCGCCACTAGCATCACGCCACTAGTAATTTTTACTAATGGCGCACCGCTGGTGCGCCATTAGTATCTGGTGGTGCGCCATTAGTATATGCCACGGTGCGCCATTACTATCTGACTTAGTAATGGCGCACCACATAGAAGTGCGCCATTAGTAACAAATTTTTTTCAAATATTTTTTCAGAAATATTATTTTCAAAAAAAAAGTTTTACAAAATTTTTTTAAATTTTTTTTTCCAATTTTTTCTTAATCTCGGGTAACTATGGCTTAATCTCAGGTCAATATGCTTAATTTCAAGTCAAATCGCACTAAGTGGTCAAACTTCCCGGAAGGTCACCCATCCTCACACTACTCCAGCCTGAGCACGCTTAACTTCACGGTTCTATCCAACCCCAGCACCACCTCACTTAACAGCCACTTGTTGATATATCTATCATATCAATCCTATTAAACCTTGTTGATGTCTAGGACTTTGTTCATATTCATGAGTATGATGAAATTTTGAAAAATATTTCAAACTTCCCTGTCATATTACGAATCATTTTTTGAAAAAAAATCCAAAAAAAATTCAAAACCAATATTTTTTCTGTTACTAGTGGCGCACCTAGCAACCGGTGCACCACTAGTAAGTTTGAAATTTTTTGAATTTTTTTGCCTCCAGATTTTGAAAGCCCCGTTTCTTTTTTCTGTTAGGTTTTTGAGGATTTTGAAAATGTTTAAATTCGGATGTAACTTTTCGAGTAGATGATTTTTCATATAAAAAACTTTTTCATCCGAGTTCGTATGCAAAAGTTATGCCCATTTTAAGAAATTCCAGAGAGATTTTGCAAATAAAGTCGAAATTCATATTTGTTAATTTTCCCAACAACTAGACCACATATCACATGGAAAACTTATTTTATTTTATTTTTTTGACATTTCCATCATTTTCTTTTATTTTTTTAAAAACTGAAAAGGCGGTACAGGGGGTGCATTCGGTGGAATGGGCCAAGTTACTAATGGCGCACCGTGGGGGTGGTGCGCCATTAGTAGTTCAACTAGTAATGGCGCACCACCCCAACCGTGCGCCATTAGTAGTTTTTCAAAAAAAAAATTTGAAACAAAATTTGTAACAAAATTACTAATGGCGCACCATCCCACGGTGCGCCATTAGTAGTTTTGAAAAAATTTAAATTTTTTTTTTACTAATGGCGCACCGTGGATGTGGTGCGCTATTAGTATTTTCACACTACACGGTGCGCTATTAGTATTTTCACACTAATGGCGCACCAACACATGGTGCGCCATTAGTATTTAGTAATAGCGCACCACATGTACAGTGCGCCATTAGTGTCCATATTGGCTATAGCTGTTTTTGTAGTAGTGATGGATGCACTTGGTACGGAGATTGATGGATGTTCAATTATCCGACCAACCTGACTCATTACACATGAAGTTGGATAGAAACGGAGTGTTTACGGTAAAATCTTTTTATATGGATCTAATTAGTTCTGGCCCAATCCCGAGATCTACACATATCTGAAAGGTTAAGGTTCCCTTGCATATTAAATCTTTATGTGGTTTGTCCACAAGCAAGCGATCCTCACCAAAGATACTTTGTTAAACGATGATGGGTAGGCCGTTCATGATATTGTTTTTGTGATCTTGATGAAACAATACTACATCTCTTCATAGATTGCCCTCTCGCCAAATTACTTTGGCGAACGATTCATATAGCTTTCAACATCGTCCCTCCAGTTAGCATTGAATCGTTATTTGGGACGTGGTTAGCTGCGGTGGAACATACTACCGCGGCTCGTATTCGAATTGGAATATGTGCACTTATGTGGGCAATATCGAACTGCAGGAATGATATGATTTTTAACAGACAGCATATTTTAACCTTCTTGCAGGTCATCTTCAGAGCTACGACATGGATCCGTATGTGGTCCTTACTCACTCCTACGGACTCCAGGGGGCCATTGGTTACTGGGTGCAATCAATGGGAGATGGTAGCACGGGCTATATTCAACCGGTTTGGTTGGCGGTCGCATAACAGGATAGGAGTCTAGGGCCCTAGTCCTTTAATTCATACCGGTTGTGGCATTGCGTTTTTTTATGTTACTTTACTCCTTTTGCGAGCTGTAATACTTTTACGACTTTGTGCACCAATTAATGGAAATCCCACGTTCGATGAGCCAATAACCGTAGAGCAACTTTCAAGTAAAATGGAATACAACCATCTTTGAAGTCTGAACCGCAGAACAAAATATGTACGATTGCACCTGGCGTTATTATATTCGAAGTTTGAGAAGTTTTTATGTTATTAGGCTACTTGTAATGAGAGTATCATAACTAGTATCATGCATGCCAACTAGGCAATGTTGATGAGGTGACGTAGAATTAAATGAAGAAAGAGAGGGTTGGATATCATATTATGATACCGTATCATAATAAATTTTATACTAATATGTGCCATACATGGTAATAAATGAGACCACATATGATATTACTTTATGATACTATGCACTACAGATGTAGTATCATACACTAATATCATATGCATGATACTAGTATATGATACTTTCCACTACGACCAGGCTTATGCCACTTGTGCTGCTCTGGTGCTAAAATCCTCCTACCTCTGATTGGTTGTAAGATTGCTTTCAAATTAAGCTTCTAACCAGCCAATCCACGCTGCTAGCTCAAGTCTTGTTGATTTGGTACATATAAATGCTCCAGAGGCGCGCCGCACGTAGAAAGGGATCAACAAAAGAATTAGGTACGTAGGCCCTAACTTATGTAGGCTCTAGATAGACGATAAAGTGTACTCTGGACTACATGAATATTTACGCTGCATGCATGCATGCTTATCCATGTGCCGCGTGGAACCTACGAACGAGAAGGACACGATCGACCACCAGCCAATGCAAAGTCGATCACCAACCGAGTAATGACAAACGACGTGCGTGGATCAAATCGATCGTTGATCGATGCGTGCAGTCGTCCAGAATCGATCAACCGAGTTTTAATTCGCCATCTGAAATTTCGGCGAGTTAGCCGGTCTCTCGTTGTCAGGCAGCACTTCGCCGGCCACCAGGCGAGCATGCAGCCAGATCATCGGCCAAGCTGGATCGATCAATGCGGATGCCTATATAAGCCATGCGTCGCCTGTTCCATTCATCCATCCATCCATCAGCCACTTCACACCAGAAATTCAGGCATGGCAGCTCCGACGAGAGCACTAGTCCTCGGCGTCCTGCTGGCGATTGCCGTTGCCAATGCCGAGGCGGCGTCCGTGGTAGTCGGCCTGGCCAAGTGCGCCAACTGCACGAGGAAGAACATGAAGGCCGAGGAAGCCTTCAAAGGTGAGCTAGCTACATACCGAATATAGGTAGATAAGAAATGAAGAGTACTGTCACTCTGCAGGTGCACGCTTCACACGCCTATAAATGTATGAAAATCAGCTCACAATCACTGATGTACTCATGTCCCTGTCACGAAATTTTTGTCAGGTCTTCAGGTGGCAGTCAAGTGCAAGAACGTCCACGGCGACTATGAGAGCAAGGCAGTGGGCGCCCTCGACCGCACCGGCGCCTTCAGCGTGCCCCTCGCCGCAGACCTCCACGGCGCCAACTGCGTCGCTCAGCTCCACAGCGCCGCCTCCAACGCGCCATGCCCCGGCCAGGAGCCATCCAAGATCGTGCCGGTTTTCGAGGGCACCACCTTCGGCATCGTCGCCGGCGACAGCATTGCCACTCCGTCTGCAGCGTTGCCGGAGTGCACGTCCATGACCCTGTGCGGGCCGATCAAAAAGCACATCATCGAGCACTTCCACCACAAGAAGCCCGTGCCGCCCAAGCCGGAACCCAAGCCCCAGCCTCACCCAGACTACGGCCCCGTGCCCAAGCCCGAGCCGAAGCCGCAGCCCCACCCGGACTACCATCCCGTCCCTCCCACGCCCACCTACGGTGGTGGCGGTGGCGGTGGATACCACGGACACCACTGAGTCCAGTATACCACCGTCCCGCCCAGCGATGAAATCTCATGAGCGGGTTGGTGATCACTGAGTCATCGACATTGCTATTTATGATCCTTTTGCATGTGTGGGTGTATTGTTTGGTCTTCTGCCATTAGCTGCCCCGTTTTAGTATCTGCACTGCAGAGTTGAGTGTTCAGAATAACAATTGTGAGGAACACAGGGATCATAGTGTATTTTGCATTTTAAAGATTTGTAATTTGGGTGTGTTTTTTTAACGAAGTTGTTGCAGATCAAGTAATTAATTTAATCAAGTCCATTTGAGCCAATGGAATTACTGAAATTTTTGGATTTTTTGGCTTGATCTTGTTCTACTGTGTTCCCTCCCCTCCCTCCCGCAACGCTCCCGCGAGCACCCGGGGGGAATCCCTAGCGCCGCCTCAAGCTCCCCCTCCTCCTACCTCCCTCCCGTCGCTGCCGCCTCGACGTACTAGCAGGCAAAGCCCGGCCAGTACGTGATGGCGGCGGCGGGGCGCTATCCTTCCCCGCTCGGTCGGGCGGGCGCGGGCCTCAGGGTCGGGCGGCGGCGCGACATTTGCGCGGGGCATGGCGGCGCGGTGGCAGCAGCCGGCGGCGACGTGAAGGGGCTGCAGCAGCGGTGGTGTTCGGCGGGCTCCGGCAGCGACGGACGACTAGATCTAGGCGCAGGTGGCGCGGGCGTCCGCTCCTGTCATGGCCGCGGCTGGTGGTGGTGGAGGCACATCGGCGGTGGCTGGTGGGCGTGTTGGTCATGATCCAGGCGGCAGTGCAGATGGGTTCCCCGGTGAGTTTTCTTGGTGGTCAGCGGCGGTCCTTGGGGCCCTCCTCGCTGCTGTGGCCGGGCCTGCGACGTGACTTTGCACGGTTCTGCGACGGCTGCTGACATGGGGCGGGGGTGTGTTCGGTGGGGAGGTTGGTTGGAGGGATGGGCGGCGCCAACGTGCTCGGGTCACCCGTCACTGGCACAGGGGTGTGCCGGTACGGATGTGTCCGCTCCCCCGCCTCCCCCTTTCCCCAGCCACGTCCAGGTTTTCGCAACTCCGACAATGTTCAAGGCGGGTCGTCTACTGTGGGACATCAGTCTGGGGTGTCCCTCTGGTACAAAGTTGGCCTCTTTGAATGGTCTTGAGGGTCCCTGGATGTTGGGCGGCGGCCCTGGCGGCGAGAGGCGTGGAGTTCGAGCGCGGAACCTGCGTCTTAGGTGCGGGCGGGCAGCCATGGCTTCGTGGGGGGCTTGGATGCGGGTGGTTGGCGGAGCGGGGGTGTCGGAGGAGTGTGATCATCGGGGTACATCACTTGCCCAGTCCTCGTACTGGACGGCGGCGGCGGCGTCCAAGGACGTTATATCCTTCTTGAAGGCTCCGTCATGGTGCTCCCACTCCTTCATGCGGCTCCGGGGTGAAAACTTGATCTTTGGATTGGACGATGGCGGCTATCCGTGGTCGTACCCTTCTGGGAGGCACCGTCCTGGAGGCCTTACTTCGTCATTGTCCGTCTCACCCCTCCTCGGTGGCTTCAAGTAGTTCTTCTTGGTTCATCTCTAGTTTGCTTGGTTGTCGTCCGAGTGGTGTGCCGATGCCCGGCACCTTTGTATCTTGCCTTGGGTGTGTGCTGTGTGCCGTGGTGAGTGTGTTTGTATCGATTCGCTCAGATGTATGTGGTGATGTTTGCTTTATAATATAAAGCAGGGGGCAACCCTTTTTCAGTCTTGTTCTACAATGTGTTGCGTGCGTTTAGTTCATGTTAATGGTATAGGCTTGCTCTTACCTTTATTTCTTTTATGTTTTTAGTTCATGTAATAACTGTGTGGTGGTTTTTAATGGAAAAGTGTCAAAAATGCTACATCGATGGCTCTTTACGGGGTTTCAACGGACTCTTCCAACTAACTAAAATTCCCACCCCCCCTCTATTTTTCAAGAAGGTGGGGCCCCTCTCCCCTCTTAGTCCAATCACAGTTTGCCAACTCAAAAGCACCCCGTAAAACATCCGTAATGGTCCGTTGATCTAGCGTTGGTCTAAAAATGGTTTTGCCATTGTGTAGTTGTGTGAGACCATCATTTACTTTCAGCCGGTTTTCAGATCTGTGGACTCAAACTCAAGTGGACTTCAGGCAGGTGTGCAAATGGATCTGTCATGGAAAACTCATGGCATTCATGTCAAAGACAAAATTACAGCTACCAGAGATCATGCATTCATACTGCCCCTTCTCTTTGACTTCTGTCAGTCTAAGCAGGAGGGGAACTGGGCCATGGCCTGGTCCAGCTCAAGTACATAAGGGGCATATTTGGCTCGGACCGCTGAAGACCAAAAATACAGTACCACTTAGGCAGGAGAGAACCTGCTTAGTCAAGTACATGATGGGCAGGAGAGAACTTGCTTAGTCAAGTACATGGATTTACACAGGTAAAGTTTGAACAATGCTTTAGAGAAGATAAAGAGGTAGCTCATGTAATAGCTAAACATAGTTTTTTTCTTTTTTAGCGAAAATGATCCAGATCTACTCCCTACGTTCCTAAATATAAGTCTTTTTAGAGTTTTCAATATGGACTACGTACGGAGCAAAATAAGTGAATCTACACTTAAAATATGCCTATATACATTTGTATGTAATGTATATTGAAATATCTAAAAAGTCTTGTATTTAGGAACGGAGGGATTATTATAAAGGTTCACCAGAAGTACAATTACAAAGCACCACAAACATAATAAAAATTAGATCAAGGTCCATTAACCATCGAACGGCCACTGACCACCAGAACGATCCGACGACGTGTCGTTGTCGTTGCTCCCATACCGAAGCCAGCTTGGCCTTGTCGACGGCAGCTAGAAAGTCTTGATGCACATGCCCCTAAGGACCATCGCTCCGGAGTTGCAATCGTCATTGTAGATCCCTTGAAATTGATCTGAAGAACCTAACATCAAATATCATGGGCTGGCATGTAGGGTGTTGAAAAATCCCCCTTGCCCCAGCGTCGCTCCCTCGTGGGCGACCCGGGCCGCGGCGCCAGATACGACCTCCCGCGCCCTCTCTGCCCTCCCCCGCCGCCGCCGCCGGGGCAATGCCCCTCGCGGTGCCTGGCGGCGGGGTGCCTTCTCTGCTCTCCACTCGTTGGTGGTTGGCGCGGGGCAACCAGACTAGGGCAGAGGCATCGGGTGGACACGGGGCCCGATGGCACGGCAGTGGTCTGGTGGAAGGTGCTGCGCCGCGGTTGTGGGGCGTCAGCTCGCTGCGCGGCGGCCCGCTATGCCACTGAGCGGGAAGGGGGGGCTCCCGTGCGGCGGCGTGGGCGTGGATCCGGCCTGGATCTGGCCCTGCAAGCGCGGCCCTGGCCCCTCCCTGTGCGGCCGGCGGTGAGGCGCCGGGTGGCTGCCTGTGTCGTGGTGGCTGCCCTGGTGGCCTCTGCTGTAGATCCGCCGGTGGCGCGTGAAGTAAATATGCCCTAGAGGCAATAATAAAGTTGTTATTTATATTTCCTTATATCATGATAAATGTTTATTATTCATGCTAGAATTGTATTAACCGGAAACTTAGTACATGTGTGAATACATAGACAAAACAGAGTGTCCCTAGTATGCCTCTACTTGACTAGCTCGTTTATCAAAGATGGTTAAGTTTCCTGACCATAGACATGTGTTGTCATTTGATGAACGGGATCACATCATTAGAGAATGATGTGATGGACAAGACCCATCCGTTAGCTTAGCATTATGATCGTTAAGTTTTATTGCTATTTCTTTCTTCATGACTTATACATATTCATCTGAATATTAGATTATGCAACTCCCGAATACGGAGGAACACCTTGTGTGCTATCAAATGTCACAACGTAACTGGGTGATCATAAAGATGCTCTACAGGTGTCTCCGAAGGTGTTTGTTGGGTTGACATAGATCAAGATAGGATTTGTCACTCCGAGTATCGGAGAGGTATCTCTGGGCCCTCTCGGTAATGCAAATCACTATAAGCCATGCAAGCAATGTAACTAATGAGTTAGTTGCGGGATGATGCATTACGGAACGAGTAAAGAGACTTGCTGGTAACGAGATTGAACTAGGTATGATGATACCGCCGATCGAATCTCTGGCAAGTAACATACCGATGACAAAGGGAATAACGTATGTTGTTATTGCGATTTGACCAATAAAGATCTTCGTAGAATATGTAGGAACCAATATGAGCATCCAGGTTCCGCTGTTGGTTATTGATCGTAGATGTGTCTCGGTCATGTCTACATAGTTCTCGAACCCGTAGGGTCCGCATGCTTAACGTTCGATGACGATTTGTATTATGAGTTATGTGTTTTGGTGACCGAAGTTTGTTTGGAGTCCCGGATGAGATCACGGACATGATGAGGAGTCTCAAAATGGTCGAGAGGTAAAGATTCAGATATTGGAAGGTAGTATGCGGACATCGGAATTGTTCCGAGTGATTTGGGTATTTTACCGGAGTACCGACGTGTTACCGGAACCCCCGGGGAAGTAATGGGCCTACATGGGCCTAGGGGAGAGAGAGGGAAGCCCGCAGGGGGGTGGCGCGCGCCCCCCTCCTAGGGAGCCCGAATAGGACAAGGAGGAGGGGGCGCGACCCCCCTTTCCTCTCCCTCTCCCTCTCCTTCCTTCTCCCTCTGGTAAAGAAAGGAAAAGAGGGGGGGGGGGAATCGCCGAATCCTACTAGGACTAGGAGTCCTAGTAGGACTCCCCCCTTGGCGCGCCCCCTCCTGGCTGGCCGCCTCTTCCTCCCCTCCTTTATATACGGGGGTGGGGGCACGCAAAGGCACATAAATTGTTCTCTTAGCCGTGTGCGGTGCCCCCCTTCACATTTTACTCCTCCGGTCATAGCGTCCTAGTGCTTAGGCGAAGCCCTGCGCAGATCACATCACCATCACCGTCACCATGTCGTCGTGCTGACGGAACTCTCCCTCGACCCTCTGGTAGATCAAGAGTTCGAGGGACGTCATCGAGCTGAACGTGTGCTGAACTCGGAGGTGTCGTACGTTCGGTACTAGATCGGTTGAATCATGAAGACGTTCGACTACATCAACCGCGTTGACCTAACACTTCCGCTTTTGGTCTACGAGGGTACGTGGACACACTCTCCCCCTCTCGTTGCTATGCATCTCCTAGATAGATCTTGCGTGATCGTAGGAAATTTTTTGAAATTGCATGCTACGTTCCCCAACAGTGCGGCGGTTGCCATGGTGGGGCGTGCGTAGGCGGGTTCCGGTGGCATCTTGGCGGCGGAACTATCTAGGCTGCTGATGACCCACAAGTATAGGGGATCTACCGTAGTCCTTTCGATAAGAAAGAGTGTCGAACCCAACGAGGAGCAAAAGGAAATGACAAGCGGTTTTCAGTAAGCTATTCTCTGCAAGCACTGAAATTATCGGTAACAGATAGTTTTGTGATAAGGTAATTTCTAACGGGTAACAAGTAACAAAAGTAAACAAGGTGCAGCAAGGTGGCCCAATCCTTTTTGTAGCAAAGGACAGGCCTGGACAAATTCTTATATAAAGGAAAATGGGAATTATCGTCAAGCTAGTTTTCATCACGCTCATATGATTCGCGTTCGTCACTTTGATAATTTGATATGTGGGTGGACCGGTGCTTGGGTACTGCCCTTTCTTGGACAATCATCCCACTTATTATTAGCTCCTATTGTAAGCATCCGCAACTATAAAAGAAGTATTAAGGTAAACCTAACCATAGCATGAAACATACGGATCCAAATCAGCCCCTTACGAAGCAATGCATAAACTAGGGCGCGCCCCCACCCTCGTGGCCAGGGTGTGGGCCCCCTCTAGTTGATTCTTTCGCCAATATTTTTTATTAATTCCAAAAAGTGCCTCTGTGAAGTTTCAGGACTTTTCGAGTTGTGCAGAATAGGTCTCTAATATTTGCTCCTTTTCGAGCCTAGAATTCCAGCTGCCGGCATTCTCCCTCTTCATGCAAACCCTGTAAAATAAGAGCGAATAGGCATAAGTATTGTGACATAATGTGTAATAACAACCCATAATGCAATAAATATTGATATAAAAGCATGATGCAAAATTGACGTACCAACTCCCCCAAGCTTAGACCTCGCTTGTCCTCAAGCGGAATCCGATAACGAAAAATATGTCCACATGTTTAGAGATAGAGGTGTCGATAAAATAAAATACGGGCATGAGGGCATCATGATCATTCTTATAACAACAACATATATATATATATATATTGTCATACGATTTCTTATGCTAAAGTAACAATCTATTCACAATGTCAAGTATGAATCAGAAACTTCATTGAAAACTAACAAACTATAATCTCAGTCATTGAAGCAATTGCAATTTATCATAACATCAGAAAGAGTCAATATAAGATCTTTTCAGCAAGTCCACATACTCAACTATCATTTAATCTTTCACAATTGCTAACACTCACGCAATACTTATGGGTATGAAGTCTTAATCAGACACCGAGAAAGATAGGGGCTTATAGTTTTGCCTCCCAACCTTTTACCTCAAGGGTAATGTCAAAATAATAGTTCATGATAACTTAGATCCAATTGGGTATATATATCGGGATCTTTCAAACACAATGTGCTTGCCAAAGGATAAAGTGTAAAAAGGAAAGGTGAAGATCACCCTGACTCTTGTATAAGACATGAGACAAAAATAAAAGACAGGCCCTTCGTAGAGGGAAGCAGAGGTTGTCATGTGCTTTTATGGTTGGATGCACAAAATCTTAATGCGAAGGAACGTCACTTTATATTGCCACTTGTGATATGGACCTTTATTATGCAGTCCGTCGCTTTTATTTTTCCACATCACAAGATCATATAAAGCTTATTTTCTCCACACTAATAAATCATACATATTTAGAGAGCAATTTTTATTGCATGCAACAATGACAACTTACTTGAAGGATCTTACTCAATCCATAGGTAGATATGGTGGACTCTCATGGCAAAACTGGGTTTAAGGTTATTCGGAAGCACAAGTAGTATCTCTACTTGGTGCAGAGAATTTGGCTAGCATGAGGGGGAAAGGCAAGCTCAACATGTTGGATGATCCATGACAATATACTTTATTTCGGATATAAGAAAACATAACCCATTACGTTGTCTTCCTTGTCCAACACCAACGTTTTAGCATGTCATATTTTAATGAGTGCTCACAATCATAAAAGATGTCCAAGATAGTATATTTATATGTGGGAACCTCTCTTTCTTTATTACTTCCTATTAATTGCAACGATGACCAAAACTATGTTTTTCAACTCTCAGCGACTTTTATTCATCATACTCTTTATATGTGAAGTCATTAGTCTCCATAAGATCAATATGATCTCTTTATTTCTTTTTATTCTTTCTTTTATCTTTTATTTTTATTCCCTCAAGATCATAGGAAGATAATCAAGCCCTTGACCCAAAACTAATCTTTATTATATATAGCTCACAGACTCGATTATATAGCAGGATCATAAAGCAAAACTCAAAACTAGATCATACTAAACTTTATTCTACTAGATCAAGATATTACCAAACGATCGAACTAAGAAAAACGGTAAATATAGGAGTGTGATGGTGATACGATACCGGGGCACCTCCCCCAAGCTTGGCAGTTGCCAAGGGGAGTGCCCATAGCCATGTGATTATGTCTCTTTCTTCGGAGGTGGTGATGATGGAGTTGTTGATGATGTAGTGTCACGCATCGAGCGTAGGAGACCCTCCAATTTGCGGATAATGCCCTTGAGTGCGGTGATATGCTCCTTCAACAAAATATTTTCACGAGTGAGATACTTGTTTTGTATGCGAGCTAACTCAATCATCTTGAAAGCTTCAATCTCAGTTGGGGTAAGAAGATTGTAATGAGGTTGAAGGATGTCTTCTTCTTCTGCCGCCGGAGCTTGATCCTCCGTGGCCTTCTTGATCCTATCATCCTTGTTGATCTCCCCGGGTTCTTCTCTCTTCAGCTCTATCTTCATTAGCCAAGCAACGTTGCCCTCATTGTTGGAGGAGGGGGACGACATGATGCCTGGCCTTGACAACTCTGTCAGAAAATAGCTCGATACAAAAACATGGGATATTTGCGTGGTACGGTGGTTAAAACCTTCGGGAGATTATATAATCAATTTTTACCGACCAAAAGAAGTATCGTGCAGGAAAACGGAGTCCGAAGAGCACACGAGGTGCCCACGAGGCAGGGGGCGCGCCCAGGGGGGTAGGGCGCACCCTCCACCCTCATGGACGCCTCGTGTCCTTCCCGAACTACTTATTATTTCCCTATTTTCTTAAATATTCCGAAACGGAGAGAAATTGCTATTAGAACTGTTTTGGAGTCGGTTTACTTACCGTACCACATACCTATTCCTTTTTGGAGTCTGAAACGTTCTGGAAAGTGTCCCTTATGTACTCCTCCGGGGTTACGGTGTCAATAACATTAGTTTCAACATTTATGGGATTACCCTGAGATATAATGTTTGATTCTTTGACAGTTCACCACCTTTGGATTTGTGCCTTCGAAGTTGTTGATTTTTATGGCACCGGAACGATAGACCTCCTCGATAACGTAAGGACCTTCCCATTTAGAGAGAAGTTTTCCTGCAAAAAAATCTTTAACGAGAGTTGTATAACAAAACATAATCACCTACATTAAACTCACTCTTTTGTATCCTTTTGTCATGCCATCTTAACTTTTTCTTTAAACAGTTTGGCATTCTCATAGGCCTGGGTTCTCCACTCATCAAGTGAGCTAATGTATAGGGCGCAAGAAAAGATTCTTGATGACCCACAAGTATAGGGGATATATCGTAGTTCTTTCGATAAGTAAGAGTGTCGAACCCAACGAGGAGCAGAAGGAAATGACAAGCGGTTTTCAGTAAGGTATTCTCTGCAAGCGCTGAAATTATCGGTAACAGATAGTTTTGTGATAAGGTAATTTGTAATGGCTAACAAGTAACAAAAGTAAACAAGGTGCAGCAAGGTGGCCCAACTCTTTTTGTAGCAAAGGACAGGCCTGGACAAATTCTTATATAAAGGAAAATGCTCCCGAGGACACATGGGAATTATCGTCAAGCTAGTTTTCATCACGCTCATATGATTCGCGTTCGTTACTTCGATAATTTGATATGTGGGTGGACCGGTGCTTGGGTACTGCCCTTTCTTGGACAATCATCCCACTTATGATTAACTCCTATTGCAAGCATTCGCAACTACAAAAGAAGTATTAAGGTAAACCTAACCATAGCATGAAACATACGGATCCAAATCAGCCCCTTACGAAGCAACGCATAAACTAGGGTTTAAGCTCCTGTCACTCTAGGAACCCATCATCTACTTATTACTTCCCAATGCCTTCCTCTAGGCCCAAACAATGGTGAAGTGTTATGTAGTCGACGTTCAGATAACACCACTAGAGGAAAGACAACATACATCTCATCAAAATATCGAACGAATACAAAATTCACAAGACTACTTATAGCAAGACTTCTCTCATGTCCTCAGGAACAAAAGTAACTACTCACAAATCATATTCATGTTCATAATCAGAGGGGTATTAATATGCATAAAGGATCTGAACATATGATCTTCCACCAAATAAACCAACTAGCATCAACTACAAGGAGTAATCAACACTACTAGCAACCCACAGGTACCAATCTGAGGTTTTGAGACAAAGATTGAATACAAGAGATGAACTTGGTTTGAGATGAGATGGTGCTGGTGAAGATGTTGATGGAGATTGACCCCCTCCCGATGAGAGGATCGATGGTGATGACGATGGTGATGATTTCCCCCTCCCGGAGGGATGTTTCCCCGGCAGAACAGCTCCGCCGGAGCCCTAGATTGGTTTCGCCAGGTTCCGCCTCGAGACGGCGGCGCTTCCTCCCGAAAGCTTTCTTCTGATTTTTTCCAGGGCGAAAGACTTCATATAGCAAAAGATGGGCACCGGAGGCCTGCCAGGGGGCCCATGAGACAGGGGGCGCGCCCAGGGGGTAGGGCGCGCCCCCCACCCTCGTGGCCAGGGTGTGGGCCCCCTCTGGTTGATTCTTTCGCCAGTATTTTTATTAATTCCAAAAAGTGCCTCCGTGCACTTTCAGGACTTTTGGAGTTGTGCCGAATAGGTCTCTAATATTTGCTCCTTTTCCAGCCCAGAATTCCAGCTGCCGGCATTGTCCCCTTCATGCAAACCTTGTAAAATAAGAGAGAATAGGCATAAGTATTGTGACATAATGTGTAATAACAGCCCATAATGCAATAAATATTGATATAAAAGCATGATGCAAAATGGACGTATCAGCTGCGCGGGCCGCGATTGGCGTGGGTGGTGGCTGGGGTCCGACTTCAGGCTCTCGGCTGCTGCGATTGGTCTCCTTTGTCGCGGGCGTGCGGCGGTGGTGCAGCTAGGCCGATGGCAGTCCGGCGCCTTGGTGGAGGTGTCCGGCGGTGAGCATGGTGGTGGTGCTTTCGCTTGGCGGTGGGGCGGACTGGTTGTGTTGCCGCGGCCATGATGCTTTCTGTGCTGACGTGAGGAGGAGCGGCTTGGACAGGGGCGGCGTAGCAGACAACGTGCTTTCTGCATCGCAAAGCATTGGGGGCATTTGAAGTCCCGGCCGGGCCTATGGCCACAGGCCTAGTTTGCTCCAACTATTGCGTCTAGTCGGTTACCGTCGTTGATGGTGGAGGTTGGGACCTCCCGCGTGCTGACGGTGGTGTTGCCCCTAGTCCCGGCTACTCTTCTTCGTCGTGCAGGCCCCTCCTCGCGTTGCTGTGGTGAGACGCGTGGGAAGCTTCAAGTCCGTGTTGGCCCGGGGTGGTGGTCGGTTTGGTGGCGGGCTCCGATGCGTCTGAGGTGGAGGTTGGGATCGGGAGAAATCCATGATGGCATGGTCGACCCCGTCGCGGTGGCGCCTGCTGGTGCCGCCAGACCTTCCTGGAGGGCGTCGGGGCTACCCTTCCTTTCCCCTCGCCGCGTACCGGGGTAAACCCTTATCAGCAGCGTCGTCATCGTCGCGTCCCTTCTTGGAGGTGTTGATTGGTACCAGCGTCTCGGAGTCTAGGAGCCTGGTGGGTGTACTTCGGTGGGCGCAGCAGTTGCGAGGCTTCTCCGTTTTCGTTGATACGCCGTTGTCGGCATTTGTTTCTTTTACGCTTTCTCTGTTGTTTCTTTTGGGCGTGCATGTGCTGTTTCCGCCCCACCACCTATCGTTGGATGTATCGGAGCTGGTTGCTTTGTAATACAAAGCGGGGGGAAACCCTTTTTCGGTATCATCAAATATCATCATGGCATACACACACCGATAAACCCTATCCTCGCCGACCCGAGGAGCCGACAAGAATCTACGCCGGAGGTTTGTCGATCCGTCGCAACGGGCAAACTCGAGGAGAATCAATACCTAGAAGACCAGCTCTAATATGTAGCATCGCCCCTATGAGGACTAAAACCCCAACCTATTTATTAGCCAGAGCCGAGCCATGACGATTGCCCTCCTTGCATGCAGTCGTCTGCGAGGTGGAAGAGAGGCGAAGCTCTTTTGTCCTCTGGGAGGCTGATCTGCCAGAGTGTCATCCCTTTGGGAAAGGGAATTCGAAGCCATCGTCATCACCAACACTCCGATCATCATTGGGACCAACTCATATTCTAACTTATGAACTATTACATCAGATCCTTTGTTGAGTACAATGTCTGATGTTGATTATTGCATGCAGTTGATACTTAGAAGTTTTATTGGATTCATATGTTCAGGTTGTTATTCATACTTTCATCTCCACTGATTATGATACATATGATGTGTTGTGAGTAGCAGCCCATTACATTCTTGAGGACATGGGATAAACCTTGTTACTATTAATCTTGTGAATTTAAATATAGTTCAATATTTTGATATTAGGTTGTGATGTAATTCTGTAGTGGTGATGTGCGAACATTGACTGCATATCACTTGATCTTCATAAGCCTAGAAGAGACTATTTTGTGATTAGTTTATCTATGGTAGAAGGTTGGAGTGGCCGAATTACCAAATCCTAAGTTTATGAATTAGCATGAGGGGCTGTTGGAATCCTAAAGTTTATTGTTATGGTTAGATGTTATCTTAATTATTCTCAATGAATCTTGATGAAAGTAAGAATAACACATTATATATTACAGGTTCCACCGCACAACAAATTATCAAAGCAATGAGCGGTAACTCAATAAAACAAGATGAAAGTAACTTGATGAAACTACCATGTGTCCTCGAGATTGATTTGATCCCTATAACTAATACAACTCTTGTTGTTTTTTTGCGGGATATACAACTACCTTCTGAACTGCAGAACAAAATATGTACGATTGCAACCGGCGTTATTATATTGAAAGATTGAGAAGTTTTTATGTTACTAGTCATTGTGTACGTGCAATGCACGTTAATTTGGAAATATATTAACTGCATGTGGATATTAAGTAGGGTATTATTTGCGTGTTATTACGTGATTAGCACTATATTTGGCATGAAATTAACTGCAGGCTAAACGTGTTGAGCGCTCGACATTGAAGCAGTCTAGGTTGTTGGATTGACATGATTTAATGACCAAGATTAATTGGATCTGCCCCTTTGGATCTTTTTATATTGGTATAGATATAGATATAGATAATGCCACCTAGCTTTGGTGCTCAAATCCTTCTAGCTCTGAATGGTTGTAAGATTGCTTTCAAATTAAGCCTGTAACTAGCCAATCCACGTCGCTACTTGTTGCTTTGCCATATAAATGCACGGGAGGTGCACCTCACGCAGAAAGGGATCATCAGATATAATTAGTTAACAGTACGTACGCTCTGACGACTTTTATGTAGGCTCTAGATGATAAAGGGTACGTACGTAGTCCGTACTTACGCTGCATGCATCCATGCATGGCCATATGCGGCGTGCAACCTATGAAGGAGAACGACGTGATCGACCACCGGTCAAAGTCGATCACCAACCAGTTTAACAATTTTGATCTTGATCACCAACCGAGTAATGACAACGTGGATCAAATCGATGATCGATGCGTGCAGAATCAATCGAGTTTTCAATTCGCCATCTGAAATTTCGGCGAATTAGCCGGCCTCTCGTTGTCACGCATCATTGCACCGACCGGCCATCCTTGGAGAGCATGCAGCCAGATCATCCATCGAGCTGTGTCGATCAATATCCAATGCGGACGCCTATATAAACCACACTGCCACTCAGTTGATCCATCATCCATCCGTTAACCCAACCAAGCAGCCCATTCAGACATGGCAGCTCCGAGAGCGCTCGTTCTCGCCGTCCTTCTGGCGACTGCCGTTGTCAATGCCGAGGCGGCGTCCGTCGTGGTCGGCCTGGCCAAGTGCGCCGACTGCACCAGGAAGAACATCAAGGCCCAGGAAGCCTTCAAGGGTAAGCGCTAGCTAGCTACTGTGTAAATGCATGATGGTGTTCTGCTCACTGTTGTTCTGCCATGAATGCACAACAGGTCTTCAGGTGGCGATCAAGTGCAAGAACAGCCACGGGGACTACGAGAGCAAGGCGGTGGGTGCCCTCGACAGCACCCACTAGTAGAAAAAGAGGCTTCCATACGTCCCCATTAGTCCCCAAAATAATCAAACCGTGACCAAAGGGGTCTTTAGTCGCGGTTCGGGAGGAGACCCGCGACCAACTATCTGGGCCCATCGCGCTCGGTCGACAGCTGGCGGACGGGAGGGGCTTTAGTCCCGGTTGGCCTGGCCAACCGGGACTAAAGGTCCTCAGGCTGGCCCGAAGGCCTTTAGTCGCGGTTGGCCAGACCAACCGGGACTAAAGGTTACGGTTGGCCAGACCAACCGGTACTAAAGGGCCCATCACTCTACCCCCCGACCGCCTTTTCAGTTTTAGAAAAACCAAAAGAAAATGATGGAAATGTCAAAAAATAAAATAAAATAAGTTTCTCATGTGATATGTGGTCTAGTTGTTGGCAAAATTAACAAATATGAATTTCGACTTTATTTGCAAAATCTCTCTGGAATTTCTTAAAATGGGCATAACTTTTGCATACGAACTCGGATGAAAAAGTTTTTTATATGAAAAATCATCTACTCAAAAAGTTACATCCGAATTTAAACATTTTCAAAATCCTTAAAAACCTAACAGAAAAAAAGATACGGGGCTTTTAAGATCTGGAGAGGCAAAAAAATTCAAAAAATTTCAAATCATGGTCAAACTGTGGTCAAACAATGGTCAAACTAATTATTCTAGAATATTAGTGTTACTAAATAATTATTTCAGTTTTTTTTAAATTTTGGTCAAATCTGGTCAAACTGTGGTCAAACAATGGTCAAACTAATTATTCCAGAAATATTAGTGTTACTAAATAATTATTGTTTTTTAAAACAATAGTTTCAAACTCAAACAGTGAAATGTGTCACTTCATGCTCAAGCTAAATTCTTGAGGGTTAATAGAATTGACATCCTACTATTGTCAGGAAAACAACAAGTGCAGACTTGGAAACGAGGGAGAATAGAACCCGGAAGTTAAGCGTGCTCAGGCTGGAGTAGTAAGAGGATGGGTGACCGTCCGGAAAGTTAGATGATTTGGAATGATGAGGGGTGATTAGAGATTAGAGGATAAATTGAGCAGTGATGAGGGGTGGTGATTAGAGATTAGAGGTTAAAATAATTCAGAAATTTGAAAATAAAAAAAAATTAAAAAAATTCGCAAAAAAACCAGGTTTAGGGGGGCTAAAACCCTAAACCTGCGGAGGAGGCCTTTAGTCCCGGTTAGCCACGAGAACCGGGACTAAAGGTCCTCCGCCCCGACGGACCCCTGGCGGCCACGTGGACGGGTCTTTAGTCGCGCATATTTAGTCCCGGTTGCACAGCCAGGACTAAAGGCCTTTGTGAACCGGGACTAAAGGCCCATTTTCTACCAGTGACCGGCGCCTTCAGGGTGCCCCTGGCCGCTGGCCTCCACGGCAATGATTGCATCACGCAGCTCCACATCACCGCCTCCAACGCGCCATGCCGCGGCCAGGAGCCATCCAAGATCGTGCCTGTGTCGGAGGGCACTACCTTTGGCATTGTCGCCGGCGACAACACCGTCACGCCGTATGAAGCGTCGCCGGAGTGCGCGTCCATGACCCTGTGCGGGCCGATCAAGAAGCACATCATCGAGCACTTCCATCACAAGAAGCCCGTGCCGCCCAAGCCGGAGGCCAAGCCCCAGCCCCACCCTAACTACGGCCCCGTGCCACTAGTAGAAAACAGAGCTTTGGTTCGGCCAGAAAAGAGCATTAATCCCGGTTGCATTATGAACCGGGACTAATGAGCGGCTAGGGCACCGTACAGGCATTAGTCCCGGTTCAAATGGGACCTTTAGTCCCGGTTGGTGCCACGAACCGGGACTAAAGGGTGCGATGCCAATTAGTACCGGTTCGTGGCACCAACCGGTACTAAAGTTAGACCTTTAGTCCCGGTTCGAGCCACCAACCGGTACTAATGGGGTTTGAGGCATTAGTACCGGTTCATGGCACGAACCGGTACTAAAGGTCCCATTTTCAAACTCTACCCCCCCCCCCCCCCCCGCGCGTGGATCGCCTTTTCAGTTTTGTAAAAAGCAAAAGAAAATGATAAAAACTTCAAAAATTAAAATCCTTCCAGATGTAGTTATGTTACTACATGTACTAGTTAGGAAAATTTAAAAACTTAAATTTGGACATGTTTTGCAAAAAGTGTAGCGAAAATGTAAAACGGCTATAACTTTTGCATACGATGTCAGAAAAAAAGTATAATATATCAAAATGTTCAGCACGAAAATCCGCATCCGATTTTGACGGCCTACGGCCTGTTTGCAAATTTTTAGAATCCTCAAATTCTAATAGGAAAAAAAGTTATGCTCAAATTTCAGTTTTTATTTGAATTTTTGTTAAATCTGGTCAAACTATGGTCAAACTACTTATTCAAGAATATTAGTGTTACTAAATAATTATTTCAGTTTTTTTGAATTTTGGTCAAATCTGGTCAAACTAATTATTCAAGAAATATTAGTGTTACTAAATAATTATTTTAGTTTTTTGAATTTTGGTCAAATCTGGTCAAACTGTGGTCAAACTATGGTCAAACTACTTATTCAAGAAATATTAGTGTTACTAAATAATTATTTTAGTTTTTTGAATTTTGGTCAAATCTGGTCAAACTGTGGTCAAACTATGGTCAAACTACTTATTCAAGAAATATTAGTGTTACTAAATAATTATTGTTTTTTAGAACAATAGTTTCAAACTCAAACAGTGAAATGTGTGACTTCATGCTCAAGCTAAATTCCTGAGGGTTAATAGGATTGACATCTTACTATTGTCAAGAAAACAACAAGTGCAGACTTGAAAACGAGAGAGAATAGAACCCGGAAGTTAAGCGTGCTCAGGCTAGAGTAGTGAGAGGATGGGTGACCGTCCGGGAAGTTAGATGATGAGGGGTGATTAGAGATTAGAGCTTAAATTAAGCAGTGATGAGGGGTGATTAGAAATTAGAGGTTAAAATAACTCAGAAATTTGAAAATAAAAAAAATTCAAAAAAATCATAAATTTTTTTTAGTACCGGTTGGTGTTACCAACCGGGACTAAAGGTGGACCTCCAGGCAGCGGCCACGTGGAGGGCCTTTAGTCCCGGTTCGTGTAAGAACCGGGACTAAAGGGGGAGGCTTTAGTAACGACCCTTTAGTCCCGGTTCCAGAACCGGGACTAAAGGCCCTTTTTCTACTAGTGTGCCCAAGCCGCAGCCCCACCTCGACTACCACCCCGTCCCTCCCACGCCTACATACGGTGGCGGCGGCGGATACCACGGTCACCACTGACTCCGATCTGCAACCATCCGGCCCAGCACTGAAATCTCATCACCGAGGGCATGATCAGTGTCAGTGAGTGACCGACGTTACTATTTATCATCAGTTGCATGCGTGGCCGCGTGGGTATCTTTGGTGGTCTTCTGCCATTCGCTGCCCCATTTTAGTATCTGCACGGCAGAGTTAAGAGTTCAGAATAACATTTGTGAGGAACGTGTATTGCTTTTTTAAGATTTGTAATTTCAGCGTGTGTTTTGTATAAGAAGTTACTGTGAATCAAGTAATTTAATGAAGTCGTTGGTGTGGATCTGTGGATGGGTGATTGGGTATGACGATGACAATGTTTTTGCCATGCATTGCGTAGTTTTCTGAGTCGATTTTCAGATCTGTGGAGTGGAATCCAGGCTAGTGTGCAAATGGATTTGTGATGGACAACTCATGGCATTCAAAAACAAAATGGTAGCTACCTGGGATCATGCATTCGTACTACTGGTCCAGGCTTGTGAGTGGATTAATTTGGAAGCGGCACTGTGGGTACGAGAGCTATGGCCTGGTCCAGCTCAAGTACACAGGAGGGCATACCTTGCCCAAACCGGTGAAGACCAAACAATCAGTACCACTTGGACAGAAGGGGCGCGGCTGCTGCGATATGCAGATCGGAGCAAGGCGTCTACATTGGTGCATTGGCCATTGTGGTGGAGGGTATTAACGAACCTGCCGAGAGGGCCTAGGAGTAGGACGATCAAATGTTGTCTGTCATTGAATCACCCACGCATTGTACAACATATAGAACGCTAGAGTAGTTACAGGAGCCCGAAGGATGTGGCACGCAGGCCTGGGCGTGATCTATGATCCTATATACTAGGAATATAGTTACATACAGATACACAGGTACAATACACGTTAACACCCCCCCCCCCCCCCCCTCAGCTGGAACTCCATGTGGAAGGATGTTGAGGCTGGTTCGGAACTCGTGGAAGACCTGTGACGGAAGCCCCTTGGTGAAGAGATCTGCGAACTGCGAGCTGGAGGGTACGTGAAGAACACGAATGTCGCCGAATGCCACCCGGTCACGCACAAAATGGAGATCAATCTCGATGTGCTTCGTTCGCTGGTGTTGGACAGGATTGGAGGCAATGTAGGAGGCCGAGACGTTGTCACAATAGACAATGGTGGCATGGGCTGGGGGGCGACGAAGCTCATGCAAGAGTTGGCGCAACCAACACGCCTCAGCAACACAGTTTGCGACGCCACGATATTCGGCCTCAGCGCTCGAACAAGAGACAGTGGCTTGCCGTTTAGATGACCAAGACAACAAGTTGTGGCCGAGAAAAACACAGAAGCCCGACGTGGATTTGCGTGTGTCCGGGCAACCGGCCCAATCGGCATCGGTGTAGGCCACAAGATCGAGAGGAGAGGACTTGTACAACTGCAACCCAAAGTGGGTAGTGCCACGAAGATACCGTAGAATGCGTTTGACAAGTTGCATGTGAGAATCACGAGGTGCATGCATGAATAAGCACACTTGTTGAACCGCATAGGAGAGGTCCGGGCGAGTAAGAGTGAGGTATTGTAGGGCACCGGCTAAGCTACAGTAGAGAGTGGGGTTGTCGAGGAGGGGGCCAGCATGAGCGGAGAGTTTAGATTGTGTATCAATGGGAGTGGATACAGGCTTGCAATTGAGCATCTTGGCACGTTCGAGAACTTCAAGGGCATACTGCTGTTGGCAAAGAAACAAGCCATGTGTGTTGGGAGTGACGTTGATGCCAAGGAAGTGATGAAGCTCGCCAAGGTCGGTCATGGAAAACTCACGTTTAAGAGAGGAAATGACGTGATGGAGAGCATGGGGCGTGCTTGCGGTGAGGATGATGTCATCAACGTACACAAGAAGGTATGCGATGGAGTCATCACGTTGCAAGATAAAGAGAGAGGTGTCGCTCTTGGACGATGGAAACCAAGGGACAAAAGGAAGGAGCGGAAGCGATGGAACCAAGTGCGGGGTGCTTGCTTCAAGCCATATAGGGACTTGCGAAGGAGGCACACGTGGTCCGGCCGAGAGGAATCCACGAACCCAGCTGGTTGAGCACAGTACACCGTCTCCTTGAGGTCGCCGTGGAGGAAAGCATTCTTGACGTCGAGTTGGTGGATGGGCCAAGAGTTGGAGGTGGCGATGCTGAGCACAACTCGAATGGTTGCCGGCTTGACGACCGGACTAAATGTCTCGTCGTAGTCGACACCCTCCTTCTGAGTGAACCCTCGGACCACCCAACGTGCCTTGTACCGAGCCAAAGTGCCATCGGTGTTGAACTTGTGGCGAAAAATCCACTTGCCAGTCACCACGTTAACACCTGCAGGTTTGGGAACCAACGACCAAGTAGAATTCTTGATTAAAGCATCGTATTCATCTAGCATTGCACGTTGCCAATTGGCATCTTTGAGCGCGGAACGGTACGTGGGGGGAATGGGAGATATAGTGGTGGTGGGTGTATGGGTGAGAAAGAGACGTTTGGGTTGGCAGAAACCTGATTTGGACCTGGTGTGCATTTTATGGGAGTTGTGTGGAGGTATTACGGGCTGTGCATGAGCTGGTAGACGTGGCTGCACGGGAGTGGAGGGCGCGGAAGGGGAGGTGGATTGCGTGGGGTCAGGCGCAGGGCTGGCAGGCGAGGGATCCAAGGCTGATCCGGGCATAGGGGAATCAGGCACGCGATCCGAGGCGTGGGGTGTGGGAGACCTGGTGGGCACGAGGGCCGAGGACGCGCGTGGGGGCGTCGGTAGTGGGGAGGGAGGTGCGGGGGTCCGTTGGGTGGCAGTGGTGGGGCCGGACGTGGATTGGGTAGTGGGGGTAGGGGAGATCTGGCGCGACGGGAGTGGCGTGCATGGGGCTGTCCCATCGGGCGGATCGGGTGGGCCCCGGTACAAGGAATCGGGCGGGCAGGGAGGCGAATCTGGCAGAGATCGCAGAGTGGATTGCATGGGATTTTCTGTGGAGAGGAGCGATGTGGTGGATGGTGGGGAAGGTACGTACGAAAAAACGTTCTCGTCAAAAATAACATGACAAGAAACGATCACGCGGCGCTGGGTAAGATCATAACACCGATAACCCTTATGCTCGAGGGGATAGCCTAGGAAAATGCAGCGAGTGGAGCGGGGGGAGAGCTTGTGGGCAGAGGTGGCGTAGAGATTGGGGTAGCATAGGCACCCAAAAACGCGCAAGTGATCGTATGTAGGATGAATGCCGTGGAGCATGTAGTAAGGAGTGTAGTCGTAGATGGCGCGGGAGGGTCGTCGATTGAGGAGATAAGTGGCCGTGTGCAGTGCTTCAGCCCAAAAGGGAGGTGTAAGGTTGGCTTGGACAAGAAGGGTACGTATGATGTCGTTAGTGGTGCGAAGAAGTCGTTCTGCCTTGCCATTTTGGGGTGATGTATGAGGACAAGAGAAGCGGTAGGCAATCCCATTCGCGGAGAAGAAAGCACGGAGGGTGGAGTTGATGAACTCACCGCCGTTATCGCATTGTAATGCTTTGATGATCACGTTGTATTGAGTACGAACAAACGAAAAGAAACGTTGAAGAGTGAGGGAGGTGTTCGACTTGTGGCGAAGTGGGAAGGACCAGGAGAAGTGAGTGTAATCATCAAGAACAATCAAGTAATATTTATAACCAGAGAAGCTTACAATCGGGCTTGTCCATAAATCACAATGAACTAACTCAAAAGGTGCATAGGTGCGACTAAGAGATGAAGGAAAAGAAAGGCGCGGCTGCCGACCTAATTGGCAAGCACTACATGGGATATGCGCAAGCTTATTACAGGAGGGAAGAAAATCATGGGCTGCTAAAGAGGAGGTGACTTGAGGGCTTGGGTGGCCGAGTCGCCGGTGCCAAACATCGGCGGTGGAGGTGGTGGCGGAGAGAGCAGCGCGCCATAGCTTGTTATTGCTGGAGAAGGGGTAGAGATCACCGGAGCTAGCGGAGATCATGATGACCCTCCTGTTGGGAATCGTAGCATAATTTTAAAATTTTCCTACACTCACCAAGATGCATCTATGGAGTATACTAGCAACGAGGGGAAAGGAGTGCATCTACATACCCTTGTAGATCGCGAGCGGAAGCGTTCCAATGAACGTGGATGACGGAGTCGTACTCGCCGTGATTCAAATCACCGATGACCGAGTGCCGAACGGACGGCACCTCCGCGTTCAACACACGTACGGTGCAGCGACGTCTCCTCCTTCTTGATCCAGCAAGGGGGAAGGAGAGGTTGATGGAGATCCAGCAGCACGACGGCGTGGTGGTGGATGTAGCGGGATGCTGGCAGGGCTTCGCCGAGCTTCTATGAGAGAGAGAGGTGTAGCAGGGGAGGAGGGAGGCGCCCAAGGCTGTGTTGTTGCTGCCCTCCCTCCCCCCTTTATATAGGCCCCCTGGGAGGGGGGGCGCCGGCCAAACCCATCTAGGGTGGGGGGCGGCGGCCAAGGGGGATGCCTTGCCCCCCAAGGCAAGTGGGAAGCCCCCCCACCCTAGGGTTTCCAACCCTAGGCGCATGGGGGGAGGCCCATGGGCGGGCGCCATGCCCACTAGGGCTGGTTCCCTTCCCACTTCAGCCCACGGGGCCCTCCGGGATAGGTGGCCCCACCCGGTGGACCCCCGGGACCCTTCCGGTGGTCCCGGTACAATACCGGTAACCCCCGAAACTTTCCCGGTGGCCGAAACTTGACTTCCTATATATAATTATTCACCTCCGGACCATTCCGGAACTCCTCATGACGTCTGGGATCTCATCCGGGACTCCGAACAACTTTCGGGTTTCCGCATACACATATCTCTACAACCCTAGCGTCACCGAACCTTAAGTGTGTAGACCCTACGGGTTCGGGAGACATGCAGACATGACCGAGACGCCTCTCCGGTCAATAACCAACAGCGGGATCTGGATACCCATGTTGGCTCCCACATGTTCCACGATGATCTCATCGGATGAACCACGATGTCGAGGATTCAATCAATCCCGTATACAATTCCCTTTGTCCATCAGTATGTTACTTGCCCGAGATTCGATCGTCGGTATCCCAATACCTTGTTCAATCTCGTTACTGGCAAGTCTCTTTACTCGTACCGCAATGCATGATCCCGTGACTAACGCCTTAGTCACATAGAGCTCATTATGATGATGCATTACCGAGTGGGCCCAGAGATACCTCTCCATCACACGGAGTGACAAATCCCAGTCTCGATCCGTGCCAACCCAACAGACACTTTCGGAGATACCCGTAGTGCACCTTTATAGTCACCCAGTTACGTTGTGACGTTTGGCACACCCAAAGCACTCCTACGGTATCCGGGAGTTGCATATATCATGGTCTAAGGAAAAGATGCTTGACATTGGAAAAGCTCTACCAAACGAAACTACATGATCTTTTATGCTATGCTTAGGATTGGGTCTTGTCCATCACATCATTCTCCTAATGATGTGATCCCGTTATTAACGACATCCAATGTCCATAGTCAGGAAACCATGACTATCTGTTGATCAACGAGCTAGTCAACTAGAGGCTTACTAGGGACACGTTGTGGTCTATGTATTCACAAATGTATTACGATTTCCGGACAATACAATTATAGCATGAACAATAGACAATTACCATGAACAAAGAAATATAATAATAACCATTTATTATTGCCTCTAGGGCATATTTCCAACAGTCTCCCACTTGCACTAGAGTCAATAATCTAGTTACATTGTGATGAATCGAACACCCATTGCGTCCTGGTGTTGATCATGTTTTGCCCTAGGGAGAGGTTTAGTCAACGGATCTGCTACATTCAGGTCCGTATGTACTTTACAAATATCTATGTCTCCATTTTGAACACTTTCACGAATGGAGAAGCGACGCTTGATATGCCTGGTCTTCCTGTGAAACCTGGGCTCCTTCGCAAGTGCAATAGCTCAAGTGTTGTCACAGAAGAGAGTCATCGGGCCCGACGCATTGGGAATCACCCCTAGGTCGGTAATGAACTCCTTCATCCAGACTGCTTCATGTGCTGCCTCCGAGGCTGCCATGTACTCCGCTTCACATGTAGATCCCGCCACGACGCTTTGCTTGCAACTGCACCAGCTTACTGCTCCTCCATTCAAAATATACACGTATCCGGTTTGTGACTTTGAGTCATCCAGATCTGTGTCGAAGCTAGCGTCGACGTAACCCTTTACGACGAGCTCTTCGTCACCTCCATAAACGAGAAACATATCTAGTCCTTTTCAGGTACTTCAGGATATTCTTGACCGCTGTCCAGTGTTCCATGCCGGGATTACTTTGGTACCTTCCTACCAAACTTACGGCAAGGTTTACATCAGGTCTGGTACACAGCATGGCCTACATAATAGACCCTATGGCCGAGGCATAGGGGATGACACTCATCTTTTCTATATCTTCTGCCGTGGTGAGGCATTGAGCCGTGCTCAATTGCACACCTTGCAATACAGGCAAGAACCCCTTCTTGGACTGATCCATATTGAACTTCTTCAATATCTTGTCAAGGTATGTACTCTGTGAAAGACCAATGAGGCGTCTTGATCTATCTCTATAGATCTTGATGCCTAATATATAAGCAGCTTCTCCAAGGTCCTTCATTGAAAAACACTTATTCAAATAGGACTTTATACTTTCCAAGAATTCTATATCATTTCCCATCAATAGTATGTCATCCACATATAATATGAGAAATGCTACAGAGCTCCCACTCACTTTCTTGTAAACACAGGCTTCTCCATAAGTCTGTGTAAACCCAAACGCTTTGATCATCTCATCAAAGCGAATGTTCCAACTCCGAGATGCTTGCACCAGCCCATAGATTGAGCGCTGGAGCTTGCATACTTTGTTAGCATTCTTAGGATCGACAAAACCTTCCGGCTGCATCATATAAACTCTTCCTTAAGGAAGCCATTAAGGAATGCCGTTTTGACGTCCATCTGCCATATCTCATAATCATAGTATGCGGCAATTGCTAACATGATTCGGACGGACTTCAGCTTCGCTACGGGTGAGAAAGTCTCATCGTAGTCAACCCCTTGAACTTGTCGATAACCCTTAGCGACAAGTCGAGCCTTATAGATGGTCACATTACCATCCGCGTCCGTCTTCTTCTTAAAGATCCATTTGTTTTCTATGGCTCGCCGATCATCGGGCAAGTCAGTCAAAGTCCATACTTCGTTTTCATACATGGATCCTATCTCGGATTTCATGGCTTCTAGCCATTTGTCGGAATCTGGGCCCGCCATCGCTTCTTCATAGTTCGAAGGTTCACCGTTGTCTAACAACATGATTTCTAGGACAGGGTTGCCGTACCACTCTGGTGCGGAACGTGTCCTTGTGGACCTACGAAGTTCAGTAGTAACTTGATCCGAAGCTTCATGATCATCATCATTAACTTCCTCCCCAATCGGTGCAGGCACCACAGGAACATCTTCCCGCGTTGCGCTACTTTCCGGTTCGGAAGGGGTGACTATCACCTCATCAAGTTCCACTTTCCTCCCACTCAATTCTTTCGAGAGAAACTCCTTCTCTAGAAAGGACCCGTTCTTGGCAACGAAGATCTTGCCTTCGGATCTGAGGTAGAAGGTGTACCCAATAGTTTCCTTAGGGTATCCTATGAAGACGCATTTCTCCGACTTGGGTTCGAGCTTTTCAGGTTGAAGTTTCTTGACATAAGCATCGCATCCCCAAACTTTTAGAAACGACAGCTTAGGTTTCTTCCCAAACCATAATTCATACGGTGTCGTCTCAACGGATTTCGACGGAGCCCTATTTAAAGTGAATGTGGCAGTCTCTAAAGCATAGCCCCAAAATGAGAGCGGTAAATCGGTAAGAGACATCATAGATCGCACCATATCCAATAGAGTGCGATTACGACGTTCGGACACACCATTTCTCTGAGGTGTTCCAGGCGGCGCGAGTTGTGAAACTATTCCACATTTCCTTAAGTGTGCACCAAATTCGTGACTTAAATATTCTCCACCACGATCTGATCGTAAGAATTTTATTCTCCTGTCACGTTGATTCTCAACCTCACTCTGAAATTCCTTGAACTTTTCAAAGGTTTCAGACTTGTGTTTCATTAGGTAGACATACCCATATCTACTTAAATCATCAGTGAGAGTGAGAACATAACGATATCTTCCGCGAGCCTCAACACTCATTGGACCGCACACATCGGTATGTATAATTTCGAATAAGTTGGTTGCTCGCTCCATTGTTCCGGAGAACGGAGTCTTGGTCATCTTACCCATGAGGCATGGTTCGCACGTGTCAAATGATTCGTAATCAAGAGACTCCAAAAGTCCATCTGCATGGAGCTTCTTCATGCGCTTGACACCAATGTGACCAAGGCGGCAGTGCCACAAGTATGTGGGACTATCGTTATCAACTTTACATCTTTTGGTATTCACACTATGAATATGTGTAACATCACGTTCGAGATTCATCAAGAATAAACCATTGACCAGCGGGGCATGACCATAAAACATATCTCTCAAATAAATAGAACAACCATTATTCTCGGATTTAAATGAGTAGCCATCTCGAATTAAACGAGATCCAGATACAATGTTCATGCTCAAAGCTGGCACTAAATAACAATTATTAAGGTTTAAAACTAATCCCGTAGGTAGATGTAGAGGTAGCGTGCCGACGGCGATCACATCGACCTTGGAACCATTCCCGACGCGCATCGTCACCTCGTCCTTCGCCAGTCTCCGTTTATTCCGTAGTTCCTGTTTTGAGTTACAAATATGAGCAACCGCACCGGTATCAAATACCCAGGAGCTACTACGAGTACTGGTAAGGTACACATCAATTACATGTATATCACATATACCTTTGGTGTTGCCGGCCTTCTTGTCCGCTAAGTATTTGGGGCAGTTCCGCTTCCAGTGACCACTTCCCTTGCAATAAAAGCACTCAGTTTCAGGCTTGGGTCCATTCTTTGACTTCTTCCCGGCAACTGGCTTACCGGGCGCGGCAACTCCCTTGCCGTCCTTCTTGAAGTTCTTCTTACCCTTGCCCTTCTTGAACTTAGTGGTTTTATTCACCATCAACACTTGATGTTCTTTTCTGATCTCCACCTCCGCTGATTTCAGCATTGAATATACCTTGGGAATGGTCTTTTCCATCCCCTGCATATTGTAGTTCATCACAAAGCTCTTGAAGCTTGGTGGAAGCGACTGAAGGATTCTGTCAATGACCGCGTCATCCGGAAGATTAACTCCCAGCTGAGTCAAGCGGTTGTGCAACCCAGACATTCTGAGTATGTGCTCACTAACAGAACTATTCTCCTCCATTTTACAGCTGAAGAACTTGTCGGAGACTTCATATCTCTCGACCGGGCATGAGCTTGGAAAACCAATTTCAGCTCCTCGAACATCTCATATGCTCCATGTTTCTCAAAACGCTTTTGGAGACCCGGTTCTAAGCTGTAAAGCATGCCGCACTGAACGAGGGAGTAATCATCAGCACGCTGCTGCCAAGCGTTCATAACGTCTTGGTTCTCTGGGATTGGTGCATCACCTAGCGGTGCTTCTAAGACATAATCTTTCTTGGCTACTATGAGGATGATCCTCAGGTTCCGGACCCAGTCCGTATAGTTGCTGCCATCATCTTTCAGCTTGGTTTTCTCTAGGAACGTGTTGAAATTGAGGACAACGTTGGCCATTTGATCTACAAGACATAGTGTAAAGATTTTAGACTAAGTTCATGATAATTAAGTTCATCTAATCAAATTACACAATGAACTCCCACTCAGATAGACATCCCTCTAGTCATCTAAGTGAAACATGATCCGAGTTAACTAGGTCGTGTCCGATCATCACGTGAGACGGACTAGTCAAGATCGGTGAACATCTCCATGTTGATCGTATCTTCTATACGACTCATGCTCGACCTTTCGGTCCTCCGTGTTCCGAGGCCATGTCTGTACATGCTAGGCTCGTCAAGTCAACCTAAGTGTATTGCGTGTGTTCCGAGGCCATGTCTGTACATGCTAGGCTCGTCAACACCCGTTGTATGCGAACGTTAGAATCTATCACACCCGATCATCACGTGGTGCTTCGAAACAACGAACCTTCGCAACGGTGCACAGTTAGGGTGAACACTTTCTTGAAATTATCATAAGGGATCATCTTACTTACTACCGTCGTTCTAAGCAAATAAGATGCAAAACATGATAAACATCACATGCAATCAAATAGTGACATGATATGGCCAATATCATTATGCTCCTTTGATCTCCATCTTCGGGGCACCATGATGATCTTCGTCACCGGCATGACACCATGATCTCCATCATCATGATCTCCATCATCGTGTCTTCATGAAGTCATCACGCCAACGATTACTTCTACTTCTATGGCTAACGCGTTTAGCAACAAAGTAAAGTAATTTACATGGCGTTATTCAATGACACGCAGGTCATGCAAAATAATAAAGACAACTCCTATGGCTCCTGCCGGTTGTCATACTCATCGACATGCAAGTCGTGATTCCTATTACAAGAATATGATCAATCTCATACATCACATATATCATTCATCACATCTTCTGGCCATATCACATCACATAGCACATGCTGCAAAAACAAGTTAGACGTCCTCTAATAGTTGTTGCAAGTTTTTACGTGGTTTGTAGGTTTCTAGCAAGAACGTTTCTTACCTACGTATGACCACAACGTGATTTGCCAATTTCTATTTACCCTTCATAAGGACCCTTTTCATCGAATCCGTTCCGACTAAAGTAGGAGAGACAGACACCCGCTAGCCACCTTATGCATCTAGTGCATGTCAGTCGGTGGAACCTGTCTCACGTAAGCGTACGTGTAAGGTCGGTCCGGGCCGCTTCATCCTACAATGCCGCCGAAACAAGAAACGACTAGTAGCGGCAAGAAGAATTGGCAACATCAACGCCCACAACTTCTTTGTGTTCTACTCGTGCATAGTAACTACGCATAGGCCTGGCTCATGATGCCACTGTTGGGAATCGTAGCATAATTTTAAAATTTTCCTACGCTCACCAAGATGCATCTATGGAGTATACTAGCAACGAGGGGAAAGGAGTGCATCTACATACCCTTGTAGATCGCGAGCGGAAGCGTTCCAATGAACGTGGATGACGGAGTCGTACTCGCCGTGATTCAAATCACCGATGACCGAGTGCCGAACGGACGGCACCTCCGCGTTCAACACACGTACGGTGCAGCGACGTCTCCTCCTTCTTGATCCAGCAAGGGGGAAGGAGAGGTTGATGGAGATCCAGCAGCACGACGGCGTGGTGGTGGATGTAGCGGGATGCCGGCAGGGCTTCGCCGAGCTTCTACGAGAGAGAGAGGTGTAGCAGGGGAGGAGGGAGGCGCCCAAGGCTGTGTTGTTGCTGCCCTCCCTCCCCCCTTTATATAGGCCCCCTGGGAGGGGGGCGCCGGCCAAACCCATTTAGGGTGGGGGGCGGCGGCCAAGGGGGGTGCCTTGCCCCCCAAGGCAAGTGGGAAGCCCCCCCACCCTAGGGTTTCCAACCCTAGGCGCATGGGGGGAGGCCCATGGGGGGGCGCCCAGCCCACTAGGGGCTGGTTCCCTTCCCACTTCAGCCCACGGGGCCCTCCGGGATAGGTGGCCCCACCCGGTGGACCCCCGGGACCCTTCCGGTGGTCCCGGTACAATACCGTTAACCCCCGAAACTTTCCCGGTGGCCGAAACTTGACTTCCTATATATAATTCTTCACCTCCGGACCATTCCGGAACTCCTCGTGACGTCCGGGATCTCATCCGGGACTCCGAACAACTTTCGGGTTTCCGCATACACATATCTCTACAACCCTAGCGTCACCGAACCTTAAGTGTGTAGACCCTACGGGTTCGGGAGACATGCAGACATGACCGAGACGCCTCTCCGGTCAATAACCAACAGCGGGATCTGGATACCCATGTTGGCTCCCACATGTTCCACGATGATCTCATCGGATGAACCACGATGTCGAGGATTCAATCAATCCCGTATACAATTCCCTTTGTCCATCAGTATGTTACTTGCCCGAGATTCGATCGTCGGTATCCCAATACCTTGTTCAATCTCGTTACTGGCAAGTCTCTTTACTCGTACCGCAATGCATGATCCTGTGACTAACGCCTTAGTCACATAGAGCTCATTATGATGATGCATTACCGAGTGGGCCCAGAGATACCTCTCCGTCACACGGAGTGACAAATCCCAGTCTCGATCCGTGCCAACCCAACAGACACTTTCGGAGATACCCGTAGTGCACCTTTATAGTCACCCAGTTACGTTGTGACGTTTGGCACACCCAAAGCACTCCTACGGTATCTGGGAGTTGCACGATCTCATGGTCTAAGGAAAAGATGCTTGACATCGGAAAAGCTCTAGCAAACGAAACTACACGATCTTTTATGCTATGCTTAGGATTGGGTCTTGTCCATCACATCATTCTCCTAATGATGTGATCCCGTTATTAACGACATCCAATGTCCATAGTCAGGAAACCATGACTATCTGTTGATCAACGAGCTAGTCAACTAGAGGCTTACTAGGGACACGTTGTGGTCTATGTATTCACACATGTATTATGATTTCCGGACAATACAATTATAGCATGAACAATAGACAATTACCATGAACAAAGAAATACAATAATAACCATTTATTATTGCCTCTAGGGCATATTTCCAACACCTCCTGGTTCGAAGATCCTTCACAACAAAGCCAGAGGGAAAAAATTCAATAGAGCACAAGTTATCTTTGGTGAATTGGCGAACTGAAATAAGACTAGTGACGACGTGAGGAGAAAAGAGAACGTCCCGAAGATGAAAATTGTGAGGGGGAAGGGTGACGGAGCCGGTGGCTTGAATGGGGAGATGAGTGCCATTGCCAACAACAATGCTAGTGAAACGAGACTTTAAAGAAGGATTCGAGAGGTCGAGATTACCAAGGTTGCCGGTGACGTGGGAGGAGGCGCCGCTGTTGAGGTACCACTCGTGTGGAGTGGAGCCGCTGTTGGGGACGCCGTGGGCGCTGTACGCGGCCTGGAGCATGGCCAGGTGATCCCAGGAAGGTGGCTGGGTTGGCGCCGTGGGGGGGGGGGTAGCCGGAGATCTGCATCGGGTAGACCTGCGCATGCGACCCGGGCCGCGGGCCGAGCACGCCGGCGGCGTTCGGAGGGACCCAGCCAGGGCGCGGGTTCGGGATGGCCATCCCGTAGGGCGCGAAGAACCCCATGTAGGGATTGTACGCCATGGGTGCAGGAGCGCCACGACCACCTGGATCGCCGCGGCCACGGCCGCGGCCACGACCACGCCCACGGCCACCGCGGTCACCACCATCACGAGTGCCAGAGGCACGGCCAGCCGGGGAGCTAGGACCCCGATCAGTGGCGCGATCGGCGCGGTCGCCGGAGCGAGGAGGGGAGCCGCCAGAGCCGGAGGGGCCGCCGCCCCCGGTGACAGCGAGGATGGTGGCCGTCTCATCGGCCACGCGCTGGGCGAGGTTCTCCTCGGCGAGCTTCAGGCGAGAGAAGACCGTCTCGAACGGTGGCAGAGGAACCGTGTCCCCGAGCACGACGCGGATGGTGTCGAGGCGTTTGTCGATGCCGTGAAGAAACTGAGTGGTGAGATCCACTTCAGTGACGGCGTGCTCGATGTCGGCCAGCCCGGCGGTGAGGAGCTTCATGCGACGAGCGTACTCGGCGACGGAGAGATCTCCCTGTTTGAGATTGCGGTATTGGCAGTTCAGCATCATGTACCGCGCCGCACGGTTCGCCAGGAAGTAATCGCGGATGCGGTGCCAGAGATCGTAGGTGGTGGTAGCCCCGACGACGTGGTCGACGAGGTTATCGGCGAGAGTGGAATAGATCCAGAGCACAAGATGGGCGTCGAGCTCGCGCTGGAAGGCGGTGGCATTGGCCGGGAGGGGCTGCTCGATGATCTGAGCGACGCCGTAGCGGATGAGAACCAGGAGGAAGAAGGACTTCCACTTGTGGTAGTTGTGTTTGTCAGGGTTAAGGAGAAATTTGATATGGTTCTGGATGTTGTCGCGGAAGATGGGATGGTTGGACGGGGCGGCGGCGAAAGAGAGCGGCGGCGCCGTGGGTGGGGGAAAGAGAGGGGCGAACTGAGATCCGAGCGAAGGGGAGGATCCGCTGTGGGTGGAGGGGATGGTGCCGAAGATGAGAGGGGGGGGGGATGTGCCGGCGCCGGTGGAAGAGCTGGTGGCCGGAGAGGTGGCGGAGGAGGTGGAGTTCTCAGCCATGGGGAAGGCACCTGAAGTCTGATACCAAGTAGGACGATCAAATGTTGTCTGTCATTGAATCACCCACGCATTGTACAACATATAGAACGCTAGAGTAGTTACAGGAGCCCGAAGGATGTGGCACGCAGGCCTGGGCGTGATCTATGATCCTATATACTAGGAATATAGTTACATACAGATACATAGGTACAATACACGTTAACACTAGGTTTGGCGAAGGATCTTTTCTCTCGAAAATTGTACTCCCTCCATTTCTAAATATAGGTCTTTTTAGACATTTCAAATGGACTACAACATACGGATATATGTAGACATATTTTAGAATGTAGATTCACTCATTTTGCTCTGTATGTAGTCACTTCTTGAAATCTTTAAAAAAAACTTATATTTAGGAACGGAGGGAGTAGTTGCTTTTGATTCTCAAACGGTAGTGAATGACATACAGCAAGGTGCAACTGGAGCCTACAGAGCAATCATCACAGAATTCAGGGATCGAAGGATTCAGTTCGATAAATGTTCTTTAGTTTATGAGCACAGAATTTTTAACTTTGAGGGTCACCCCCTCGCAAAAAACGCTGTTGGTTTAGATGTTGGTGGTCATGTATGGTTGGGAAACCCTTATGACCCCGCTGTAATTCATGTAAAACCGTTGGTTTGAGCAATTAATAAAGTGTGTTTTGTCTAAAAATACTTGGACAGGAGACATCTTAGCTGCGGTTTGGCGATAAGATGCTCCCTCGCGCAGCCGTCTCGTGCATGCGACACGCGTCCAATGAGGCCCACTCACGTGCCCACCGCTCCACCCTTTTCTCTTCTTATCCTTCCACGAGCTCTTCCAACAACTCATTTTCTCATTTCGCCTGGTCAACTCGTCTTCTCCCCATCTCCCCTTTTCTGTTCCGTGGGAATCTCGTCCGCCATGGACGGCCTCCACGAGCTCCTTCAAGCGATGTGCGAGAGCTGCGAGGGTGGTCCCGGTGCCGCGAGCTCCTTCAAGCGCTGCGAGGGGCGGGATGTCGTTAGGAGGCGGTGCGGCGACGACCGAGCACCACCGTTGTTGGGAAGGCCGCCCGAAGCGCACCGGTGCTACAGGCGCGACGCCTTGGCTACTCCGGCGGTGCTGTGCAGTCGCCATCGTGTTGCGACAGTGGCGCCGTGCTGCGAGCCAGTGTTGCGACGACCATCGAAGTTCGCGACGGCGCCGCCTTGCTGCGAGCTGGTGATGTGACGACGGTCGACATGCTGTGAGAGGCTGCTGCGACGGCGCCGTCGTGCTGCGAGATGGTGCTGCGACGACGGTCAACATGCTGTGAGCCGGTGGTGCTGTGACGGCGCCGTCGTGCTGTGAGCCGGTGCTGCGACGACGGTCGACGTGCTGCGACGGTGCCGTCATGCTTCAAGAAGGTGCTGCCACGAGTGCGGCAACGTCGTCGACGTGCTCCAAGCCAGTGTTGTCGCCGTTGCCGTCGCCGTCGTGACATGAGCTGGTGACGATAGGGAAGAAACGGGGCATTTTTCCGCGTTGACTGACTGGACGGCTGGAATCACGCAGATTGTGATGAATCGGATGGTAGGGAAGATGGCTGTTCTTTTCCCCTGTGCATCCGGATGACGCCTCGCAGCCGCCATAAGATATCGTCCAGGAGGTTTTTCTTCCCACTTATGCGGATGCAATATTGAACTTTTTTCCTAATTTTCGTGTGTCTGTTTTTATTTCGCCTCAGGTCATTTTTTGTGGCCACCCATTTAGTAGGAATCTCAACACTTGAGCGGTCATCTCATTCGAGTGTCCCGCGTGTGTGAGTCCGGGGATTTTTGTTGTTGAGCCCTTTTTCATTTTCGGGTTTGCGGGTTGCCTATCTAGGTTTTGGTCGACACCCTGTTCACTTTTTGGTCGCACTGCATAGGTGAGGAGGCGACTGAAAAGGGGGGGGAGGGGGGGGGGGGCTGTGGAGGAAGTAGGGCACCTCATCGGTGAATCAACGGCAGGGGCTGGGTAGATGCCATGGAGCGCAGAGAGCTGCCGGCGAGTAGCGTTGGTAGGAGGGATTCGTGTTGCCCGAGAATGGCGGCAGGTAGGAGAGGGGTGGTATGGATAGGAGGTCGTTGGAGATCTCTCGCCGGCCTCGCAATCAGTCAAGCAGTGGTCGGGATGGGTGGGGGGCTTATCAGTATTGGTCGTCGGTTCAAGGTATAGAGCAATTTTCGCCACCTCCACGCTCTCCTCGGTCTTAGTGCATGCTCAACAGTCATTTTTTCATATGCTTTTGTTATCCCGCAGTGCTTTGATTTTAGCTGTTTTGGTCATGCGTCACCGATCTTTGAACCATCGCAGGCTCGTAGTTATCCGCGATGGGCTAGCCATTTTGATGATGTGCGATAGCATCGCACAACATTCTGCTCATGAATTTTGTTCTAAAAATTTATGTGTTCAGTACGTCTGATTGGGGGACAAGTGCGACTTCTCTTTTTTTTCTTAGCCGGGAGTAAATCGAGGATTATATTCGCATGTTAATAGGTTTGGACCAACATATCTCCTACTTATGTACTACCTTTTTTTTTTGGTCACTTGGACACATTAGTGGAACTTCAATGGGGATAAAGGGTCAATGCCCCCCCCCCCCCCCCCCCCCCCAAATCCCCCAAACCCTGATGCTCCCAATTGTAAATAGGTGTACCAATTCATGGTTGTGGAACATGTGTGTGCTTCATCTAAAGGGGTTTTAAACTTTGGTTTAAACTTTGGGTTATATGAAACACCCTTTCATTTTATGGATGTATTCTCTACGTACGCAATCCAACTGGTGGTGGTGTTCTTGACCTCGGCGAAGCGGTGAAGCGGAGATTGATATACACACCTCTCCTATCAACATCTTTGTTTTCTAGAATTTAGTGGACATCTAATCACTTAGTTTTAGACGTTTGTCGTTCGTCATTTATCAAGTGCACACTCAGCTTGTCCTGTATGTGGTGCAAAACCCCATCATCACTATCGTCAACACACACCGATGCCTGGGATGTTGCTGCCACCGCCCCTCTCCTCTGCATCCTTCATGATCCGTCTAGAGTGCCATCCACATCCTAACATCCACACCCTCTTCTTCTTCCTAATCGGAATCACGTGAATGGTGTATGGCCAGGGTTCATGGTTAGCCATGGTTGCATTGGTGCGTAGTACTATAATAGCCCCGATCTTAATTTAGCTGATATGGAAACTACTTACCAAAATATTGCGGCACGATAGAAATCCCAAATTTGATGAGCCGGCAGTCGTAGAGCAATTTCAAGTCAATGGAATACAACTATCTTCTGAACCGTAGAACAAAATATGTATGGCTGCAATCGAAGTCATATTCAAAGTTTGAGACGTTTTTACGTTATTATGTCACTTTAAGATTTCTTTCTATTTAAGCTTCTAACCAACCAATCGACGCTGCTAGCTCCAACTATTGTTGCTTTGCCAATTCAGCTTATTTACATGTCAATGCCTCATAAAGGAATGAGGTGTAGTCGGCGGAGTCGAGTACGAAGGTTGATGGGTGCAGGTGGAAGCTCGCCAAAAAAAATCTCATGGTCGCCAGTTTAGAGGGATGGCCGGGGGCGGCGCTAGCACGACGGTGGGTGATGGTGCGGTGAGGCTGATGCGGGAGCTCCGCCGGCCGCGAGCGATGGAGGAAGGAGGTTGGGCCTGTGCTGCATGGGGTGGTTTTAGGTAAGAGATGAACCGAAGGGCGGCAGGAGGTTGGAGAAGATGGTCTGGCCATTCATCTTGCATCCGACGGCTCAAAACAGATCAACTGACCTAAACGTTTTTTTAGTCGACACTTACACCTAGCCACGTCCTTGCCAATTAAATGAGCGGGAGGCGCACCACACCCGCAGAAAGGGATCAACAAAGAGAACGCTTTGACTTAAGAACGCTCTACTACCTCGGTCCTGATTTATTGGTCCCATGAGTATTTTGTGCCAAATTTTAACCATATATTTAATTAACAAAATGTTAATGCGTGTTGTAAAAAATTAATATCATTGGAAACTATGTTCGAATACAAATCCAACGATATAATTTTTTATAACATGCATTAACATTTTATCAGTTAAATCTATGATCAAATTTTGACACAAAATAAAATAAAATCAATAAATCTACAAAAGGTACGGAAAACGGGAAAGGCAAAGCACATGAAAGAAGAATATATTCAATAATGTGATCCTTATTTCGGTACCGGATTCAACTTGTCGAGGCTTCTGCTCGTAACGTCACTCACTGGATCAAATCAAAGGGCTCGGTTTCTGCTCCTCGGCAAAGGCAAAGTCAATTCAATAGGAATCCGAATCCTAAAAGGCAAGACCCAAACCACCGGTCGATCAACAGTTCTTCTTTCACTTTCATCTCTTGATACCTATTTTCTTGCACGCCAGACTATAAAAAGGGCATGTACGTACGCTGCATGCATGAATATCCATGTGCATGCCGCGTGGAACCTACATGCGTACGAGAATGACGCGATCCACCACCAGCCAATGCAAAGTCGATCACCAACTGAATAACTAATGACGACGTGGATTAAATCGTTGATCGATGCATGCAGTGGACTCTGGAATCAGCCTGCTAGTTTTAATTGGCCATCTGAAATTTTGGCGCGCCACACGCAAATTGGTCTGTCTCTCATTGCCTCGCTTTTTCTTGGCTTGCAGCCAGATCAGGTCATTAACGAGTTGCGTCATATTCCTTCAATGCGGATGCCTATATAAACCATGCGTCGCCTGTTCCATTCATCCATCCATCCATCGAGCTAGTAGCTACTCACTTCACACAGGCAAGTAGTGGGCCGGGTTCGATTAGTGGCGGCTCCAACGAGAGCACTTGTCCTCGCCGTCCTTCTGGCAATCGCCGTCGCCAACGCCGAGGCGGCATCCATCGTGGTCGGCCTGGCCAAGTGCGCCGACTGCACCAGGAACAACATCAAGGCCGGCGAAGCCTTCAAAGGTAAGCGCTAGCTATGCGGCTCAATCGTATTATATATGTCAATGCACACAACCACACACCTATAGATGGAGATCAGCTCATGTTTGTCCTGCTGCCATGACCATGAACGTACCTCAGGTCTCCAGGTGGCCATCAAGTGCAAGAACATCCAGGGCGAGTACGAGAGCAAGGCGCTGGGTGCCCTCGACGGCACTGGCGCTTTCAGCGTGCCCCTGGCCGCCGACCTCCACGGCGCCGACCGCGTCGCGCAACTCCACAGCGCCGCCTCCAACGCGCCCTGCTCCGGCCAGGAGCCACCCAAGATCGTGCCGGTGTCTGAGAGAACCACCTTCGGTGTCGTCGCTGGCGCCAAGACCGATGCGATGGCATCGCTAGAGTGCGCGTCCGCGACCTTGTGCGGGACGACCAAGAAGCACATCATCGAGCACTTCCACCACAAGCAGCCCGTGCCACCGAAGCCGGAGCCCAAGCCCCAGCCCCACCCTGACTACGGCCCCGTGCCCAAGCCGGAGCCCAAGCCGCAGCCCCACCCGGACTACCACCCCGTCCCTCCCACGCCCAGCTACGGCGGTGTAAAATATACCACTTTGTACCGCAAATCAACCACGAACGAGAGGTGGCGACCACCAAATCCCGCATTTTATATTAAACACTTGTACTTCTTGGTATCTAATTGCCGCTGAATCTCAACCCTAGTTTGAATCAATATAACATATGCCATACAATGGTCAACACTATTTCTTTCAATTGTATCTAGCAATATTATTCACACAAATGAGTAGGTATGTAAAATAATCAAAATTTATTGTTATAAAATCACATGTCAATCATTTAAAAATCTGGGATAAAATTAATCATGCAATTGTGTCCTTTTTGTTCAAATTTTAGTTTGAGGCATATTGTAGAATTGATTCAACTTCTAACAAATCATAAACAAATGTAAAAAAGGTAAATTATGGTGTGTGTGTGTGTGTGTGTGTGTGTGTGTGTGTGTGTGTGTGCACAACATATATAAATATCTTCATAATGGATTCTACTTCATGAGTTAAACAAATATCCTAATATAGGTTCAAAAAATATGGTTGTTAAACTTAGTAATTGTCTAACTGTTCTAGAGTGTACTACATCATTGATGGCGCACATTACCACACCTGTCTATTTTGGCTCTTATTTGTTAGGGATATAATGTACTCCCTCCGTCTCGTAATATAAGAGCGTTTTTTACACTAGTATGGGACGGAGGGAGTAGTTTGTATGCATTTACTTCCATTGTTTGAAATATTATGCTACCTGACCTACAGGAAGTGGTGCTTCATATAATTGTTGCCTTCACGATGGACGCCCTTTGGCTGTGATGCTGTAGCCGAATAGCGCTTCTGGCATATTGCCTCGTGGCGCTGGCATGCAACATGCCTGCTGCTTATTACATGAACTAGAGAAAATAACACTGAAAGTAAAAGCAACCCTAAAACATTGGGAAAAACATGAACTACACGCAGGCAACCAGACCATAGCCAAACCAGGCCTAAAGAGCAAACATCAGTCTTTAAACTCGCCAACCTATAGCCAAAGCCATCAGCACAAGTAATAGACAAACCTGGCTTTCTACACCACAGAAACAAGCCTGAGAAGGTCAATCCAGAGCACACACGGTAGAACAAGATCAAGCCAAAAAGAAGACAACACGTTCGGTAATTCCATTGACTCGAATGGACTTGATTAAATTAATTGATCCACAACAACTTCGTATACAAAACACACACCAAAATTACAAATCTTAAGAAACTAATAGAGCCACACTGATCCATGTGTTCCTCACAACTGTTATTCTGTACTCTCACCTCTGCAGTGCAGATAATAAAATGCGCCAGCGAATGGCAGAAGACCAAAATAATGCCCACGTCCCTCACTGATCATGAACCCAGTGATGAGATTTTAGTGCTGCACTGGACGGTGGTAGATCGGAGTCCGTGGTGATCGTGGTATCCACTGCCGCCGCTGCTGTAGGTGGCCGTGGGAGGGACAGGGTGGTAGTCCGGGTGGGGCTGCGGCTTAGGCACGGGCCGTAGTCCGGGTGGGGCTGCGGCTAGGGCTCTGGCTTCGGTTGCACGGGCTTCTTGTGGTGGAAGTGCTCGATGATGTGCTTCTTGATCGGCCCGCACAGGGTCACCGACCAACACCCTGGCGATGCCACCACGTTCTTCTTAGCCTACGCGACGACGCCAAAGTTGGTGCCCTCGGACACTGGCACGATCTTGGATGGCTCCTGTGCGAGGCACGACGCGTTGGAGGTGGCGTTGTGGCCTGTTGAGCTGAGCGATGCAGTCGGCGCCATGGAGGTCGGCGGCCAGGGGCACGCTAGAGGCGCCAGTGCCATCGAGGGCATTCACTGCCTTGCTCTCATAGTCACCGTAGACGTTCTTCCACTTGATCACCACCTGAAGACCTGAGGTACGTTCATGGCAGAATAACGGTGAATAGCGTCAACCCATCATGCATTGCCACACAATGGAGTTATGCCATGTCAATCACATGTAAGTTTAATTTTGATGTGTGTGTGTGTGTGTGTGTGGGGGGGGGGGGGGGGGGGATCTTAACCTTCCTAAGATGTTAAAGTGAACATAGTATCGTAGAAGAAACATCGCTGTCATGGAAACTCACTCCTAAGGAAGTTATATGGACAAAAAAGAAAGTTATATGGACAAAATATGAGTTACTTTGGAATCTATTGTATTACTTGATTTAAAATAACTTTGGTTAAAAAATCACATTGTATTACAAATGTCGATAAAGACATACCTATCACTCGTACACTTGAGTGACACACACTGATCCATCCCCCCTCCCCCCACAGACACACATAACTCTGTTATTATGAGGTGTTGAGTTAAGCATATGCGCAAAACATGGCAAAGAATGATAAAGGAACCAAATGAGTCGTGCATGCGAGAGCAACATGAAACCGTGCGGATATCAATGTTGGGTGGGAGGGTGGTAGATGGTAATCACAGACTAGGGGTGTTCGCCACCGTAGTAGGTGGGCATGTGAGGGATAAAATGGTACTCCGGGTGGGATGTGGCTTGGGCTCCCACTTGGGTGACATGGGCTTCTTGTGGTGGAAGTTTTCACCTGCCTCTCCATAGTTTGGTTCATGCACTATAGTCCACACGTACTTCAGTATCACCGAACATAGCACCCAAAGTGAACGATTTTGCTCGTGTTGAGCTTTCCATCTTGCATGTTCCTTGATCTTTTCACCTTAGTCGCCCAACAACAACATTATCAAGTTGCTCATCATTGAGGTCCAAGTGTTTTAGCATCTCCTCGATTCCTCCCTCTAACCACGGTCAGTTTGATAACTGGAGCTCCCAGGCGTTATGTGACGCCCCCGATTTGACCGTACACTAATCATGCACGCAAATGTGTACGATCAAGATCAGGGACTCATGGGAAGATATCACAACACAACTCTAAAACATAAATAAGTTATACAAGCATCATAATACAAGCCAGGGGCCTCGAGGGCTCGAATACAAGTGCTCGATCATAGACGAGTCAACGGAAGCAACAATATCTGAGTACAGACATAAGTTAAACAAGTTTGCCTTAAGAAGGCTAGCACAAAAGTAGCAACGATCGAAAAAGGCAAGGCCTCCTGCCTGGGACCTCCTAACTACTCCTCGAAGCCGAACTCCACGTAGAATCATCCTCGGGATCTCTAGCTCCTGGACTCCAGCATCTGGTTGCGACAACCAGGTATAGAAAGGGGGAAAGAGGGAGAAAAGCAACCGTGAGTACTCATCCAAAGTACTCGTAAGCAAGGAACTACACTACATATGCATGGGTATATGTGTAAAGGGGCAAATCAGTGGGCTGAACTGCAGAATGCCAGAATAAGAGGGGGATAGCTAATCCTGTCGAAGACTACGCTTCTGGCCATCTCCATCTTGCAGCATGTAGAAGAGAGTAGATTGAAGTCCTCCAAGTAGCATCGCATAGCATAATCCTACCCGGCGATCCCCTCCTCGTCGCCCTGTTAGAGAGCGATCACCGGGTTATATCTGGCACTTGGAAGGGTGTGTTTTATTAAGTATCCAGTTCTAGTTGTCATAAGGTCAAGGTACAACTCCGGGTCGTCCTTTTACCGAGTGACACGGCTATTCGAATAGATAAACTTCCCTGCAGGGGTGCACCACATAACCCAACACGCTCGATCCCATTTGGTCGGACACACTTTTCTGAGTCATGCCCGGCCGCGGAAGATCAACACATCGCAGCCCCACCTAGGCTCAACAGAGAGGTCAACACGCCGGTCTAAATCCTATGCGCGCAGGGGTCTGGGCCCATCGCCCATTGCACACCTGCACGTTGCGTACGCGGCCGGAAGCAGACCTAGCCTAGCAAGCGTTCCAATCCAATCCGGCGCGCGCCGCTCCGTCGCTGACGTCAGGAAGAGCTTCGGCTGATACCACGACGTCGAGTGCCCATAACTGTTCCCGCGTAGTTGGTTAGTGCGTATAGACCAAATGGCCAGACTCAGATCAAATACCAAGATCTCGTTAAGCGTGTTAAGTATCCGCGAACGCCGACCAGGGCCAGGCCCACCTCTCTCCTAGGTGGTCTCAACCTGCCCTGTCGCTCCGCCATAAAGTATCAGTCGGGGGCCGTCAGGAACCCAGGCCCACCTCTACCAGGATGGAGCCACCTGTCCTTTCAGCCCCCTCATCAGAATCACTTGCGGGTACTCAACGAGCCGACCCGACTTTAGTCACCACATGTGTCATGTATATAAAGTATATAGTATATACCCGTGATCACCTCCCGAAGTGATCACGGCCCAGTAGTATAGCATGGCAGACGGACAAGAGTGTAGGGCCACTGATGGAACACTAGCATCCTATACTAAGCATGTAGGATTGCGGGTAAAGGTAACAACAGTAGAAGGAAGGACAGGCTATGCATCAGGATAGGATTAACGGAAAACAGTAACATGCTACACTCCTCTAATGCAAGCAGTATAGAAAAGAATAGGCGATATCTGGTGATTGGTGATCAAGGGGGGGGGGCTTGCCTGGAAGCTCTGTTGTACAGGGAGAAGGTTCGTCGGTGACGTAGTCGTACTCGGTGGCATCAGCGCCGGTCTCGGGGTCTACCGGAGAAGAAGAGGGGGGGGAGAAACAGTAAATACGGAGCAAACAAAGCATCACAAAACATAACGAGGCAATATGCGGTGCTAGGTATGCCCTAACGCGGTAGTAAGTGATACCGGCGAAGGGGGGAAACATCCGGGAAAGTATTCCCGGTGTTTCGCGTTTTCGGACAGATGAACCGGAGGGGGAAAGTTGCGTGTTTGCCATGCTAGGGATGTGTGGCAGACGAACGGGCTGCGTATCCGGATTCGTCTCGTCGTTCTGAGCAACTTTCATGTAGAAAACATTTTCATCTGAGCTACGGTTTATTTTATATGATTTTCTAATGCTTTAAATCATTTTTAGAATTTATCTAATTAATTTAATCCAACATTATCCAGAATAGTGTTTGCTGACGTCAGCAGTCAACAGAGGTGTTGACTGGTCAAACTGACGTGTGGGCCCAGTGGGACCCACCTGTCATACTCTGTTAGGTTGATTAGGGTTTAGGTTAAACAAAATACTGTTTAATTAAACTAACAGGTCAATTAGATTAATTAAGTAGGATTAATTAACTTAATTAATTAATTAATTAATTAAATTTATTTTTATTATTAGTTTTATTTATATTATTTTTTAATTCCTTTTTCTTTTTTTCTTTTTTTTACACGTTCGGGGGGTGGGGCCCCACATGTCATAGGGCCAGGGGGCACTGGCCCAGTGGTCAGTGGCCCTGGCCACAGCGGCCACGGGCGCACGGGCGAGCGGGTGCTGGGGCGCTGGGGGGGGGGGCACCGGGAGCGCAGAGGCGGGGCGGCGCGGGCGCGCGACCGAGCCCGCAAGGGCAGCAGCGGCGAGCGGGGGGAGGCGGACAGGGGCAGCGGCAGCGGGCGCGCACCCGGTGACGAACGACGGCGGCCCGAGGCAACAGCAACAGCCACGCAGCAGCGGCAGGAGGAGGAGGAGGAGGCCAGGGGCGGAGCGCGGCGAGGGGAAGGAGGGCACGGCAGGCGCGGGGCGCGTGCGCGTGCGGCAAGCGGCGGGGCAGTGAGGGCGCGAGCGCCGCGGGGTTGGCCGGGTGCGGCTGTCCGCGGGCGACGTTTGGTGGCGGAGACGAGCGCGGAGGAGAGGGCGCGGCCATGGCAGAGAGAGAGGAGGGAGGGGGAGCTCACAGAGGAGGAGTAGGGCATGGGCAGTGGGGCGTGGGGAGGAGGTCGAGGACGAGGCGGCGAAGAGGAGGCAGTCCGGTGGGGGGGAGGAAGCAGGCCGGCGAGGGAGAGGAAGGGGCGGACGACGGCGAGCTCCGTGCGGCGGTGGCGTCAGGGCCGAGCCTGAGTTCCAGATCGGGGGCGGAGGGGATGGGGCGGTGCGGACGGGCGTCGGGGGCGGCCGAGGACGGGGGCGACGGGGGGGGGGGGGGGCGCCGGGCGTCGTCGTCGGGGAGGCGCGGGCCCGATCCAGATCGGGATCGTGGGAGGAGGAGTGGCGAGGGAGAGGCGTGAATCGAGGAGGAGAGGAGTGGACCGAGAGGGGGAGTGGGTACGTGGGGGGGGGGGGTTAGGGTTAGCGCGTGGGAGGCGGCAGGCTGGGCCGTGGCTTGGTTGGCCCGAAGGCGTACAGTGGCAGCTGGGCCGCCCAGTTGGTCGAGGCCCAAGGGCAGTGGGGGGGGGTTCTTTTCTTTTGTTTTTTTTCTTGTTTGACTTTATTTCTTTGTTTAGTCTTTTCCTTTTTTTCTGTTTTATTTTTGTTCCTTTTTATTTCAGTTTTATAAAAATTAACACTAGCACCTAAATTTGTATTTATAAATATACTACTGCCACATTAACTTTGGCACCTAAATAAAATAGTTTTGTAATTATTTATTATTTAAAAGTATTTATTAAATAACAGTTTTGCCGCTGTTTTAATTACTATGGTGCATTTAAATACTTTAGAGGAGTGTGGTTTCTACACCGATATTTAGTATGGATTATTTGGCTCACCCCGAACATTTTAGTTTTAATATTGGAAAACTTTTATTGTTTGCTTGATTTTGAATTTGAATTTGAATCAATGTCGAACAAATGTGAGATTAGCAACAGTAATCGAGGTGACGTGGCATCATTAGTAGAAAGTTACTGTAGCTTAATTATCCGGGCGTCACAATTCTCCTCCACTACAAGAAATCTCGTCCCGAGATTTAAGAGGGGAGTAAGGGGGAAGGATAGGTTACGAAATTCTAACGATTCTTCTCGGTCTTGGTTGCTCTTCTCGAAGTGGTCGATCCATTACATTGACGTCTTCATTTGTCTGCTTCAGGTCATCCTGATGAAGTCGTCATCCTTCCTTCAGGATCTCCATCGTACTTACGGAAATCTAAGGGGGAAAAACTCGGGAAGGACGGAGCTCAACATATGTTAGGTACATGGGGGCTATCTCAGTGAAAGTGGCATAGAGGCATCTCTCGAGTTGAAATTCAAGAAAGTTATCGAGAGCAAGGAAAGGAGGGGCAACAAGAAGCTCCAAGCGGTTAGGCAACCGTCCGTTGCCTGAAACAGAGGGTGAAAGGGGTTCAGAGCAATGGGAATAAGTATTGCTCCTGATACCAGAATAGATCACTAGGAAGGTGGGTCGTGATCTTTCATATGAAGCCAAGCGTGAGGAATAACTTTAGAAACAGGGGTGTACAGGAGAGTCAGGTTTCGATCCTGTGGAACCGTGGGTTATGGGCCCACCTCTGTGGGTTATGGGCCCACCATGTGGGTTAAAAATAGGAGCGGTGACATCTTGCACGGTCATGATAGCAAGGCATGTCAGAGAGTACCCTGTCAGTTATGTCGGCAACACGTTGGTACCAAGGACGAGGGACAAAGAGAACCATTTTCCTGCTCGTTGAAACGAGGCGGACCAATAGGCAAAGTTCTCATCCATCGGTGGCTACCGAAATGTCGTCAACAAAAGTAACATGGTCTATTGAGAGAGTGGTACATCGAGGTGCTCAACTAAGGAGGGAATTATCTCTGCTCAGCTAAGTCAGATTACAAGAAAGGTTAAACAAAACAATGGAAAGGAAAATATGATTATCAGAGTAAACAGAACAATGGAAAGGAAAATGTGTTTAAACACATATTTCAAGGGTATATCCTTCCCAAGGACAAGCAGAGCATGATATCCATGACAGGATATAATGTAGAAAACCCTTTAGGTAAGGGGAGAGAAATTTCATGACATTACCCATACAACGGTGTTTGGATAATTGAGCAGGAAACAATTAGCTTTGGGCTTCAAATGTTCCTGTTTAAAATCGGAGTACCATAGACATGCTTCGAGATAGCATTGACATGGCCATCAAGTAAGGGTCAGAATTTGGATGCACAAAGGATCCATTAGGAACAACTTATAGAATAAGTCTTACGATTTCCTCATGGAAGAATCGCTAACCTTGCTAAGAAGGAAACTATAACAATAGGTCCTCCGGCCAGGTGTACTAGGCATGACATCACCTTACCGGGTTATATAAAGGCAAATGTTATAACTCTTGGAATATGTTCCAACCATCACATCTGACCGAGATTCAAATCTAATTGGTGTCAGGATACCTCAGACTCAGGATGTCTGAGAAGAAAAGGTGCAACACAAATTGTCGAGATGACATTGTAAGATTTTTGGGATTTGAACTATGGAAGCGAGTTCCGAAACAAGAGTTCATCATTAACCAAGGAGAGGATGAGGAGGTGGCTGATGGACTCAGCGACATTCCATTGAGATTTCCAAAAGATGGATTTCCACAACTATGTGAACAAGGAGATAACATTAGCCAGATCAAATGATATAATGATGTATGCTCGAGGTAAAACATACACAGTTATACATTGGTTGAAAGGTGCACCCAAAATATGGGATGGGTTGCACGACCAACGTCGGAATGGTGATTCAAAAATCAATAGTCTAAGAATGAACGGCCGACCATTGACTTCAAAGCAATAGGGTTGCTAGAAGTTTTAGAATCCGAACAACACAGTTCACCTGTTGGTATCCCGGTTAGAATCAACACATGAACCTGGAAATGAATGGAGATGGCGAGAAGTATTACTATATCAGGAATTCTTAAGAGGTGGGGCAATCCTCACAACATCCTTGACATGAAAGACAGTAATACTTCAATGTAGAACATAACATAAGCTAGATAGGAAAGAGCTCCATAACATGATCAAGTCTGAATTGGAGGGGGGGGGCAATAACGTTGCCGATGATAACACAAATCATCGAGGGGCAAGGATGGTATTTCTCATCCTGAATTTCGACTGATATCCTGGAAGAGCTAAAAATGTTGGTGCTGATCACGACACATTTGTCGAGAGATTTCATGAAGATGTAATCTATCGGTGATGACATCAAGTCAGAGGAATGATGAAAGCGAAAGGTTATTGGAACCACGAGTAGGACACAAACTCGAAATCAAGTTTGCTGTTCAAGGAGAAGTGATATGACGAGGAAGATCGACGCAAGATTAGCTCACTGTCAAAATTTGTGCGCTGGGAAGGTCCAGGTAGCACAGTTAAAATCGGCACGATAATGACATAGCCGAGTAGGCTAGGAATGACTTGAAGGATTATTAAACTCGTAAGCAACAAAAATTACTTAGAGTTATTGAATCGGAGTGCGGAATTGATTCACTTATCGGTGTCCTTGAGGGGTTCTATCAACTCAGAACCCGTTGAAAAATGGAATCGGCAAGAATATTAGTTGATGAAGAACTCATAAGAAGTTAAGTAGTTCCTTGGCATTCTCGAGATACCACGGGGGTAATACTCGACGACAGACCAAAGTAGAGGTTGGACGGGGGTATTGCTCTGCAGAGGACAAGTGCTTAAACTTGCACGAGAAATGGTATTTAAAGGAGAACATGGTCAGAAACCACGATCATAAATGATCGAACCACGGATACAAGAGGAACTTATAACAAGGGGTAATTATTTTTACAAGCAGCTTCCATGATAAGTTATACATCGTGTCCATGGGCATGAACACAAAGTTCAAGGTCGACTCCCACTTCTCCAATGCATATCCTTTCATTTACTTCTCGCGTTCGATGAAGTTGTAGTGTTGAAATTTTATATGGCAAAATACCAGAAGAGTATGACTCGTGAAAACTTTCGAGTTCACACATATTAAGGAAGGCATAGGTTCAAGCCATTGGGGCTTCGTGGAAACATATATCACAAACTTCAGGGGTAAATAACTCAAGCTCGATAGTAGAGCATGGGTGACAAAACGAGAGGATACAATTTACTAAAGGCATTGTGTATCAGGCAAAGAACTTCCAAAGTGATTGAATATGAAGGACGTTGTCGGATAAAATCCAACAAGGTTCTGATGGGCCATAAAGGATCTGATGTGAGTATCGGCACACAACCAGAGGAAGAATCAATGCAAAGACTTTGGATTATAGAAACAACTAAGTAACTTAGAGCTCAATCGCAAAGGAATTATGATTTACAAAGCGAAGGATCAGAAACAGACGCTATGATCAAGGATGGATAAGTTCAATAGACATAGGGGCAAAATCGACGACAATTTGATTGGCGAGAACCAGCTCACGTTTCAAATGACGTCTGAGCCGGAAGGATGAATGCTAGGCTCTGATTGAGGATTGCGAGCATTCGCAACAGATTGAATCAACGGACCCAAAATGATAATGACAAGAGATGCCAATAAGATTACGAGACTTAAGATTAATCATAATGCAAGTAAGCAAGAATTTCAAGAGAAAAAGGCTCCTGAGGATTTTCGGAAGATCGAATGGTATTTTGAACACTTTTGTGAAATACTTGATTCAACTGGGGATGAGCGGATACTCGGTAAGTGCGAGAATTATCCGTAGGGGTATTCAGGTGACAAAGAACACCAAGGCAGTAAGCTCAAAGGATTCTCGGAACAACAGAGAGAATTTTGGGGTATCTTGTAATAACAAGATCAACTGGGAAACATTGTATGAATGGCGAGTATACGTGGTTATCCATAGGAGTTTATCGATGAAAGGGAATTGCAAAAGCGATGAACACAAGTTCTCGGGTTATCAGCGGAGAGTATCTTCAGGGTCTTCACGGGCAGCAGACGATCATCAGTAATAAGGGGCTCTCCGGGTGAAAGTGATAACGAGATCCTAATGTTAGATTTAGCAAAATTCACATAACCCAAATAGAAGAGAGATCAGAGCCCCGGAGTATAGACAAGGAGTAAAAGATCCTAATACCACCCAATGGCGACGTGGGCCCGTAAGCCACACAGCCATGTTAGTAAAAGTTTTACAATGACTAGACTCGACTTCGGCCAAGGAGTTGGAAAGGGGGATCCCTACAGGCAGTTGTCTCTGATACCAACTTGTGACGCCCCCGATTTGACCGTACACTAATCATGCACGCAAATGTGTACGATCAAGATCAGGGACTCATGGGAAGATATCACAACACAACTCTAAAACATAAATAAGTTATACAAGCATCATAATACAAGCCAGGGGCCTCGAGGGCTCGAATACAAGTGCTCGATCATAGACGAGTCAACGGAAGCAACAATATCTGAGTACAGACATAAGTTAAACAAGTTTGCCTTAAGAAGGCTAGCACAAAAGTAGCAACGATCGAAAAGGCAAGGCCTCCTGCCTGGGACCTCCTAACTACTCCTCGAAGCCGAACTCCACGTAGAATCATCCTCGGGATCTCTAGCTCCTGGACTCCAGCATCTGGTTGCGACAAACAGGTATAGAAAGGGGAAAAGAGGGAGAAAAGCAACCGTGAGTACTCATCCAAAGTACTCGTAAGCAAGGAACTACACTACATATGCATGGGTATATGTGTAAAGGGGCAAATCAGTGGGCTGAACTGCAGAATGCCAGAATAAGAGGGGGATAGCTAATCCTGTCGAAGACTACGCTTCTGGCCATCTCCATCTTGCAGCATGTAGAAGAGAGTAGATTGAAGTCCTCCAAGTAGCATCGCATAGCATAATCCTACCCGGCGATCCCCTCCTCGTCGCCCTGTTAGAGAGCGATCACCGGGTTATATCTGGCACTTGGAAGGTTGTGTTTTATTAAGTATCCGGTTCTAGTTGTCATAAGGTCAAGGTACAACTCCGGGTCGTCCTTTTACCGAGGGACACGGCTATTCGAATAGATAAACTTCCCTGCAGGGGTGCACCACATAACCCAACACGCTCGATCCCATTTGGCCGGACACACTTTTCTGAGTCATGCCCGGCCGCGAAAGATCAACACGTCGCAGCCCCACCTAGGCTCAACAGAGAGGTCAACACGCCGGTCTAAATCCTATGCGCGCAGGGGTCTGGGCCCATCGCCCATTGCACACCTGCACGTTGCGTACGCGGCCGGAAGCAGACCTAGCCTAGCAGGCGTTCCAATCCAATCCGGCGCGCGCCGCTCCGTCGCTGACGTCAGGAAGAGCTTCGGCTGATACCACGACGTCGAGTGCCCATAACTGTTCCCGCGTAGTTGGTTAGTGCGTATAGACCAAATGGCCAGACTCAGATCAAATACCAAGATCTCGTTAAGCGTGTTAAGTATCCGCGAACGCCGACCAGGGCCAGGCCCACCTCTCTCCTAGGTGGTCTCAACCTGCCCTATCGCTCCGCCACAAAGTATCAGTCGGGGGCCGTCAGGAACCCAGGCCCACCTCTACCGGGATGGAGCCACCTGTCCTTTCAGCCCCCTCATCAGAATCACTTGCGGGTACTCAACGAGCCGACCCGACTTTAGTCACCACATGTGTCATGTATATAAAGTATATAGTATATACCCGTGATCACCTCCCGAAGTGATCACGGCCCAGTAGTATAGCATGGCAGACGGACAAGAGTGTAGGGCCACTGATGGAACACTAGCATCCTATACTAAGCATGTAGGATTGCAGGTAAAGGTAAAAACAGTAGAAGCAAGGACAGGCTATGCATCAGGATAGGATTAACGGAAAACAGTAACATGCTACACTACTCTAATGCAAGCAGTATAGAAAAGAATAGGCGATATCTGGTGATCAAGGGGGGGGGCTTGCTTGGAAGCTCTGTTGTACAGGGAGAAGGTTCGTCGGTGACGTAGTCGTACTCGGTGGCATCAGCGCCGGTCTCGGGGTCTACTGGAGAAGAAGAGGGGGGAAGAAACAGTAAATACGGAGCAAACAAAGCATCACAAAACATAACGAGGCAATATGCGGTGCTAGGTATGCCCTAACGCGGTAGTAAGTGATACCGGCGAAGGGGGGAAACATCCGGGAAAGTATTTCCGGTGTTTCGCGTTTTCGGACACATGAACCGGAGGGGGAAAGTTGCGTGTTTGCCATGCTAGGGATGTGTGGCGGACGAACGGGCTGCGTATCCGGATTCGTCTCGTCGTTCTGAGCAACTTTCATGTAGAAAACATTTTCATCTGAGCTACGGTTTATTTTATATGATTTTCTAATGCTTTAAATCATTTTTAGAATTTATCTAATTAATTTAATCCAACATTATCCAGAATAGTGTTTGCTGACATCATCATGACGGCAGCACGACGTCAGCAGTCAACAGAGGTGTTAACTGGTCAAACTGACGTGTGGGCCCAGTGGGACCCACCTGTCATACTCTGTTAGGTTGATTAGGGTTTAGGTTAAACAAAATACTGTTTAATTAAACTAACAGGTCAATTAGATTAATTAAGTAGGATTAATTAACTTAATTAATTTAGTTAATTAATTAATTAAATTTATTTTTATTATTAGTTTTATTTATATTATTTTTCTAATTCCTTTTTCTTTTTTTCTTTTTTTACACGTTCGGGGGGGTGGGGCCCCACATGTCATAGGGCCAGGGGCACTGGCCCAGTGGTTAGTGGCCCTGGCCACAGTGGGCACGGGCGCACGGGCGAGTGGGTGCTGGGGCGCTGGGGGGGGGGGGGGGCGCACCGGGAGCGTAGAGGCGGGGCGGCGCGGGCGCGCGACCGAGCCCGCAAGGGCAGCAGCGGCGAGCGGGGGGAGGCGGACAGGGGCAGCGGCAGCGGGCGCGCACCCGGTGACGAACGACGGCGGCCCGAGGCAACAGCAACAGCCACGCAGCAGGGGTAGGAGGAGGAGGAGGCCAGGGGCAGAGCACAGCGAGGGGAAGGAGGGCACGGCAGGCGCGGGGCGCGTGCGCGTGCGGCAAGCGGCGGGGCGGTGAGGGCACGAGCGCCGCGGGGTTGGCCGGGTGCGGCTGTCCGCGGGCGACGTTTGGTGGCGGAGACGAGCGCGGAGGAGAGGGCGCGGCCACGGCAGAGAGAGAGGAGGGAGGGGGAGCTCACAGACGAGGAGTAGGGCACGGGCAGTGGGGCGTGGGGAGGAGGTCAAGGACGTGGCGGCGAAGAGGAGGCAGTCCGGTGGGGGGGAGGAAGCAGGCCAGCGAGGGAGAGGACGGGGCGGACAACGGCGAGCTCCGCGCGGCGGTGGCGTCAGGGCCGAGCCCGAGTTCCAGATCGGGGGCAGAGGGGATGGGGTGGTGCGGACGGGCGTCGGGGGCGACCAAGGACGGGGGCGACGGGGGGCCGCCGGGCGTCGTCGTCGGGGAGGCGCGGTCCCAATCCAGATCGGGATCGTGGGAGGAGGAGTGGCGAGGGAGAGGCGTGAATCGGGGAGGAGAGGAGTGGACCGAGAGGGGGAGTGGGTACGTGGGGGGGTTAGGGTTAGCGCGTGGGGGGCGGCAGGCTGGGCCGTGGCTTGGTTGGCCCGAGGGGGTACAGTGGCAGCTGGGCTGGCCAGTTGGCCGAGGCCCAAGGGCAGTGGGGGGTTTTTCTTTTGTTTTGTTTTTTTTTCTTGTTTGACTTTATTTCTTTGTTTAGTCTTTTCCTTTTTTTTCTGTTTTATTTTTGTTCCTTTTTATTTCAGTTTTATAAAAATTAACACTAGCACCTAAATTTGTATTTATAAATATACTACTGCCACATTAACTTTGGCACCTAAATAAAATAGTTTTGTAATTATTTATTATTTAAAAGTATTTATTAAATAACAGTTTTGCCGCTGTTTTAGTTACTATGGTGCATTTAAATATTTTAGAGGAGTGTGGTTTCTACACCAATATTTAGTATGGATTATTTGGCTCACCCCGAACATTTTAGTTTTAATATTTGAAAACTTTTATTGTTTGCTTGATTTTGAATTTGAATTTGAATCAGTTTCGAACTTACGTGAGATTAGCAACAGTAATCGAGGTGACGTGGCATCATTAGTAGAAATTTACTGTAGCTTAATTATCCGGGCGTCACACGTTAGTCCTTAATTAAGGACATGTGCACAAAGACTTTTCAGCTGTCACCGGCAAGGTCAGGCCGGCGCCGATATGGGAGCGGTGACACCGACAATCCGGCGGCTCGTTCTGGTGGCCGTAGTGGTCGTTCGGTTGTTAAGGGTCCTCGATGTAATTTTTATCATATATCTGGTGCTTTGTAATTCTACTTTTGGTGAACCTTTATAATAGATATGGATCCTTTTTGCCAAAGAAAAACTTTACCCCTATAAATACATGTACCTGACTTAGAAGGTTCTCTCATGCCCTAGGTTTTTTTAGCATCACCCTCATGCCCAAGTGGTATTGATCGTTTGGTGGTCTTCAACAATTCAAGCCAAATATGCACCCTTATGTACTTGAGCTGGACTGGACCATGGCCCAGTTCCCCTCCTGCTTAGGCTGAAAGAAGTCCAAGTAGAACGGGCAGTATATATGAATGTATGATCCCTGGTAGCTGCAATTTTGTTTTTGACATGAATGCCATGAGTTGTCCATGACAGATCCATTTGCACACTTGCCTGCATCGCACTTGAGTTTCAATCCACAGATCTGAATATGAACTGAAAGTAATGATTGTTTTAGACAACTGCACAATGGCAAAACATTTTTCCATTAAAGAAACCATCACACAATTCTAATTAAAAAATGAAAAAGAAAAACATAAAGCAAGCCTAAATCATTAGACAGAACATGAAGTAAAAGCAGGCAGCACACAGCAGAACGAGATCAAGCTAGAAGAAGCCAACATCTGCAGTAATTTCATTGACATAAATTACAATCTTAAAAAAGCAATCCAAGCACACTAATCCATGCAAGTGTTCCTCACAACTGTTATTCTGAACTCACAAATCTGCAGTGCAGATACTAAAACGCGGCAGCGAATGGCAGTAGACCAAAGCAACGACCTCGATCACTCACTGATCATGAACCCCGTGATGAGATTTCAGTGGTGCACCGGACGGTGGCAGATCAGAGTCAGTGGTCCGTGGTATCCGCCACCGCCGCATCTCCGCTCTACAAATATGTTATATACAAACAGGACAACAAGTATAATATGGAGGACGGCGATTCGATGCGCGGGCATGTGGCCGGTATCGTGTGCGTTTGATCCGGTGTGGGGATTTGGAAAAATGCTGACGTGGGACAGGTTTTAGCAGTTGGAAAATCGCGTATACATGAGGAGGTCGTAAGAACAGTGATGTATGGCGGGACCAAACCGTAGGTGGCAGGCGAGATTAATGGGGTGGGCGCACGGAGGCGTCGAGTCCGAAGTTATAGGGCGTGGCTCAGGAATGTGAGGAAAATCATTGGCCTGGGGACGGAATGTGCACCTGATGGGGCTGGGGGTTGTCGAACTTAATCAAATCGTGGTTTTCCCGTGTGTCCCGTGCACACCACTAAAGCTACATAAGTTGTTCTTCAAAAAAAATTATATAAGTTGTTCGTTTCGGTTCTTCTTACACGAGCTGGGTTTATTTTTTGCAAAAAGATCAGATTTATTATAAAGATTCCCCACAAAGCTGCCTGATAGTGTGACGTTGCCGATGTCATTTGCTGCTAGCAATGGGGGTGATTATGGGGGTGTTGCTGAAACACCTGCCCACCCGAAGTGCGGAAGGTTCGATCGTGTGTGCGCGTGTGGAAGGACCATTCAAAGATGCTCCGTTAAATTCAGATGAGATGATTCCAGTAATACACTACCATGTTGTTCCATCGGCGTCCTCCTTGGATGCACCAAACGATCGATCGACGTCCTCCTCCGGGGAGGATCGCTGGGAGCAAATAAAATAATAAGTTGGAACTGTCGGGGTCTCTTGGGAACCCCGAAAATTCTTTTGCTTCTGGACATCCAGAGGTGACATAATCCAGATGCGTTTTTTCTGTCTGAAACGCATTTGGATGAGGATAGGGCAGAGAACTTGAGAAGGAAAACGAGGATGGATTACAAAATCATTGCGCCAAGCCTTGATGGAAGGAAAGGTGGTTTGCTTTTAGTCTGGAAGAAGGAGGTGAGAATCTACTCCCGGACTACCACTTTTCGTGTCATCAATGTGATGGTGGAGGAATCAAATGGAAGAGAATGAAGGCTTTAGGGATTGTATGGGGAGCCGAGTTGGGATAACAAGGATCATACGTACCAGCTAATACGTTACTTGCATGCTCAATCTAATCTCCTGTGGGTGGTCATTGGTGAATTTAATGAGATTCTATTCTCGTCAGAAAAGGAGGGAGGTGCGCCACGGCAGCAAGCGCCAAGATGTGCTCCGAAAGGCACATAATCTTCATCTCCTACAGACATCTGCAACATCTGCTGATTTTAATTCCCTCATGTGCAGTTTGGTAAATCCTACTCATCTTTGCTATCTAAAGCTCGGAGTGGTTAAGGTGCACGAGGGTTTGCCTCAAGTTTGGAGCAAGTTTTGCCATCTTCAAGTATTAGATTCTTTGTCTGGACGCTGCTGCAGAACAGACTTTGGACTGCGGATCGACTGCTTGTGAGAGGCTGGAATCATCAGGATACTTGCTCCACTTTTGGCAGGTGCTCGAGTCTGCTCACCACCCGATCTTGGGTTGCCCCTTCGCCAAGCAGGTCTAGACTGCATACCAAAATACGAGACCACTGGCAAGCCAGGCAGCGCTGCGCTCAACCTCTGTTGGGACCTAGTGGGAGACGATCCTGCCTCTCAGGAAAAAAGGAGAGGGCACTGATGATTGCATCTTCTCAGCTTACGTGGCATGCATGGAACCTCTGGAATGAGCGAAATCGAAGAGTTTTCAAAAATCAGCAAATGAACCCTCTGTGTGTTCGAAGATTAACGATGAGATCAGCCTCTTTGATGAGGCATGGGAGCAATAGGTTTTTTTGAACTGTACAGCGAGGCAGGCCTTGCTTGTACTGGGTCTTTTATTCTTTTTTTGGCTTTTACTAGTAGCTTCACTACTACCGTAAAGTTTCCCCCCCTCCTTAAATGAAAAGGCAGAGCACCTGCCGTTCCGGTCAAAAAAAATGTCAACTGTGTTGGTCAGTGGATCTAGCTAGAGCCTTACTGCAGAACACATGGCAGCATAGGTATATTTGTCATAACCGAGGTTAGCATCTGTAGCTGTGTGCTGTTTTACTGCCTCGGAAGGTGGTGCTTCGCTGCCTTTTAGGCGCAATTCCACCATAGATCATATCATGTCCAGAATTTACATGCTGAATTTCTGTTATTAGTTTCTTGGAAAGTATAAAAAGCTGATCTTGTGACAGTTTCCTGGGCTGGTACGCTTTCACGTGGGAACCTCATCCTCATGCAATCCGTTTTGCTTGCCATATTCACTGAAAGCACCGAAAACAACTGATATGTTTCATTCTAGTATGTTATTTACTGAATCTTGTGAACTCAAACTGGAAATTAATCTTTTCTCTCCTTGATTTGATACGGAACTCTGTGGAGATTGTGGTAATCTCTAAGATATGTAATGTGCAGTCTGCAGTCCATTACAGAATGGCATGAAGAAACTTTTGCGAAGCTCCCTCGATATCATACGCCATGCAGAAATTCTCTGTAGCTACAGTGATGCACTTGGTAGGCCTAAACTCATATGTTGGGGTTTCTTGAACTGATATGTCATACCTTGATCCGTCAGAGTTCAGGATGCATTCAGCAGCAGACACCTAATCTCTCCTTAAATTTGAATGTGCGACCCTGCTGGTTGCTCACTACGTGGTTCTTGTTCATTGTGCACTATGCTATCTTCTCATCTTATATGGAGTTCATTACTGGGGGTGCTTTTTGGATAATGTTGCTCCAGGTATGATGTCGTTTGTTTGTCATGTTCATGACTTGTAGTAATGACTTTGTGTTCCCCCGTTGTAATCTTAATCGTTTGTTTGTCATGTTCATGACTTGCTGGCCGCGTTTGGAAGCCCTGTAAGTACCATATTATAGCTCTGATCTCTTTGGTTTATCTATAAGATTCAACCCTAAACTCTAAACCGGCTAAGTTTCAACCCTGAACCATCAAAACCGGATATATTACTTGATTTATTACGATAACTTCTTGTTTCCCGTAGAAAAATCACACTGATATTACAAACACTGGTAAGAAGGATACACCGTGACACACGCAGATCCGTCTGTCCTTCTTATAATCGTGTTATTCTGAACTCTGCTGAGTTCTGCAGACACTGAAATCGTAAATAGCACACGGTGACAGAACGAAATCATGGGGATTTCAATGGAGTCGGATGGAGTTCTGTTTACGGCAGGGCCTTGGTCTCCGGCTTGTGCGGGTTGTGCTTCTTCTTGTGGTGGCCGCCGCCGCGGGGCTTCTTCCCGATGTTGTGCGTGGTCGAGGGGCAGAAGGCCGACGCGCACTCCGGGGACGCCACCGACGGCGTGGCGGTGGTCTTGGCGCCGGCGACGACGCCGAAGGTGGTGGTGCCCTCGGACAGCGGCACGATCTTGGACGGCTCCTGGCCGGGGCACGGCGCGTTGGAGGCGGCGCTGTGGAGCTGCGCGACGCAGTCGGCGCCGTGGAGGTCGGTGGCCAGGGGCACGCTGAAGGCGCCGGTGCGGTCGAGGCCGCCCACCGCCTTGCTCTCGTACTCGCCGTGGACGTTCCTGCACTTGATCGCCACCCGGAGACGCTTGAAGGCTTCCTCGGCCTTCATGTCCTTCCTGGTGCAGCCGGCGCACTTGGCCAGGCCGACCACCACGGACGCCGCCTCGGCGTTGGCGACGGTGGCCGCCAGCAGCACGGCGCAGACGCCGAGGAAGAATGCTCTCGGAGCTGCCATGTTTGAGTCTCCTCTATGAACTGAGCTGCCTGCTGGCGTGAAGTAGCAGCTCGATGGATGGATGCAACTGGCGACGCATGACTTATATAGGCCTCCGCTCCGCATTGGTCGGCACGGCACAGCTCGATGGATGATCTGGTTGAATGCTCCATTGGTGGTGGTGGTCGGCCGTCGATCGGCGCAGTGAAGCGAGACAAGGAGAGACCGGCTCATTTGGCGCGCCGAATTTGCAGATGGCGAATTAAAACTCCGTCGGCTGATCACGCCATGCACTGCATGCATGCATGCGTCGACCGTCGATTTGATCCACGTCATTGGCCAGTTACTCGGTTGGTGGTCGACTCGTGCGGTGGTCGATCGCGTCCCTCAGCTGGCATTATGCTTGCACCCTCAGGTCGGTCAGCAAGTTCACAACATGTCCATCGCTTGCTCCTTGGATATATACCACGTCGATCGAGATGGTTGCCTCCACTCACTCTGTTATGCTCTGCTGCCTCATCACTCTGTTCCAGGTATGGCATGAGTTCAGGAAACCCGGCATATCGAGGGAACGACGACATATCGTGGCGTACGTTATCTCTGGTCTCTGCACATAAACAGGATCCATGGTAGAATTGTGCCTAAAAATGTAGCAAGGTACCTCATTCCGAGGCAGTAAAGCAGCATGGACCGGTGAGGACAAATATACTTTTGCTACATATATGTCCTGCAGTATATCAATCTGATCAAGGCTCTTGATCCGCTGATCAACATAGGTGACAATTGACACCAATGTCTGAAGGGTCACGGATTTACCTCTGTGTTTACAAGTGTCATAGTTTGCCCTTACAAGGAAAACCGGAACATAGTTGTGTGTGTGCGAGAAAAATTTCAATCTATTTATCAACTGTCAAAGTATTACAAAGATCATCAAAAATAAAAAATACATCCAGGTCCGTTGACCACCTAGCGACGACTACAAACACTGGAGCGAGCCGAAGGTGTATATTCGATAGACGATGTTCACTCTCTTCAGGGTGATAAGGCATCATTGTATGAAGGTTGTTATCACTCCAGAAAATAATTCGCAGCACGAACAATTCCATATTTATAAATATATATATGTTTTAGATGTCTACTCATACCCCAATGAACGATGAATAGAGCTCTGCCTGTCTCATAAAGACCAATATATACAACAGATTAGCACCTTAGTAGTGATAGAATAAAACGCTGGCTTGCAATCCCAAGATGGACTGTTTAAAATGCACATGGACTTGTACATAGCGGGGAAACCTTCACCGGCCACTGGTAGAAAAAAGCCCTTTAGTCCCGGTTCGCAACAGCCTTTAGTCCTGGCTGTGCAACCGGGACTAAATATGCGTGACTAAAGACCCCCCTCCCCCTTAGTCGCGCCTCTTACGGACCGCGACTAAAGGCTTTAGTCCCGGTTCTTGTGGCTGACCGGGACTAAAGGCCCGTCCACGTGGGCGCCCGTGGTCCGTCGGGGCGGAGGACCTTTAGTCCCGGTTCTTGTGGCCAACCGGGACTAAAGGCCTCCTCCGCAGGTTTAGGGTTTTAGCCCCCCTAAACCTGGTTTCTTTTTAGTTTGGAGTGTTTTATTTCTTTTATATTATATTTTGTGTTTTATTTTAATTTTGATAAAGTTTCAGTACACATATTCTACGCTACTATATACATGCATATGAAATTTCAAACAAGAAGAATTCAAGAGGAATATATAATATATATTCAATCTCGGGTGACCATATACAACTTCGAACAAGTTTCCATACACAATTAGGATGGATGACCATATACAACTTCGTACAAGTTTCAATCTCGGGTATGCATATAAATTTCTTCGTCCTCGGTATAGTGTTATCCTTTAGGATTGATGACTTCCCTCATGAAAAATCCTGCTAATTCTTCTTGAATTGGTCGGAAGCGAGCTTCTGGACTAAGCCTCCTCCGCAAGTTATCCGTCGCGTTCCGCACGCTATCCGATGCCTTCCGCTCAGAGGTGTGTCTCCGGATGTTCTCACAAACATAGTATCCACATAGATTGGTCCCCGGTGGCTGCTTATCCACATTAACTAACCTTCTGAAATCTAGCTCATGTTTGAATTCACCGACAATTTCTTCTGAGAACCGTCTCCAAACCCTACAGGGCAAAGAAAATTAAATGAACAAGGGAGTTATTAGTTACTTGATATTAGGAAATGAACGAAAGAGACCAATCGATATAGAGCTCAAATGATTGAAAATAATTACTTTTGCAGCATTTTTCTCATGTCGGCCCAACGCTTTGGATCCGAATCCATAGAGTCCATGATTAGAACTCTGAAGGTGTGAAGTTCAATATTTAGCAGAATCCAGTGGAACCTGTGGACACGTTGCATGCACAGTCATGCATAACTCATCGATTAGACATACCATGCAAAGAGTAAACAAAAGAGAATGGGCACAAGAGAGAAACACTCACCCAAAATGGTAAGGAAATAGAATATGACTTTTGAGTTGATGCTTTCTAAGAAACTTGTACAAGTCTTTCTCCACGTCTTCGGGGTGATGTTGTAACACATGTCCATTAACGATATGTGGGTCAATGAACCCAACATCATGGATGTTTCTTATTTTGCATTCCCAAATCTTCAATCTGCATAATAGCGTACGCAACAATATAGTTAGGACAATATATATATATATATAGTGCAGGCAATGAAGAACGAGATGAGGTAGAAATAAATCACTTACAGAACGTAGCAACTCAGCATAGATTTGTCGAGGTCGCACAGATTGAACAGCTGGAACAATTCACTCATATGAACTTCTACAGAGTACCGTTTGGTGTGATGCTCATCTGTAACATCCGCATAAATATATTCTTTGTCGGCCCATGTTATGAATTGCTTGTACCAACGTAGCAGATTTCGCATTTGTGGTGGTAGACTCTTTTCCCGCGCAGGCTCGACGAGAGGCCCATTCCGCACATATTGTAATGCTATCTCACATACTGGCGCATCCTCAAGGCCTAAGAAGGCACGAAGAGTCAAACCCATCTCGGACGCTTGTTTCATGGCACTCGCTATAGTCAATCCAAGTGCTGCCGCAGCTGCTATGATCTCGGGGTCCTCTTCCGGACCGGCTTTCACTATGAGCAGGGGGATCGATTGTTTCTTCTGCATCCCGAGCTGGTCAACTTGTTTCCCGCTTTTTTTACTTTCTTCTTTCTCCTCCTTCAATATTTTTGCTTGCCTACGAAGTTCATGTCCATAGTCGTCAGGCATATTCAGCTCGGCTTGGGACGGTGTCGTCAAAAAATCCTTAGCCCACTTCTTTTGCTTCTCAGTGAATACTTGCTTGGGCTCAGGCTCTTTTTTCGCCTTCATATCCGCCTTCCATTTCTCATAATCAGCAGACGCGGCCAATTTGGTTTCAGCTTCACTAAGTTCCCCAGGCCTTGGGAGGAGAGGCTTCAGTGATGGCTCTGGTACCCTTGTGGTCTTAGGTACATAAGGGTCCGGGTTAATAGTCCAGGAGCGGGTTTCCTTGCTGTCCGCCTGCTTCTGCTTCTTCGCCGGAGGTGGATTGGGGGGCGTCGTACCCGCCGGAGGAGGATTGGGGGGCGTCGTACCCGCCGGAGGTTGTGGATCGGGGGACGGCGTCGAATGGCGTGAAGGAGGTGTAGGTGAACCACCACGACCACCACCACCGCCACCACCGCCACCACCACCACCACCACCATCGGAGGGGGGTGGACTTGCTAGCCTTGGCGCCTCGCCTGGAAACACTATGTACTTCTTTTTCCATAGAATGAACTGGCGCTTGACATCTCCAAGTCTTCTCTCCCCTTCGGGTGTAGGTTTGTCAATCTCCAGGTCCTCAAACCCTTGGACTATGTCTTCCACCGTGACACGAGCATAGCCATATGCAATGGGGTTGTTGTGGTGGAGTGCTCCAGGTGTACAGGGTAAAGCACTGCCGCTAGCTACCTTCGTGGAAACGTTCCCCACGGGATAATGCAGATCACATTCTTTCATCTCCTTTACATCATCCACGGGGTAGTGAGGCTCCGGTGCACGAATCTCGATCATCGGTGCACTAGCACCAGGCGGGGCATCCGTGGAAGCCACGCTGCTTCTCCGCTGCTGGCTTCCGCGATCCGCTTCATGATCTTCATGCGGCCCTGCAGCCGATTTTTCATTCACTAGTTCATGCACGGTCTTCTTCAACTCATGGAGTTCCGATGCAAACTTCGTCATAAGATCTGCATCCCGGTCCGTCTTTCTCTTACGGCTTCTGTAACAGTACGGGTCATTGTCTTGGGAAAACCCTACTTTCCACGGAACTTTGCCTTTGCCTCGTACACGTCCTCCGTGTTCATCATTCCCGAGGGCTGTTGTCAGTGCGTCTTTCTCTCTGTTAAACTTGATCAAGCCCTCTTGAGCTTGGGTCATTGCGTCAATAAGGGCTTGGGTGGGAGCAAACTGTCTCTGCCGGTGAACACACACCCCTGTCTCCGGGTCTAGTGATCCCCCATGCCCGTACCACCAGCTTTTGGCCCTTGGGTCCCATCCCTCTGTACCTAGAGGGATTCCTCGCACCCTCAGGTCCTCCTCCATCTTCTGCACCTAGGCTCCGAAAGGCGGTATCCTCCTGGCCCCATAATATGATGGAACTTTTTCTTACTCGCATTATCCTTATTTTTTTCGATATTTCCTTGAAATGCTCCGATTGCTTTTGCCTCACAAATTCTGGCCAATCATCTTTCAGTTTCTCATGTTGTCCATTGAAATCCGGAGTCTTGCCCTTGTTGACATAGTCACGGGTTAAATTTTTCTTGAAGTTCCGGAATGCTTCGCCCATCTTCTGAAGAGCGAACTCTTTAACTAGCCTCCTCCTCTGACGTCCACCCGGAACCTCGTTACCGAATTCATCGACTTTGTTGTATTCCAGAGGTAGAATGAAATGTTCCATAAGCTTTCTCCCGCAATCCTTTTTCGTTCTCTTGTCGACAAAACTGAAACCAAGACGTGCCTTCTTTGGCTCCTTCCATTCCTGGACGGTGATCGGGACGTTGTCTCTAACAACGACTCCGCATTGGTTGATAAACTTTGAGGTGTGCTGTAGGGGCTTGCCGGTTTCACTGACAAACTCAATGGCATATGTTTCTCCTGTTTTCATCGCCTTGGATTTGCCACGCTTTGTCGTACTCGATCCGGAGGGCTAAAAAAAGAAAGAGAGTCGCGCGCGTTAATACATATGTATTCACATTTCAGTAAGTTTGTATCACCAGAGGCTCAATGTATATATATACCTCGCCGGAGGTGGTTGCTACTTGCAATTCGAGATCGTCGGTTGTTGACGGTTGACCTCCGTCGACAATGTCCGTTCCTTCACCTTCTTGATCATCGACAATCTTTGTTCCACCGTCAAGGTTCAGAAAAGAAGAGACTACATCCTCTTGTTGCTCATATTCTGAGCCCGGCACATAAGGAATCTCGTTGTTGATGATGCCCATTAAATAACGTTCAGCCTCCGGATCCCTAAGCGGCTCGGTTCTATCGTCCGCCATATGTCACTCCTGCATGTAGTAAAAATTCTTTAAGTATAAAGGAATTAAAAAATAAGATTAAGGGGACATAGAGGAGGAGGAATTAAAAAATAAGATTCTTTAAGTAAAAATTCTTTTTTTCTTCTTCTTCTTCCTTTCTTCTTCCTCTTTCTTCTTTCTTTCTTTCTTCTTCTTCCTTTTTCTTTTTTCTTTCTTTCTTCTTCTTCCTTTCTTCTTCCTTTCTTCTTCTTTTTTTCTTCTTCCTTTTTCTTTCTTCTTTCTTTTGGTTTTCATTTGGTTTTCATTTTTTTCTTCTTCCTTTTTCTTTCTTGTTTTTTCTTCTTCCTTTTTCTTTCTTCTTGCTTTCTTCTTTCTTTTTTTCTTCTTCCTTTTTTTCTTCTTCCTTTTTCTTCTTTCTTTCTTCTTTCTTTTTTTCTTCTTCCTTTTTTTTTCTTCTTTCTTTTTTTCTTCTTCCTTTGTTTTTCTTCTTCCTTTGTTTTTCTTCTTCCTTTTTTTCTTCCTCCTTTGTTTTTCTTCTTTCTTTTTTTCTTCTTTCTTTTTTTCTTCTTCCTTTGTTTTTCTTCTTCCTTTGTTTTTCTTCTTCCTTTGTTTTTCTTCTTTCTTTTTTTCTTCTTCCTTTTTTCTTCTTCCTCCTTTTTTTTCTTCTTTCTTTTTTTCTTCTTCCTTTGTTTTTCTTCTGTTTTTTCCTTCCTTTTTTCCTTTTTCCTTTTTTCTTCTGTTTTTTTCTTCTGTTTGTTTTTCTTGTGTTTTCTTTTGTTTTCTTTTTTCTTTCTTTTTCCTTTTTCTTTTTTCTTGTGTTTTCCTTTTTTTGTTTTTTTCTTCTGTTTGTTTTTTTGTTTTCTTTTGTTTTTTCTTCTTCCTTTGTTTTTCTTCTGTTTTTTGTTTTCTTTTGTTTTTTTCTTCTGTTTGTTTTTCTTGTGTTTTCCTTTTTTTCTTCTTTCTTTTTTTCTTCTTCCTTTGTTTTTCTTCTGTTGTTTTCTTCCTTTTTCTTTTGTTTTCTTTTTTTTCTTCCTTTTCCCTTTTTTCTTCCTTATTCTTGTTTTTCTTCTGTTTTTCTTTTGTTTTCTTCTTCCTTTTTCCTTTTTCTTTCTTCTTCTTCTTCTTCCTTTTTCTTCTTCCTTCTTCTTCTTCTGCCGGCGCGCGGAGGACGGCAGGCAGGGTCAGCGGGCGGCGGGCGGCGGGCAAGGGCAGGGCACGGGCGGAGGCGGCGCTCACTGGGGACGGGGGCGGCGGCGCGCAGGGCTTCGGCGTCGGCGTCGGCGTCGGGGCAGGGCTTCGGCATCGATCGGCGTCGGGGCAGGGCTTCGGCGTCGAGAGAGGAAGAATGGGAAGTGGCGGAAACTGCTAAGTGCAGTATTTATAGACGCACCTTTAGTCCCGGTTGGGGAGGCGGACCGCGACTAAAGGTACCCTTTAGTGGCGGCTGGCCACACCAACCGCGACTAAAGGGTACCCTTTAGTCGCGGTCCGCCTCCCCAACCGGGACTAAAGGGTTTTGGCGCCGCTTTCGTTCCCGCGCAGAAAGACCCTTTAGTCGCGGTTGGGGACAACAATCGCGACTAAAGGGTACCCTTTAGTCGCGGTCCTCCTGCCCAACCGGGACTAAAGGGTCTGTGCTGGAACTGGCGCGGTGCGGTGGGATGTTTAGTCCCACCTCGCTAGCCGAGAGGCTTCGACAGTGGTTTATAAGCGCGGCTGCGCTCACCACTTCGAGCTCCTCTCAAATGCAGGCTTACGGGCCTATTCTGTCACTATGTGCTTGTGGGCCTACTGGGCCTTCTGCGGGCCTGAATCCTGGCTCATTGATGGGTTTCTAGTCGTATTCAGGCCATGGTGGACCAGTAGGTGGCATATTTTTTATTTTTTGCCTGTTTTTTGTTTTCTTTTTTGCTTTATTTATTTTGTTTTGTTTCTACTTACAACAAAAAACTTATTTATTTTATTTTATTTTGTTTCTAATTACTTATTTATTTTACTTTATGATAATTATTTTTGCTATTAAAGTTTCTAACAAAAAAAGTTCTTTATGAAAATTCTTTTAGCTTTCAATGATTTTGAACAGAAAATACTTCGATAATTTTAGTTGAATCAATTTTATTTATGTTATTAAAATTTATTAAAGTTTATATTATTTTGTTTCTAATTCATTTTAAAATCTTAAAAATACAATTATATATCAAAAAAATCAGAAAATAAAACTAATTCATTTTAAATTCTTAAAAATACAAATAATATATCAAAAAAATCAGAAAAATAAAACTAATTCATTTTAAAATCTTAAAAATACAATTATATATCAAAAAAATCAGAAAAATAAAACTAATTCATTTTAAAATCCCTTGAAGGTTTGACAAAAGGTTTGATACATCATTCAGTTCATCGACCAAATACAAAGTTTGGTACAATAAATTATTACACATCAATTCTTCCCTTGTGTCCCTGCTTGCTTACGATTGTGCCGTATCCATGGAGCATCCTCATCATTTAACTTAATGCTTGGGTCAGTGTTCACTTTGAAGGGCGGAATTTCACCAAACATATTATAATCTTCTGACATGTCTGTCTTGTCCTCCACTCCCACGATGTTTCTTTTCCCTGAAAGAACAATGTGCCGCTTTGGATCATCGCATGATGTACTGATCGTTTTCTTATCTTTCCGTTTCCTCGGTTTGCTACTCATGTCCTTCAAGTAAAAAACCCGAGCGACATCTTTGGCAAGGACGAATGGTTCGTCAAGGTAACCAAGATTGTTGAAATCCACCATTGTCATTCCGTATTGCTCGTCCACCTTTACCCCACCTCCTGTTAGCTTGAACCATTTGCACCGGAACAAAGGGACCTTAAAGGAGGGTCCATAGTCAAGTTCCCATATCTCCTCTATGTAACCATAATATGTGACGTTTTGCCCATTCTCGGTTGCTGCATCAAAGCGGACACCACTGTTTTGGTTGGTGCTCTTTTTATCTTGGGCGATGGTGTAAAATGTATTCCCATTTATCTCGTACCCTTGGAAAGTCGTTATAGTCGAAGATGGTTTCTTGGCCAACATGTACAACTGATCTCCAACATCATTGTCATTCATTAAATGTTTTCGCAACCAACTGCCAAAAGTCTCCATGTGGGCCTTTCTAATCCAGGATTCAGGTTTCCCCGGGTTGTCCGAGCGTAAAATATTCTTGTGTTGCTCGAAGTACGGAGCCACCAAGCTGGAATTTTGCAGAACTGTGTGGTGTGCTTCAGTCATAGAATGACCGTCCATACATATCGTGGATTCCCTTCCGATCTTGCCTTTTCCACTTAGTCTCCCCTCGTGCCGCGATTGAGGAATACCAATCGGCTTAAGGTCAGGAACATAGTCAATACAGAACTCAATTACCTCCTCATTTCCATAGCCCTTGACGATGCTTCCTTCTGGCCTAGCACGGTTACGAACATATTTCTTTAATACTCCCATGAACCTCTCAAAGGGGAACATATTGTGTAGAAATACAGGACCGAGAATGAAAATATCTTCGACTAGGTGGAGCAGGAGGTGCGTCATAATATCGAAGAAGGATGGTGGGAACACCAACTCGAAACTGACAAGGCATTGGACCACATCGTTCTGTAACCGTGGTAGATCTTCTGGATTGATTACCTTCTGAGAGATTGCATTGAGGAATGCACATAGCTTCACAATGGCTACTCGAACATTTTCCGGTAGGAGCCCCCTCAAAGCAATCGGAAGCAATTGCGTCATAATCACGTGGCAGTCGTGAGACTTCAGGTTTTGGAACTTTTTCTCCGCCATGTTTATTATTCCCTTTATATTCGACGAGAAGCCAGACGGGACCTTCATACTGCTCAGGCATTAAAAAAAATGACCTTCTCTTCTTTGGTAAGAGCGTAGCTGGCACGACCTTGAAACCATTCCGGATGCCGGTCATCTGGGTCTTTCAAAAGTTGCTGGTCCTGCCGTGCTTCCTTTGTATCATTTGTCTTCCCATACACGCCCAAGAAGCTTAGCAGGTTCACGCAAATATTCTTCGTAACATGCATCACGTCGATTGCAGAGCGGACATCTAGGACTTTCCAATATTCTAGCTCCCAAAATATAGATTTCTTCTTCCACATGGGTGCGTGCCCGTCAACTCCCCGCGGAACTGATTGTCCGCCAGGACCCTTTCCAAAGATGACTTTCAAATCCTTGACCATATCAAATATCTCAGCACCAGTACGTTCCGCAGGCTTCGGCCAGTGATCTGCCTTGCCGTTGAAATGCTTGCCTTTCTTTCTTACGTTATGATTTAGGGGAAGAAATCGACGATGACCCAGGTACACGTTCTTCTTACAATTAACCAAACGTACACTTTCAGTCTCATGTAAGCAGTGTGTGCATGCATTGTATCCCTTATTTGTCTGTCCCGAAAGGTTACTGAGAGCAGGCCAATCGTTGATGGTTACAAAAAGCAACGCTCGTAGGTCAAATTCCTCTCCTTTGTGCTCATCCCAGACACGTACACCAGGTCTGGCCCACAACTGTAAAAGTTCTTCAACTAATGGCCTTAGGTACACATCGATGTCGTTGCCGGGTTGCTTAGGGCCTTGGATGAGAATTGGCATCATAATGAACTTCCGCTTCATGCACAACCAAGGAGGAAGGTTGTAGATGCATAGAGTCACGGGCCAGGTGCTATGGCTGGAGCTCTGCTCGCCAAAAGGATTCATGCCATCAGTACTTAGACCAAATCTTATGTTCCTTGCGTCAGCTGGAAAATCTTTGAACACTCTGTCGATCTTTCTCCATTGCGTTCCATCAGCGGGGTGTCTCAACTCCCCGTCGGACTTACGGTCCTCTTTGTGCCATCGCAACGACTTGGCATGCTTTTTGTTCATGAACAGACATTTCAACCGTGGTATTATAGGAGCATACCACATCACCTTGGCGGGAACCCTCTTCCTGGGTTTCTCGCCCTCAACATCGTCACCTGGGTCATCGCCTCTGATCTTATAATGCAATGCAGTGCATACAGGGCATTCATTCAAATTCTCGTATTCACCGCGGTAGAGGATGCAGTCGTTAATGCATGCATGTATCTTCAGAACCTCTAAACCTAGAGGGCAGACAACCTTCTTTGCTTCGTACGTACTGGCGGGCAACTCGTTATTCTTCGGAAACATATTCTTCAACATTTTCAGTAAATTTTCAAATGATGAGTCACCTACACCTTCCCGTGCCTTCCATTTTAGCAAATCCAGTGTGCAGCCCAGCTTTTTCAGACTATTATCGCATCCTGGATACAACGACTTTTTGTGATCCTCTAACATGCGATCCAAATTCTCCCTCTCCTTGTCAGTTTCGCAGCGTCTCCGTGCATCAGCAATGGTCCGACCAAGATCATCAGCGGGCTCATCATGTGCCTCTTCTTCACCTTCACCTAACCCTTCCCCACCTTCAGCATCATCCTCCATGAAAGTATCACCGAAATGATCATGATAGTTGTCATCGATATCATCCCCTTCTTCATCTTCTTCCATTCTAACCCCTCTTTCTCCATGCTTGGTCCAACAATTATAGCTTGGCATGAAACCGTGCCGAAGCAGGTGCATGTGAACGTCTCTTGAGGAGGAGTAACCCTTCTGATTCTTACAGACAGCACATGGACAGATAATAAAACCTTGCTGCTTGTTCGCATTTGCCACTACGAGGAAATCTTTCAAACCCGTAGTGAACTCGCCGGAGAGTCGGGGACCGTACATCCATTGCCGATTCATCTGCATTATTATTATATAAAGTATATAATTAACCATCATGCATTTGTTAAACTAACTAGCTAGAAATAATACAAATTAAACAATGAACTACACACATGCATATTTTATCAATGACACATGAAAGGTTCAAGTTGCTAACCGCGATCGCGGAGGAAAAATAAATGAGAAAGCTCAAGTGTGGCTCGGACACTTCATATCATGTTTGTTTCAGGCTCTCGGGCATTTCATCGAACACTTTGTGTGCATAGGAGGAACCAAAAGCAAACCCACCACCCCCTTTTGAAAATTGTGAAGTGAGCTGAGTCCTATATATAGGGATGGGCCTTTAGTCCCGGTTGGCCTGGCCAACCGCAACTAAAGGCCTTCGGGGACCTTTAGTCCCGGTTGGCCAGGCCAACCGGGACTAAAGCCCCTCCCGTCCGCCAGCTGTCGACCGAGCGCGCTGGGCCCAGATAGTTGGTCGCGGGTCTCCTCCCGAACCGCGACTAAAGACCCCTTTTGTCGCGGTTCGATTGTTTTGGGGACTAATTGGGGCGTATGGAAGCCTCTTTTTCTACCAGTGAACTAATCATTTCTATAAGAATTTATAGCTTTGTCCTCATGTTTCTATAAGTGATGGATGGTCCAGTATCATTTCTTTAACCCATTGTCATGTCACCTGTGTAAGCATACATGATACACCTAGCATTTGTTCACCTTGTGAAGTTCATCAAATACTATCAAAATGATGCAATCAAAGAACTCAGGTATAACATACTCCCTCTGTAAATAAATATAAGAGTGTTTAGATCACTACTCTAGTAATCTAAACGCTCTTACATTTCTTTACGGAGGGAGTAGGTTTTTTTAGTTATGGGCAAAGTATTAAAACTTCATACTGAACATTTTGGTTGCAAATAATGGTATATCCCTATGTGCAAAGCAGCTGTGAATGCACTGAGACAGATAGCTTTAGTCTTCGAAACAACATTGATTTTTTTTCAAATCTACCACAACTGTTATGGCTGGAAAAAGGAAACTTGAACATTTGAAATCCACAACCGTTGCTACTTGCTATGCCTGGTAGCCTGGTACAAAGGGAACTTGTGTGGGCAATGTCATTTGACTTTTCAAAGTGATCTAGTGAGATGACAATTCAGGAGAAGTATGCATACCTGCTGCTGAACTGGTTCACCTCACACAACTCCCAAAGACATTTCAACAAACACCTTCACACCATCAATCTTTGTATATAGCAGCTACAAAGCACCGATATGTGCAGGTCCGCCGTGTCTGCATACAGAATGCAGGCGATAATCGCATCCTTGGAGTACCCTGTTTTCTGAGTTAAAACTTTTGAATAGATAGATGGATGCACAGAAAGATTTGAAAATGCAAATGATTTCAAACAGAGATAATGTGTTCTATCACATCCAGTTAACAAGTGTGAACAACTATCAGTAAATGAGAGCAAATAGGTTTACTGTGTAGGTCTGTCCAAATAACTAGACAGTAGCTACCTCACAAAATCTCCTCGGTTAATCAACGACATGCACCTGAACACCAACAGATAAGCAAATTGACCCAGGCACACAACTTGTCCAGGCCACCGCCTCAAAAGTGGGTCTGGTCGCCTGATTTAGTGACCATCCGAGGACCATTTCACGAAGCAGGGGACGTAAGGCAGACACGGGAGATAACGGCGACTTTCAAGACTGCTGATATGCTGCACTTTCCGGGTATCCATGTCGTACGACATGAGCGACCATGACCTCTCCTCCCCACCGATAAAGAAAACCAGATTACATTCCGGATGGATTGCAACCGACTGGTAGATCTCGGTGGGTATGCGACGAGGCGTTCCTAGCAGACCCGGAAAGTCCGCGGTGTGCTTCAAGGTCCACTGACCACTGGCATATTCCTCGAGAACCCAAACAGATAGTTGCCAATCATTGTCATAGTCTATGCATACAAGGTGTAAGCGCCCCTGAGACAGCCCTATGGCAGCAGGTTTATTGTCCTCCGGCATTGGGATTTCCCCCCATGTCTGTCGCTTGGTGTCCAGCGTGACGATCAAAGAAGAGTAGTAGGCACTCAAATGCAAAGTGCCATTGAAGAAGACATACCCTAAATCGTCACCGGCAAAACCAAGGTGACCACACTCGCTCAGCAGGGATGCCCAGCGTCCAGTTTCTGACGAGTAAACCTCGACTCCGCCGCTCTCCGATGGTTTCACAAACACCGCAAAGTAGGATGGAACTATTGCAGGATCGAAACAGAGACAGATGTTGCTATCCCGTTGGTCGCCGTGTGAGGCGGGCACGGGCAGCACCGCCCAGATCTCCTCAGTCGCAGGGTTGCACACAATGTACTCCGCCGGAGACGGCGGCCTCTCCCGGTGGGCGGAGCAGAGTAGGATGCCGTTGCAGCAGTGGATGAGCGTGACGCTTCTATAGCCGCGCTGGCGCAGAAAGGGCAGGCATGGGTCGATGAGGGGCCGGCCTCTCCCGGACAGATTGCGAAAGACGAGGAGATGGCCGTCGCGGCTGTGGCAAACGGAGCCGCGGCGGCGCGCGTCGCGGGAGTGGCAGAAGAAGCCGGAGAGGGTCTGCGGCGACCTGCGGAGGACGCGGCGGTCGGAGCAGAGCGCGCGCCACGACCTCGACACGCACCTGAAGCGGCAGAGCGATCTGTACGGCACCCGCGGCAGGACCATCTTCGCGAGAAGGTCGGCGGGGAGACTCGCCGCAGGCCGCCGCTGCTGCTTTAGCTTCTGAATCTCCTTCCTCCTCCTCTTGGCCACCCCGCATCCGACCTGCCGCAGATGGGTCAAGAACCGGAAGGGGCTCCTCCCGGCTCTCAGGAACGGCGGGGGCCGCTGCCGCGGACGGGGTGGGGGGATCGCCGGAGGGTGCTCACGGTCCGTACAGCCGCGCTCGGGATCTCCCCGCGGCTTCGCCGAATCCACACGGGGAATTCGGAGACACGGACGGGCGAGGAGGGCAGGAAGGAGAAGGGTGAACAAAGTCAATATAAACAAAGTTGTGCTTAATTCATACACCTTTTTTTTAAAAAGTAAAAGTTCATATAAAGCATCTCAAACATAATAAAGTTTACACTGAGACCACCGATAAACCACTACTGTCGCCAGAACGAGTCGCCGACGCACTCTCCTATAGGAGCCGGCTTGACCTTGTCGATGCCAGCCGGGAAGTTTTCGTGCACATGCCCCTAAGGACCGGCGTCCTAAAGCCGCAGTCGTCGCCGTTAAACCCTTGCATATATCTGAAGCAACCGGCAAAAAATTTCACCACACGACAAGAGACCCCAACCTTATGGCCCCAAGGAGACGACATGAATCTACGCTGAAGCTCTGTCAACTACATACAGACGGACGAACTCAAGTAGGATCGGAGCCCGGCAGACAAACTGAAAAAAAAACATCGCCTTCATCCAAGGTCATCAAGCTAAGAAGGTTCCATGAAGATGACCGAGATGGTAAAATTTCCACTAAGAATATTGGGAAAAATAATGAGCTCTATGATGTGCCCTCAAAGCTACGCTGATAATGTTCATACAAAACTTGTTGATGAGCATGCTACAATAGAGGGAATTTGGCCTTCATAAGATGGATGTTAAAGTACCGATTTGACGATGAAACAATTGGTATCATAGAAGGTTTTTTCTTTTTTGAGGGAAAGTATCATAGAAGGTTTGACCCTCAAATTTGAGGAGCTAAAGTCTTTGGAAAGGGCAAGAGATCCTCTAAATTCACCATAAAAGTAACTTGGCCTTTATAAAATAATGTTGCATAGGTTGTATGTAAGGAATACAACTTCCTTCACAATATGAGTTTTGCCCCAAATTCAGTTTGGAACCTGAATCCGAACCAAACCCAGTCAATAGGAGCTTTGCTACAACAATTGGCAATTTACATAGGGTTTACAGGCTGGGTGCCCAGCCCACCAGTTAAATTCAGAGGGGAAGGGGGCGGTTAATTAGGAGTAGGTTATTTAGCCCAATTAAATCTGGACAAGTCAGCTTTCGTAAAGTTCCATTGGTTTAGTCCGTGTGTCTAGCATTTTTTGAGTCAATAGTTAGATCTTGTCACGATCATTCCCTTTTGCCATGTCAAAATCTAAATTATGAGGGAAACTACTCCATTACAGCTTGGTGGATGGTGTGTCGGCGTATAAAAGGTTCAAACGTGTTCCCCGTCAAGGCATAAGACGTAGGAGCAGATGCAGACGTTATGAACGTTTTGACAAAAGCTCGGTATGATGACTACTTGATAGTTTAGTGCACCATGCTTAACGGCTTAGTATCGGGACTTCAAAGATGCTTTGAACGTCATGGACCATATCAGATGGTCCAGGAGTTGAAGTTAATATTTCAAGCAAATACCCGAGTTGAGAGATATGAAGTCTCCAACAAGTTCTATAGCTAAAAGATGGAGGAGAATAGCTCAAGCAGTGAGCATGTGCTCAGATTGTCTGGGTACTACAATCACTTGAATCAAGTGGGAGTTAATCTTCCAGATAAGACAGTGATTGGCAGAGTTCTCTGGTCAATATCACCAAGTTACTAGAACTTCGTGATGAACTATAATATGCAAGGGACAACGGAAACGATTCCCAAGCTCTTCGTGATGCTGAAATCGACGAAGGTAGACATCAAGAAAAACATCAAGTGTTGATGGTTGACAAGACCACTAGTTTCAAGAAAAGGGCAAAGGGAAGAAGGGGAACTTCAAGTAGAACGGCAAGCGAGTTGCTGCTCAAGTGAAGAAGCCCAAGTCTGGACCTAAGCCTGAGACTAAGTGCTTCTACTTCAAAGGGACTGGTCACTGGAAGTGGAACTGCCCCAAGTATTTGGTGGATAGGAAGGATGGCAAAGTGAACAAAGCTATATTTGATATACATGTTATTGATGTGTACTTTACTAGTGTTTATAGCAACCCCTCAGTATTTGATACTGGTTCAGTTGCTAAGAGTAGTAACTCGAAACGGGAGTTGCAGAATGAACAGAGACTAGTTAAGGGTGAAGTGACGATGTGTATTGGAAGTGGTTCCAAGATTGATATGATCATCATCGCACACTCCCTATACTTTCGGAATTAGTGTTGAACCTAAAATAAATGTTATTTAGTGTTTGCGTTGAGCATGAATATGATTGGATCATGTTTATTGCAATACGGTTATTCATGTAAGTTAGAGAATAATTGTTGTTCTGTTTACATGAATAAAACCTTCTATGGTCATACACCCAATGAAAATGGTTTGTTGGTTCTCGATCGTGGTGATACACATTTTCATAATATTGAAGCCAAAAGATGAAAGGTTAATAATTATAGTGCAACTTATTTGTGGCACTGCCGTTTAGGTCATATTGGTGTAAAGCGCATGAAGAAATTCCATACTGATGGACTTTTGGAATCACTTGATTATGAATCACTTGATACTTGTGAACCATGCCTCATGGGCAAGATGACTAAGACTCCGTTCTCCGGAACAATGGAGCGAGCAACTGACTTATTAGAAATAATACATACTGATGTATGCGATCCGATGAGTGTTGAGGCTCGCGGCAGGTATCGTTATTTTCTGACCTAAACAGATGATTTGAGCAGATATGGGTATATCTACTTGATGAAACATAGGTCTCAAACATTTGAAAAGTTCAAAGAATTTCAGAGTGAAGTGGAAAATCATCGTGACAAGAAAATAAGGTTTCTACGATTTGATCGCGGAGACAAATATTTGAGTTACGAGTTTGGTCTTCAATTAAAACAATGTGGAATAGTTTCACAAATTCGTGCCACCTGGAACACCACAGCATAATGGTGTGTCCGAACGTCATAACCGTACTTTATTGGATATAGTACAATCTATGATGTTTCTTACGGATTCACCACTATAGTTTTGGGGTTATGCATTAGAGACAGCCGCATTCACGTAAAAAAAAGGGCACCATCTAAGTCCGTTTGAGACGACACCTTATGAACTGTGGTTTGGCAAGAAACCAAAGTTGTTGTTTCTTAAAGTTTGGGGTTGCGATGCTTATAAGAAAAAGTTTCATCCTGATAAGCTCAAACTCAAATCAGAGAAATGTGTCTTCATAGGATATCCAGAGGAGACAATTGGGTACACCTTCTATCACAGATATGAAGGCAAGATATTCATTGCTGAGAATGGATCCTTTCTAGAGAAGGAGTTTCTCTTGAAAGAAGTGAGTGGGAGGAAAGTAGAACTTGATCAGGTAACTGTACCTGCTCCTTTATTGGAAAGTAGTTCATCACAGAAATTTGTTCCTGTGACTCCTACACCAATTAGTGAGGAAGCTAATGATGATGATCATGTAACTTCAGATCAAGTTACTACCGAACCTCGTAGGTAAACCAGAGTGAGATCCACACCACAGTGGTACGGTAATCCTGTTCTGGAGGTCATGTTACTTGACCATGACGAACCTACGAACTATGAGGAAGCGATGATGAGCCTAGATTCCGCGAAATGGCTTGAGGCCATGAAATCTGAGATGAGATCCATGTATGAGAACAAAGTATGGACTTTGATTGACTTGCCCAATGATCGGCGAGCCATTGAGATTAAATGGATCTTCAAGAGGAAGACGGATGTTGATAGTAGTGTTACTATCTACAAAGCTAGAATTGTCGCAAAAAGGTTTTCGACAAGTTCAAGGTGTTGACTACGATGAGAGTTTCTCACTCGTATCTATGCTTAAGTCTGTCCGAATCATATTAGCAATTACCCCATTTTATGAAATCTGGAAAATGGATAAACAAAACTGCATTCCTTAATGGATTTATTAAAGAAGAGTTGTATATGATGCAACCAGAAGGTTTTGTCAATCCTAAAGGTGCTAACAGAATATGCAAGCTCCAGCGATCCATCTATGGACTGGTGCAAGCATCTCGGAGTTGGAATATACGCTTTGATAAGTTGATCAAAGGATATAGTTTTATACAGACTTGCGGTGAAGCCTGTATTTACAAGAAAGTGAGTGGGAGCACTACAACATTTCTGATAAGTATATGTGAATGACATATTGTTGATTGGAAATAATGTAGAATTATTCTGCAAAGCATAAAGAAGTGTTTGAAAGGAGTTTTTCAAAGAAAGACCTCGGTGAAGATGCTTACAAATTGAGCATCAAGATCTATAGAGATAGATCAAGACGCTTGATAAGTTTTTTCAATGAGTACATCCCTTAATAAGATTTTGAAGTAGTTCAGAATGGAACAGTCAAAGAAAGAGTTCTTGCCTGTGTTACAAGGTGTGAAATTGAGTAAGACTCAAAGCCCGACCACAGCAGAAGATAGAAAGAGAAGGAAAGTCATTCCCTATGCCATAGGTTCTACAAAGTATGTCATGCTGTGTACCAGATCTATTGTATACCCTACCACTGAGTTTGGCAACGGAGTTCAATAGTGATCTAGGAGTAGATCACTGGACAGCGGTCAAAATTATCCTTAGTGGAGATGTGTTCGGTGAGTGTTGTTAGTTTCCCATCGTCCATGGCAGGAGGTGTGCGGTGGTGAACTGCGGCCGGCGAGAAACTTTCGAGGAAGAGGATGCAAATGGAGTCAGAAAAGGGAAAGGGATGTTTTGTCGTGCAAAAAAGGAAACCACCAAAGAGCAGTTGCTAGTCACCCGGCGGTTCCAGGCGTAGATTTTCGGAAACATGGATTTGTTTTATCTGGTTTTTTTTAAGATTTTCACTTATCTTGTTCGTTGAATTTTTTTATTCGTTGGGTGCTGCGTGCGTATTCCATCTTTGGCTATGAAAGTAGTCCTGTAAACGGTAGAACACTCAGCAGATGCATGGTCGTGCCTTTGTTGTGAAAACATTTTTTTCAATTAACAATCTTCCTTGGTTCGGGAGGCACTGTTGTTATATTATTCGGTGCACAAGTGTGTGTTTAGGAAAAGTTGAAGTAAATATAGTTTGGACTTGAAAACGGAGTCCTGTTTGGTTTTGAATTGAGATATGTTTCACTAGATGGTTTGAATAAGTTTGATAACATGGTATTGCTATAGGTTTTGAATCAAAAACTGATTCTTGTTTCGTTTGATTTTTGAAAATGATTCTTTCAGTTTTTTGGTTTTTTGAATTATGATTTTTTCGCATGAATCATTCCGATAGTTCAAATAGTATTTGTTGCAAAGGATCATTCCGATGGTTGAAACAACAAGTTGAGTGTCCGTAAGAGCAACATAAGTTGCAAAAGATCATTCTGATAGTTCAAGCAAGCACATGGTCCATAATAGTTACATTACTCTACCATCCTAACTAGCAAACTTATAGTAACCAGCGTTTTACTGCTGGAGGCATCATCATGAAATGAGCGCTGACATCCTAGGAGATACACTGCTTGCTTCCATTTTAGGTGCTGGTTCCGACGGAATCTACAGAATGCGCTGAATGATGATGGACACAGTACGGTCATGGCGCTCTTTGAAAGTGATTAGAACAACGTTCTTTTCAACAAAGGATGCAGCTGATATGAAGTCTCTGAAAGAAGACTTTTCTATTACCATCCTGCCGTCATTTTTGGAGATGTAGTACGACGAAGGAGTGATGACATGGGTAGGTTCATCAGGAGCTTCAAGGGTCACCCTGCCATTGGTTGGCATGTCCACCCATCTCTTCAGTGTCGAGACAATGCTCCCCGGAATTTTCTAGAAGAAATCGAAATTAAATAGAAATTAAAATCGTTGATTTGTCACTTGGACAATAAAAGAATGGCTGAATATGGTGAGTGCACAAACATTAAGAAATTCCATATTGAAAGTAATATAATTCCTGGCATGTTCAGGTTTGTGTGTAAACAGATAAAACAACAAATTAAGAGAACAGCAAAAGTTTTGTTGTTTTAGGTTTGAATAAATAGGTTCTTTATAATTTTACATATGAGCAAAATACGTTTGGTATTTTAACAAGGACAGTTGTAACCAACCATGACGCAGTCTTTGGTGTTAGTGGGAGTCAATACGTGGACAAATGGACGGCAACGGATGAAAGTATCTCCGAAAAGGTGTTGTAGAAAGAATCGTGTCTCATCATAGGTAAGCTCAATATCCTTAGAGTAGACACAGCAGTGAACATGGTCGAAATCGTCAGAAGAAAGATCGTCGAGAGCTAGAAAAAGAAAAAGATTTTAAAGTTAATTAGATAAAGTTATATCCAACACGGGGTTAATATTATTCAGTTCGATTCATGCATATAAAATTACAGTGAAAGAAGATAAGTTTCTAATATAAAATACCTACCAACGTGGGGTAAAGGAAGCAGCCTTTTGTCATCCCGATATGTTTGTAATTCGAGATTGAGACCCTCGCCTGGTAGTTCAAATTCTATGCGGTCTCCAGCACGAAGTTCATAATCAGCCGCAAAGATGTTCCACTTAGCCCGCAGAACTTTGTGTAGTTCGCCCTATGCTTAAACAAAGCATTGTAAGACCTTCCTTCATGTGTAAGAAGGGCTGGCTCTACCTGCTGTTTACGCAATTTTCTTGCTTCTTTCTTCCTCTCTTCAATGTATTCAGCGAGAAAAGCTCTGATATTACAAGGTACATACTGGAAAAAATAGTGCAAATAACAACCTGTAAGTATAAATTTGAACTCGCGTACTATTAATGTTAAAAGTTTTCTTAAATTGGATATGAATTTTTGATAAGAATTACAGATAACAACATAGTTGTATTATAAATTAATGGATACAGATTTTTGGCATATGTTGACTAAGTTTAATTAGAACTGAAGATGCATTATAGTAATCAAGGCATAGGCAGGCAAAACTAATGGACTATATTAATCAGGGCATAGGCAGGCAAACTAATGGAAAATGAAAACACAAGGCAGGTGCGAAGAAGTGGCAGCAGGGGAACCTAGTGTAGGTGCAAGGGGGTATGAGTGACAGTGACGATTTCTACTGTGTTGTAAGCAACTAATATGTTAGTGATGCTTACTAACCATGCGGCTCCAGCAATTTTCATCAAGAATAATCTCAAACTCCTGGAGAACTTCAGGGTGTGGTTCGCAAGGGCCACCTGGTTGGCGGCAGGTACGGCAAATAATACCTAAATAATTCAGAACAACTATGTTAAGAAAACAAGAATATCATAACAATTTGAAAACAAGCTTCAACGTCGAAGGTAGACAATGACTAGCTTCAACTATGTTAGTCATATTGAAGGCAGGCAACAACTACAAATTTACCAGAAATCTTCTCATCTACTCCTTCCAGAAAAGCAGTATGACAGAGTTTATAACACTTGTTTAGATTTTCAGATGGTTTTTATATTCCTTTAGAGAATGAAGTCGTTCTACCGGATATGATGCTTCAATAACTATCAAATGAAAAACCTAAACGTAAAACGTAAATACGGATCGGAGCATGCTGCTTACGCATATGCTTTTTACCTGGGAGAGAAGAAGAACGAGGGTTGACGAACGGAGATTGGGGTAGGGGAAGCTTAGGGCAAGCACACACGGCTAGCAAATCTACGAGAGAAGCACGGCTTAGAAGTTAATCAAGAGACCCAATAAAAACTCTACAATAACTTGTTTGAAATGAGACTATGTGCGGGGAAGAAGCACGAACCCTAGAAGTAGGCGGACGGGTATGGCAGATGGGTTGTGATGGGAAGCTTAGGGCAAGCACCCACGGCCATCAATCTACGAGAGAAGCATGGCTTAGAAATTAATCGATTGTGTGCGGGTTAGAAGCACGAACCCTAGAAGCAGGCGACGGAGAAGGCAAATGAGTTGTGATGTGGCTGAGGGATTCGGAGCTTATTGAAATATAAAGGAGACGGGAGAGAGCAAGAGTAGTAATGAGTGCTTCTTGTTTTATTTTTTATTCTGCGAATGGTGTGCGTGCATTCCGAGGTGTTGTAGCGACACGAGATGTTTGACTCGTCCAGCTGCCTCCCATTATAGTTGTCCAGCTGTGCTGCCTCCCAGTGGAGTCTTTTACGTGCCTATCCTGCCTCACATACTTTTTGTGAGGCACGGTTATACATACTGAAAAGCATACTCGTGCTTCTGTGTTTTAATTTTTTAATCACATGTTTAATCAGATATGGTTGGGTGTGTCTTTAGGAGAGGAACGGTGATGATGTTATTAGATGCACGGTCGTTGTAGCAGGAGAGGCATGGTCGATACGTCGGGGGAGGCAAATTGAGGAGAGGCATGATGGTTCCTAATGAGAGGCACTTTTGTATCTGGAATGGAGTCACGGTTCGTGACTCTGTTATTGCAATTTTTTTCAAGCAGTCGTTGAACCAGGGAGCCACTGTTTTTATGTACATTGGGTTCAGGCGGGAATATGTATGATAGCGCACAGTTATTTGTATGTGAGAAGCATGGACGTGCTTTTGTTTTGGCAATGTTTTCGGTGCTATGCAGACATAGAGATGCAGGTCCGTTGATTTACCGAGGTTTGTCTTTAAGCAAAGTGGAGGCACGCGTGTGGCTTTTGTGCTGGCCGAACCGTGCTTCTATTTTTGTTCAGTCCCCGTGTAGTATTTGTACGACGGGGTCATCTTGTTTGCTTCCTCTCATTGTTCTCTCGGTCAAAAGATGTGCTGGTGACCGATGGGATGACTATTTATTGTTAGTATTCATTGTGCCAGATACCGTTCTAGAGTTAATCTAGAGGCTCCTCGATTACAACGTGGCAGCCGTGACTTTTGAAGTGCATGGTTTCATAAGCTGCAGAAGCAAAAGCGTCCATTCACACCGTTCCCGATGCAATTTAATGGGCGCATGGTATCCAAGTCGTCTCTCCCCAAGGTTAAGTAGTGGTCTATTGCGGGAGTGTATCGCTTCTTATTCTCTGCAGAGAAGTGCAGTTAGCTCCCGTCATCCTCGCCTCGTACGAGAAGCACAGTCAAACTCCATTGTCGTCTCACCCTCGCTTCCATGGACGACTTCAGGAACACTACTGAGCGTCTCTTTATAGATGCCGATGGTAATACCAAGCTCGAGGTGTTATACACCAACGAGCCCTATAAGGTGGAGGAGATTCTTACTCTCTATGAGGAATGGCTGTGTGAGGACAGGTACAAGTTTGTTGGTCTTGATCTGGAGTACACACGAGAGGATTATTTTGATCGTAGTAGAAAAGTTGCCGTTATGCAACTGGCGATGCGCAAGCATGTTCTTGTCTATCACTTGTGCAAGGCCAGGAGGGAGTGCGCTGCTCTGAAGGATTTCCTTCAGAATAAAGGTATAATTTTTGCTAGTGTCGACGTCAGGAACGATAGGGATCTTCTTGCAAACAGTTACCTCAAAATCCCAAGAGAGTGTCACATCGACCTTCAAGAGGAGCTCATGATCAAAGGAGGCAATCTAAGGGATTCCATGGCAGATTTGGCAGGAGCCGTCATAAACAAATCTTACTTGAGTATGAAGTTGTCTTTTCCACAAGGTCTGCATGACTACTGGAAATGGAAGCCGCTTTCCCTTGAACACCTGAAATATGCGGCAATTGTAAGTGAAAAATTCATTTTTTATGATTTTCTGTCTTTATATTTTTGTTTTATTGCAACAATAGTACTTTTTCCCCTTTACGTATATCTTCATTCTCATCCGCTTTTTGTTTTCGGATGGGTATGTCAGCTACGAGCTCTACCGCCGAGTTCTGTCTATGAGGGACATGATGCATCCTTGTTGTCTTCCCGACCCCACACGCCATTGATGCTTCTGTTGCAGTAGTTTTTCTCGTTACAATGATATTATTGCATGTTAATTGTTTTAGATCTTAATACCTGTGAGAAAGGATCCACATTTTATCTACCTCATCATCGCGAATCTTGCAATGCGTCGCTTCGAAATTCTGTGTCCTTATATCAATTGCGACGGTATAAAGGAACACTCAGACATTGTCATCGAAAACTTCAAGAGAGCTTACCATTCTGCTTACAACAACTATCCTCACACCATGGCCTCCTTTCATGTCAAACCTGTGCAAAGTGTATGTAACTCAGACAGAGAGTAAGTTTCTTTTAACTGTAGCTCTGCCTCATTTAAACCATGCATCTTTTTGTTCCACTACACATCCCATATCTACTGTTCACCTTCTATTCACAGACATTAATGCTCTCAATTTTCAGGGATGACAGTGCTATTTACACCATGCATTTGATGCCGCTCATTAATTTGAATAATAATTCATTTTTTATCAATAATGTAAGTTCACTCTCGTTGACAACACATCAACATACGTTCACCCCACACACCGTTGGACCGTGCAGTAGCTGCTGACGTTTTCCCAATGTGATAAACAGGTGCTCCAAGTGTATCTGTTGAGATTGGATCAGTCAGTAATTGTTTGTCAACCGCAGAGTGCGAGGCTGATGTTTCTGTTGCAGTAGGTTTTGTTGTTTCCTCCAAGAGTTTTTCCATTGGGCTTGTCAGAGAGTTGTGGTCTGCAGATCCTCCAGCAGAATTTTGGGTTTCAATCGGTGCAGAACACTCAGACGAATTTTTACCTGTCATTATAATTGCCCCGCTCTCTAGCATCTCAGTTGTTGACACAAAGGGCTCATGAACCGGCAAGCCATCAAGGCAGTTGTGCAGATGGTTATGCACTTTGTCCAAATGAATCTTGGCTTGTTCATCAATGTCCTCTTTGTTGTGGTCGATCCTGTTCACCTCCAGTAGCAACTTAATCTGGGTTGATGATTTTAGGCGTGAAGATAGATGAATTTGGGACTGTTCTTTGTCGTACGGATTCTGGGATTCTGGGTCAGGGGTATCGCAGCAACCCTTTAAATTTTCCCGGGAGTATGATGTGGCGTGAAGGACACTGGTCGAGCCACTGCTGGAAGAACTTTGACTGCTTGTTGTGCTAGAACTTGGAAGCGTAGAATATGTTGAAGGGAGTGATGAAAAAGTTTCTTTTTCATTTGAGTTGTCCTGTTGCAAGTTAAAATAAACGCCCCGGTCTCTGGTCTTGGTTTCTTTTGCACTAAGATCCCTACCAGGTGAAAGGAGCTTCTCCAATTTCTGCTCGAGAACTGGTTGAAACCGCGAGAAAAGTTCTGTGTACATTTCATTGATAACTTTGGCAATTTTCGCCTTGGCCTGGAACTGAAACAAAAACCATCAGAAATTATTAATGCCGAGAATGAAAAGAAGTTATTAATACCGAAAATGAAAAATATCTTGTGAACTACTGTATGTTCTGTCAATAATTGCAGAAAGGGCATGGAATAATGTGCGCAGAAGGACACATGATGTGCTGCGGGAAGCGCGGGTAACAAAGTCCATGAATCGTGGTGAACACATTCCTTGAAAGAGCACACCCGACGTACCTTACGAAGCATGGTTGATCTACCGCCGCAGGGAAGCAGTGCTATATTTAACACAAAAGCACAGCTAACGTACTATAGGAAGCACTTCTATATTTAACGCAAAGGCACACCTAACGTACTATAGGAAGCACTGTTAGTTTTAACGCAAAGGCACAGCTAACGTATTATATGAAGCACTTCTAGTTTTAACACAAAAGCACATCTAACGTACTATAGGAGGCACTTGTATATTTAACACAAAGGCACAGTTAACGTACTATAGGAAGCACTTTTATATTTAACACAAAAGCACATCTAACGTACTATACGAAGCACTTCTATGTTTAACACAAAAGCACAGCTAACGTCCTATTCAAAGCACTTCTATATTTAACACAAAGGCACAGCTAACGTCTTGTAGGAAGCACTTCTGGTTTTAACACAAAAGCACAGATAACGTCCTATAGGAAGCACTTCTAGTTTTAACACAAAAGCACAGCTAACGTACTATAGGAAGCACTTATGGTTTTAACACAAAAGCACAGCTAACGTCCTATAGGAAGCACTTCTGGTTTTAACACAAAAGCACAGCTAAGGTACTATAGGAGACTGTCTGGATGACCATGAAAGGACAGCTAACGTCCTATATGAAGCACTTCTAGTTTTAACACAAAAGCACAGCTAAAGTACTATACGAAACTGTCTGGATGAACACAATAGGACATGTATCTGTTTCGTAAGAGCTTAGGGAACATCATTTCAAACATAAAATCAGGTGCAGAAGCTGGAAATCACTTACGGAACAATGTTTTTCTTGAGGCACAAATTCTTCTATGTAGGCTTCTAGTCTGGGACTCATTTGGAAAAATGGCGCCTGAAAGCCAGGCGGTGGTTGGAAAGGCATGCGCCTAATGTCTTTCAGCTGCCATGTGGAAGGAAACAATTACAGTCAAGTCAAATTAATACATGGCAGCTAAGTCATTATGTTGAGTCGAAAACTTCGCCAAAGGAAAATGATGAAAAGTTGACTCACCGTGTGTTTCCCAAAAATTCCGTCCTCTGTTGACAGGCTGTCTATGTTAGAATAATTCTTAATGGCCTCTGTGTCCCACATGACAAGTCTTGCAGGAGTGTCAGGTTCCCGGTCCATAATCTTCGTATCCAGGTACTCAAAATACGTTATCTGCAAGTGGGGAAGAGGTAAAAATTAATCATGTTCTTGTAGCTGCTTGTGGGTATAAAGAAGTGTACAAGTTAGTGAAAGAACCACTGGAATCAGGAGGCAGCCACACAGGGCGCGTGCGAATCCTTTGTCCTTGAAGGTCTGGAGCGATGTCACCAGTTTCTCTGTGACAGCATTGGACCAATCATATGATGATATGTTACTTGCTGGTCCTTCTAGAGCGGCTAAGTAGTCGGGGCTAACGCAATCATATGTCGTTGGGCATAGAAATACTGCTGTTGCAAACATCACGAAAACCCGTTGAAACACGTCTCCTGTCAGCTCTGGGGTTATGAGATCAGTTAACTCTCTGATGTTTGGAGCGTGCCCAGCACACCGAGTTTCAGACTTAACCTGACATTTGAAAGCTTCTGAGCATTTTCTAGGGATAATCTGCCCGCCCAGTGGAATTCCTAAGATCCGGTGCATGGTGTATGAGTTGATAAGGAATCTGTATCCACTAGGCAGTATGAAACACCTGGAAGGGCAATCAAAATAGCGAACAAGCCAGCGAACGAAACACCTTGGAAGCTCACGACAGCGCAGATCTAGAAGGTATCCAAAACCAATATCTCTCACAAGCTACTTTTGTGGTTCTGTTAGCTTTTCACAGACAGTAATGAATTTCTGGAAGCTAAGTTTTGTGCTGAACTCTTCTTCGTATTCACCCATTGCAACAGCTCTGTGGACAAAGATAAGAAATGACCTTTAGCAAATGTATTGTTGAACCACATGCTTTTCTGGCAGAAGCTTACATATAAATGCCGAGTCAGCAAAACAGAGACAAATATTTAAGCCGTGATTAAAAATGCAGCTAGAATGAGAGGCATTGATTTCCAAAGAAATTTCAACGACACATGCGACATGCATGATAAAAAACACCTACTTCGAGGCAGCAAGCTGCTTCTTTGTCTTGTACTCCTCAACAAGCTTTTTGTGCGCTGCACGTTTTAACTCGATCCTTAGTCTCTCTGTCTCTAGTTGGTCATGAACCATGAAATCTTGGGTGACAATCTCCGTGTCATCGACAGACTGAGACTGAGACTCCGACAGCTGTGGGGTGGAGTCCATCTCATCGAACTCTACATAAGAGGTCATGAGACGTCATCATTACTAGGTCAGCTATGTAAGACAGTTGTTAGCAGTCCATGTGAGACCATCATCAATAGGGTGGTTAGCTAAGACGGATTCTAACTCTGAGTTAGTAACTGCTGTGCAAAAACGGACGTAACACTACTGGAATCCACTTATTTGCCGTCTGCCACCTCTTTGCCGTCTGCTGGCTGACGGCAAAGAAGGTCTTTGCCGTCAGCCACAAGAAAACAGACGACAAAGATGTGGCTGATGGCAAACGAAGTCTTTGCCATCAGCCAGTTCTTTGCCGTCCGCTGACTGACGGCAAAGAATCTTTGCCGTCCGCTAGCAGACGGCAAAGAGGTGGGTGGGTCCAGTTATTGTTTAACCAACTCAAGCCCACCGGCCCCACCTCTTTGCCGTCCGCAAGCGGACGGCAAAGAAAATTTGCCGACCGTTGGCAGACGGCAAAGAGGCGGCTACGTTAACGGCCGTCCCGCCCCGTCTCTTCTCCCCACTCTCCCATTCGTCCCCACCACACCCGCGCCGCCGCCGCCGACCCCGCCCACACCAGCCCGTGCCGCCACCCCGCCGGCCGCCCCACCGCCCCACACCCCTCCCCTGTGGCGCCCCGACCTCCACCGCACCGCACCCTCGCCGCCTCTTCCGCATCGCCCCGCCCACACCAGCCCGTGCCGCCGTCGCCGACCCCGTCCGGCGTAGCCGGCCTCCCCGCCGCCCCGCACCCCTCCCCAACCTCCATCGCTGCCCCGCCGCTCCTTCCACGTCGGCCAGCCGCGCCGCGGCCGTCCAGTCCCCGTACCGCCGCGCCCGTCCCCGCCCCCGACCCCCGACCAACCGCCGCTGCCGCTGCAGCCGCGGGTCGACCGCCCCCCGAGGAGCGCCGCCCATCGCTGCCCCTCCCCTCCCCATCGCTGCGCCGCCTCGCTGCCGCCCCGTCGCCGCCCCCTCTCCGACCCGTCGCCGCCCCCCACGGTGAGCCCCTACCATTTCTTTTCTGTTTTTTTGTTTTTCTTTTCTGTTTAGATAAGGTTTTTTAGTTTAAGTTTTTTCAGTTTAGAATTAATTAGTTTAGCTTAATTAGTTTAATTAGTTAAGGTTTAATTAGTTTAAATAGTTTAGTTTTAATTAGTTTAGGTTTTTAGTTTAGGTTTAGGTTATATAGTTAGCTAGATTAGATTAATTAGATTGGATTATATTAGACTAGTGTTAGGTTTTAGTTAAATAGTCATAATTAAAGGAAGTGAAAAAAGATGAAAAAAGAAGACGAAAAGTAGAATAAGTAGAAGGGGGAAGAAGAAGAAGAAGAAGAAGAAGAAGAGGAGGAGGAGGAGGAGGTGGAGAAAGAAGAAGAAGAAGAAGAAGAATAAGACGGGGGATGAGAAGAAGTAGAAGAATGAGAAGAAGTAGAAGTAGTAGAAGAATGAGAAGACCCCCTGACCCCCCAACCCCGACACCACACCCCGACACCCGACCCCGACTCCACCCCGACACCCGACCCCCTGACCCCGACACGACATCCCGACCCCGAAACAGCACCCCGGCCCCGACACGGCACCCCGACACCAACACGACACCCCGACCCCCGACACGACACCCCCAACACCCCGACCCCGAGACCCCGACCCCGACCCCGACCCCGACACCCCGACCCCGAGCCTGACCCGACACCGACACGGCACCCCGACCCCGACCCGGCACCCCGACCCGAGACCCCGACCCCGACACGGCACCCCGAGACCGACACGACACCCCGACCCCCGACACCTCCCGAAAAGGTGTTCTTTGGCCTTCCAGAAGCCGACGGGGTCATATATTTGTGAATTATTAGTTAGGTCATATATCTTTCGATTTTGTTATGAAAAACATCATATATAATTGTGTTGATCGGGTAGTTTTAAATGTGCAGTTGTTTCGTCGCTGCAAGGTTTGGTGTTCGACGACCTCGCCGTGCGTTTGACGAGCTCTGCCCCTTCGTTCGTGGGTGAGCACAAATTACATGTCCTCCTCCCCCATTAATTATTTGATCTATTCCGATGAAACTTGATAGCTAGCTATATATGTGTCTTGAATCATCAGTATGCGTAACCAATATGTGTCTCCCGTTCGAAAGCGTCATAGTTATAAATATGCATGCATTTGCATATTTATAACCTTGATTCTTTCGAATTGTCCAACGCTATCCATGGAAAGCCCGAGTATGTTTAGATTGGGTTCGTTTTCCCATATGCTTTGCTCCGGATCCGACGCATAAATTTCGTCAGTGCCTCCCCTGTTGTTCTCCGGGTACACATCCTCTCTGTTTATTGCAGAGACGTGTATCAGGAGAACAGCGGGGAGGTGCTGCCGAAATTTTGCGTAGGATCCGGAGCATAGCCTGGGAAAATGAACCCAATCTAAACATACTCGGGTGGGATTAGGACCTATCATTACCTATTAGAGTGTAGGTTGCATGGACGTAATAAAATTGACAAAGTAGATCAACTGATGAATATATACATGGTGAATTATATATATATATTTGTTGTGTGTCTAGTAGCTCTGAAAGTCAAGATGAGTGATCGTGCGTGGATGTACACCGGTCACACTGGTCAGAACAAATGGAGCACTGAATGGTTCACAAAAACCAAGGGGTTTGTGCGAGCCGCATTTGCAAATGGCCAGAGGAAAACCTGGTGCCCCTGTTTACGGTGCGGCAATTGGGAAAAGAGGACAGAGGCTGAAATGGGCAAACACCTGTAGAAGAGTGGTTTTACGCCCGATTATACGGTGTGGACATTTCATGGTGAGTCTGCCCAATGTGACCGAGCTGAGGTGGATCGTCGTCGCACCGACGAGCATGGTACCGGGATGGAAAACATGGTGCAAGACTTTGATGATGCTCGGGATTCGGACGAGGAGATGGAGGAATCTGCAAAGGCCTTCAATGAAATGTTGGAGTCTTCAAAACGTCCGCTCCATGAGCACACTGAGCTTTGTCAGTTGGATGCCATCTCACAAGTAATGGCTCTGAAGGCTCAGTTCAACTTGGGCAGAGAATGCTACGATGCAATGATGACAGTATTTGGACGCTTTCTACCCAAAGGCCATGTAATGCCTGCAAACCTGTACCAGTCGGACAAAATCCTCCGTGCACTAAAGATGCCCTATGATAAGATACATGCCTGTGAGAAAGGATGTGTCTTGTTTAGGCTTGACTATGCGGACTTGAACTATTGTCCCATTTGCAAGTCTTCCAGGTATGTTGTGGTAGACAACGGTATGGGTGAGAAGACACAGACCAAAATCCCCGTTAGTGTTCTTCGGTATATGCCAATCGTACCAAGACTTCAACGTCTTTTCATGGTCGAAGAGACGGCCAGACAGATGACATGGCACAAAACGGGCAAAAGAACCGAACTAGATGCAGATGGGAATCTGATGATTGTACACACATCGGATGGTGTTGCGTGGAAATTTTTTGATGAATTACATGGTGACAAAGCTGCAGATCCGAGGCATCCTCGAGTCAGCATCAGCACGGATGGGTTCAGTGTGTTTGGTATGACGGCAGCCCAATACAGTTGTTGGCCCGTATTTGTCTTTCCACTCAATCTCCCCCCCGGACAGATTATGCAAAGAAAGAACATTTTCCTGACGTTGATAATTCCAGGGCCCAACTATCCGGGGAAAAATATGAATGTGTACATGCAACCGCTTAAGGACGAATTGCAAGAAGCCTGGGATAATGGGTTCAAGACATACGATGCCTATAGCAAACGGAACTTCATAATGCGTGTCTGGTACATGTACTCGACGCATGACTTGCCGGCGTATGCGCTATTCGTTGGCTGGTGTGTGCATGGAAGGTTCCCGTGCCCCACATGCAAGGGAGCTCTTGAGTTTTGTTGGCTTCAGGCCGGTTGCAAGTTTTCTTGCTTCGACATGCATAGATAGTTCCTGAATCCTCGCCATAAGTTCAGGAAAGACAGGAAGAACTTCATCAGAGGTAGAGTTGTCAAAAACTCTGCACCACCTGCATTGACAGGCCAACAGACCCTGGATCAGTTAAACGCTCTCGAGCCAGATCCAGAGCGTCCAGGGTACTTCAAGGGGTATAATTCTAAGCACGCCTGGACTCACAAAACATGCTTATGGGATCTGCCTTACTTCAAAGACCTCCTTTGCCCACACAACATCGACGTGATGCACACTGAGAAGAATATCGCCGAGGCACTTTTTGGTACATTGTTCGGCATAGATGGGAAGTCAAAGGATAATACTAAGGCTAGAGTCGATCTGGAGGCGCTATGTGATAGGCCGTTACAAAACATGAAAGAACCGAAAGGAAAGCAGAACTAGACGAAGCCAAAGGCATGGTTCAATCTTGGAAGGCCAGCTATGAGGGAAATTATCTTGTGGGTGAAAATGCAGTTGATGTTCCCCGATGGGTATGCAGCGAATCTACAGAGGGGAGCCAGTCTTGATAAATTGAAGATATTTGGTCTCAAGAGTCATGATTGGCACATATGGATTGAGCGGGTAATGCCGGTGATGTTGCGTGGCTTCATCCCTGAGGATGAATGGCTAGTACTGGCAGAACTCAGCTATTTCTTCCGTGTTCTTTGTGCGAAAGAACTATCGCCTGGCGTGCTAGAAGAAATGGAAGAGTTGGCGCCGGAGTTGATATGCAAGTTAGAGAAGATCTTTCCACCGGGCTTCTTTAATCCAATGCAACATTTGATTTTGCATCTCCCGACCGAGGCAAGATTGGGGGGGCCCGTGCAAAATCGTTGGTGCTACCCAACTGAGAGGATGCAGAAGACGCTTCGACAAAAATGTAAAAATAAACGTAGAATTGAAGCATCGATGGCTGAGGCATTCATCACTGAGGAGGCGGCAAACTTCGTGACAGCACACTACGAAGCCAAAAATCATCATTTGCATAATCCGAAGCCTCGGTACAATGCTGACGACCCTAAAAAGGGTGGATCCAACCTCAGCCTATTCAAAGGGAATCTCGCACCAGCCAGTGTTTCAAATCCAGTATCTTTGGATAACGAACAATGGCAGACCATTTCGTTGTATATCTTCAACAACCTGATAGAAGTGCGGCCGTACATCGAGTAAGTTCTCGGTACATAGTTTCGCAACTTCTATTTCCTTTGAACTGCTCTTATTCCTGGATATTTCATACAGTCGATACGTTGCCTTATTCTCGTATGGAGCGGTGATCCAAAAGGATTCTGTCGAAGAGTATGAGCTTCTCGCAAAGCAAGGAGGCGGCTATCCCGGTTTCATCTCTTGGTTCAAACAAACGGTAATTTCTATTAGACTTGTAGGCTAATTTGTAGGCGGCTATCCCGGTTTCATTCGCTAATTTGTGTGTAATGCAACAATCCTTTCATATTAAACTTGTAGGCTAATTCAGAGTCTATGGACGCCGAATTGAGACAAGTCGCTAATGGTTTTGACTATAAGGTCCGTTCATTTGACAAATACGACATCAACGGGTATCGCTTCCGTACCTATGGCAAAGAGCTATCTATGGCCGACCGAAAGTCTACAAATTGTTGTGTATCTGCTATCGGCGAAGGAGGTACCGAGTATTATGGGAGAGTTGAAGCGATTTATGAACTTCTATTCTATGGTGAAAACCCACCGAATGTCGTAGTCTTCAAATGTTATTGGTTTCAGCCGAAGGAGACTAGAAGGACTCATGAACATATAGGGCTAGTTGAAATCAACCAAAGCACCCATTTAGATGTTGCTGATGTCTATATTACGGCTCAACAGGCGACCCAAGTATTCTATCTACCGTGGGCCTGCCAAACTAATCCAAATCTGAAAGGTTGGGATGTCGTTTATGAAGTGCCGCCACGTGCTAGACTATCTCCCCCAAAGGAAGAGGATTATGAAACTCACATTAACCCAGACACATATGAAGGAGAATTCTTCCAAGAGACACGTCTTTCCAAAAAGCGTTTCAAGAACCGCTATACTTCACCCCCAAAACATTGAAGTAGACAGCGACAGTGAATCCGACATCACCCCAGAGGAGGAACAAGAAGAGCCGGAACAAGAAGAGGTTACTGCTGCGGATGACCTGTCATTGCTTGACCGATTACGTCAAGGTGGCCTTCCACATGTTGATGCCACTTAACCCTATGAGCCCGTCACTGATTATAGTGATGATGATGATTATGCATTTATTCATGATACTGATCGAGATTATTAGTAGTGTCAGGTATTAAATTTTTTAATGTTGTACTTGATGATGATACACTTAAGTGATACACATATTATTATTCATGTCGGTCTTTTTTTTATGTTGTACTAATTTCGTTTACTGTTTGTCATGGCAGGTGTTGAAAGATGGTGGGCGCTGGTCGGGAGCGCGCCAAGGCCCCTTCTTCGTCGGTGCGTGGTCTGAGGTATTCGATTCCAGACGCACCTCTCCGCTGAGCGTTGCTGGACAGTATGTCCACACCGCCGGGCCCTTCTTCGTCGACCGCGGTGCCCAGCAGGGGACGAGGTAGGAAGAGAGGAGGTGGGGCACGTGGTCGCGGGAGAGGAGGTAGGGTGACTGCTACGGCGCCTTCCTCGCCGCCACCCCCAGCTGTTTCACCCGATCACGTGACTGCTAGGGTGGACTCGTCCGAGGAGGAGGCTACACAGACTCCGGTCCACGAGCCTCCGGTCCACGGGTCTTGGGCCCACGAGCCTCGGGTCGACTGGCCTTCGGCCCACGAGACCCCGGAGGAGCACACGTCCGGATGGGGTACCTGGCCGGATCAGCCCGAGGAGCCGAGTGGCCATGCTGATGATGGCGGGGAGCCGACTGATCTTGAGGAGGAGGGGGGCACCGTCTACCAGCGTGGTGCTACACGGCTCCCGTCCGTGCCGGCGACCCGCGAGCAGAGGTGGTTGATTTTCCCTGATGGGGAGAGATACGTAAGTGCATTTAATATTTTTGTACCTTCTGCATTCACGTTTCTTCAAATAACTAATGCGTTGGCCTTGTCATGCTGCAGGGGTTGGGACCACCATCATAGTGTCCGCCGGCCCAACTCCGTCCTTGGAGTTCTTTGCCGGCAAAACTTCCCGGGGTCTGTCACGTTGCCTGGTGAGGGTCGGCTTCCAGAGCTTGGATTGAGCTGGGAGCACTACGTGGCTGCCCTGGCCCCGCCGGATGTCATTATCGATGGTGTCGTGTGCGACACGAGGGTAGACATGGTGATCAGGACGTTCTGGGTAATTTCTCCTTTACACATTTAAAAATCTTCAACTAGCTAGTTATTAATTGTACTAATCAATATTGTCTCATTTGATTGCAGACATTCTACAGGTGTGAGGAGGGATACGAGGAGGACGCGGCAAATGTTATCCAGAACGTCTGCAAGCGCCTACTCCAGAACTTACGGCACGAGGCTCGGGTGCAGGCTGTTCGAGACTACTACGCCTTGCGTGGTATCAAGAAGACCAAGCCGGCGTGCCGCGATAAGTTCCTGAGTAAGGAGCAGTACATGAAGGTAATTCTTAAGGCCTTCTACTTAAGTTCCTTCATTTAGTAATTCTTAGCCGTAGCGCTCAAGTTTCTATTTGCTAACTTAGGCGCCTCCGAGATGGTGTGCGGATCGGATGGATTGTTGGGAGGTGTTGGTCGATGAGTGGTGCTCAAAAGAATGGCTAGCCCTCCACAACGAGGCCAAGGACAAACGTGCCCAAATGGAAGGTGTGCCACACCATCAAGGCAGCTCCAACTTATATCAGTTCGGGCGCAACTGGGTATGTGGTTTGCTTCATGATTCATGCAATTCATTCATCATGCTAGCTTGAGCCCTTTAATTACTAATTTTCATTGTTTCTCTCTTTCAGGCACGCTACAATAAGGCGGATAAGGTGCCAGAGGTGTACGACCTGTATGCCATGGCCCACACTGCCTCTTTCAAGAAAGTCAAGGCTTTCTCTCAGTCTGACCTCGATGATGCAAACAACTTCACCAACATCTCCTCCCACAACAAGCTTGTGAGATATAGAGATGAGGGGAAGGCGAGGAAAGGGGAGGACTTTAACCCGAGCCAAGGTCCCATCGATCCAGAGCTGGTGATGATATCTGGTGGCGGGAGGTCCCATGGCTCCATAGCCATTGGAGATGGACTTATCCGTTGTCCTAGCACTCTCCCGGAGATCAAGGCGCGCCAGTCGAGCTCCGCTCCTGAGATAAGGCCTCGTGAACGGCCAGTGCAACTCGCCATCAAGGTTAGTGATACGTACTCAGTTATCTTTCTCCATTACATTGTGTGCGCTTCCATCAATGATTACAAATGGTCATGTGAGTGGTGTTGCAGGCTGCTATACAGACTGAGAGAGATAGAACGGAGAAACTTCTGGCGGAGGCGGCGGAGAGGCAGCGGGAGATGGAGGAGAGGACGAGGAAGATGATGGAGGAGGAGAGGGCACGGAATGACATGCAGGCAAGGGCCATGTACGAGCTCCTTGTGGTAAGTTTCTTCTGCAGATTACTTGCTAGTCTTAACATTTGAGTCTCATTACTAACTAGTATGACTCTGTTGTGAAAACCAAATGTGCAGTCTGTGTGCGAGAAGTCCGGTCAGCCCGCTCCACCGATGCCAGTGGTTGCTCCTGGGAGCACGGTGAGTTTAATTTGAATGGACATTACTTGCTAGTCTTAACATTTGAGTGTCATAATGCTAACGAGACATTGGAAATGATCTTTGGTGCAGCTTAACTCCAGAAACGCATCGCACGATCCTTCTCCAGGTAGCGGCACTAGCCACCCCGCTCCTACACCTCCCTGATCACACTAAGTTTCTCTAGTGTTTTGCTTAACAAATGCATAAAGACCTAGACTTAGCTTTATTTCCTCCAATATGCTTACCATAATGACCTAGAGTTAGCTTCTTTTCCTCCAAAATGACCCATTTTACCTAGGTTAGCTTATAAATGATGCAGTTCATCCAAGTTAGCTCAAAAGTGACCCATTTTACCTAGATTAGCTCCTAAATGATCCATTTTACCTACGTTAGCTTTAAAATGGCCCATTTCACCTAGGTTAACTCCAAAATGACCCATCTTACCTAGGTTATCTCATAAACGATCCATTTCAACTAATTTAGCTCATAAATGATCCATTTGACCTAAGTGAGCTAAAAAACAATCCATTTCACCTAAATTAGCTCTTAAATGATCCATTTCACCTAAGTTAGCTCAAAAAGATTCATTTCAACTAAATTAGCTCATAAATGATCCATTTCAACAAAGTTAGCTCAAAAAGATCCATTTCAACTAAATTAGCTCATAAATGATCCATTTCAACAAAGTTAGCTCAAAAACGATCCATTTCAACTAAGTTAGCTCATAAATGATCCATTTGACCTAAGTGAGCTAAAAAACGATCCATTTCACCTTAGTTACCTCAAAAACGATCCATTTGACCTTAGTTAGCTCATAAACGACCCATTTCAACTTAGTTAGCTCATATATGATCCATTTCACGTAAGTTAGCCCATAAATAACATACTCTTCTTGTTCTAGTCTTCTTCTTGTTCTAGTCACCTATTTATAACTTTCTTATTTTTCATTTTGCAGATTTCATTCACTTGACGAAAGCTTGCATAGATGGAGTGCTCCTTATCCCTTTCTCTGTTTCTTTTGTATCGCTGAACTATGCATGTATCTTGGTAGTTGGATGAACTATGCTATGTATGATGGAACTTGGTAGTTGGATGGAACATATGTGATGGAACTATGTATGATGGAACTCTGCATGTTGGATATCTATGTGATGGAACTATGTCATATACATCATATATATCTTATATGTTTGCTGTGAAATATATTTGTATATGTCATATATATTTGTGATGAAAATTGTTGGATTTAATAAAAAACAGAAAAAAGAGCCAATATGCAGGCTCTTTGCCATCTGCCACCGACGGCAACGGGCTCTTTGCCGTCTGCCACCGACGGCAAAGAGGCCACGTGGCATCTAGCTGTGCTTCCTGGGAGCTGACCCATTTAGTCAATTTGCCTACAGTGGCAGACGGCAAAGAGTAAAAGAGTTTGCCGTCAGCGGCAGACGGCAAAGGCCTGCCATGTGGTGACGTGTAGATGACATCATACGGTGGACGGCAAAGACACTAGAAAATTTGCCGTCCGCTGGCGGACGGCAAAGGCCTGCCGTTATCCACTTAACGGACTGAGAGCACAAGTTTTGCCGTCCGCTCTCTTTGTCGTCCGCCGCAGACGGCAAAGGGCCTTTGCCGTCAGCCGCCAGGAAGCAGACGGCAAAGCAGCTGTTTACCGTAGCCTACTTTGCCGGAGCCTTTTGCCGTCCGCCGTTCGTGCCTTTGCCGTCCGCCGTGGCAGACGGCAAAATAGCTGTTTCCTGTAGTGTAAGTCCTTTGGATCTCTTCTATAGATTGCGGATCTATAAAAATAATTTTACATGTGTCCTCATGTTAGGGATCAGAATAGTGAATTTTGACTGCAGTTTCATTGAGCTCTACAACTAATATAATCTGTGGTCACGAGAGTGCTTAAGTTTTGCATGGCTAGAGATATAACTCAACTTAGCAAAACCACGGCGCAAGCATGCAGTTGGCATGATTAAAGTGAGGTCAGCTGAGTCCTAATTTTAAATCCATAACCCTTCTGCTGTTAAGACGGCGCAACAGTTTGAGCACGGACCAGCTGAAGATAATTGGATCCGGAACCGATATTCAAATCGCGCCCCACCTGCTGTGTTGCGCACATGCGGTGTGTACGCAGCCCGCGGAATTGCTAGCACCAGTAATTTATTTTGTTCAAACGTTGAATCGGTGGCATAATCATGGTGAGGATGCAATGGATTACCTGAACAGGAGATCCATGGCGAGTGAGATGAAGGAGGCCGATAATTTTTCGGTGACGAGCGAACTCTGCGGAGGGATCAGGATTGGCTTTCCTTTGGAGAGCCAGAATATGCCTCGCCTGTCGCCACCGATGCTAGATGGAGAGAGATCTGGAACTCATCTGTGGACGGCCCCACAAGTTAGTCAAATACTTGGAGGAACTATTTGAGAGCCCGCATGTCAGTATGAGTTTGAAGTCCACGTACCACATTTTCTCACCCCAGATGGAGGTACTCCTCGTAGGACTCATATAAGGCCGACCCCACAAGTTAGTGAGAGACTTAGAGGAATTAGTAACTGAGAGCCCACTTGTCAGTGTCGTCGACAGTCAAGTGACTTTCGTTAGGTTTCATGGTTATCTTTGTGTTAAGTGTTGCACAAGCAAATTAGCATCAGAGGATCTCACTTTGGTTGAGGTTGTAGTTTAATTAAAAATTAATATATGTATATATTTATATATGTCACTTATATAGAACTAAAAATATATCTCTCTTGCGTTGTAAGTGTAAAAGGTTAGTAAGAAAGATTGAGATCGACTTCGAAATGTTTCAACACTGATACTGCAGGTTTATAACCTTTATATTTATTTCGTCTCTTTTTCGGGCAGATGTTCAGGAGTGCGTCATCTAGTCAGGACAACAGGGACGGTCGGTCTTTGAACGACATCAGCAAGGATTATGGGAGGCAGGTAATAGTAAGGCAGTTGAACATTAGTGTTTGGTCTTTTATTTCTGGGACGTTTGCTGTCAACAACAACAAAAATGATTTATATATCCTGGATGAATGATGTAATATCTATTTATCCTGTGCATCTACTCTGCAGTTGAGTATAGAAAGGTGGAAGAAAAAAATTACTAGAAAACGAGAAGAAGATCAAGGATGCAGATGCTGCCAAACACGCACATGCCATGCGGGCTGGAATAATTGGAGTCAAGAGTGAGATACAAGTTCTTGGCAAACGTCCCAACCAGGAGCATGGTGTGCAACAGACACCTGCGAAGAGGAGCATTCTAAGCAGCAGAGACTCCACTAAGCAGATTGTGCAGGTAACGGCGAAAACTTGAAACGCTGGTTTTAACGTACGTGGAAGTTTTACTCGCACATGCCTCTAATTATTTTTTGGTTTGAAGACACAGATGCCCACAAAGGCGCAGAGTGGGCGTTGTGACGGCCCAGCGTTTGTAGGCGGTCATAATGAAGAGGTACAGGGTAACAGAATTTCCTTTGATGCAAGCAGAAGGATCATTGGCAACAAAAGCATTGGTGTTCAAGGATTCGGTACGGTTTGCACAAGCAAGAAGAGCCCAACGACAAAATCCAACATAGGAGCAATAAACTCTACCATACAGCAATACAGGTGACAGCATATACAAACGTCCAACAACATTTAAAGCAAATGTATATTTTTTTGTGAGCAATTTTTTCTTTGTTTTCGTCTGCTATATTTAAATTGTAGTATCTTCCACACGCAGGTGTACGAACAAGGAAGCAAGTATCGTGGTAGTCCACGGATCGATGAAAACATAAGGCAAGGTCCTTTGAAAGGATCACCTGTGGCGTTCAACACGAGGGGTCCTTCCAAAGGATCTCCGATGGCATTCAGAATCGTCAGCGAAATCACCAATGCACGGAGGTTGTCGCCAAGTTTTGCTGGACAAGAGAGGCATGGGAAAACAAAGGTGACGTCGGAACTATGCTTTTTCAATTCAACACACAAACAGTTTTATGGAAGAACAGGGTAAAGTGCAAAACAGGAGGATGGCTGTATCTGCAGTTGTTCTTTTGTATACGATGTTGTTGTGCCTCTCCGGTTATGGTGTAAACAGAAGCACATCTGTGCCTCTTTGTGCAGATGTGTGTGTAGCATGGTCACATTCGTGCTGCTGGGTGTAATGTGAACAGTGCATCTGGTGTACCGCTTATACTCAGTGAAGAGGCACGGGTCTGGTTTTGGTATACCAGATGAGCCCTGATGAGTCATATAAATCTTTTGTTTAGAAATTAAAAAAATGCATATGCTGCTCTGGACATCTAATTCTGTTTCGTGCCATGTGTTCAGGATTTGGCGGAGGGGATAACAGATGAGGCAAAGAAATATCATAGTTCTCCATCCATTTCGAAGGAAACGCAACGTTCACAGCAGCAAGTATCGTACAGCGCTAGCACGGATTGCATGGTAGAAGCAGCACAATCCCTTGGTTGCATGAGTGCCGGAGAAACAGGTAGCAGCATTGCACAATGCAACAGTGGAGAGGCAGACTCATTTATGGATTTGACCGTGCCATGCAGAAACGACGCTGCTGCGTGTGACAAACAACAGAGCAGCAGCAGCTCTGCTGTAAGTGGACCTGTGGTTGGCGATGAAACTGATGTCGTCAGAAGTGAATGCGATCAGACGAACGAAGACACGGTAGACAGAATCATAATGGCGCCGCCGACCATTGTAGAGAAAGAAATGGATGACATGTTTAAAGAAGGCATATACCCAACGATTCAGGAGGTCACCGAAGCGGTCGAACCAGAAGGTGGTATGGTATTCGGATCTTTGGATGAGTGCATTTTCTTTTTCTAAAGATATGCTAGAAAGGCTGGCTTTGCTGCCAAGCGATCAACGAGCAGAAGATCGACATATGATCAGCAACTTGACAAGCAGGTGTTTCAGTGCACCAAGGATGGGCAGAATAAAACAACTGAGAGACATGTTAAGGAGAGAAGGAACAACTGCTTGATCCGGACAAGCTGCCCACTCCAAATAACAGCCAAGAGGGATACAGATAGGAGGAAATGGTATCTGAAGAACGTGCGTCTAGAGCACAACCACCAGCTTCACCCATCTGATTGGATGCTGAAGTTCATGAGATGCTATAAGAAGATTACACCTCAGGAGAAATTCTTTATACAAGTGCTGCAGAAGGCGAGGTTAGAACCAAGGAAGGTTATGCGGATTTTTACTGCCATGGGGAAACCGAGGCGAGAAATTATGTTCGACACGATTGACATAAGCAACATTGCATGCCGGGATAGGGCTGCAGAGCGCGGCACTGATATCGCAGACACCATGAAACTGTTTGCCGATATGCAGAGGCGGAGGCCGGGATTCCACCATGTGGAAGAGACAGAGAACAATGTAGTGCGCAGCCTGTTCTGGACAGACTCCTTGTGTAAGATGAATTATGATCTATATGGAGATTTCGTGTCTTTTGACACGACATTCTCTACGAATATATATGGCTTGCCATTTGCACCAATTATAGGTGTCGACAACCATGGGTCGACCGTCCTGTTTGGAGTAGGTCTTTTGAAGGATGAGAAAATAGGGTCATTCAAGTGGCTCCTAAGCATGTTTGTCGAGGCAATGGGAGGTAAAGAGCCGAAATACATAATAACAGACCAGGACCAGGCGATGAAGACTGCAATAGAGGAAGCTCTTCCGAGAACGAGGCACAAGTTCTGCTGGTGGCATATTAGGAACAACCAGAAGGAAAATAATGCAGCAGTGTTTGCGCAACACCCAGGGATGTCTGATGATTTATTTCGAATCGTCAAAAACTCACTAGATCAAGACGAGTTTGATCGTGCCTGGAAAGAAGCCATTTCTATGCACAAGGTGGAAGGCAACAAACACCTGAACATGCTATGGGAACTCCGAAATTTTTGCGTGCCGGCCTACTTCAAGGACTGCTTCTATCCTTTCTCGTCAACAACCACTCGCAGTGAGAGCACGAATTCAATGTGGAAGAATTACGTCGACCACAAGGACACTATAAAAAGGTTTGTTGATGCGTATCACATGATTCAGCAAAATTGCCTCGCCACTCTTGACAAGAAAAGACACCGAACAGAAGAGAAGGCACCATCACTAGAGACGGGTTTTCCGATTGAAAGACAAGCAAGTCAAGTATACACAAATGAAATTTTTAGGAAATTCCAGATGGAGCTATGGAACCGGACTTACTTCAAGTGCTCTGACCTGACAAAGGGGAGGGCGTATTTTTTTAAAAAGATTACTGAGCCTGGAGAAAAAGTGTGGAAACCATATCCGGGCGAGGAATTTGACAAGTCTGAGTTCAGGGTAGATGTGGATGAGCAAAAAGAAATATACAGTTGCAGCTGCAAGAAAATGAGTAGGGATGGCATTCAGTGCTGCCATGTGCTTAAGGTGATGGACCAAACAGGCATGATCAATCAACTTCCAAAATCCTTTGTCATCCCCAGATGGACCAGGAATCTATCAGAGAGTCTGAAAGTTCTGTCTACAAGTCAAGGTGATAGCATGACCGCACAAGACGATGAAACTATGAGATTCTTCCTCGCTTACGCTGAGTTGTCGGATATCCGTTCAAATGCTTGCAGAAAAGAGAAGGCATACAGTGTGCTTCGTGAGTGTATGGTAGATATGAAAATAAAAGTCATGGCGGCACTTGCCGAGGAACCAGACACATGCATTCTTGCCAAAACTCTCAAGAACCCTCCCATGAGTGGCTCAAAGGGCACGAAAAAAGGAGATCAAATCAAAGCTGGTTCTGAGAAGAAAGGAAAAGGCAACAAAGCTGCATCCAAGTGCGGCCGTTGTAGAGTAAAGGGTCATAGGAAAACAAACTGCCTGGATAACCCAGAAGTCCAGGAGAGGATGTGGATTGAAGAGGAGAAGAGGAAATCGCAGGAGGAGAAGAGGGCAAGGTCAATGAAATGGCCGACAACACCGACAACACCATCGAGGACATCAAACGGCTCAGGACAATGCACTCCAAGCCCAGGAGGAAGACGTCATACGCCAGCAACTCCAACGACCCCACTGACAGCAGGGAGCATTCACCAAAGTCTTGCATCTATGCCAGAATCGAACATCACACAAGCCAGGCACACAGAATGCGTGCAGGGAAGCCCGGGACAAGGCACGGAATCTGCACAGTCCATTTTCAGAAAGGAAAGGTCTGAGTGGAGACTTTTTGGTACGGGAGAACTGTACGAATAGAAAAATTAAAAGGTAATAATGCAGCTTAAACAGGACGTAAGCAAAAGAATAGTGGCGACCGCAATCTTTCGCTTTGTTTTTATGTATGAATATTAATTTTACAGGTAAATAGGTTGAATAGCTACGCAGAAAGGTGGGGTTGCACAAGGGTCGAGAAGGAAGAATGGATCGCTGAACATTCAAAAACAAGGCCGCACGTGGAGCGATGAAATAGCAAGCAATTGGTGGGGAGGGCGGGCGGGTGTCGATTGTTTATTTTCTTGTGTTGTGGGTATAAGAACGGCTTGTAAGTTAATTTGCTGCAGAAACAAAACAAATTTAAATAAGAACGCCTTTTGCTTCTTTATGTATTTTTTACTCAGCGGAGAAAAATATCAAAGGCATAGGTTTCCTTGTTATTTTCTGCAGCCGCGTCGGTTTCTGAACGTGGATGTTGTAAGCATACAAGCATGCTTCTCTGCTGCGTGACAGAGAGATAAAAATAACCTAAGGCCACAGGCAGCCACGGCCATGCCACCGGTGAGTGTTCAACCGTGACTCTCATGGTTGCATGGTCACGCCCGCCGTTATGGAACGAAAACATTTTTAAGCACAGAATCTGGGTCGTGCTTCTGGGGCTGCATAACTGTGGCTTTCGTGGTAACGGTGCCTCGCCTGTTCTTACACATGTTCTTCTGTTATGAATGCATGTCTGTAAGTAATTTAAATAACCGTGCTTGCGATGCGTGTCCAACCGTGCCTCATGTGCCTTCACGCTGTGCTTCTGTCATGCAAAGATTTCAAACAGAACGGGTCACGGTTGTGTTTGTTTTTCTGTTTCACAAATGGATATAGGGCCTGGCAGTAGGTTCATGACGTTTGCTGTGAGAGAATCACGTCTTTACATGCTACGAAAGCACATGGAATCACGGTCGTGCCTGTGTGGCATGTAGAACAGTGTGTCTCATTCTTGAAAAGTCGTGCTTCTGCCATCACTTCACTTACTTGGTTTTGTCCGCGTTTTAGCAGAATCATCTGCAAAGCAGAGGCAGGGCCTTGAATCTTCTAGTGACTTAATTGTCAACGTGCCCGTGGAAAATTTTGCCGCTTGCAGAGGGAAGATGACTGTACAACCGTGCTTCCTGCGTCGAACAGATTCACAAAGACAGGCACGCTTTGTGAATGTGTGCGGTAAATAATTAAATCATGGAGGGGCACGCCCGTGCCTGGTCTGCAAGTACAACAGTGCATCTCGTACCATCAAAGCCGTGGCTCTATTTGATGCTTCAAGCAACCACCTAGCATTGACTTGTTACTACTTTTGAGTTTTCAGTGACCCAGTCGATCTGTCATGATCAGGACTTCTAGTTACTGTGTGTGTTCTACTATAAGTTTGAGTCTAATGTTGTATGCCTGTTGTTAAGTTCTATTATTAGTTAATACCACTTTTTATGCATCTCTCTATATGTGTGCGCATATATAATGATTCATTTCTGATGATGTTAATTAATATGCCTCCTCGTGCCTCTTGTATCTGTAAGACTGTGCGTTTGTTATCACTGCACGGCACTTCCTCTGTGTATGTCTGTTACCCTGTGGTGAACGTTTGGGTGGAAACATGCTGCACACAGCCTAGAACATAGCGTCCTGTAGAACCACGACAGTGTTGTTTCTGCAAATAGAGACGTGCTTGTGCTTTGTTTAAAAGTGTGCCCGTGCTTCATTGTGAAACAATGAAATATAGATAGCCACGAATGTCCACGCCTTTTATATCGAAATAATATACGGAACATCAAGAAAGATGTGTGACACAACTCAATAGGGAACCGTGTCCATAGGGAGTTCACGTCCGTGCTCTTAAATACAAGGAAATAAGATTTTAAATACAGCATCCCTCACATAGGCCATTGCATGCCTCTGTGGGCTAAACGCCCCTGCGTCTCCGTCTGATAGAGTCACAGGCTAGCGTGACTATGTAATACCACCGACCATGCCTTTGAGCGCTTCATGCTCGTTCCTGTGACCCGAAACACTTAAACAAAGAAAGGTAGGAATGTCCACGCCTTCATGTGTGCACAAGACATGACTCTAGTTGGTACAAACAACCTTGGCTGCAGAGACTTCACGCCCGTGCTTTTCAAAACAGCGCCTCTCGAATTGGCCATTACATTAATGTTCACATCTGTACCCATAAACTTGACCCAGGAAACCAAAACACGTTTGTTATGAAAGTTACTGACTACGAGGTGACGCAAGACAAAATAAGAAACTTTTTAGTCCACTGCTTAATTGCTTCAGATATAGCGATCAGGGTCGCTGGGCGCGAAGTTCCTTGACCTCTTTTATCATAACGTATGTCTCCAGCGTGAGCTTGTCGTACTCAAGTTTGAGCTTCACCTTCGTCTTCTCATCCAGAAGATCATACAACCTCGTGGATATCTCCACGATCTTCAAGAGGTGAGCTTCCGTAGCCTCCCACCGGTTCTTCACCTGGACAAAAGAGAAGGTGTCAGATTGATGGCAGGACGCACTATCATCAACTTAGGATGAAGTTCACCACAATGATCCATGTTTCACAACTAATCCGGGTAGCCGAAAGAAAGAAAAAATGAATGAAACAGAAGCAGAGTGAACTTACAGATGAGGAAGCCTGGCCAGACGAGATTTCCTCCTGCGTCAGGACACGGCTCTCTGGAGTAGTGTCATCCTGCACAGCCATGGCGGAGAGTGTCAGGATAGAGAACAGCAAGAGGAGTGGATGGCCTGGAGGCGGATAAAAGGATGAAGGGGGTGTGGCTAGGGTTTCGAGATTCCGTCTGGCTTATTCACGTTTCACAACTAAATCAAGTAGCCGAAAGAAAGAAAAAAGGAAAGAAGCGGAAGCAGAGTGAACTTACAGATGAGGAACCCTCGCCATCCTTGATCCCCTCCAGTGTCTGGGCACGGGGTTCTGCAGTAGTGTCCTCCTGCGCAGCCATGGCGGAGAGGGTCAGGATGGAGAGCAGCAAGAGGAATGGATAGCCTGGCGGCAGGCAGAGGGGGGAAGAGGGTGTGGCTAGGGTTTCGAGACCCCGTCCTGCTTAAATAGCCGGAGCCTGGCCTCGGTCTACGAGCCAGAGCGGCGTCACCGGAGGAGACGCCCGTCGGACCCTTGGGTTTCTGGAGCGGTGCCACGTGGCGTTCACACCCGGATGCGAGGAGACACCCGTCGAAACATTGGGTTTCCACAATTAATGCACGAACGTGACTCCACGTAAAACACAAGCATGCCTCCCTGAGCATCTTGACCGTGCCACTCCTGGTGATAGATCAACGGATGCATTTGGAGCACAAAAAGACACGAAGGTGCCCTCTGACCTGAAACACTGACACACTTGGCGGTTCGTGCATTTGAGTTAAAATCTCATAACGAAAACAATTGTAATATGGACAGTCGCCCGATTCTATTAGGTTTTCGTAATAATCGCACAATCGTGACTCCGGGTAAGAATAAACCATGCCTCTCCACCGACTCATTCTGAATACAATTAGAAAACCTCTGTGCGTGACTCTATGTAATTAGAAAACCTTTGAGGGCTGTATGCCCGTGCTTGTGACCCTTGACACTGAAACACAGATAGCCACGAACGTCGAGTCCGAAGCTATAGGCCGTGGCTCAGGAATGTGAGGAAAATCATTGGCCTGGGACGGAATGTGCACCTGATGGGGGGCTGGGGGTTGTCGAACTTAATCAAAACGTGGTTTTCCCGTGTGTCCCGTGCACACCACTAAAGCTACATAAGTTGTTCTTCGAAAAAAACTATATAAGTTGTTCGTTTCGGTTCTTCTTACACGAGCTGGGTTTATTTTTTGCAAAAAGATCAGATTTATTATAAAGATTCCCCACAAAGCCGCCTGATTGTGCGACGTTGCCGATGTCATTTGCTGCTAGCAATGGGGGTGATTATGGGGGTGTTACTGAAACACCTGCCCACCCGAAGTGCGAAAGGTTCGATCGTGTGTGTGCGTGTGGAAGGACCATTCAAAGATGCTGCATTAAATTCAGAAGAGATGATTCCAGTAATACACTACCATGTTGTTCCATCGGCGTCCTCCTTGGATGCACCAAACGATCGATCGACGTCCTCCTCCGGGGAGGATCGCTGGGAGCAAATAAAATAATAAGTTGGAACTGTCGGGGTCTCTTGGGAACCCCGAAAATTCTTTTGCTTCTGGACATCCAGAGGTGACATAATCCAGATGCGTTTTTTCTGTCTGAAACGCATTTGGATGAGGATAGGGCAGAGAACTTGAGAAGGAAAACGAGGATGGATTACAAAATCGTTGCGCCAAGCCTTGATGGAAGGAAAGATGGTTTGCTTTTAGTCTGGAAGAAGGAGGTGAGAATCTACTCCCGGACTACCACTTTTCGTGTCATCAATGTGATGGTGGAGGAATCAAATGGAAGAGAATGAAGGCTTTAGGGATTGTATGGGGAGCCGAGTTGGGATAACAAGGATCATACGTACCAGCTAATATGTTACTTGCATGCTCAATCTAATCTCCTGTGGGTGGTCATTGGTGAATTTAATGAGATTCTATTCTCGTCGGAAAAGGAGGGAGGTGCGTCACGGCAGCAAGCGCCAAGATGTGCTCCGAAAGGCACATAATCTTCATCTCCTACAGATATCTGCAACATCTGCTAATTTTAATTCCCTCATGTGCAGTTTGGTAAATCCTACTCATCTTTGCTATCTAAAGCTCGGAGTCGTTAAGGTGCATGAGGGTTTGCCTCAAGTTTGGAGCAAGTTTTGCCATCTTCAAGTATTAGATTCTTTGTCTGGACGCTGCTGCAGAACAGACTTTGGACTGCGGATCGACTGCTTGTGAGAGGCTGGAATCATCAGGATACTTGCTCCACTTTTGGCAGGTGCTCGAGTCTGCTCACCACCCGATCTTGGGTTGCCCCTTCGCCAAGCAGGTCTAGACTGCATACCAAAATACGAGACCACTGGCAAGCCAGGCAGCGCTGCGCTCAACCTCTGTTGGGACCTAGTGGGAGACGATCCTGCCTCTCAGGAAAAAAGGAGAGGGCACTGATGATTGCATCTTCTCAGCTTACGTGGCATGCATGGAACCTCTGGAATGAGCGAAATCGAAGAGTTTTCAAAAGTCAACAAATGAACCCCCTGTGTGTTCGAAGATTAACGATGAGATCAGCCTCTTTGATGAGGCATGGGAGCAATAGGTTTTTTTGAACTGTACAGCGAGGCAGGCCTTGCTTGTACTGGGTCTTTTATTCTTTTTTAGGCTTTTACTAGTAGCTTCACTACTACCGTAAAGTTTCCCCCCCTCCTTAAATGAAAAGGCAGAGCACCTGCCGTTCCGGTCAAAAAAAATGTCAACTGTGTTGGTCAGTGGATCTAGCTAGAGCCTTACTGCAGAACACATGGCAGCATAGGTATATTTGTCATAACCGAGGTTAGCATCTGTAGCTGTGTGCTGTTTTACTGCCTCGGAAGGTGGTGCTTCGCTGCCTTTTAGGCGCAATTCCACCATAGATCATATCATGTCCAGAATTTACATGCTGAATTTCTGTTATTAGTTTCTTGGAAAGTATAAAAAGCTGATCTTGTGACAGTTTCCTGGGCTGGTACGCTTTCACGTGGGAACCTCATCCTCATGCAATCCGTTTTGCTTGCCATATTCACTGAAAGCACCGAAAACAACTGATATGTTTCATTCTAGTATGTTATTTACTGAATCTTGTGAACTCAAACTGGAAATTAATCTTTTCTCTCCTTGATTTGATACGGAACTCTGTGGAGATTGTGGTAATCTCTAAGATATGTAATGTGCAGTCTGCAGTCCATTACAGAATGGCATGAAGAAACTTTTGCGAAGCTCCCTCGATATCATACGCCATGCAGAAATTCTCTGTAGCTACAGTGATGCACTTGGTAGGCCTAAACTCATATGTTGGGGTTTCTTGAACTGATATGTCATACCTTGATCCGTCAGAGTTCAGGATGCATTCAGCAGCAGACACCTAATCTCTCCTTAAATTTGAATGTGCGACCCTGCTGGTTGCTCACTACGTGGTTCTTGTTCATTGTGCACTATGCTATCTTCTCATCTTATATGGAGTTCATTACTGGGGGTGCTTTTTGGATAATGTTGCTCCAGGTATGATGTCGTTTGTTTGTCATGTTCATGACTTGTAGTAATGACTTTGTGTTCCCCCGTTGTAATCTTAATCGTTTGTTTGTCATGTTCATGACTTGCTGGCCGCGTTTGGAAGCCCTGTAAGTACCATATTATAGCTCTGATCTCTTTGGTTTATCTATAAGATTCAACCCTAAACTCTAAACCGGCTAAGTTTCAACCCTGAACCATCAAAACCGGATATATTACTTGATTTATTACGATAACTTCTTGTTTCCCGTAGAAAAATCACACTGATATTACAAACACTGGTAAGAAGGATACACCGTGACACACGCAGATCCGTCTGTCCTTCTTATAATCGTGTTATTCTGAACTCTGCTGAGTTCTGCAGACACTGAAATCGTAAATAGCACACGGTGACAGAACGAAATCATGGGGATTTCAATGGAGTCGGATGGAGTTCTGTTTACGGCAGGGCCTTGGTCTCCGGCTTGTGCGGGTTGTGCTTCTTCTTGTGGTGGCCGCCGCCGCGGGGCTTCTTCCCGATGTTGTGCGTGGTCGAGGGGCAGAAGGCCGACGCGCACTCCGGGGACGCCACCGACGGCGTGGCGGTGGTCTTGGCGCCGGCGACGACGCCGAAGGTGGTGGTGCCCTCGGACAGCGGCACGATCTTGGACGGCTCCTGGCCGGGGCACGGCGCGTTGGAGGCGGCGCTGTGGAGCTGCGCGACGCAGTCGGCGCCGTGGAGGTCGGTGGCCAGGGGCACGCTGAAGGCGCCGGTGCGGTCGAGGCCGCCCACCGCCTTGCTCTCGTACTCGCCGTGGACGTTCCTGCACTTGATCGCCACCCGGAGACGCTTGAAGGCTTCCTCGGCCTTCATGTCCTTCCTGGTGCAGCCGGCGCACTTGGCCAGGCCGACCACCATGGACGCCGCCTCGGCGTTGGCGACGGTGGCCGCCAGCAGCACGGCGCAGACGCCGAGGAAGAATGCTCTCGGAGCTGCCATGTTTGAGTCTCCTCTATGAACTGAGCTGCCTGCTGGCGTGAAGTAGCAGCTCGATGGATGGATGCAACTGGCGACGCATGACTTATATAGGCCTCCGCTCCGCATTGGTCGGCACGGCACAGCTCGATGGATGATCTGGTTGAATGCTCCATTGGTGGTGGTGGTCGGCCGTCGATCGGCGCAGTGAAGCGAGACAAGGAGAGACCGGCTCATTTGGCGCGCCGAATTTGCAGATGGCGAATTAAAACTCCGTCGGCTGATCACGCCATGCACTGCATGCATGCATGCGTCGACCGTCGATTTGATCCACGTCATTGGCCAGTTACTCGGTTGGTGGTCGACTCGTGCGGTGGTCGATCGCGTCCCTCAGCTGGCATTATGCTTGCACCCTCAGGTCGGTCAGCAAGTTCACAACATGTCCATCGCTTGCTCCTTGGATATATACCACGTCGATCGAGATGGTTGCCTCCACTCACTCTGTTATGCTCTGCTGCCTCATCACTCTGTTCCAGGTATGGCATGAGTTCAGGAAACCCGGCATATCGAGGGAACGACGACATATCGTGGCGTACGTTATCTCTGGTCTCTGCACATAAACAGGATCCATGGTAGAATTGTGCCTAAAAATGTAGCAAGGTACCTCATTCCGAGGCAGTAAAGCAGCATGGACCGGTGAGGACAAATATACTTTTGCTGCATATATGTCCTGCAGTATATCAATCTGATCAAGGCTCTTGATCCGCTGATCAACATAGGTGACAATTGACACCAATGTCTGAAGGGTCACGGATTTACCTCTGTGTTTACAAGTGTCATAGTTTGCCCTTACAAGGAAAACCGGAACATAGTTGTGTGTGTGCGAGAAAAATTTCAATCTATTTATCAACTGTCAAAGTATTACAAAGATCATCAAAAATAAAAAATACATCCAGGTCCGTTGACCACCTAGCGACGACTACAAACACTGGAGCGAGCCGAAGGTGTATATTCGATAGACGATGTTCACTCTCTTCAGGGTGATAAGGCATCATTGTATGAAGGTTGTTATCACTCCAGAAAATAATTCGCAGCACGAACAATTCCATATTTATAAATATATATATGTTTTAGATGTCTACTCATACCCCAATGAACGATGAATAGAGCTCTGCCTGTCTCATAAAGACCAATATATACAACAGATTAGCACCTTAGTAGTGATAGAATAAAACGCTGGCTTGCAATCCCAAGATGGACTGTTTAAAATGCACATGGACTTGTACATAGCGGGGAAACCTTCACCGGCCACTGGTAGAAAAAAGCCCTTTAGTCCCGGTTCGCAACAGCCTTTAGTCCTGGCTGTGCAACCGGGACTAAATATGCGTGACTAAAGACCCCCCTCCCCCTTAGTCGCGCCTCTTACGGACCGCGACTAAAGGCTTTAGTCCCGGTTCTTGTGGCTGACCGGGACTAAAGGCCCGTCCACGTGGGCGCCCGTGGTCCGTCGGGGCGGAGGACCTTTAGTCCCGGTTCTTGTGGCCAACCGGGACTAAAGGCCTCCTCCGCAGGTTTAGGGTTTTAGCCCCCCTAAACCTGGTTTCTTTTTAGTTTGGAGTGTTTTATTTCTTTTATATTATATTTTGTGTTTTATTTTAATTTTGATAAAGTTTCAGTACACATATTCTACGCTACTATATACATGCATATGAAATTTCAAACAAGAAGAATTCAAGAGGAATATATAATATATATTCAATCTCGGGTGACCATATACAACTTCGAACAAGTTTCCATACACAATTAGGATGGATGACCATATACAACTTCGTACAAGTTTCAATCTCGGGTATGCATATAAATTTCTTCGTCCTCGGTATAGTGTTATCCTTTAGGATTGATGACTTCCCTCATGAAAAATCCTGCTAATTCTTCTTGAATTGGTCGGAAGCGAGCTTCTGGACTAAGCCTCCTCCGCAAGTTATCCGTCGCGTTCCGCACGCTATCCGATGCCTTCCGCTCAGAGGTGTGTCTCCGGATGTTCTCACAAACATAGTATCCACATAGATTGGTCCCCGGTGGCTGCTTATCCACATTAACTAACCTTCTGAAATCTAGCTCATGTTTGAATTCACCGACAATTTCTTCTGAGAACCGTCTCCAAACCCTACAGGGCAAAGAAAATTAAATGAACAAGGGAGTTATTAGTTACTTGATATTAGGAAATGAACGAAAGAGACCAATCGATATAGAGCTCAAATGATTGAAAATAATTACTTTTGCAGCATTTTTCTCATGTCGGCCCAACGCTTTGGATCCGAATCCATAGAGTCCATGATTAGAACTCTGAAGGTGTGAAGTTCAATATTTAGCAGAATCCAGTGGAACCTGTGGACACGTTGCATGCACAGTCATGCATAACTCATCGATTAGACATACCATGCAAAGAGTAAACAAAAGAGAATGGGCACAAGAGAGAAACACTCACCCAAAATGGTAAGGAAATAGAATATGACTTTTGAGTTGATGCTTTCTAAGAAACTTGTACAAGTCTTTCTCCACGTCTTCGGGGTGATGTTGTAACACATGTCCATTAACGATATGTGGGTCAATGAACCCAACATCATGGATGTTTCTTATTTTGCATTCCCAAATCTTCAATCTGCATAATAGCGTACGCAACAATATAGTTAGGACAATATATATATATATATATAGTGCAGGCAATGAAGAACGAGATGAGGTAGAAATAAATCACTTACAGAACGTAGCAACTCAGCATAGATTTGTCGAGGTCGCACAGATTGAACAGCTGGAACAATTCACTCATATGAACTTCTACAGAGTACCGTTTGGTGTGATGCTCATCTGTAACATCCGCATAAATATATTCTTTGTCGGCCCATGTTATGAATTGCTTGTACCAACGTAGCAGATTTCGCATTTGTGGTGGTAGACTCTTTTCCCGCGCAGGCTCGACGAGAGGCCCATTCCGCACATATTGTAATGCTATCTCACATACTGGCGCATCCTCAAGGCCTAAGAAGGCACGAAGAGTCAAACCCATCTCGGACGCTTGTTTCATGGCACTCGCTATAGTCAATCCAAGTGCTGCCGCAGCTGCTATGATCTCGGGGTCCTCTTCCGGACCGGCTTTCACTATGAGCAGGGGGATCGATTGTTTCTTCTGCATCCCGAGCTGGTCAACTTGTTTCCCGCTTTTTTTACTTTCTTCTTTCTCCTCCTTCAATATTTTTGCTTGCCTACGAAGTTCATGTCCATAGTCGTCAGGCATATTCAGCTCGGCTTGGGACGGTGTCGTCAAAAAATCCTTAGCCCACTTCTTTTGCTTCTCAGTGAATACTTGCTTGGGCTCAGGCTCTTTTTTCGCCTTCATATCCGCCTTCCATTTCTCATAATCAGCAGACGCGGCCAATTTGGTTTCAGCTTCACTAAGTTCCCCAGGCCTTGGGAGGAGAGGCTTCAGTGATGGCTCTGGTACCCTTGTGGTCTTAGGTACATAAGGGTCCGGGTTAATAGTCCAGGAGCGGGTTTCCTTGCTGTCCGCCTGCTTCTGCTTCTTCGCCGGAGGTGGATTGGGGGGCGTCGTACCCGCCGGAGGAGGATTGGGGGGCGTCGTACCCGCCGGAGGTTGTGGATCGGGGGACGGCGTCGAATGGCGTGAAGGAGGTGTAGGTGAACCACCACGACCACCACCACCGCCACCACCGCCACCACCACCACCACCACCATCGGAGGGGGGTGGACTTGCTAGCCTTGGCGCCTCGCCTGGAAACACTATGTACTTCTTTTTCCATAGAATGAACTGGCGCTTGACATCTCCAAGTCTTCTCTCCCCTTCGGGTGTAGGTTTGTCAATCTCCAGGTCCTCAAACCCTTGGACTATGTCTTCCACCGTGACACGAGCATAGCCATATGCAATGGGGTTGTTGTGGTGGAGTGCTCCAGGTGTACAGGGTAAAGCACTGCCGCTAGCTACCTTCGTGGAAACGTTCCCCACGGGATAATGCAGATCACATTCTTTCATCTCCTTTACATCATCCACGGGGTAGTGAGGCTCCGGTGCACGAATCTCGATCATCGGTGCACTAGCACCAGGCGGGGCATCCGTGGAAGCCACGCTGCTTCTCCGCTGCTGGCTTCCGCGATCCGCTTCATGATCTTCATGCGGCCCTGCAGCCGATTTTTCATTCACTAGTTCATGCACGGTCTTCTTCAACTCATGGAGTTCCGATGCAAACTTCGTCATAAGATCTGCATCCCGGTCCGTCTTTCTCTTACGGCTTCTGTAACAGTACGGGTCATTGTCTTGGGAAAACCCTACTTTCCACGGAACTTTGCCTTTGCCTCGTACACGTCCTCCGTGTTCATCATTCCCGAGGGCTGTTGTCAGTGCGTCTTTCTCTCTGTTAAACTTGATCAAGCCCTCTTGAGCTTGGGTCATTGCGTCAATAAGGGCTTGGGTGGGAGCAAACTGTCTCTGCCGGTGAACACACACCCCTGTCTCCGGGTCTAGTGATCCCCCATGCCCGTACCACCAGCTTTTGGCCCTTGGGTCCCATCCCTCTGTACCTAGAGGGATTCCTCGCACCCTCAGGTCCTCCTCCATCTTCTGCACCTAGGCTCCGAAAGGCGGTATCCTCCTGGCCCCATAATATGATGGAACTTTTTCTTACTCGCATTATCCTTATTTTTTTCGATATTTCCTTGAAATGCTCCGATTGCTTTTGCCTCACAAATTCTGGCCAATCATCTTTCAGTTTCTCATGTTGTCCATTGAAATCCGGAGTCTTGCCCTTGTTGACATAGTCACGGGTTAAATTTTTCTTGAAGTTCCGGAATGCTTCGCCCATCTTCTGAAGAGCGAACTCTTTAACTAGCCTCCTCCTCTGACGTCCACCCGGAACCTCGTTACCGAATTCATCGACTTTGTTGTATTCCAGAGGTAGAATGAAATGTTCCATAAGCTTTCTCCCGCAATCCTTTTTCGTTCTCTTGTCGACAAAACTGAAACCAAGACGTGCCTTCTTTGGCTCCTTCCATTCCTGGACGGTGATCGGGACGTTGTCTCTAACAACGACTCCGCATTGGTTGATAAACTTTGAGGTGTGCTGTAGGGGCTTGCCGGTTTCACTGACAAACTCAATGGCATATGTTTCTCCTGTTTTCATCGCCTTGGATTTGCCACGCTTTGTCGTACTCGATCCGGAGGGCTAAAAAAAGAAAGAGAGTCGCGCGCGTTAATACATATGTATTCACATTTCAGTAAGTTTGTATCACCAGAGGCTCAATGTATATATATACCTCGCCGGAGGTGGTTGCTACTTGCAATTCGAGATCGTCGGTTGTTGACGGTTGACCTCCGTCGACAATGTCCGTTCCTTCACCTTCTTGATCATCGACAATCTTTGTTCCACCGTCAAGGTTCAGAAAAGAAGAGACTACATCCTCTTGTTGCTCATATTCTGAGCCCGGCACATAAGGAATCTCGTTGTTGATGATGCCCATTAAATAACGTTCAGCCTCCGGATCCCTAAGCGGCTCGGTTCTATCGTCCGCCATATGTCACTCCTGCATGTAGTAAAAATTCTTTAAGTATAAAGGAATTAAAAAATAAGATTAAGGGGACATAGAGGAGGAGGAATTAAAAAATAAGATTCTTTAAGTAAAAATTCTTTTTTTCTTCTTCTTCTTCCTTTCTTCTTCCTCTTTCTTCTTTCTTTCTTTCTTCTTCTTCCTTTTTCTTTTTTCTTTCTTTCTTCTTCTTCCTTTCTTCTTCCTTTCTTCTTCTTTTTTTCTTCTTCCTTTTTCTTTCTTCTTTCTTTTGGTTTTCATTTGGTTTTCATTTTTTTCTTCTTCCTTTTTCTTTCTTGTTTTTTCTTCTTCCTTTTTCTTTCTTCTTGCTTTCTTCTTTCTTTTTTTCTTCTTCCTTTTTTTCTTCTTCCTTTTTCTTCTTTCTTTCTTCTTTCTTTTTTTCTTCTTCCTTTTTTTTTCTTCTTTCTTTTTTTCTTCTTCCTTTGTTTTTCTTCTTCCTTTGTTTTTCTTCTTCCTTTTTTTCTTCCTCCTTTGTTTTTCTTCTTTCTTTTTTTCTTCTTTCTTTTTTTCTTCTTCCTTTGTTTTTCTTCTTCCTTTGTTTTTCTTCTTCCTTTGTTTTTCTTCTTTCTTTTTTTCTTCTTCCTTTTTTCTTCTTCCTCCTTTTTTTTCTTCTTTCTTTTTTTCTTCTTCCTTTGTTTTTCTTCTGTTTTTTCCTTCCTTTTTTCCTTTTTCCTTTTTTCTTCTGTTTTTTTCTTCTGTTTGTTTTTCTTGTGTTTTCTTTTGTTTTCTTTTTTCTTTCTTTTTCCTTTTTCTTTTTTCTTGTGTTTTCCTTTTTTTTGTTTTTTTCTTCTGTTTGTTTTTTTGTTTTCTTTTGTTTTTTCTTCTTCCTTTGTTTTTCTTCTGTTTTTTGTTTTCTTTTGTTTTTTTCTTCTGTTTGTTTTTCTTGTGTTTTCCTTTTTTTCTTCTTTCTTTTTTTCTTCTTCCTTTGTTTTTCTTCTGTTGTTTTCTTCCTTTTTCTTTTGTTTTCTTTTTTTTCTTCCTTTTCCCTTTTTTCTTCCTTATTCTTGTTTTTCTTCTGTTTTTCTTTTGTTTTCTTCTTCCTTTTTCCTTTTTCTTTCTTCTTCTTCTTCTTCCTTTTTCTTCTTCCTTCTTCTTCTTCTGCCGGCGCGCGGAGGACGGCAGGCAGGGTCAGCGGGCGGCGGGCGGCGGGCAAGGGCAGGGCACGGGCGGAGGCGGCGCTCACTGGGGACGGGGGCGGCGGCGCGCAGGGCTTCGGCGTCGGCGTCGGCGTCGGGGCAGGGCTTCGGCATCGATCGGCGTCGGGGCAGGGCTTCGGCGTCGAGAGAGGAAGAATGGGAAGTGGCGGAAACTGCTAAGTGCAGTATTTATAGACGCACCTTTAGTCCCGGTTGGGGAGGCGGACCGCGACTAAAGGTACCCTTTAGTGGCGGCTGGCCACACCAACCGCGACTAAAGGGTACCCTTTAGTCGCGGTCCGCCTCCCCAACCGGGACTAAAGGGTTTTGGCGCCGCTTTCGTTCCCGCGCAGAAAGACCCTTTAGTCGCGGTTGGGGACAACAATCGCGACTAAAGGGTACCCTTTAGTCGCGGTCCTCCTGCCCAACCGGGACTAAAGGTCTGTGCTGGAACTGGCGCGGTGCGGTGGGATGTTTAGTCCCACCTCGCTAGCCGAGAGGCTTCGACAGTGGTTTATAAGCGCGGCTGCGCTCACCACTTCGAGCTCCTCTCAAATGCAGGCTTACGGGCCTATTCTGTCACTATGTGCTTGTGGGCCTACTGGGCCTTCTGCGGGCCTGAATCCTGGCTCATTGATGGGTTTCTAGTCGTATTCAGGCCATGGTGGACCAGTAGGTGGCATATTTTTTATTTTTTGCCTGTTTTTTGTTTTCTTTTTTGCTTTATTTATTTTGTTTTGTTTCTACTTACAACAAAAAACTTATTTATTTTATTTTATTTTGTTTCTAATTACTTATTTATTTTACTTTATGATAATTATTTTTGCTATTAAAGTTTCTAACAAAAAAAGTTCTTTATGAAAATTCTTTTAGCTTTCAATGATTTTGAACAGAAAATACTTCGATAATTTTAGTTGAATCAATTTTATTTATGTTATTAAAATTTATTAAAGTTTATATTATTTTGTTTCTAATTCATTTTAAAATCTTAAAAATACAATTATATATCAAAAAAAATCAGAAAATAAAACTAATTCATTTTAAATTCTTAAAAATACAAATAATATATCAAAAAAATCAGAAAAATAAAACTAATTCATTTTAAAATCTTAAAAATACAATTATATATCAAAAAAATCAGAAAAATAAAACTAATTCATTTTAAAATCCCTTGAAGGTTTGACAAAAGGTTTGATACATCATTCAGTTCATCGACCAAATACAAAGTTTGGTACAATAAATTATTACACATCAATTCTTCCCTTGTGTCCCTGCTTGCTTACGATTGTGCCGTATCCATGGAGCATCCTCATCATTTAACTTAATGCTTGGGTCAGTGTTCACTTTGAAGGGCGGAATTTCACCAAACATATTATAATCTTCTGACATGTCTGTCTTGTCCTCCACTCCCACGATGTTTCTTTTCCCTGAAAGAACAATGTGCCGCTTTGGATCATCGCATGATGTACTGATCGTTTTCTTATCTTTCCGTTTCCTCGGTTTGCTACTCATGTCCTTCAAGTAAAAAACCCGAGCGACATCTTTGGCAAGGACGAATGGTTCGTCAAGGTAACCAAGATTGTTGAAATCCACCATTGTCATTCCGTATTGCTCGTCCACCTTTACCCCACCTCCTGTTAGCTTGAACCATTTGCACCGGAACAAAGGGACCTTAAAGGAGGGTCCATAGTCAAGTTCCCATATCTCCTCTATGTAACCATAATATGTGACGTTTTGCCCATTCTCGGTTGCTGCATCAAAGCGGACACCACTGTTTTGGTTGGTGCTCTTTTTATCTTGGGCGATGGTGTAAAATGTATTCCCATTTATCTCGTACCCTTGGAAAGTCGTTATAGTCGAAGATGGTTTCTTGGCCAACATGTACAACTGATCTCCAACATCATTGTCATTCATTAAATGTTTTCGCAACCAACTGCCAAAAGTCTCCATGTGGGCCTTTCTAATCCAGGATTCAGGTTTCCCCGGGTTGTCCGAGCGTAAAATATTCTTGTGTTGCTCGAAGTACGGAGCCACCAAGCTGGAATTTTGCAGAACTGTGTGGTGTGCTTCAGTCATAGAATGACCGTCCATACATATCGTGGATTCCCTTCCGATCTTGCCTTTTCCACTTAGTCTCCCCTCGTGCCGCGATTGAGGAATACCAATCGGCTTAAGGTCAGGAACATAGTCAATACAGAACTCAATTACCTCCTCATTTCCATAGCCCTTGACGATGCTTCCTTCTGGCCTAGCACGGTTACGAACATATTTCTTTAATACTCCCATGAACCTCTCAAAGGGGAACATATTGTGTAGAAATACAGGACCGAGAATGAAAATATCTTCGACTAGGTGGAGCAGGAGGTGCGTCATAATATCGAAGAAGGATGGTGGGAACACCAACTCGAAACTGACAAGGCATTGGACCACATCGTTCTGTAACCGTGGTAGATCTTCTGGATTGATTACCTTCTGAGAGATTGCATTGAGGAATGCACATAGCTTCACAATGGCTACTCGAACATTTTCCGGTAGGAGCCCCCTCAAAGCAATCGGAAGCAATTGCGTCATAATCACGTGGCAGTCGTGAGACTTCAGGTTTTGGAACTTTTTCTCCGCCATGTTTATTATTCCCTTTATATTCGACGAGAAGCCAGACGGGACCTTCATACTGCTCAGGCATTAAAAAAAATGACCTTCTCTTCTTTGGTAAGAGCGTAGCTGGCACGACCTTGAAACCATTCCGGATGCCGGTCATCTGGGTCTTTCAAAAGTTGCTGGTCCTGCCGTGCTTCCTTTGTATCATTTGTCTTCCCATACACGCCCAAGAAGCTTAGCAGGTTCACGCAAATATTCTTCGTAACATGCATCACGTCGATTGCAGAGCGGACATCTAGGACTTTCCAATATTCTAGCTCCCAAAATATAGATTTCTTCTTCCACATGGGTGCGTGCCCGTCAACTCCCCGCGGAACTGATTGTCCGCCAGGACCCTTTCCAAAGATGACTTTCAAATCCTTGACCATATCAAATATCTCAGCACCAGTACGTTCCGCAGGCTTCGGCCAGTGATCTGCCTTGCCGTTGAAATGCTTGCCTTTCTTTCTTACGTTATGATTTAGGGGAAGAAATCGACGATGACCCAGGTACACGTTCTTCTTACAATTAACCAAACGTACACTTTCAGTCTCATGTAAGCAGTGTGTGCATGCATTGTATCCCTTATTTGTCTGTCCCGAAAGGTTACTGAGAGCAGGCCAATCGTTGATGGTTACAAAAAGCAACGCTCGTAGGTCAAATTCCTCTCCTTTGTGCTCATCCCAGACACGTACACCAGGTCTGGCCCACAACTGTAAAAGTTCTTCAACTAATGGCCTTAGGTACACATCGATGTCGTTGCCGGGTTGCTTAGGGCCTTGGATGAGAATTGGCATCATAATGAACTTCCGCTTCATGCACAACCAAGGAGGAAGGTTGTAGATGCATAGAGTCACGGGCCAGGTGCTATGGCTGGAGCTCTGCTCGCCAAAAGGATTCATGCCATCAGTACTTAGACCAAATCTTATGTTCCTTGCGTCAGCTGGAAAATCTTTGAACACTCTGTCGATCTTTCTCCATTGCGTTCCATCAGCGGGGTGTCTCAACTCCCCGTCGGACTTACGGTCCTCTTTGTGCCATCGCAACGACTTGGCATGCTTTTTGTTCATGAACAGACATTTCAACCGTGGTATTATAGGAGCATACCACATCACCTTGGCGGGAACCCTCTTCCTGGGTTTCTCGCCCTCAACATCGTCACCAGGGTCATCGCCTCTGATCTTATAATGCAATGCAGTGCATACAGGGCATTCATTCAAATTCTCGTATTCACCGCGGTAGAGGATGCAGTCGTTAATGCATGCATGTATCTTCAGAACCTCTAAACCTAGAGGGCAGACAACCTTCTTTGCTTCGTACGTACTGGCGGGCAACTCGTTATTCTTCGGAAACATATTCTTCAACATTTTCAGTAAATTTTCAAATGATGAGTCACCTACACCTTCCCGTGCCTTCCATTTTAGCAAATCCAGTGTGCAGCCCAGCTTTTTCAGACTATTATCGCATCCTGGATACAACGACTTTTTGTGATCCTCTAACATGCGATCCAAATTCTCCCTCTCCTTGTCAGTTTCGCAGCGTCTCCGTGCATCAGCAATGGTCCGACCAAGATCATCAGCGGGCTCATCATGTGCCTCTTCTTCACCTTCACCTAACCCTTCCCCACCTTCAGCATCATCCTCCATGAAAGTATCACCGAAATGATCATGATAGTTGTCATCGATATCATCCCCTTCTTCATCTTCTTCCATTCTAACCCCTCTTTCTCCATGCTTGGTCCAACAATTATAGCTTGGCATGAAACCGTGCCGAAGCAGGTGCATGTGAACGTCTCTTGAGGAGGAGTAACCCTTCTGATTCTTACAGACAGCACATGGACAGATAATAAAACCTTGCTGCTTGTTCGCATTTGCCACTACGAGGAAATCTTTCAAACCCGTAGTGAACTCGCCGGAGAGTCGGGGACCGTACATCCATTGCCGATTCATCTGCATTATTATTATATAAAGTATATAATTAACCATCATGCATTTGTTAAACTAACTAGCTAGAAATAATACAAATTAAACAATGAACTACACACATGCATATTTTATCAATGACACATGAAAGGTTCAAGTTGCTAACCGCGATCGCGGAGGAAAAATAAATGAGAAAGCTCAAGTGTGGCTCGGACACTTCATATCATGTTTGTTTCAGGCTCTCGGGCATTTCATCGAACACTTTGTGTGCATAGGAGGAACCAAAAGCAAACCCACCACCCCCTTTTGAAAATTGTGAAGTGAGCTGAGTCCTATATATAGGGATGGGCCTTTAGTCCCGGTTGGCCTGGCCAACCGCAACTAAAGGCCTTCGGGGACCTTTAGTCCCGGTTGGCCAGGCCAACCGGGACTAAAGCCCCTCCCGTCCGCCAGTTGTCGACCGAGCGCGCTGGGCCCAGATAGTTGGTCGCGGGTCTCCTCCCGAACCGCGACTAAAGACCCCTTTTGTCGCGGTTCGATTGTTTTGGGGACTAATTGGGGCGTATGGAAGCCTCTTTTTCTACCAGTGAACTAATCATTTCTATAAGAATTTATAGCTTTGTCCTCATGTTTCTATAAGTGATGGATGGTCCAGTATCATTTCTTTAACCCATTGTCATGTCACCTGTGTAAGCATACATGATACACCTAGCATTTGTTCACCTTGTGAAGTTCATCAAATACTATCAAAATGATGCAATCAAAGAACTCAGGTATAACATACTCCCTCTGTAAATAAATATAAGAGTGTTTAGATCACTACTCTAGTAATCTAAACGCTCTTACATTTCTTTACGGAGGGAGTAGGTTTTTTTAGTTATGGGCAAAGTATTAAAACTTCATACTGAACATTTTGGTTGCAAATAATGGTATATCCCTATGTGCAAAGCAGCTGTGAATGCACTGAGACAGATAGCTTTAGTCTTCGAAACAACATTGATTTTTTTTCAAATCTACCACAACTGTTATGGCTGGAAAAAGGAAACTTGAACATTTGAAATCCACAACCGTTGCTACTTGCTATGCCTGGTAGCGTGGTACAAAGGGAACTTGTGTGGGCAATGTCATTTGACTTTTCAAAGTGATCTAGTGAGATGACAATTCAGGAGAAGTATGCATACCTGCTGCTGAACTGGTTCACCTCACACAACTCCCAAAGACATTTCAACAAACACCTTCACACCATCAATCTTTGTATATAGAAGCTACAAAGCACCGATATGTGCAGGTCCGCCGTGTCTGCATACAGAATGCAGGCGATAATCGCATCCTTGGAGTACCCTGTTTTCTGAGTTAAAACTTTTGAATAGATAGATGGATGCACAGAAAGATTTGAAAATGCAAATGATTTCAAACAGAGATAATGTGTTCTATCACATCCAGTTAACAAGTGTGAACAACTATCAGTAAATGAGAGCAAATAGGTTTACTGTGTAGGTCTGTCCAAATAACTAGACAGTAGCTACCTCACAAAATCTCCTCGGTTAATCAACGACATGCACCTGAACACCAACAGATAAGCAAATTGACCCAGGCACACAACTTGTCCAGGCCACCGCCTCAAAAGTGGGTCTGGTCGCCTGATTTAGTGACCATCCGAGGACCATTTCACGAAGCAGGGGACGTAAGGCAGACACGGGAGATAACGGCGACTTTCAAGACTGCTGATATGCTGCACTTTCCGGGTATCCATGTCGTACGACATGAGCGACCATGACCTCTCCTCCCCACCGATAAAGAAAACCAGATTATATTCCGGATGGATTGCAACCGACTGGTAGATCTCGGTGGGTATGCGACGAGGCGTTCCTAGCAGACCCGGAAAGTCCGCGGTGTGCTTCAAGGTCCACTGACCACTGGCATATTCCTCGAGAACCCAAACAGATAGTTGCCAATCATTGTCATAGTCTATGCATACAAGGTGTAAGCGCCCCTGAGACAGCCCTATGGCAGCAGGTTTATTGTCCTCCGGCATTGGGATTTCCCCCCATGTCTGTCGCTTGGTGTCCAGCGTGACGATCAAAGAAGAGTAGTAGGCACTCAAATGCAAAGTGCCATTGAAGAAGACATACCCTAAATCGTCACCGGCAAAACCAAGGTGACCACACTCGCTCAGCAGGGATGCCCAGCGTCCAGTTTCTGACGAGTAAACCTCGACTCCGCCGCTCTCCGATGGTTTCACAAACACCGCAAAGTAGGATGGAACTATTGCAGGATCGAAACAGAGACAGATGTTGCTATCCCGTTGGTCGCCGTGTGAGGCGGGCACGGGCAGCACCGCCCAGATCTCCTCAGTCGCAGGGTCGCACACAATGTACTCCGCCGGAGACGGCGGCCTCTCCCGGTGGGCGGAGCAGAGTAGGATGCCGTTGCAGCAGTGGATGAGCGTGACGCTTCTATAGCCGCGCTGGCGCAGAAAGGGCAGGCATGGGTCGATGAGGGGCCGGCCTCTCCCGGACAGATTGCGAAAGACGAGGAGATGGCCGTCGCGGCTGTGGCAAACGGAGCCGCGGCGGCGCGCGTCGCGGGAGTGGCAGAAGAAGCCGGAGAGGGTCTGCGGCGACCTGCGGAGGACGCGGCGGTCGGAGCAGAGCGCGCGCCACGACCTCGACACGCACCTGAAGCGGCAGAGCGATCTGTACGGCACCCGCGGCAGGACCATCTTCGCGAGAAGGTCGGCGGGGAGACTCGCCGCAGGCCGCCGCTGCTGCTTTAGCTTCTGAATCTCCTTCCTCCTCCTCTTGGCCACCCCGCATCCGACCTGCCGCAGATGGGTCAAGAACCGGAAGGGGCTCCTCCCGGCTCTCAGGAACGGCGGGGGCCGCTGCCGCGGACGGGGTGGGGGGATCGCCGGAGGGTGCTCACGGTCCGTACAGCCGCGCTCGGGATCTCCCCGCGGCTTCGCCGAATCCACACGGGGAATTCGGAGACACGGACGGGCGAGGAGGGCAGGAAGGAGAAGGGTGAACAAAGTCAATATAAACAAAGTTGTGCTTAATTCATACACCTTTTTTTTAAAAAGTAAAAGTTCATATAAAGCATCTCAAACATAATAAAGTTTACACTGAGACCACCGATAAACCACTACTGTCGCCAGAACGAGTCGCCGACGCACTCTCCTATAGGAGCCGGCTTGACCTTGTCGATGCCAGCCGGGAAGTTTTCGTGCACATGCCCCTAAGGACCGGCGTCCTAAAGCCGCAGTCGTCGCCGTTAAACCCTTGCATATATCTGAAGCAACCGGCAAAAAATTTCACCACACGACAAGAGACCCCAACCTTATGGCCCCAAGGAGACGACATGAATCTACGCTGAAGCTCTGTCAACTACATACAGACGGACGAACTCAAGTAGGATCGGAGCCCGGCAGACAAACTGAAAAAAAAACATCGCCTTCATCCAAGGTCATCAAGCTAAGAAGGTTCCATGAAGATGACCGAGATGGTAAAATTTCCACTAAGAATATTGGGAAAAATAATGAGCTCTATGATGTGCCCTCAAAGCTACGCTGATAATGTTCATACAAAACTTGTTGATGAGCATGCTACAATAGAGGGAATTTGGCCTTCATAAGATGGATGTTAAAGTACCGATTTGACGATGAAACAATTGGTATCATAGAAGGTTTTTTCTTTTTTGAGGGAAAGTATCATAGAAGGTTTGACCCTCAAATTTGAGGAGCTAAAGTCTTTGGAAAGGGCAAGAGATCCTCTAAATTCACCATAAAAGTAACTTGGCCTTTATAAAATAATGTTGCATAGGTTGTATGTAAGGAATACAACTTCCTTCACAATATGAGTTTTGCCCCAAATTCAGTTTGGAACCTGAATCCGAACCAAACCCAGTCAATAGGAGCTTTGCTACAACAATTGGCAATTTACATAGGGTTTACAGGCTGGGTGCCCAGCCCACCAGTTAAATTCAGAGGGGAAGGGGGCGGTTAATTAGGAGTAGGTTATTTAGCCCAATTAAATCTGGACAAGTCAGCTTTCGTAAAGTTCCATTGGTTTAGTCCGTGTGTCTAGCATTTTTTGAGTCAATAGTTAGATCTTGTCACGATCATTCCCTTTTGCCATGTCAAAATCTAAATTATGAGGGAAACTACTCCATTACAGCTTGGTGGATGGTGTGTCGGCGTATAAAAGGTTCAAACGTGTTCCCCGTCAAGGCATAAGACGTAGGAGCAGATGCAGACGTTATGAACGTTTTGACAAAAGCTCGGTATGATGACTACTTGATAGTTTAGTGCACCATGCTTAACGGCTTAGTATCGGGACTTCAAAGATGCTTTGAACGTCATGGACCATATCAGATGGTCCAGGAGTTGAAGTTAATATTTCAAGCAAATACCCGAGTTGAGAGATATGAAGTCTCCAACAAGTTCTATAGCTAAAAGATGGAGGAGAATAGCTCAAGCAGTGAGCATGTGCTCAGATTGTCTGGGTACTACAATCACTTGAATCAAGTGGGAGTTAATCTTCCAGATAAGACAGTGATTGGCAGAGTTCTCTGGTCAATATCACCAAGTTACTAGAACTTCGTGATGAACTATAATATGCAAGGGACAACGGAAACGATTCCCAAGCTCTTCGTGATGCTGAAATCGACGAAGGTAGACATCAAGAAAAACATCAAGTGTTGATGGTTGACAAGACCACTAGTTTCAAGAAAAGGGCAAAGGGAAGAAGGGGAACTTCAAGTAGAACGGCAAGCGAGTTGCTGCTCAAGTGAAGAAGCCCAAGTCTGGACCTAAGCCTGAGACTAAGTGCTTCTACTTCAAAGGGACTGGTCACTGGAAGTGGAACTGCCCCAAGTATTTGGTGGATAGGAAGGATGGCAAAGTGAACAAAGCTATATTTGATATACATGTTATTGATGTGTACTTTACTAGTGTTTATAGCAACCCCTCAGTATTTGATACTGGTTCAGTTGCTAAGAGTAGTAACTCGAAACGGGAGTTGCAGAATGAACAGAGACTAGTTAAGGGTGAAGTGACGATGTGTATTGGAAGTGGTTCCAAGATTGATATGATCATCATCGCACACTCCCTATACTTTCGGAATTAGTGTTGAACCTAAAATAAATGTTATTTAGTGTTTGCGTTGAGCATGAATATGATTGGATCATGTTTATTGCAATACGGTTATTCATGTAAGTTAGAGAATAATTGTTGTTCTGTTTACATGAATAAAACCTTCTATGGTCATACACCCAATGAAAATGGTTTGTTGGTTCTCGATCGTGGTGATACACATTTTCATAATATTGAAGCCAAAAGATGAAAGGTTAATAATTATAGTGCAACTTATTTGTGGCACTGCCGTTTAGGTCATATTGGTGTAAAGCGCATGAAGAAATTCCATACTGATGGACTTTTGGAATCACTTGATTATGAATCACTTGATACTTGTGAACCATGCCTCATGGGCAAGATGACTAAGACTCCGTTCTCCGGAACAATGGAGCGAGCAACTGACTTATTAGAAATAATACATACTGATGTATGCGATCCGATGAGTGTTGAGGCTCGCGGCAGGTATCGTTATTTTCTGACCTAAACAGATGATTTGAGCAGATATGGGTATATCTACTTGATGAAACATAGGTCTCAAACATTTGAAAAGTTCAAAGAATTTCAGAGTGAAGTGGAAAATCATCGTGACAAGAAAATAAGGTTTCTACGATTTGATCGCGGAGACAAATATTTGAGTTACGAGTTTGGTCTTCAATTAAAACAATGTGGAATAGTTTCACAAATTCGTGCCACCTGGAACACCACAGCATAATGGTGTGTCCGAACGTCATAACCGTACTTTATTGGATATAGTACAATCTATGATGTTTCTTACGGATTCACCACTATAGTTTTGGGGTTATGCATTAGAGACAGCCGCATTCACGTAAAAAAAAGGGCACCATCTAAGTCCGTTTGAGACGACACCTTATGAACTGTGGTTTGGCAAGAAACCAAAGTTGTTGTTTCTTAAAGTTTGGGGTTGCGATGCTTATAAGAAAAAGTTTCATCCTGATAAGCTCAAACTCAAATCAGAGAAATGTGTCTTCATAGGATATCCAGAGGAGACAATTGGGTACACCTTCTATCACAGATATGAAGGCAAGATATTCATTGCTGAGAATGGATCCTTTCTAGAGAAGGAGTTTCTCTTGAAAGAAGTGAGTGGGAGGAAAGTAGAACTTGATCAGGTAACTGTACCTGCTCCTTTATTGGAAAGTAGTTCATCACAGAAATTTGTTCCTGTGACTCCTACACCAATTAGTGAGGAAGCTAATGATGATGATCATGTAACTTCAGATCAAGTTACTACCGAACCTCGTAGGTAAACCAGAGTGAGATCCACACCACAGTGGTACGGTAATCCTGTTCTGGAGGTCATGTTACTTGACCATGACGAACCTACGAACTATGAGGAAGCGATGATGAGCCTAGATTCCGCGAAATGGCTTGAGGCCATGAAATCTGAGATGAGATCCATGTATGAGAACAAAGTATGGACTTTGATTGACTTGCCCAATGATCGGCGAGCCATTGAGATTAAATGGATCTTCAAGAGGAAGACGGATGTTGATAGTAGTGTTACTATCTACAAAGCTAGAATTGTCGCAAAAAGGTTTTCGACAAGTTCAAGGTGTTGACTACGATGAGAGTTTCTCACTCGTATCTATGCTTAAGTCTGTCCGAATCATATTAGCAATTACCCCATTTTATGAAATCTGGAAAATGGATAAACAAAACTGCATTCCTTAATGGATTTATTAAAGAAGAGTTGTATATGATGCAACCAGAAGGTTTTGTCAATCCTAAAGGTGCTAACAGAATATGCAAGCTCCAGCGATCCATCTATGGACTGGTGCAAGCATCTCGGAGTTGGAATATACGCTTTGATAAGTTGATCAAAGGATATAGTTTTATACAGACTTGCGGTGAAGCCTGTATTTACAAGAAAGTGAGTGGGAGCACTACAACATTTCTGATAAGTATATGTGAATGACATATTGTTGATTGGAAATAATGTAGAATTATTCTGCAAAGCATAAAGAAGTGTTTGAAAGGAGTTTTTCAAAGAAAGACCTCGGTGAAGATGCTTACAAATTGAGCATCAAGATCTATAGAGATAGATCAAGACGCTTGATAAGTTTTTTCAATGAGTACATCCCTTAATAAGATTTTGAAGTAGTTCAGAATGGAACAGTCAAAGAAAGAGTTCTTGCCTGTGTTACAAGGTGTGAAATTGAGTAAGACTCAAAGCCCGACCACAGCAGAAGATAGAAAGAGAAGGAAAGTCATTCCCTATGCGATAGGTTCTACAAAGTATGTCATGCTGTGTACCAGATCTATTGTATACCCTACCACTGAGTTTGGCAACGGAGTTCAATAGTGATCTAGGAGTAGATCACTGGACAGCGGTCAAAATTATCCTTAGTGGAGATGTGTTCGGTGAGTGTTGTTAGTTTCCCATCGTCCATGGCAGGAGGTGTGCGGTGGTGAACTGCGGCCGGCGAGAAACTTTCGAGGAAGAGGATGCAAATGGAGTCAGAAAAGGGAAAGGGATGTTTTGTCGTGCAAAAAAGGAAACCACCAAAGAGCAGTTGCTAGTCACCCGGCGGTTCCAGGCGTAGATTTTCGGAAACATGGATTTGTTTTATCTGGGTTTTTTTAAGATTTTCACTTATCTTGTTCGTTGAATTTTTTTATTCGTTGGGTGCTGCGTGCGTATTCCATCTTTGGCTATGAAAGTAGTCCTGTAAACGGTAGAACACTCAGCAGATGCATGGTCGTGCCTTTGTTGTGAAAACATTTTTTTCAATTAACAATCTTCCTTGGTTCGGGAGGCACTGTTGTTATATTATTCGGTGCACAAGTGTGTGTTTAGGAAAAGTTGAAGTAAATATAGTTTGGACTTGAAAACGGAGTCCTGTTTGGTTTTGAATTGAGATATGTTTCACTAGATGGTTTGAATAAGTTTGATAACATGGTATTGCTATAGGTTTTGAATCAAAAACTGATTCTTGTTTCGTTTGATTTTTGAAAATGATTCTTTCAGTTTTTTGGTTTTTTGAATTATGATTTTTTCGCATGAATCATTCCGATAGTTCAAATAGTATTTGTTGCAAAGGATCATTCCGATGGTTGAAACAACAAGTTGAGTGTCCGTAAGAGCAACATAAGTTGCAAAAGATCATTCTGATAGTTCAAGCAAGCACATGGTCCATAATAGTTACATTACTCTACCATCCTAACTAGCAAACTTATAGTAACCAGCGTTTTACTGCTGGAGGCATCATCATGAAATGAGCGCTGACATCCTAGGAGATACACTGCTTGCTTCCATTTTAGGTGCTGGTTCCGACGGAATCTACAGAATGCGCTGAATGATGATGGACACAGTACGGTCATGGCGCTCTTTGAAAGTGATTAGAACAACGTTCTTTTCAACAAAGGATGCAGCTGATATGAAGTCTCTGAAAGAAGACTTTTCTATTACCATCCTGCCGTCATTTTTGGAGATGTAGTACGACGAAGGAGTGATGACATGGGTAGGTTCATCAGGAGCTTCAAGGGTCACCCTGCCATTGGTTGGCATGTCCACCCATCTCTTCAGTGTCGAGACAATGCTCCCCGGAATTTTCTAGAAGAAATCGAAATTAAATAGAAATTAAAATCGTTGATTTGTCACTTGGACAATAAAAGAATGGCTGAATATGGTGAGTGCACAAACATTAAGAAATTCCATATTGAAAGTAATATAATTCCTGGCATGTTCAGGTTTGTGTGTAAACAGATAAAACAACAAATTAAGAGAACAGCAAAAGTTTTGTTGTTTTAGGTTTGAATAAATAGGTTCTTTATAATTTTACATATGAGCAAAATACGTTTGGTATTTTAACAAGGACAGTTGTAACCAACCATGACGCAGTCTTTGGTGTTAGTGGGAGTCAATACGTGGACAAATGGACGGCAACGGATGAAAGTATCTCCGAAAAGGTGTTGTAGAAAGAATCGTGTCTCATCATAGGTAAGCTCAATATCCTTAGAGTAGACACAGCAGTGAACATGGTCGAAATCGTCAGAAGAAAGATCGTCGAGAGCTAGAAAAAGAAAAAGATTTTAAAGTTAATTAGATAAAGTTATATCCAACACGGGGTTAATATTATTCAGTTCGATTCATGCATATAAAATTACAGTGAAAGAAGATAAGTTTCTAATATAAAATACCTACCAACGTGGGGTAAAGGAAGCAGCCTTTTGTCATCCCGATATGTTTGTAATTCGAGATTGAGACCCTCGCCTGGTAGTTCAAATTCTATGCGGTCTCCAGCACGAAGTTCATAATCAGCCGCAAAGATGTTCCACTTAGCCCGCAGAACTTTGTGTAGTTCGCCCTATGCTTAAACAAAGCATTGTAAGACCTTCCTTCATGTGTAAGAAGGGCTGGCTCTACCTGCTGTTTACGCAATTTTCTTGCTTCTTTCTTCCTCTCTTCAATGTATTCAGCGAGAAAAGCTCTGATATTACAAGGTACATACTGGAAAAAATAGTGCAAATAACAACCTGTAAGTATAAATTTGAACTCGCGTACTATTAATGTTAAAAGTTTTCTTAAATTGGATATGAATTTTTGATAAGAATTACAGATAACAACATAGTTGTATTATAAATTAATGGATACAGATTTTTGGCATATGTTGACTAAGTTTAATTAGAACTGAAGATGCATTATAGTAATCAAGGCATAGGCAGGCAAAACTAATGGACTATATTAATCAGGGCATAGGCAGGCAAACTAATGGAAAATGAAAACACAAGGCAGGTGCGAAGAAGTGGCAGCAGGGGAACCTAGTGTAGGTGCAAGGGGGTATGAGTGACAGTGACGATTTCTACTGTGTTGTAAGCAACTAATATGTTAGTGATGCTTACTAACCATGCGGCTCCAGCAATTTTCATCAAGAATAATCTCAAACTCCTGGAGAACTTCAGGGTGTGGTTCGCAAGGGCCACCTGGTTGGCGGCAGGTACGGCAAATAATACCTAAATAATTCAGAACAACTATGTTAAGAAAACAAGAATATCATAACAATTTGAAAACAAGCTTCAACGTCGAAGGTAGACAATGACTAGCTTCAACTATGTTAGTCATATTGAAGGCAGGCAACAACTACAAATTTACCAGAAATCTTCTCATCTACTCCTTCCAGAAAAGCAGTATGACAGAGTTTATAACACTTGTTTAGATTTTCAGATGGTTTTTATATTCCTTTAGAGAATGAAGTCGTTCTACCGGATATGATGCTTCAATAACTATCAAATGAAAAACCTAAACGTAAAACGTAAATACGGATCGGAGCATGCTGCTTACGCATATGCTTTTTACCTGGGAGAGAAGAAGAACGAGGGTTGACGAACGGAGATTGGGGTAGGGGAAGCTTAGGGCAAGCACACACGGCTAGCAAATCTACGAGAGAAGCACGGCTTAGAAGTTAATCAAGAGACCCAATAAAAACTCTACAATAACTTGTTTGAAATGAGACTATGTGCGGGGAAGAAGCACGAACCCTAGAAGTAGGCGGACGGGTATGGCAGATGGGTTGTGATGGGAAGCTTAGGGCAAGCACCCACGGCCATCAATCTACGAGAGAAGCATGGCTTAGAAATTAATCGATTGTGTGCGGGTTAGAAGCACGAACCCTAGAAGCAGGCGACGGAGAAGGCAAATGAGTTGTGATGTGGCTGAGGGATTCGGAGCTTATTGAAATATAAAGGAGACGGGAGAGAGCAAGAGTAGTAATGAGTGCTTCTTGTTTTATTTTTTATTCTGCGAATGGTGTGCGTGCATTCCGAGGTGTTGTAGCGACACGAGATGTTTGACTCGTCCAGCTGCCTCCCATTATAGTTGTCCAGCTGTGCTGCCTCCCAGTGGAGTCTTTTACGTGCCTATCCTGCCTCACATACTTTTTGTGAGGCACGGTTATACATACTGAAAAGCATACTCGTGCTTCTGTGTTTTAATTTTTTAATCACATGTTTAATCAGATATGGTTGGGTGTGTCTTTAGGAGAGGAACGGTGATGATGTTATTAGATGCACGGTCGTTGTAGCAGGAGAGGCATGGTCGATACGTCGGGGGAGGCAAATTGAGGAGAGGCATGATGGTTCCTAATGAGAGGCACTTTTGTATCTGGAATGGAGTCACGGTTCGTGACTCTGTTATTGCAATTTTTTTCAAGCAGTCGTTGAACCAGGGAGCCACTGTTTTTATGTACATTGGGTTCAGGCGGGAATATGTATGATAGCGCACAGTTATTTGTATGTGAGAAGCATGGACGTGCTTTTGTTTTGGCAATGTTTTCGGTGCTATGCAGACATAGAGATGCAGGTCCGTTGATTTACCGAGGTTTGTCTTTAAGCAAAGTGGAGGCACGCGTGTGGCTTTTGTGCTGGCCGAACCGTGCTTCTATTTTTGTTCAGTCCCCGTGTAGTATTTGTACGACGGGGTCATCTTGTTTGCTTCCTCTCATTGTTCTCTCGGTCAAAAGATGTGCTGGTGACCGATGGGATGACTATTTATTGTTAGTATTCATTGTGCCAGATACCGTTCTAGAGTTAATCTAGAGGCTCCTCGATTACAACGTGGCAGCCGTGACTTTTGAAGTGCATGGTTTCATAAGCTGCAGAAGCAAAAGCGTCCATTCACACCGTTCCCGATGCAATTTAATGGGCGCATGGTATCCAAGTCGTCTCTCCCCAAGGTTAAGTAGTGGTCTATTGCGGGAGTGTATCGCTTCTTATTCTCTGCAGAGAAGTGCAGTTAGCTCCCGTCATCCTCGCCTCGTACGAGAAGCACAGTCAAACTCCATTGTCGTCTCACCCTCGCTTCCATGGACGACTTCAGGAACACTACTGAGCGCCTCTTTATAGATGCCGATGGTAATACCAAGCTCGAGGTGTTATACACCAACGAGCCCTATAAGGTGGAGGAGATTCTTACTCTCTATGAGGAATGGCTGTGTGAGGACAGGTACAAGTTTGTTGGTCTTGATCTGGAGTACACACGAGAGGATTATTTTGATCGTAGTAGAAAAGTTGCCGTTATGCAACTGGCGATGCGCAAGCATGTTCTTGTCTATCACTTGTGCAAGGCCAGGAGGGAGTGCGCTGCTCTGAAGGATTTCCTTCAGAATAAAGGTATAATTTTTGCTAGTGTCGACGTCAGGAACGATAGGGATCTTCTTGCAAACAGTTACCTCAAAATCCCAAGAGAGTGTCACATCGACCTTCAAGAGGAGCTCATGATCAAAGGAGGCAATCTAAGGGATTCCATGGCAGATTTGGCAGGAGCCGTCATAAACAAATCTTACTTGAGTATGAAGTTGTCTTTTCCACAAGGTCTGCATGACTACTGGAAATGGAAGCCGCTTTCCCTTGAACACCTGAAATATGCGGCAATTGTAAGTGAAAAATTCATTTTTTATGATTTTCTGTCTTTATATTTTTGTTTTATTGCAACAATAGTACTTTTTCCCCTTTACGTATATCTTCATTCTCATCCGCTTTTTGTTTTCGGATGGGTATGTCAGCTACGAGCTCTACCGCCGAGTTCTGTCTATGAGGGACATGATGCATCCTTGTTGTCTTCCCGACCCCACACGCCATTGATGCTTCTGTTGCAGTAGTTTTTCTCGTTACAATGATATTATTGCATGTTAATTGTTTTAGATCTTAATACCTGTGAGAAAGGATCCACATTTTATCTACCTCATCATCGCGAATCTTGCAATGCGTCGCTTCGAAATTCTGTGTCCTTATATCAATTGCGACGGTATAAAGGAACACTCAGACATTGTCATCGAAAACTTCAAGAGAGCTTACCATTCTGCTTACAACAACTATCCTCACACCATGGCCTCCTTTCATGTCAAACCTGTGCAAAGTGTATGTAACTCAGACAGAGAGTAAGTTTCTTTTAACTGTAGCTCTGCCTCATTTAAACCATGCATCTTTTTGTTCCACTACACATCCCATATCTACTGTTCACCTTCTATTCACAGACATTAATGCTCTCAATTTTCAGGGATGACAGTGCTATTTACACCATGCATTTGATGCCGCTCATTAATTTGAATAATAATTCATTTTTTATCAATAATGTAAGTTCACTCTCGTTGACAACACATCAACATACGTTCACCCCACACACCGTTGGACCGTGCAGTAGCTGCTGACGTTTTCCCAATGTGATAAACAGGTGCTCCAAGTGTATCTGTTGAGATTGGATCAGTCAGTAATTGTTTGTCAACCGCAGAGTGCGAGGCTGATGTTTCTGTTGCAGTAGGTTTTGTTGTTTCCTCCAAGAGTTTTTCCATTGGGCTTGTCAGAGAGTTGTGGTCTGCAGATCCTCCAGCAGAATTTTGGGTTTCAATCGGTGCAGAACACTCAGACGAATTTTCACCTGTCATTATAATTGCCCCGCTCTCTAGCATCTCAGTTGTTGACACAAAGGGCTCATGAACCGGCAAGCCATCAAGGCAGTTGTGCAGATGGTTATGCACTTTGTCCAAATGAATCTTGGCTTGTTCATCAATGTCCTCTTTGTTGTGGTCGATCCTGTTCACCTCCAGTAGCAACTTAATCTGGGTTGATGATTTTAGGCGTGAAGATAGATGAATTTGGGACTGTTCTTTGTCGTACGGATTCTGGGATTCTGGGTCAGGGGTATCGCAGCAACCCTTTAAATTTTCCCGGGAGTATGATGTGGCGTGAAGGACACTGGTCGAGCCACTGCTGGAAGAACTTTGACTGCTTGTTGTGCTAGAACTTGGAAGCGTAGAATATGTTGGAGGGAGTGATGAAAAAGTTTCTTTTTCATTTGAGTTGTCCTGTTGCAAGTTAAAATAAACGCCCCGGTCTCTGGTCTTGGTTTCTTTTGCACTAAGATCCCTACCAGGTGAAAGGAGCTTCTCCAATTTCTGCTCGAGAACTGGTTGAAACCGCGAGAAAAGTTCTGTGTACATTTCATTGATAACTTTGGCAATTTTCGCCTTGGCCTGGAACTGAAACAAAAACCATCAGAAATTATTAATGCCGAGAATGAAAAGAAGTTATTAATACCGAAAATGAAAAATATCTTGTGAACTACTGTATGTTCTGTCAATAATTGCAGAAAGGGCATGGAATAATGTGCGCAGAAGGACACATGATGTGCTGCGGGAAGCGCGGGTAACAAAGTCCATGAATCGTGGTGAACACATTCCTTGAAAGAGCACACCCGACGTACCTTACGAAGCATGGTTGATCTACCGCCGCAGGGAAGCAGTGCTATATTTAACACAAAAGCACAGCTAACGTACTATAGGAAGCACTTCTATATTTAACGCAAAGGCACACCTAACGTACTATAGGAAGCACTGTTAGTTTTAACGCAAAGGCACAGCTAACGTATTATATGAAGCACTTCTAGTTTTAACACAAAAGCACATCTAACGTACTATAGGAGGCACTTGTATATTTAACACAAAGGCACAGTTAACGTACTATAGGAAGCACTTTTATATTTAACACAAAAGCACATCTAACGTACTATACGAAGCACTTCTATGTTTAACACAAAAGCACAGCTAACGTCCTATTCAAAGCACTTCTATATTTAACACAAAGGCACAGCTAACGTCTTGTAGGAAGCACTTCTGGTTTTAACACAAAAGCACAGATAACGTCCTATAGGAAGCACTTCTAGTTTTAACACAAAAGCACAGCTAACGTACTATAGGAAGCACTTATGGTTTTAACACAAAAGCACAGCTAACGTCCTATAGGAAGCACTTCTGGTTTTAACACAAAAGCACAGCTAAGGTACTATAGGAGACTGTCTGGATGACCATGAAAGGACAGCTAACGTCCTATATGAAGCACTTCTAGTTTTAACACAAAAGCACAGCTAAAGTACTATACGAAACTGTCTGGATGAACACAATAGGACATGTATCTGTTTCGTAAGAGCTTAGGGAACATCATTTCAAACATAAAATCAGGTGCAGAAGCTGGAAATCACTTACGGAACAATGTTTTTCTTGAGGCACAAATTCTTCTATGTAGGCTTCTAGTCTGGGACTCATTTGGAAAAATGGCGCCTGAAAGCCAGGCGGTGGTTGGAAAGGCATGCGCCTAATGTCTTTCAGCTGCCATGTGGAAGGAAACAATTACAGTCAAGTCAAATTAATACATGGCAGCTAAGTCATTATGTTGAGTCGAAAACTTCGCCAAAGGAAAATGATGAAAAGTTGACTCACCGTGTGTTTCCCAAAAATTCCGTCCTCTGTTGACAGGCTGTCTATGTTAGAATAATTCTTAATGGCCTCTGTGTCCCACATGACAAGTCTTGCAGGAGTGTCAGGTTCCCGGTCCATAATCTTCGTATCCAGGTACTCAAAATACGTTATCTGCAAGTGGGGAAGAGGTAAAAATTAATCATGTTCTTGTAGCTGCTTGTGGGTATAAAGAAGTGTACAAGTTAGTGAAAGAACCACTGGAATCAGGAGGCAGCCACACAGGGCGCGTGCGAATCCTTTGTCCTTGAAGGTCTGGAGCGATGTCACCAGTTTCTCTGTGACAGCATTGGACCAATCATATGATGATATGTTACTTGCTGGTCCTTCTAGAGCGGCTAAGTAGTCGGGGCTAACGCAATCATATGTCGTTGGGCATAGAAATACTGCTGTTGCAAACATCACGAAAACCCGTTGAAACACGTCTCCTGTCAGCTCTGGGGTTATGAGATCAGTTAACTCTCTGATGTTTGGAGCGTGCCCAGCACACCGAGTTTCAGACTTAACCTGACATTTGAAAGCTTCTGAGCATTTTCTAGGGATAATCTGCCCGCCCAGTGGAATTCCTAAGATCCGGTGCATGGTGTATGAGTTGATAAGGAATCTGTATCCACTAGGCAGTATGAAACACCTGGAAGGGCAATCAAAATAGCGAACAAGCCAACGAACGAAACACCTTGGAAGCTCACGACAGCGCAGATCTAGAAGGTATCCAAAACCAATATCTCTCACAAGCTACTTTTGTGGTTCTGTTAGCTTTTCACAGACAGTAATGAATTTCTGGAAGCTAAGTTTTGTGCTGAACTCTTCTTCGTATTCACCCATTGCAACAGCTCTGTGGACAAAGATAAGAAATGACCTTTAGCAAATGTATTGTTGAACCACATGCTTTTCTGGCAGAAGCTTACATATAAATGCCGAGTCAGCAAAACAGAGACAAATATTTAAGCCGTGATTAAAAATGCAGCTAGAATGAGAGGCACTGATTTCCAAAGAAATTTCAACGACACATGCGACATGCATGATAAAAAACACCTACTTCGAGGCAGCAAGCTGCTTCTTTGTCTTGTACTCCTCAACAAGCTTTTTGTGCGCTGCACGTTTTAACTCGATCCTTAGTCTCTCTGTCTCTAGTTGGTCATGAACCATGAAATCTTGGGTGACAATCTCCGTGTCATCGACAGACTGAGACTGAGACTCCGACAGCTGTGGGGTGGAGTCCATCTCATCGAACTCTACATAAGAGGTCATGAGACGTCATCATTACTAGGTCAGCTATGTAAGACAGTTGTTAGCAGTCCATGTGAGACCATCATCAATAGGGTGGTTAGCTAAGACGGATTCTAACTCTGAGTTAGTAACTGCTGTGCAAAAACGGACGTAACACTACTGGAATCCACTTATTTGCCGTCTGCCACCTCTTTGCCGTCTGCTGGCTGATGGCAAAGAAGGTCTTTGCCGTCAGCCACAAGAAAACAGACGACAAAGATGTGGCTGATGGCAAACGAAGTCTTTGCCATCAGCCAGTTCTTTGCCGTCCGCTAACTGACGGCAAAGAATCTTTGCCGTCCGCTAGCAGACGGCAAAGAGGTGGGTGGGTCCAGTTATTGTTTAACCAACTCAAGCCCACCGGCCCCACCTCTTTGCCGTCCGCAAGCGGACGGCAAAGAAAATTTGCCGACCGTTGGCAGACGGCAAAGAGGCGGCTACGTTAACGGCCGTCCCGCCCCGTCTCTTCTCCCCACTCTCCCATTCGTCCCCACCACACCCGCGCCGCCGCCGCCGACCCCGCCCACACCAGCCCGTGCCGCCACCCCGCCGGCCGCCCCACCGCCCCACACCCCTCCCCTGTGGCGCCCCGACCTCCACCGCACCGCACCCTCGCCGCCTCTTCCGCATCGCCCCGCCCACACCAGCCCGTGCCGCCGTCGCCGACCCCGTCCGGCGTAGCCGGCCTCCCCGCCGCCCCGCACCCCTCCCCAACCTCCATCGCTGCCCCGCCGCTCCTTCCACGTCGGCCAGCCGCGCCGCGGCCGTCCAGTCCCCGTACCGCCGCGCCCGTCCCCGCCCCCGACCCCCGACCAACCGCCGCTGCCGCTGCAGCCGCGGGTCGACCGCCCCCCGAGGAGCGCCGCCCATCGCTGCCCCTCCCCTCCCCATCGCTGCGCCGCCTCGCTGCCGCCCCGTCGCCGCCCCCTCTCCGACCCGTCGCCGCCCCCCACGGTGAGCCCCTACCATTTCTTTTCTGTTTTTTTGTTTTTCTTTTCTGTTTAGATAAGGTTTTTTAGTTTAAGTTTTTTCAGTTTAGAATTAATTAGTTTAGCTTAATTAGTTTAATTAGTTAAGGTTTAATTAGTTTAAATAGTTTAGTTTTAATTAGTTTAGGTTTTTAGTTTAGGTTTAGGTTATATAGTTAGCTAGATTAGATTAATTAGATTGGATTATATTAGACTAGTGTTAGGTTTTAGTTAAATAGTCATAATTAAAGGAAGTGAAAAAAGATGAAAAAAGAAGACGAAAAGTAGAATAAGTAGAAGGGGGAAGAAGAAGAAGAAGAAGAAGAAGAAGAAGAGGAGGAGGAGGAGGAGGTGGAGAAAGAAGAAGAAGAAGAAGAAGAATAAGACGGGGGATGAGAAGAAGTAGAAGAATGAGAAGAAGTAGAAGTAGTAGAAGAATGAGAAGACCCCCTGACCCCCCAACCCCGACACCACACCCCGACACCCGACCCCGACTCCACCCCGACACCCGACCCCCTGACCCCGACACGACATCCCGACCCCGAAACAGCACCCCGGCCCCGACACGGCACCCCGACACCAACACGACACCCCGACCCCCGACACGACACCCCCAACACCCCGACCCCGAGACCCCGACCCCGACCCCGACCCCGACACCCCGACCCCGAGCCTGACCCGACACCGACACGGCACCCCGACCCCGACCCGGCACCCCGACCCGAGACCCCGACCCCGACACGGCACCCCGAGACCGACACGACACCCCGACCCCCGACACCTCCCGAAAAGGTGTTCTTTGGCCTTCCAGAAGCCGACGGGGTCATATATTTGTGAATTATTAGTTAGGTCATATATCTTTCGATTTTGTTATGAAAAACATCATATATAATTGTGTTGATCGGGTAGTTTTAAATGTGCAGTTGTTTCGTCGCTGCGAGGTTTGGTGTTCGACGACCTCGCCGTGCGTTTGACGAGCTCTGCCCCTTCGTTCGTGGGTGAGCACAAATTACATGTCCTCCTCCCCCATTAATTATTTGATCTATTCCGATGAAACTTGATAGCTAGCTATATATGTGTCTTGAATCATCAGTATGCGTAACCAATATGTGTCTCCCGTTCGAAAGCGTCATAGTTATAAATATGCATGCATTTGCATATTTATAACCTTGATTCTTTCGAATTGTCCAACGCTATCCATGGAAAGCCCGAGTATGTTTAGATTGGGTTCGTTTTCCCATATGCTTTGCTCCGGATCCGACGCATAAATTTCGTCAGTGCCTCCCCTGTTGTTCTCCGGGTACACATCCTCTCTGTTTATTGCAGAGACGTGTATCAGGAGAACAGCGGGGAGGTGCTGCCGAAATTTTGCGTAGGATCCGGAGCATAGCCTGGGAAAATGAACCCAATCTAAACATACTCGGGTGGGATTAGGACCTATCATTACCTATTAGAGTGTAGGTTGCATGGACGTAATAAAATTGACAAAGTAGATCAACTGATGAATATATACATGGTGAATTATATATATATATTTGTTGTGTGTCTAGTAGCTCTGAAAGTCAAGATGAGTGATCGTGCGTGGATGTACACCGGTCACACTGGTCAGAACAAATGGAGCACTGAATGGTTCACAAAAACCAAGGGGTTTGTGCGAGCCGCATTTGCAAATGGCCAGAGGAAAACCTGGTGCCCCTGTTTACGGTGCGGCAATTGGGAAAAGAGGACAGAGGCTGAAATGGGCAAACACCTGCAGAAGAGTGGTTTTACGCCCGATTATACGGTGTGGACATTTCATGGTGAGTCTGCCCAATGTGACCGAGCTGAGGTGGATCGTCGTCGCACCGACGAGCATGGTACCGGGATGGAAAACATGGTGCAAGACTTTGATGATGCTCGGGATTCGGACGAGGAGATGGAGGAATCTGCAAAGGCCTTCAATGAAATGTTGGAGTCTTCAAAACGTCCGCTCCATGAGCACACTGAGCTTTGTCAGTTGGATGCCATCTCACAAGTAATGGCTCTGAAGGCTCAGTTCAACTTGGGCAGAGAATGCTACGATGCAATGATGACAGTATTTGGACGCTTTCTACCCAAAGGCCATGTAATGCCTGCAAACCTGTACCAGTCGGACAAAATCCTCCGTGCACTAAAGATGCCCTATGATAAGATACATGCCTGTGAGAAAGGATGTGTCTTGTTTAGGCTTGACTATGCGGACTTGAACTATTGTCCCATTTGCAAGTCTTCCAGGTATGTTGTGGTAGACAACGGTATGGGTGAGAAGACACAGACCAAAATCCCCGTTAGTGTTCTTCGGTATATGCCAATCGTACCAAGACTTCAACGTCTTTTCATGGTCGAAGAGACGGCCAGACAGATGACATGGCACAAAACGGGCAAAAGAACCGAACTAGATGCAGATGGGAATCTGATGATTGTACACACATCGGATGGTGTTGCGTGGAAATTTTTTGATGAATTACATGGTGACAAAGCTGCAGATCCGAGGCATCCTCGAGTCAGCATCAGCACGGATGGGTTCAGTGTGTTTGGTATGACGGCAGCCCAATACAGTTGTTGGCCCGTATTTGTCTTTCCACTCAATCTCCCCCCCGGACAGATTATGCAAAGAAAGAACATTTTCCTGACGTTGATAATTCCAGGGCCCAACTATCCGGGGAAAAATATGAATGTGTACATGCAACCGCTTAAGGACGAATTGCAAGAAGCCTGGGATAATGGGTTCAAGACATACGATGCCTATAGCAAACGGAACTTCATAATGCGTGTCTGGTACATGTACTCGACGCATGACTTGCCGGCGTATGCGCTATTCGTTGGCTGGTGTGTGCATGGAAGGTTCCCGTGCCCCACATGCAAGGGAGCTCTTGAGTTTTGTTGGCTTCAGGCCGGTTGCAAGTTTTCTTGCTTCGACATGCATAGATAGTTCCTGAATCCTCGCCATAAGTTCAGGAAAGACAGGAAGAACTTCATCAGAGGTAGAGTTGTCAAAAACTCTGCACCACCTGCATTGACAGGCCAACAGACCCTGGATCAGTTAAACGCTCTCGAGCCAGATCCAGAGCGTCCAGGGTACTTCAAGGGGTATAATTCTAAGCACGCCTGGACTCACAAAACATGCTTATGGGATCTGCCTTACTTCAAAGACCTCCTTTGCCCACACAACATCGACGTGATGCACACTGAGAAGAATATCGCCGAGGCACTTTTTGGTACATTGTTCGGCATAGATGGGAAGTCAAAGGATAATACTAAGGCTAGAGTCGATCTGGAGGCGCTATGTGATAGGCCGTTACAAAACATGAAAGAACCGAAAGGAAAGCAGAACTAGACGAAGCCAAAGGCATGGTTCAATCTTGGAAGGCCAGCTATGAGGGAAATTATCTTGTGGGTGAAAATGCAGTTGATGTTCCCCGATGGGTATGCAGCGAATCTACAGAGGGGAGCCAGTCTTGATAAATTGAAGATATTTGGTCTCAAGAGTCATGATTGGCACATATGGATTGAGCGGGTAATGCCGGTGATGTTGCGTGGCTTCATCCCTGAGGATGAATGGCTAGTACTGGCAGAACTCAGCTATTTCTTCCGTGTTCTTTGTGCGAAAGAACTATCGCCTGGCGTGCTAGAAGAAATGGAAGAGTTGGCGCCGGAGTTGATATGCAAGTTAGAGAAGATCTTTCCACCGGGCTTCTTTAATCCAATGCAACATTTGATTTTGCATCTCCCGACCGAGGCAAGATTGGGGGGGCCCGTGCAAAATCGTTGGTGCTACCCAACTGAGAGGATGCAGAAGACGCTTCGACAAAAATGTAAAAATAAACGTAGAATTGAAGCATCGATGGCTGAGGCATTCATCACTGAGGAGGCGGCAAACTTCGTGACAGCACACTACGAAGCCAAAAATCATCATTTGCATAATCCGAAGCCTCGGTACAATGCTGACGACCCTAAAAAGGGTGGATCCAACCTCAGCCTATTCAAAGGGAATCTCGCACCAGCCAGTGTTTCAAATCCAGTATCTTTGGATAACGAACAATGGCAGACCATTTCGTTGTATATCTTCAACAACCTGATAGAAGTGCGGCCGTACATCGAGTAAGTTCTCGGTACATAGTTTCGCAACTTCTATTTCCTTTGAACTGCTCTTATTCCTGGATATTTCATACAGTCGATACGTTGCCTTATTCTCATATGGAGCGGTGATCCAAAAGGATTCTGTCGAAGAGTATGAGCTTCTCGCAAAGCAAGGAGGCGGCTATCCCGGTTTCATCTCTTGGTTCAAACAAACGGTAATTTCTATTAGACTTGTAGGCTAATTTGTAGGCGGCTATCCCGGTTTCATTCGCTAATTTGTGTGTAATGCAACAATCCTTTCATATTAAACTTGTAGGCTAATTCAGAGTCTATGGACGCCGAATTGAGACAAGTCGCTAATGGTTTTGACTATAAGGTCCGTTCATTTGACAAATACGACATCAACGGGTATCGCTTCCGTACCTATGGCAAAGAGCTATCTATGGCCGACCGAAAGTCTACAAATTGTTGTGTATCTGCTATCGGCGAAGGAGGTACCGAGTATTATGGGAGAGTTGAAGCGATTTATGAACTTCTATTCTATGGTGAAAACCCACCGAATGTCGTAGTCTTCAAATGTTATTGGTTTCAGCCGAAGGAGACTAGAAGGACTCATGAACATATAGGGCTAGTTGAAATCAACCAAAGCACCCATTTAGATGTTGCTGATGTCTATATTACGGCTCAACAGGCGACCCAAGTATTCTATCTACCGTGGGCCTGCCAAACTAATCCAAATCTGAAAGGTTGGGATGTCGTTTATGAAGTGCCGCCACGTGCTAGACTATCTCCCCCAAAGGAAGAGGATTATGAAACTCACATTAACCCAGACACATATGAAGGAGAATTCTTCCAAGAGACACGTCTTTCCAAAAAGCGTTTCAAGAACCGCTATACTTCACCCCCAAAACATTGAAGTAGACAGCGACAGTGAATCCGACATCACCCCAGAGGAGGAACAAGAAGAGCCGGAACAAGAAGAGGTTACTGCTGCGGATGACCTGTCATTGCTTGACCGATTACGTCAAGGTGGCCTTCCACATGTTGATGCCACTTAACCCTATGAGCCCGTCACTGATTATAGTGATGATGATGATTATGCATTTATTCATGATACTGATCGAGATTATTAGTAGTGTCAGGTATTAAATTTTTTAATGTTGTACTTGATGATGATACACTTAAGTGATACACATATTATTATTCATGTCGGTCTTTTTTTTATGTTGTACTAATTTCGTTTACTGTTTGTCATGGCAGGTGTTGAAAGATGGTGGGCGCTGGTCGGGAGCGCGCCAAGGCCCCTTCTTCGTCGGTGCGTGGTCTGAGGTATTCGATTCCAGACGCACCTCTCCGCTGAGCGTTGCTGGACAGTATGTCCACACCGCCAGGCCCTTCTTCGTCGACCGCGGTGCCCAGCAGGGGACGAGGTAGGAAGAGAGGAGGTGGGGCACGTGGTCGCGGGAGAGGAGGTAGGGTGACTGCTACGGCGCCTTCCTCGCCGCCACCCCCAGCTGTTTCACCCGATCACGTGACTGCTAGGGTGGACTCGTCCGAGGAGGAGGCTACACAGACTCCGGTCCACGAGCCTCCGGTCCACGGGTCTTGGGCCCACGAGCCTCGGGTCGACTGGCCTTCGGCCCACGAGACCCCGGAGGAGCACACGTCCGGATGGGGTACCTGGCCGGATCAGCCCGAGGAGCCGAGTGGCCATGCTGATGATGGCGGGGAGCCGACTGATCTTGAGGAGGAGGGGGGCACCGTCTACCAGCGTGGTGCTACACGGCTCCCGTCCGTGCCGGCGACCCGCGAGCAGAGGTGGTTGATTTTCCCTGATGGGGAGAGATACGTAAGTGCATTTAATATTTTTGTACCTTCTGCATTCACGTTTCTTCAAATAACTAATGCGTTGGCCTTGTCATGCTGCAGGGGTTGGGACCACCATCATAGTGTCCGCCGGCCCAACTCCGTCCTTGGAGTTCTTTGCCGGCAAAACTTCCCGGGGTCTGTCACGTTGCCTGGTGAGGGTCGGCTTCCAGAGCTTGGATTGAGCTGGGAGCACTACGTGGCTGCCCTGGCCCCGCCGGATGTCATTATCGATGGTGTCGTGTGCGACACGAGGGTAGACATGGTGATCAGGACGTTCTGGGTAATTTCTCCTTTACACATTTAAAAATCTTCAACTAGCTAGTTATTAATTGTACTAATCAATATTGTCTCATTTGATTGCAGACATTCTACAGGTGTGAGGAGGGATACGAGGAGGACGCGGCAAATGTTATCCAGAACGTCTGCAAGCGCCTACTCCAGAACTTACGGCACGAGGCTCGGGTGCAGGCTGTTCGAGACTACTACGCCTTGCGTGGTATCAAGAAGACCAAGCCGGCGTGCCGCGATAAGTTCCTGAGTAAGGAGCAGTACATGAAGGTAATTCTTAAGGCCTTCTACTTAAGTTCCTTCATTTAGTAATTCTTAGCCGTAGCGCTCAAGTTTCTATTTGCTAACTTAGGCGCCTCCGAGATGGTGTGCGGATCGGATGGATTGTTGGGAGGTGTTGGTCGATGAGTGGTGCTCAAAAGAATGGCTAGCCCTCCACAACGAGGCCAAGGACAAACGTGCCCAAATGGAAGGTGTGCCACACCATCAAGGCAGCTCCAACTTATATCAGTTCGGGCGCAACTGGGTATGTGGTTTGCTTCATGATTCATGCAATTCATTCATCATGCTAGCTTGAGCCCTTTAATTACTAATTTTCATTGTTTCTCTCTTTCAGGCACGCTACAATAAGGCGGATAAGGTGCCAGAGGTGTACGACCTGTATGCCATGGCCCACACTGCCTCTTTCAAGAAAGTCAAGGCTTTCTCTCAGTCTGACCTCGATGATGCAAACAACTTCACCAACATCTCCTCCCACAACAAGCTTGTGAGATATAGAGATGAGGGGAAGGCGAGGAAAGGGGAGGACTTTAACCCGAGCCAAGGTCCCATCGATCCAGAGCTGGTGATGATATCTGGTGGCGGGAGGTCCCATGGCTCCATAGCCATTGGAGATGGACTTATCCGTTGTCCTAGCACTCTCCCGGAGATCAAGGCGCGCCAGTCGAGCTCCGCTCCTGAGATAAGGCCTCGTGAACGGCCAGTGCAACTCGCCATCAAGGTTAGTGATACGTACTCAGTTATCTTTCTCCATTACATTGTGTGCGCTTCCATCAATGATTACAAATGGTCATGTGAGTGGTGTTGCAGGCTGCTATACAGACTGAGAGAGATAGAACGGAGAAACTTCTGGCGGAGGCGGCGGAGAGGCAGCGGGAGATGGAGGAGAGGACGAGGAAGATGATGGAGGAGGAGAGGGCACGGAATGACATGCAGGCAAGGGCCATGTACGAGCTCCTTGTGGTAAGTTTCTTCTGCAGATTACTTGCTAGTCTTAACATTTGAGTCTCATTACTAACTAGTATGACTCTGTTGTGAAAACCAAATGTGCAGTCTGTGTGCGAGAAGTCCGGTCAGCCCGCTCCACCGATGCCAGTGATTGCTCCTGGGAGCACGGTGAGTTTAATTTGAATGGACATTACTTGCTAGTCTTAACATTTGAGTGTCATAATGCTAACGAGACATTGGAAATGATCTTTGGTGCAGCTTAACTCCAGAAACGCATCGCACGATCCTTCTCCAGGTAGCGGCACTAGCCACCCCGCTCCTACACCTCCCTGATCACACTAAGTTTCTCTAGTGTTTTGCTTAACAAATGCATAAAGACCTAGACTTAGCTTTATTTCCTCCAATATGCTTACCATAATGACCTAGAGTTAGCTTCTTTTCCTCCAAAATGACCCATTTTACCTAGGTTAGCTTATAAATGATGCAGTTCATCCAAGTTAGCTCAAAAGTGACCCATTTTACCTAGATTAGCTCCTAAATGATCCATTTTACCTACGTTAGCTTTAAAATGGCCCATTTCACCTAGGTTAACTCCAAAATGACCCATCTTACCTAGGTTATCTCATAAACGATCCATTTCAACTAATTTAGCTCATAAATGATCCATTTGACCTAAGTGAGCTAAAAAACAATCCATTTCACCTAAATTAGCTCTTAAATGATCCATTTCACCTAAGTTAGCTCAAAAAGATTCATTTCAACTAAATTAGCTCATAAATGATCCATTTCAACAAAGTTAGCTCAAAAAGATCCATTTCAACTAAATTAGCTCATAAATGATCCATTTCAACAAAGTTAGCTCAAAAACGATCCATTTCAACTAAGTTAGCTCATAAATGATCCATTTGACCTAAGTGAGCTAAAAAATGATCCATTTCACCTTAGTTACCTCAAAAACGATCCATTTGACCTTAGTTAGCTCATAAACGACCCATTTCAACTTAGTTAGCTCATATATGATCCATTTCACGTAAGTTAGCCCATAAATAACATACTCTTCTTGTTCTAGTCTTCTTCTTGTTCTAGTCACCTATTTATAACTTTCTTATTTTTCATTTTGCAGATTTCATTCACTTGACGAAAGCTTGCATAGATGGAGTGCTCCTTATCCCTTTCTCTGTTTCTTTTGTATCGCTGAACTATGCATGTATCTTGGTAGTTGGATGAACTATGCTATGTATGATGGAACTTGGTAGTTGGATGGAACATATGTGATGGAACTATGTATGATGGAACTCTGCATGTTGGATATCTATGTGATGGAACTATGTCATATACATCATATATATCTTATATGTTTGCTGTGAAATATATTTGTATATGTCATATATATTTGTGATGAAAATTGTTGGATTTAATAAAAAACAGAAAAAAGAGCCAATATGCAGGCTCTTTGCCATCTGCCACCGACGGCAACGGGCTCTTTGCCGTCTGCCACCGACGGCAAAGAGGCCACGTGGCATCTAGCTGTGCTTCCTGGGAGCTGACCCATTTAGTCAATTTGCCTACAGTGGCAGACGGCAAAGAGTAAAAGAGTTTGCCGTCAGCGGCAGACGGCAAAGGCCTGCCATGTGGTGACGTGTAGATGACATCATACGGTGGACGGCAAAGACACTAGAAAATTTGCCGTCCGCTGGCGGACGGCAAAGGCCTGCCGTTATCCACTTAACGGACTGAGAGCACAAGTTTTGCCGTCCGCTCTCTTTGTCGTCCGCCGCAGACGGCAAAGGGCCTTTGCCGTCAGCCGCCAGGAAGCAGACGGCAAAGCAGCTGTTTACCGTAGCCTACTTTGCCGGAGCCTTTTGCCGTCCGCCGTTCGTGCCTTTGCCGTCCGCCGTGGCAGACGGCAAAATAGCTGTTTCCTGTAGTGTAAGTCCTTTGGATCTCTTCTATAGATTGCGGATCTATAAAAATAATTTTACATGTGTCCTCATGTTAGGGATCAGAATAGTGAATTTTGACTGCAGTTTCATTGAGCTCTACAACTAATATAATCTGTGGTCACGAGAGTGCTTAAGTTTTGCATGGCTAGAGATATAACTCAACTTAGCAAAACCACGGCGCAAGCATGCAGTTGGCATGATTAAAGTGAGGTCAGCTGAGTCCTAATTTTAAATCCATAACCCTTCTGCTGTTAAGACGGCGCAACAGTTTGAGCACGGACCAGCTGAAGATAATTGGATCCGGAACCGATATTCAAATCGCGCCCCACCTGCTGTGTTGCGCACATGCGGTGTGTACGCAGCCCGCGGAATTGCTAGCACCAGTAATTTATTTTGTTCAAACGTTGAATCGGTGGCATAATCATGGTGAGGATGCAATGGATTACCTGAACAGGAGATCCATGGCGAGTGAGATGAAGGAGGCCGATAATTTTTCGGTGACGAGCGAACTCTGCGGAGGGATCAGGATTGGCTTTCCTTTGGAGAGCCAGAATATGCCTCGCCTGTCGCCACCGATGCTAGATGGAGAGAGATCTGGAACTCATCTGTGGACGGCCCCACAAGTTAGTCAAATACTTGGAGGAACTATTTGAGAGCCCGCATGTCAGTATGAGTTTGAAGTCCACGTACCACATTTTCTCACCCCAGATGGAGGTACTCCTCGTAGGACTCATATAAGGCCGACCCCACAAGTTAGTGAGAGACTTAGAGGAATTAGTAACTGAGAGCCCACTTGTCAGTGTCGTCGACAGTCAAGTGACTTTCGTTAGGTTTCATGGTTATCTTTGTGTTAAGTGTTGCACAAGCAAATTAGCATCAGAGGATCTCACTTTGGTTGAGGTTGTAGTTTAATTAAAAATTAATATATGTATATATTTATATATGTCACTTATATAGAACTAAAAATATATCTCTCTTGCGTTGTAAGTGTAAAAGGTTAGTAAGAAAGATTGAGATCGACTTCGAAATGTTTCAACACTGATACTGCAGGTTTATAACCTTTATATTTATTTCGTCTCTTTTTCGGGCAGATGTTCAGGAGTGCGTCATCTAGTCAGGACAACAGGGACGGTCGGTCTTTGAACGACATCAGCAAGGATTATGGGAGGCAGGTAATAGTAAGGCAGTTGAACATTAGTGTTTGGTCTTTTATTTCTGGGACGTTTGCTGTCAACAACAACAAAAATGATTTATATATCCTGGATGAATGATGTAATATCTATTTATCCTGTGCATCTACTCTGCAGTTGAGTATAGAAAGGTGGAAGAAAAAAATTACTAGAAAACGAGAAGAAGATCAAGGATGCAGATGCTGCCAAACACGCACATGCCATGCGGGCTGGAATAATTGGAGTCAAGAGTGAGATACAAGTTCTTGGCAAACGTCCCAACCAGGAGCATGGTGTGCAACAGACACCTGCGAAGAGGAGCATTCTAAGCAGCAGAGACTCCACTAAGCAGATTGTGCAGGTAACGGCGAAAACTTGAAACGCTGGTTTTAACGTACGTGGAAGTTTTACTCGCACATGCCTCTAATTATTTTTTGGTTTGAAGACACAGATGCCCACAAAGGCGCAGAGTGGGCGTTGTGACGGCCCAGCGTTTGTAGGCGGTCATAATGAAGAGGTACAGGGTAACAGAATTTCCTTTGATGCAAGCAGAAGGATCATTGGCAACAAAAGCATTGGTGTTCAAGGATTCGGTACGGTTTGCACAAGCAAGAAGAGCCCAACGACAAAATCCAACATAGGAGCAATAAACTCTACCATACAGCAATACAGGTGACAGCATATACAAACGTCCAACAACATTTAAAGCAAATGTATATTTTTTTGTGAGCAATTTTTTCTTTGTTTTCGTCTGCTATATTTAAATTGTAGTATCTTCCACACGCAGGTGTACGAACAAGGAAGCAAGTATCGTGGTAGTCCACGGATCGATGAAAACATAAGGCAAGGTCCTTTGAAAGGATCACCTGTGGCGTTCAACACGAGGGGTCCTTCCAAAGGATCTCCGATGGCATTCAGAATCGTCAGCGAAATCACCAATGCACGGAGGTTGTCGCCAAGTTTTGCTGGACAAGAGAGGCATGGGAAAACAAAGGTGACGTCGGAACTATGCTTTTTCAATTCAACACACAAACAGTTTTATGGAAGAACAGGGTAAAGTGCAAAACAGGAGGATGGCTGTATCTGCAGTTGTTCTTTTGTATACGATGTTGTTGTGCCTCTCCGGTTATGGTGTAAACAGAAGCACATCTGTGCCTCTTTGTGCAGATGTGTGTGTAGCATGGTCACATTCGTGCTGCTGGGTGTAATGTGAACAGTGCATCTGGTGTACCGCTTATACTCAGTGAAGAGGCACGGGTCTGGTTTTGGTATACCAGATGAGCCCTGATGAGTCATATAAATCTTTTGTTTAGAAATTAAAAAAATGCATATGCTGCTCTGGACATCTAATTCTGTTTCGTGCCATGTGTTCAGGATTTGGCGGAGGGGATAACAGATGAGGCAAAGAAATATCATAGTTCTCCATCCATTTCGAAGGAAACGCAACGTTCACAGCAGCAAGTATCGTACAGCGCTAGCACGGATTGCATGGTAGAAGCAGCACAATCCCTTGGTTGCATGAGTGCCGGAGAAACAGGTAGCAGCATTGCACAATGCAACAGTGGAGAGGCAGACTCATTTATGGATTTGACCGTGCCATGCAGAAACGACGCTGCTGCGTGTGACAAACAACAGAGCAGCAGCAGCTCTGCTGTAAGTGGACCTGTGGTTGGCGATGAAACTGATGTCGTCAGAAGTGAATGCGATCAGACGAACGAAGACACGGTAGACAGAATCATAATGGCGCCGCCGACCATTGTAGAGAAAGAAATGGACGACATGTTTAAAGAAGGCATATACCCAACGATTCAGGAGGTCACCGAAGCGGTCGAACCAGAAGGTGGTATGGTATTCGGATCTTTGGATGAGTGCATTTTCTTTTTCTAAAGATATGCTAGAAAGGCTGGCTTTGCTGCCAAGCGATCAACGAGCAGAAGATCGACATATGATCAGCAACTTGACAAGCAGGTGTTTCAGTGCACCAAGGATGGGCAGAATAAAACAACTGAGAGACATGTTAAGGAGAGAAGGAACAACTGCTTGATCCGGACAAGCTGCCCACTCCAAATAACAGCCAAGAGGGATACAGATAGGAGGAAATGGTATCTGAAGAACGTGCGTCTAGAGCACAACCACCAGCTTCACCCATCTGATTGGATGCTGAAGTTCATGAGATGCTATAAGAAGATTACACCTCAGGAGAAATTCTTTATACAAGTGCTGCAGAAGGCGAGGTTAGAACCAAGGAAGGTTATGCGGATTTTTACTGCCATGGGGAAACCGAGGCGAGAAATTATGTTCGACACGATTGACATAAGCAACATTGCATGCCGGGATAGGGCTGCAGAGCGCGGCACTGATATCGCAGACACCATGAAACTGTTTGCCGATATGCAGAGGCGGAGGCCGGGATTCCACCATGTGGAAGAGACAGAGAACAATGTAGTGCGCAGCCTGTTCTGGACAGACTCCTTGTGTAAGATGAATTATGATCTATATGGAGATTTCGTGTCTTTTGACACGACATTCTCTACGAATATATATGGCTTGCCATTTGCACCAATTATAGGTGTCGACAACCATGGGTCGACCGTCCTGTTTGGAGTAGGTCTTTTGAAGGATGAGAAAATAGGGTCATTCAAGTGGCTCCTAAGCATGTTTGTCGAGGCAATGGGAGGTAAAGAGCCGAAATACATAATAACAGACCAGGACCAGGCGATGAAGACTGCAATAGAGGAAGCTCTTCCGAGAACGAGGCACAAGTTCTGCTGGTGGCATATTAGGAACAACCAGAAGGAAAATAATGCAGCAGTGTTTGCGCAACACCCAGGGATGTCTGATGATTTATTTCGAATCGTCAAAAACTCACTAGATCAAGACGAGTTTGATCGTGCCTGGAAAGAAGCCATTTCTATGCACAAGGTGGAAGGCAACAAACACCTGAACATGCTATGGGAACTCCGAAATTTTTGCGTGCCGGCCTACTTCAAGGACTGCTTCTATCCTTTCTCGTCAACAACCACTCGCAGTGAGAGCACGAATTCAATGTGGAAGAATTACGTCGACCACAAGGACACTATAAAAAGGTTTGTTGATGCGTATCACATGATTCAGCAAAATTGCCTCGCCACTCTTGACAAGAAAAGACACCGAACAGAAGAGAAGGCACCATCACTAGAGACGGGTTTTCCGATTGAAAGACAAGCAAGTCAAGTATACACAAATGAAATTTTTAGGAAATTCCAGATGGAGCTATGGAACCGGACTTACTTCAAGTGCTCTGACCTGACAAAGGGGAGGGCGTATTTTTTTAAAAAGATTACTGAGCCTGGAGAAAAAGTGTGGAAACCATATCCGGGCGAGGAATTTGACAAGTCTGAGTTCAGGGTAGATGTGGATGAGCAAAAAGAAATATACAGTTGCAGCTGCAAGAAAATGAGTAGGGATGGCATTCAGTGCTGCCATGTGCTTAAGGTGATGGACCAAACAGGCATGATCAATCAACTTCCAAAATCCTTTGTCATCCCCAGATGGACCAGGAATCTATCAGAGAGTCTGAAAGTTCTGTCTACAAGTCAAGGTGATAGCATGACCGCACAAGACGATGAAACTATGAGATTCTTCCTCGCTTACGCTGAGTTGTCGGATATCCGTTCAAATGCTTGCAGAAAAGAGAAGGCATACAGTGTGCTTCGTGAGTGTATGGTAGATATGAAAATAAAAGTCATGGCGGCACTTGCCGAGGAACCAGACACATGCATTCTTGCCAAAACTCTCAAGAACCCTCCCATGAGTGGCTCAAAGGGCACGAAAAAAGGAGATCAAATCAAAGCTGGTTCTGAGAAGAAAGGAAAAGGCAACAAAGCTGCATCCAAGTGCGGCCGTTGTAGAGTAAAGGGTCATAGGAAAACAAACTGCCTGGATAACCCAGAAGTCCAGGAGAGGATGTGGATTGAAGAGGAGAAGAGGAAATCGCAGGAGGAGAAGAGGGCAAGGTCAATGAAATGGCCGACAACACCGACAACACCATCGAGGACATCAAACGGCTCAGGACAATGCACTCCAAGCCCAGGAGGAAGACGTCATACGCCAGCAACTCCAACGACCCCACTGACAGCAGGGAGCATTCACCAAAGTCTTGCATCTATGCCAGAATCGAACATCACACAAGCCAGGCACACAGAATGCGTGCAGGGAAGCCCGGGACAAGGCACGGAATCTGCACAGTCCATTTTCAGAAAGGAAAGGTCTGAGTGGAGACTTTTTGGTACGGGAGAACTGTACGAATAGAAAAATTAAAAGGTAATAATGCAGCTTAAACAGGACGTAAGCAAAAGAATAGTGGCGACCGCAATCTTTCGCTTTGTTTTTATGTATGAATATTAATTTTACAGGTAAATAGGTTGAATAGCTACGCAGAAAGGTGGGGTTGCACAAGGGTCGAGAAGGAAGAATGGATCGCTGAACATTCAAAAACAAGGCCGCACGTGGAGCGATGAAATAGCAAGCAATTGGTGGGGAGGGCGGGCGGGTGTCGATTGTTTATTTTCTTGTGTTGTGGGTATAAGAACGGCTTGTAAGTTAATTTGCTGCAGAAACAAAACAAATTTAAATAAGAACGCCTTTTGCTTCTTTATGTATTTTTTACTCAGCGGAGAAAAATATCAAAGGCATAGGTTTCCTTGTTATTTTCCGCAGCCGCGTCGGTTTCTGAACGTGGATGTTGTAAGCATACAAGCATGCTTCTCTGCTGCGTGACAGAGAGATAAAAATAACCTAAGGCCACAGGCAGCCACGGCCATGCCACCGGTGAGTGTTCAACCGTGACTCTCATGGTTGCATGGTCACGCCCGCCGTTATGGAACGAAAACATTTTTAAGCACAGAATCTGGGTCGTGCTTCTGGGGCTGCATAACTGTGGCTTTCGTGGTAACGGTGCCTCGCCTGTTCTTACACATGTTCTTCTGTTATGAATGCATGTCTGTAAGTAATTTAAATAACCGTGCTTGCGATGCGTGTCCAACCGTGCCTCATGTGCCTTCACGCTGTGCTTCTGTCATGCAAAGATTTCAAACAGAACGGGTCACGGTTGTGTTTGTTTTTCTGTTTCACAAATGGATATAGGGCCTGGCAGTAGGTTCATGACGTTTGCTGTGAGAGAATCACGTCTTTACATGCTACGAAAGCACATGGAATCACGGTCGTGCCTGTGTGGCATGTAGAACAGTGTGTCTCATTCTTGAAAAGTCGTGCTTCTGCCATCACTTCACTTACTTGGTTTTGTCCGCGTTTTAGCAGAATCATCTGCAAAGCAGAGGCAGGGCCTTGAATCTTCTAGTGACTTAATTGTCAACGTGCCCGTGGAAAATTTTGCCGCTTGCAGAGGGAAGATGACTGTACAACCGTGCTTCCTGCGTCGAACAGATTCACAAAGACAGGCACGCTTTGTGAATGTGTGCGGTAAATAATTAAATCATGGAGGGGCACGCCCGTGCCTGGTCTGCAAGTACAACAGTGCATCTCGTACCATCAAAGCCGTGGCTCTATTTGATGCTTCAAGCAACCACCTAGCATTGACTTGTTACTACTTTTGAGTTTTCAGTGACCCAGTCGATCTGTCATGATCAGGACTTCTAGTTACTGTGTGTGTTCTACTATAAGTTTGAGTCTAATGTTGTATGCCTGTTGTTAAGTTCTATTATTAGTTAATACCACTTTTTATGCATCTCTCTATATGTGTGCGCATATATAATGATTCATTTCTGATGATGTTAATTAATATGCCTCCTCGTGCCTCTTGTATCTGTAAGACTGTGCGTTTGTTATCACTGCACGGCACTTCCTCTGTGTATGTCTGTTACCCTGTGGTGAACGTTTGGGTGGAAACATGCTGCACACAGCCTAGAACATAGCGTCCTGTAGAACCACGACAGTGTTGTTTCTGCAAATAGAGACGTGCTTGTGCTTTGTTTAAAAGTGTGCCCGTGCTTCATTGTGAAACAATGAAATATAGATAGCCACGAATGTCCACGCCTTTTATATCGAAATAATATACGGAACATCAAGAAAGATGTGTGACACAACTCAATAGGGAACCGTGTCCATAGGGAGTTCACGTCCGTGCTCTTAAATACAAGGAAATAAGATTTTAAATACAGCGTCCCTCACATAGGCCATTGCGTGCCTCTGTGGGCTAAACGCCCCTGCGTCTCCGTCTGATAGAGTCACAGGCTAGCGTGACTATGTAATACCACCGACCATGCCTTTGAGCGCTTCATGCTCGTCCCTGTGACCCGAAACACTTAAACAAAGAAAGGTAGGAATGTCCACGCCTTCATGTGTGCACAAGACATGACTCTAGTTGGTACAAACAACCTTGGCTGCAGAGACTTCACGCCCGTGCTTTTCAAAACAGCGCCTCTCGAATTGGCCATTACATTAATGTTCACATCTGTACCCATAAACTTGACCCAGGAAACCAAAACACGTTTGTTATGAAAGTTACTGACTACGAGGTGACGCAAGACAAAATAAGAAACTTTTTAGTCCACTGCTTAATTGCTTCAGATATAGCGATCAGGGTCGCTGGGCGCGAAGTTCCTTGACCTCTTTTATCATAACGTATGTCTCCAGCGTGAGCTTGTCGTACTCAAGTTTGAGCTTCACCTTCGTCTTCTCATCCAGAAGATCATACAACCTCGTGGATATCTCCACGATCTTCAAGAGGTGAGCTTCCGTAGCCTCCCACCGGTTCTTCACCTGGACAAAAGAGAAGGTGTCAGATTGATGGCAGGACGCACTATCATCAACTTAGGATGAAGTTCACCACAATGATCCATGTTTCACAACTAATCCGGGTAGCCGAAAGAAAGAAAAAATGAATGAAACAGAAGCAGAGTGAACTTACAGATGAGGAAGCCTGGCCAGACGAGATTTCCTCCTGCGTCAGGACACGGCTCTCTGGAGTAGTGTCATCCTGCACAGCCATGGCGGAGAGTGTCAGGATAGAGAACAGCAAGAGGAGTGGATGGCCTGGAGGCGGATAAAAGGATGAAGGGGGTGTGGCTAGGGTTTCGAGATTCCGTCTGGCTTATTCACGTTTCACAACTAAATCAAGTAGCCGAAAGAAAGAAAAAAGGAAAGAAGCGGAAGCAGAGTGAACTTACAGATGAGGAACCCTCGCCATCCTTGATCCCCTCCAGTGTCTGGGCACGGGGTTCTGCAGTAGTGTCCTCCTGCGCAGCCATGGCGGAGAGGGTCAGGATGGAGAGCAGCAAGAGGAATGGATAGCCTGGCGGCAGGCAGAGGGGGGAAGAGGGTGTGGCTAGGGTTTCGAGACCCCGTCCTGCTTAAATAGCCGGAGCCTGGCCTCGGTCTACGAGCCAGAGCGGCGTCACCGGAGGAGACGCCCGTCGGACCCTTGGGTTTCTGGAGCGGTGCCACGTGGCGTTCACACCCGGATGCGAGGAGACACCCGTCGAAACATTGGGTTTCCACAATTAATGCACGAACGTGACTCCACGTAAAACACAAGCATGCCTCCCTGAGCATCTTGACCGTGCCACTCCTGGTGATAGATCAACGGATGCATTTGGAGCACAAAAAGACACGAAGGTGCCCTCTGACCTGAAACACTGACACACTTGGCGGTTCGTGCATTTGAGTTAAAATCTCACAACGAAAACAATTGTAATATGGACAGTCGCCCGATTCTATTAGGTTTTCGTAATAATCGCACAATCGTGACTCCGGGTAAGAATAAACCATGCCTCTCCACCGACTCATTCTGAATACAATTAGAAAACCTCTGTGCGTGACTCTATGTAATTAGAAAACCTTTGAGGGCTGTATGCCCGTGCTTGTGACCCTTGACACTGAAACACAGATAGCCACGAACGTCGAGTCCGAAGCTATAGGCCGTGGCTCAGGAATGTGAGGAAAATCATTGGCCTGGGACGGAATGTGCACCTGATGGGGGGCTGGGGGTTGTCGAACTTAATCAAAACGTGGTTTTCCCGTGTGTCCCGTGCACACCACTAAAGCTACATAAGTTGTTCTTTGAAAAAAACTATATAAGTTGTTCGTTTCGGTTCTTCTTACACGAGCTGGGTTTATTTTTTGCAAAAAGATCAGATTTATTATAAAGATTCCCCACAAAGCCGCCTGATTGTGCGACGTTGCCGATGTCATTTGCTGCTAGCAATGGGGGTGATTATGGGGGTGTTACTGAAACACCTGCCCACCCGAAGTGCGAAAGGTTCGATCGTGTGTGTGCGTGTGGAAGGACCATTCAAAGATGCTGCATTAAATTCAGAAGAGATGATTCCAGTAATACACTACCATGTTGTTCCATCGGCGTCCTCCTTGGATGCACCAAACGATCGATCGACGTCCTCCTCCGGGGAGGATCGCTGGGAGCAAATAAAATAATAAGTTGGAACTGTCGGGGTCTCTTGGGAACCCCGAAAATTCTTTTGCTTCTGGACATCCAGAGGTGACATAATCCAGATGCGTTTTTTCTGTCTGAAACGCATTTGGATGAGGATAGGGCAGAGAACTTGAGAAGGAAAACGAGGATGGATTACAAAATCGTTGCGCCAAGCCTTGATGGAAGGAAAGATGGTTTGCTTTTAGTCTGGAAGAAGGAGGTGAGAATCTACTCCCGGACTACCACTTTTCGTGTCATCAATGTGATGGTGGAGGAATCAAATGGAAGAGAATGAAGGCTTTAGGGATTGTATGGGGAGCCGAGTTGGGATAACAAGGATCATACGTACCAGCTAATATGTTACTTGCATGCTCAATCTAATCTCCTGTGGGTGGTCATTGGTGAATTTAATGAGATTCTATTCTCGTCGGAAAAGGAGGGAGGTGCGTCACGGCAGCAAGCGCCAAGATGTGCTCCGAAAGGCACATAATCTTCATCTCCTACAGATATCTGCAACATCTGCTAATTTTAATTCCCTCATGTGCAGTTTGGTAAATCCTACTCATCTTTGCTATCTAAAGCTCGGAGTCGTTAAGGTGCATGAGGGTTTGCCTCAAGTTTGGAGCAAGTTTTGCCATCTTCAAGTATTAGATTCTTTGTCTGGACGCTGCTGCAGAACAGACTTTGGACTGCGGATCGACTGCTTGTGAGAGGCTGGAATCATCAGGATACTTGCTCCACTTTTGGCAGGTGCTCGAGTCTGCTCACCACCCGATCTTGGGTTGCCCCTTCGCCAAGCAGGTCTAGACTGCATACCAAAATACGAGACCACTGGCAAGCCAGGCAGCGCTGCGCTCAACCTCTGTTGGGACCTAGTGGGAGACGATCCTGCCTCTCAGGAAAAAAGGAGAGGGCACTGATGATTGCATCTTCTCAGCTTACGTGGCATGCATGGAACCTCTGGAATGAGCGAAATCGAAGAGTTTTCAAAAGTCAACAAATGAACCCCCTGTGTGTTCGAAGATTAACGATGAGATCAGCCTCTTTGATGAGGCATGGGAGCAATAGGTTTTTTTGAACTGTACAGCGAGGCAGGCCTTGCTTGTACTGGGTCTTTTATTCTTTTTTAGGCTTTTACTAGTAGCTTCACTACTACCGTAAAGTTTCCCCCCCTCCTTAAATGAAAAGGCAGAGCACCTGCCGTTCCGGTCAAAAAAAATGTCAACTGTGTTGGTCAGTGGATCTAGCTAGAGCCTTACTGCAGAACACATGGCAGCATAGGTATATTTGTCATAACCGAGGTTAGCATCTGTAGCTGTGTGCTGTTTTACTGCCTCGGAAGGTGGTGCTTCGCTGCCTTTTAGGCGCAATTCCACCATAGATCATATCATGTCCAGAATTTACATGCTGAATTTCTGTTATTAGTTTCTTGGAAAGTATAAAAAGCTGATCTTGTGACAGTTTCCTGGGCTGGTACGCTTTCACGTGGGAACCTCATCCTCATGCAATCCGTTTTGCTTGCCATATTCACTGAAAGCACCGAAAACAACTGATATGTTTCATTCTAGTATGTTATTTACTGAATCTTGTGAACTCAAACTGGAAATTAATCTTTTCTCTCCTTGATTTGATACGGAACTCTGTGGAGATTGTGGTAATCTCTAAGATATGTAATGTGCAGTCTGCAGTCCATTACAGAATGGCATGAAGAAACTTTTGCGAAGCTCCCTCGATATCATACGCCATGCAGAAATTCTCTGTAGCTACAGTGATGCACTTGGTAGGCCTAAACTCATATGTTGGGGTTTCTTGAACTGATATGTCATACCTTGATCCGTCAGAGTTCAGGATGCATTCAGCAGCAGACACCTAATCTCTCCTTAAATTTGAATGTGCGACCCTGCTGGTTGCTCACTACGTGGTTCTTGTTCATTGTGCACTATGCTATCTTCTCATCTTATATGGAGTTCATTACTGGGGGTGCTTTTTGGATAATGTTGCTCCAGGTATGATGTCGTTTGTTTGTCATGTTCATGACTTGTAGTAATGACTTTGTGTTCCCCCGTTGTAATCTTAATCGTTTGTTTGTCATGTTCATGACTTGCTGGCCGCGTTTGGAAGCCCTGTAAGTACCATATTATAGCTCTGATCTCTTTGGTTTATCTATAAGATTCAACCCTAAACTCTAAACCGGCTAAGTTTCAACCCTGAACCATCAAAACCGGATATATTACTTGATTTATTACGATAACTTCTTGTTTCCCGTAGAAAAATCACACTGATATTACAAACACTGGTAAGAAGGATACACCGTGACACACGCAGATCCGTCTGTCCTTCTTATAATCGTGTTATTCTGAACTCTGCTGAGTTCTGCAGACACTGAAATCGTAAATAGCACACGGTGACAGAACGAAATCATGGGGATTTCAATGGAGTCGGATGGAGTTCTGTTTACGGCAGGGCCTTGGTCTCCGGCTTGTGCGGGTTGTGCTTCTTCTTGTGGTGGCCGCCGCCGCGGGGCTTCTTCCCGATGTTGTGCGTGGTCGAGGGGCAGAAGGCCGACGCGCACTCCGGGGACGCCACCGACGGCGTGGCGGTGGTCTTGGCGCCGGCGACGACGCCGAAGGTGGTGGTGCCCTCGGACAGCGGCACGATCTTGGACGGCTCCTGGCCGGGGCACGGCGCGTTGGAGGCGGCGCTGTGGAGCTGCGCGACGCAGTCGGCGCCGTGGAGGTCGGTGGCCAGGGGCACGCTGAAGGCGCCGGTGCGGTCGAGGCCGCCCACCGCCTTGCTCTCGTACTCGCCGTGGACGTTCCTGCACTTGATCGCCACCCGGAGACGCTTGAAGGCTTCCTCGGCCTTCATGTCCTTCCTGGTGCAGCCGGCGCACTTGGCCAGGCCGACCACCACGGACGCCGCCTCGGCGTTGGCGACGGTGGCCGCCAGCAGCACGGCGCAGACGCCGAGGAAGAATGCTCTCGGAGCTGCCATGTTTGAGTCTCCTCTATGAACTGAGCTGCCTGCTGGCGTGAAGTAGCAGCTCGATGGATGGATGCAACTGGCGACGCATGACTTATATAGGCCTCCGCTCCGCATTGGTCGGCACGGCACAGCTCGATGGATGATCTGGTTGAATGCTCCATTGGTGGTGGTGGTCGGCCGTCGATCGGCGCAGTGAAGCGAGACAAGGAGAGACCGGCTCATTTGGCGCGCCGAATTTGCAGATGGCGAATTAAAACTCCGTCGGCTGATCACGCCATGCACTGCATGCATGCATGCGTCGACCGTCGATTTGATCCACGTCATTGGCCAGTTACTCGGTTGGTGGTCGACTCGTGCGGTGGTCGATCGCGTCCCTCAGCTGGCATTATGCTTGCACCCTCAGGTCGGTCAGCAAGTTCACAACATGTCCATCGCTTGCTCCTTGGATATATACCACGTCGATCGAGATGGTTGCCTCCACTCACTCTGTTATGCTCTGCTGCCTCATCACTCTGTTCCAGGTATGGCATGAGTTCAGGAAACCCGGCATATCGAGGGAACGACGACATATCGTGGCGTACGTTATCTCTGGTCTCTGCACATAAACAGGATCCATGGTAGAATTGTGCCTAAAAATGTAGCAAGGTACCTCATTCCGAGGCAGTAAAGCAGCATGGACCGGTGAGGACAAATATACTTTTGCTACATATATGTCCTGCAGTATATCAATCTGATCAAGGCTCTTGATCCGCTGATCAACATAGGTGACAATTGACACCAATGTCTGAAGGGTCACGGATTTACCTCTGTGTTTACAAGTGTCATAGTTTGCCCTTACAAGGAAAACCGGAACATAGTTGTGTGTGTGCGAGAAAAATTTCAATCTATTTATCAACTGTCAAAGTATTACAAAGATCATCAAAAATAAAAAATACATCCAGGTCCGTTGACCACCTAGCGATGACTACAAACACTGGAGCGAGCCGAAGGTGTATATTCGATAGACGATGTTCACTCTCTTCAGGGTGATAAGGCATCATTGTATGAAGGTTGTTATCACTCCAGAAAATAATTCGCAGCACGAACAATTCCATATTTATAAATATATATATGTTTTAGATGTCTACTCATACCCCAATGAACGATGAATAGAGCTCTGCCTGTCTCATAAAGACCAATATATACAACAGATTAGCACCTTAGTAGTGATAGAATAAAACGCTGGCTTGCAATCCCAAGATGGACTGTTTAAAATGCACATGGACTTGTACATAGCGGGGAAACCTTCACCGGCCACTGGTAGAAAAAAGCCCTTTAGTCCCGGTTCGCAACAGCCTTTAGTCCTGGCTGTGCAACCGGGACTAAATATGCGTGACTAAAGACCCCCCTCCCCCTTAGTCGCGCCTCTTACGGACCGCGACTAAAGGCTTTAGTCCCGGTTCTTGTGGCTGACCGGGACTAAAGGCCCGTCCACGTGGGCGCCCGTGGTCCGTCGGGGCGGAGGACCTTTAGTCCCGGTTCTTGTGGCCAACCGGGACTAAAGGCCTCCTCCGCAGGTTTAGGGTTTTAGCCCCCCTAAACCTGGTTTCTTTTTAGTTTGGAGTGTTTTATTTCTTTTATATTATATTTTGTGTTTTATTTTAATTTTGATAAAGTTTCAGTACACATATTCTACGCTACTATATACATGCATATGAAATTTCAAACAAGAAGAATTCAAGAGGAATATATAATATATATTCAATCTCGGGTGACCATATACAACTTCGAACAAGTTTCCATACACAATTAGGATGGATGACCATATACAACTTCGTACAAGTTTCAATCTCGGGTATGCATATAAATTTCTTCGTCCTCGGTATAGTGTTATCCTTTAGGATTGATGACTTCCCTCATGAAAAATCCTGCTAATTCTTCTTGAATTGGTCGGAAGCGAGCTTCTGGACTAAGCCTCCTCCGCAAGTTATCCGTCGCGTTCCGCACGCTATCCGATGCCTTCCGCTCAGAGGTGTGTCTCCGGATGTTCTCACAAACATAGTATCCACATAGATTGGTCCCCGGTGGCTGCTTATCCACATTAACTAACCTTCTGAAATCTAGCTCATGTTTGAATTCACCGACAATTTCTTCTGAGAACCGTCTCCAAACCCTACAGGGCAAAGAAAATTAAATGAACAAGGGAGTTATTAGTTACTTGATATTAGGAAATGAACGAAAGAGACCAATCGATATAGAGCTCAAATGATTGAAAATAATTACTTTTGCAGCATTTTTCTCATGTCGGCCCAACGCTTTGGATCCGAATCCATAGAGTCCATGATTAGAACTCTGAAGGTGTGAAGTTCAATATTTAGCAGAATCCAGTGGAACCTGTGGACACGTTGCATGCACAGTCATGCATAACTCATCGATTAGACATACCATGCAAAGAGTAAACAAAAGAGAATGGGCACAAGAGAGAAACACTCACCCAAAATGGTAAGGAAATAGAATATGACTTTTGAGTTGATGCTTTCTAAGAAACTTGTACAAGTCTTTCTCCACGTCTTCGGGGTGATGTTGTAACACATGTCCATTAACGATATGTGGGTCAATGAACCCAACATCATGGATGTTTCTTATTTTGCATTCCCAAATCTTCAATCTGCATAATAGCGTACGCAACAATATAGTTAGGACAATATATATATATATAGTGCAGGCAATGAAGAACGAGATGAGGTAGAAATAAATCACTTACAGAACGTAGCAACTCAGCATAGATTTGTCGAGGTCGCACAGATTGAACAGCTGGAACAATTCACTCATATGAACTTCTACAGAGTACCGTTTGGTGTGATGCTCATCTGTAACATCCGCATAAATATATTCTTTGTCGGCCCATGTTATGAATTGCTTGTACCAACGTAGCAGATTTCGCATTTGTGGTGGTAGACTCTTTTCCCGCGCAGGCTCGACGAGAGGCCCATTCCGCACATATTGTAATGCTATCTCACATACTGGCGCATCCTCAAGGCCTAAGAAGGCACGAAGAGTCAAACCCATCTCGGACGCTTGTTTCATGGCACTCGCTATAGTCAATCCAAGTGCTGCCGCAGCTGCTATGATCTCGGGGTCCTCTTCCGGACCGGCTTTCACTATGAGCAGGGGGATCGATTGTTTCTTCTGCATCCCGAGCTGGTCAACTTGTTTCCCGCTTTTTTTACTTTCTTCTTTCTCCTCCTTCAATATTTTTGCTTGCCTACGAAGTTCATGTCCATAGTCGTCAGGCATATTCAGCTCGGCTTGGGACGGTGTCGTCAAAAAATCCTTAGCCCACTTCTTTTGCTTCTCGGTGAATACTTGCTTGGGCTCAGGCTCTTTTTTCGCCTTCATATCCGCCTTCCATTTCTCATAATCAGCAGACGCGGCCAATTTGGTTTCAGCTTCACTAAGTTCCCCAGGCCTTGGGAGGAGAGGCTTCAGTGATGGCTCTGGTACCCTTGTGGTCTTAGGTACATAAGGGTCCGGGTTAATAGTCCAGGAGCGGGTTTCCTTGCTGTCCGCCTGCTTCTGCTTCTTCGCCGGAGGTGGATTGGGGGGCGTCGTACCCGCCGGAGGAGGATTGGGGGGCGTCGTACCCGCCGGAGGTTGTGGATCGGGGGACGGCGTCGAATGGCGTGAAGGAGGTGTAGGTGAACCACCACGACCACCACCACCGCCACCACCGCCACCACCACCACCACCACCATCGGAGGGGGGTGGACTTGCTAGCCTTGGCGCCTCGCCTGGAAACACTATGTACTTCTTTTTCCATAGAATGAACTGGCGCTTGACATCTCCAAGTCTTCTCTCCCCTTCGGGTGTAGGTTTGTCAATCTCCAGGTCCTCAAACCCTTGGACTATGTCTTCCACCGTGACACGAGCATAGCCATATGCAATGGGGTTGTTGTGGTGGAGTGCTCCAGGTGTACAGGGTAAAGCACTGCCGCTAGCTACCTTCGTGGAAACGTTCCCCACGGGATAATGCAGATCACATTCTTTCATCTCCTTTACATCATCCACGGGGTAGTGAGGCTCCGGTGCACGAATCTCGATCATCGGTGCACTAGCACCAGGCGGGGCATCCGTGGAAGCCACGCTGCTTCTCCGCTGCTGGCTTCCGCGATCCGCTTCATGATCTTCATGCGGCCCTGCAGCCGATTTTTCATTCACTAGTTCATGCACGGTCTTCTTCAACTCATGGAGTTCCGATGCAAACTTCGTCATAAGATCTGCATCCCGGTCCGTCTTTCTCTTACGGCTTCTGTAACAGTACGGGTCATTGTCTTGGGAAAACCCTACTTTCCACGGAACTTTGCCTTTGCCTCGTACACGTCCTCCGTGTTCATCATTCCCGAGGGCTGTTGTCAGTGCGTCTTTCTCTCTGTTAAACTTGATCAAGCCCTCTTGAGCTTGGGTCATTGCGTCAATAAGGGCTTGGGTGGGAGCAAACTGTCTCTGCCGGTGAACACACACCCCTGTCTCCGGGTCTAGTGATCCCCCATGCCCGTACCACCAGCTTTTGGCCCTTGGGTCCCATCCCTCTGTACCTAGAGGGATTCCTCGCACCCTCAGGTCCTCCTCCATCTTCTGCACCTAGGCTCCGAAAGGCGGTATCCTCCTGGCCCCATAATATGATGGAACTTTTTCTTACTCGCATTATCCTTATTTTTTTTCGATATTTCCTTGAAATGCTCCGATTGCTTTTGCCTCACAAATTCTGGCCAATCATCTTTCAGTTTCTCATGTTGTCCATTGAAATCCGGAGTCTTGCCCTTGTTGACATAGTCACGGGTTAAATTTTTCTTGAAGTTCCGGAATGCTTCGCCCATCTTCTGAAGAGCGAACTCTTTAACTAGCCTCCTCCTCTGACGTCCACCCGGAACCTCGTTACCGAATTCATCGACTTTGTTGTATTCCAGAGGTAGAATGAAATGTTCCATAAGCTTTCTCCCGCAATCCTTTTTCGTTCTCTTGTCGACAAAACTGAAACCAAGACGTGCCTTCTTTGGCTCCTTCCATTCCTGGACGGTGATCGGGACGTTGTCTCTAACAACGACTCCGCATTGGTTGATAAACTTTGAGGTGTGCTGTAGGGGCTTGCCGGTTTCACTGACAAACTCAATGGCATATGTTTCTCCTGTTTTCATCGCCTTGGATTTGCCACGCTTTGTCGTACTCGATCCGGAGGGCTAAAAAAAGAAAGAGAGTCGCGCGCGTTAATACATATGTATTCACATTTCAGTAAGTTTGTATCACCAGAGGCTCAATGTATATATATACCTCGCCGGAGGTGGTTGCTACTTGCAATTCGAGATCGTCGGTTGTTGACGGTTGACCTCCGTCGACAATGTCCGTTCCTTCACCTTCTTGATCATCGACAATCTTTGTTCCACCGTCAAGGTTCAGAAAAGAAGAGACTACATCCTCTTGTTGCTCATATTCTGAGCCCGGCACATAAGGAATCTCGTTGTTGATGATGCCCATTAAATAACGTTCAGCCTCCGGATCCCTAAGCGGCTCGGTTCTATCGTCCGCCATATGTCACTCCTGCATGTAGTAAAAATTCTTTAAGTATAAAGGAATTAAAAAATAAGATTAAGGGGACATAGAGGAGGAGGAATTAAAAAATAAGATTCTTTAAGTAAAAATTCTTTTTTTCTTCTTCTTCTTCCTTTCTTCTTCCTCTTTCTTCTTTCTTTCTTTCTTCTTCTTCCTTTTTCTTTTTTCTTTCTTTCTTCTTCTTCCTTTCTTCTTCCTTTCTTCTTCTTTTTTTCTTCTTCCTTTTTCTTTCTTCTTTCTTTTGGTTTTCATTTGGTTTTCATTTTTTTCTTCTTCCTTTTTCTTTCTTGTTTTTTCTTCTTCCTTTTTCTTTCTTCTTGCTTTCTTCTTTCTTTTTTTCTTCTTCCTTTTTTTCTTCTTCCTTTTTCTTCTTTCTTTCTTCTTTCTTTTTTTCTTCTTCCTTTTTTTTTCTTCTTTCTTTTTTTCTTCTTCCTTTGTTTTTCTTCTTCCTTTGTTTTTCTTCTTCCTTTTTTTCTTCCTCCTTTGTTTTTCTTCTTTCTTTTTTTCTTCTTCCTTTTTTTTCTTCTTTCTTTTTTTCTTCTTCCTTTGTTTTTCTTCTTCCTTTGTTTTTCTTCTTCCTTTGTTTTTCTTCTTTCTTTTTTTCTTCTTCCTTTTTTCTTCTTCCTCCTTTTTTTTCTTCTTTCTTTTTTTCTTCTTCCTTTGTTTTTCTTCTGTTTTTTCCTTCCTTTTTTCCTTTTTCCTTTTTTCTTCTGTTTTTTTCTTCTGTTTGTTTTTCTTGTGTTTTCTTTTGTTTTCTTTTTTCTTTCTTTTTCCTTTTTCTTTTTTCTTGTGTTTTCCTTTTTTTTGTTTTTTTCTTCTGTTTGTTTTTTTGTTTTCTTTTGTTTTTTCTTCTTCCTTTGTTTTTCTTCTGTTTTTTGTTTTCTTTTGTTTTTTTCTTCTGTTTGTTTTTCTTGTGTTTTCCTTTTTTTCTTCTTTCTTTTTTTCTTCTTCCTTTGTTTTTCTTCTGTTGTTTTCTTCCTTTTTCTTTTGTTTTCTTTTTTTTCTTCCTTTTCCCTTTTTTCTTCCTTATTCTTGTTTTTCTTCTGTTTTTCTTTTGTTTTCTTCTTCCTTTTTCCTTTTTCTTTCTTCTTCTTCTTCTTCCTTTTTCTTCTTCCTTCTTCTTCTTCTGCCGGCGCGCGGAGGACGGCAGGCAGGGTCAGCGGGCGGCGGGCGGCGGGCAAGGGCAGGGCACGGGCGGAGGCGGCGCTCACTGGGGACGGGGGCGGCGGCGCGCAGGGCTTCGGCGTCGGCGTTGGCGTCGGGGCAGGGCTTCGGCATCGATCGGCGTCGGGGCAGGGCTTCGGCGTCGAGAGAGGAAGAATGGGAAGTGGCGGAAACTGCTAAGTGCAGTATTTATAGACGCACCTTTAGTCCCGGTTGGGGAGGCGGACCGCGACTAAAGGTACCCTTTAGTGGCGGCTGGCCACACCAACCGCGACTAAAGGGTACCCTTTAGTCGCGGTCCGCCTCCCCAACCGGGACTAAAGGGTTTTGGCGCCGCTTTCGTTCCCGCGCAGAAAGACCCTTTAGTCGCGGTTGGGGACAACAATCGCGACTAAAGGGTACCCTTTAGTCGCGGTCCTCCTGCCCAACCGGGACTAAAGGGTCTGTGCTGGAACTGGCGCGGTGCGGTGGGATGTTTAGTCCCACCTCGCTAGCCGAGAGGCTTCGACAGTGGTTTATAAGCGCGGCTGCGCTCACCACTTCGAGCTCCTCTCAAATGCAGGCTTACGGGCCTATTCTGTCACTATGTGCTTGTGGGCCTACTGGGCCTTCTGCGGGCCTGAATCCTGGCTCATTGATGGGTTTCTAGTCGTATTCAGGCCATGGTGGACCAGTAGGTGGCATATTTTTTATTTTTTGCCTGTTTTTTGTTTTCTTTTTTGCTTTATTTATTTTGTTTTGTTTCTACTTACAACAAAAAACTTATTTATTTTATTTTATTTTGTTTCTAATTACTTATTTATTTTACTTTATGATAATTATTTTTGCTATTAAAGTTTCTAACAAAAAAAGTTCTTTATGAAAATTCTTTTAGCTTTCAATGATTTTGAACAGAAAATACTTCGATAATTTTAGTTGAATCAATTTTATTTATGTTATTAAAATTTATTAAAGTTTATATTATTTTGTTTCTAATTCATTTTAAAATCTTAAAAATACAATTATATATCAAAAAAATCAGAAAATAAAACTAATTCATTTTAAATTCTTAAAAATACAAATAATATATCAAAAAAATCAGAAAAATAAAACTAATTCATTTTAAAATCTTAAAAATACAATTATATATCAAAAAAATCAGAAAAATAAAACTAATTCATTTTAAAATCCCTTGAAGGTTTGACAAAAGGTTTGATACATCATTCAGTTCATCGACCAAATACAAAGTTTGGTACAATAAATTATTACACATCAATTCTTCCCTTGTGTCCCTGCTTGCTTACGATTGTGCCGTATCCATGGAGCATCCTCATCATTTAACTTAATGCTTGGGTCAGTGTTCACTTTGAAGGGCGGAATTTCACCAAACATATTATAATCTTCTGACATGTCTGTCTTGTCCTCCACTCCCACGATGTTTCTTTTCCCTGAAAGAACAATGTGCCGCTTTGGATCATCGCATGATGTACTGATCGTTTTCTTATCTTTCCGTTTCCTCGGTTTGCTACTCATGTCCTTCAAGTAAAAAACCCGAGCGACATCTTTGGCAAGGACGAATGGTTCGTCAAGGTAACCAAGATTGTTGAAATCCACCATTGTCATTCCGTATTGCTCGTCCACCTTTACCCCACCTCCTGTTAGCTTGAACCATTTGCACCGGAACAAAGGGACCTTAAAGGAGGGTCCATAGTCAAGTTCCCATATCTCCTCTATGTAACCATAATATGTGACGTTTTGCCCATTCTCGGTTGCTGCATCAAAGCGGACACCACTGTTTTGGTTGGTGCTCTTTTTATCTTGGGCGATGGTGTAAAATGTATTCCCATTTATCTCGTACCCTTGGAAAGTCGTTATAGTCGAAGATGGTTTCTTGGCCAACATGTACAACTGATCTCCAACATCATTGTCATTCATTAAATGTTTTCGCAACCAACTGCCAAAAGTCTCCATGTGGGCCTTTCTAATCCAGGATTCAGGTTTCCCCGGGTTGTCCGAGCGTAAAATATTCTTGTGTTGCTCGAAGTACGGAGCCACCAAGCTGGAATTTTGCAGAACTGTGTGGTGTGCTTCAGTCATAGAATGACCGTCCATACATATCGTGGATTCCCTTCCGATCTTGCCTTTTCCACTTAGTCTCCCCTCGTGCCGCGATTGAGGAATACCAATCGGCTTAAGGTCAGGAACATAGTCAATACAGAACTCAATTACCTCCTCATTTCCATAGCCCTTGACGATGCTTCCTTCTGGCCTAGCACGGTTACGAACATATTTCTTTAATACTCCCATGAACCTCTCAAAGGGGAACATATTGTGTAGAAATACAGGACCGAGAATGAAAATATCTTCGACTAGGTGGAGCAGGAGGTGCGTCATAATATCGAAGAAGGATGGTGGGAACACCAACTCGAAACTGACAAGGCATTGGACCACATCGTTCTGTAACCGTGGTAGATCTTCTGGATTGATTACCTTCTGAGAGATTGCATTGAGGAATGCACATAGCTTCACAATGGCTACTCGAACATTTTCCGGTAGGAGCCCCCTCAAAGCAATCGGAAGCAATTGCGTCATAATCACGTGGCAGTCGTGAGACTTCAGGTTTTGGAACTTTTTCTCCGCCATGTTTATTATTCCCTTTATATTCGACGAGAAGCCAGACGGGACCTTCATACTGCTCAGGCATTAAAAAAAATGACCTTCTCTTCTTTGGTAAGAGCGTAGCTGGCACGACCTTGAAACCATTCCGGATGCCGGTCATCTGGGTCTTTCAAAAGTTGCTGGTCCTGCCGTGCTTCCTTTGTATCATTTGTCTTCCCATACACGCCCAAGAAGCTTAGCAGGTTCACGCAAATATTCTTCGTAACATGCATCACGTCGATTGCAGAGCGGACATCTAGGACTTTCCAATATTCTAGCTCCCAAAATATAGATTTCTTCTTCCACATGGGTGCGTGCCCGTCAACTCCCCGCGGAACTGATTGTCCGCCAGGACCCTTTCCAAAGATGACTTTCAAATCCTTGACCATATCAAATATCTCAGCACCAGTACGTTCCGCAGGCTTCGGCCAGTGATCTGCCTTGCCGTTGAAATGCTTGCCTTTCTTTCTTACGTTATGATTTAGGGGAAGAAATCGACGATGACCCAGGTACACGTTCTTCTTACAATTAACCAAACGTACACTTTCAGTCTCATGTAAGCAGTGTGTGCATGCATTGTATCCCTTATTTGTCTGTCCCGAAAGGTTACTGAGAGCAGGCCAATCGTTGATGGTTACAAAAAGCAACGCTCGTAGGTCAAATTCCTCTCCTTTGTGCTCATCCCAGACACGTACACCAGGTCTGGCCCACAACTGTAAAAGTTCTTCAACTAATGGCCTTAGGTACACATCGATGTCGTTGCCGGGTTGCTTAGGGCCTTGGATGAGAATTGGCATCATAATGAACTTCCGCTTCATGCACAACCAAGGAGGAAGGTTGTAGATGCATAGAGTCACGGGCCAGGTGCTATGGCTGGAGCTCTGCTCGCCAAAAGGATTCATGCCATCAGTACTTAGACCAAATCTTATGTTCCTTGCGTCAGCTGGAAAATCTTTGAACACTCTGTCGATCTTTCTCCATTGCGTTCCATCAGCGGGGTGTCTCAACTCCCCGTCGGACTTACGGTCCTCTTTGTGCCATCGCAACGACTTGGCATGCTTTTTGTTCATGAACAGACATTTCAACCGTGGTATTATAGGAGCATACCACATCACCTTGGCGGGAACCCTCTTCCTGGGTTTCTCGCCCTCAACATCGTCACCAGGGTCATCGCCTCTGATCTTATAATGCAATGCAGTGCATACAGGGCATTCATTCAAATTCTCGTATTCACCGCGGTAGAGGATGCAGTCGTTAATGCATGCATGTATCTTCAGAACCTCTAAACCTAGAGGGCAGACAACCTTCTTTGCTTCGTACGTACTGGCGGGCAACTCGTTATTCTTCGGAAACATATTCTTCAACATTTTCAGTAAATTTTCAAATGATGAGTCACCTACACCTTCCCGTGCCTTCCATTTTAGCAAATCCAGTGTGCAGCCCAGCTTTTTCAGACTATTATCGCATCCTGGATACAACGACTTTTTGTGATCCTCTAACATGCGATCCAAATTCTCCCTCTCCTTGTCAGTTTCGCAGCGTCTCCGTGCATCAGCAATGGTCCGACCAAGATCATCAGCGGGCTCATCATGTGCCTCTTCTTCACCTTCACCTAACCCTTCCCCACCTTCAGCATCATCCTCCATGAAAGTATCACCGAAATGATCATGATAGTTGTCATCGATATCATCCCCTTCTTCATCTTCTTCCATTCTAACCCCTCTTTCTCCATGCTTGGTCCAACAATTATAGCTTGGCATGAAACCGTGCCGAAGCAGGTGCATGTGAACGTCTCTTGAGGAGGAGTAACCCTTCTGATTCTTACAGACAGCACATGGACAGATAATAAAACCTTGCTGCTTGTTCGCATTTGCCACTACGAGGAAATCTTTCAAACCCGTAGTGAACTCGCCGGAGAGTCGGGGACCGTACATCCATTGCCGATTCATCTGCATTATTATTATATAAAGTATATAATTAACCATCATGCATTTGTTAAACTAACTAGCTAGAAATAATACAAATTAAACAATGAACTACACACATGCATATTTTATCAATGACACATGAAAGGTTCAAGTTGCTAACCGCGATCGCGGAGGAAAAATAAATGAGAAAGCTCAAGTGTGGCTCGGACACTTCATATCATGTTTGTTTCAGGCTCTCGGGCATTTCATCGAACACTTTGTGTGCATAGGAGGAACCAAAAGCAAACCCACCACCCCCTTTTGAAAATTGTGAAGTGAGCTGAGTCCTATATATAGGGATGGGCCTTTAGTCCCGGTTGGCCTGGCCAACCGCAACTAAAGGCCTTCGGGGACCTTTAGTCCCGGTTGGCCAGGCCAACCGGGACTAAAGCCCCTCCCGTCCGCCAGCTGTCGACCGAGCGCGCTGGGCCCAGATAGTTGGTCGCGGGTCTCCTCCCGAACCGCGACTAAAGACCCCTTTTGTCGCGGTTCGATTGTTTTGGGGACTAATTGGGGCGTATGGAAGCCTCTTTTTCTACCAGTGAACTAATCATTTCTATAAGAATTTATAGCTTTGTCCTCATGTTTCTATAAGTGATGGATGGTCCAGTATCATTTCTTTAACCCATTGTCATGTCACCTGTGTAAGCATACATGATACACCTAGCATTTGTTCACCTTGTGAAGTTCATCAAATACTATCAAAATGATGCAATCAAAGAACTCAGGTATAACATACTCCCTCTGTAAATAAATATAAGAGTGTTTAGATCACTACTCTAGTAATCTAAACGCTCTTACATTTCTTTACGGAGGGAGTAGGTTTTTTTAGTTATGGGCAAAGTATTAAAACTTCATACTGAACATTTTGGTTGCAAATAATGGTATATCCCTATGTGCAAAGCAGCTGTGAATGCACTGAGACAGATAGCTTTAGTCTTCGAAACAACATTGATTTTTTTTCAAATCTACCACAACTGTTATGGCTGGAAAAAGGAAACTTGAACATTTGAAATCCACAACCGTTGCTACTTGCTATGCCTGGTAGCCTGGTACAAAGGGAACTTGTGTGGGCAATGTCATTTGACTTTTCAAAGTGATCTAGTGAGATGACAATTCAGGAGAAGTATGCATACCTGCTGCTGAACTGGTTCACCTCACACAACTCCCAAAGACATTTCAACAAACACCTTCACACCATCAATCTTTGTATATAGCAGCTACAAAGCACCGATATGTGCAGGTCCGCCGTGTCTGCATACAGAATGCAGGCGATAATCGCATCCTTGGAGTACCCTGTTTTCTGAGTTAAAACTTTTGAATAGATAGATGGATGCACAGAAAGATTTGAAAATGCAAATGATTTCAAACAGAGATAATGTGTTCTATCACATCCAGTTAACAAGTGTGAACAACTATCAGTAAATGAGAGCAAATAGGTTTACTGTGTAGGTCTGTCCAAATAACTAGACAGTAGCTACCTCACAAAATCTCCTCGGTTAATCAACGACATGCACCTGAACACCAACAGATAAGCAAATTGACCCAGGCACACAACTTGTCCAGGCCACCGCCTCAAAAGTGGGTCTGGTCGCCTGATTTAGTGACCATCCGAGGACCATTTCACGAAGCAGGGGACGTAAGGCAGACACGGGAGATAACGGCGACTTTCAAGACTGCTGATATGCTGCACTTTCCGGGTATCCATGTCGTACGACATGAGCGACCATGACCTCTCCTCCCCACCGATAAAGAAAACCAGATTACATTCCGGATGGATTGCAACCGACTGGTAGATCTCGGTGGGTATGCGACGAGGCGTTCCTAGCAGACCCGGAAAGTCCGCGGTGTGCTTCAAGGTCCACTGACCACTGGCATATTCCTCGAGAACCCAAACAGATAGTTGCCAATCATTGTCATAGTCTATGCATACAAGGTGTAAGCGCCCCTGAGACAGCCCTATGGCAGCAGGTTTATTGTCCTCCGGCATTGGGATTTCCCCCCATGTCTGTCGCTTGGTGTCCAGCGTGACGATCAAAGAAGAGTAGTAGGCACTCAAATGCAAAGTGCCATTGAAGAAGACATACCCTAAATCGTCACCGGCAAAACCAAGGTGACCACACTCGCTCAGCAGGGATGCCCAGCGTCCAGTTTCTGACGAGTAAACCTCGACTCCGCCGCTCTCCGATGGTTTCACAAACACCGCAAAGTAGGATGGAACTATTGCAGGATCGAAACAGAGACAGATGTTGCTATCCCGTTGGTCGCCGTGTGAGGCGGGCACGGGCAGCACCGCCCAGATCTCCTCAGTCGCAGGGTTGCACACAATGTACTCCGCCGGAGATGGCGGCCTCTCCCGGTGGGCGGAGCAGAGTAGGATGCCGTTGCAGCAGTGGATGAGCGTGACGCTTCTATAGCCGCGCTGGCGCAGAAAGGGCAGGCATGGGTCGATGAGGGGCCGGCCTCTCCCGGACAGATTGCGAAAGACGAGGAGATGGCCGTCGCGGCTGTGGCAAACGGAGCCGCGGCGGCGCGCGTCGCGGGAGTGGCAGAAGAAGCCGGAGAGGGTCTGCGGCGACCTGCGGAGGACGCGGCGGTCGGAGCAGAGCGCGCGCCACGACCTCGACACGCACCTGAAGCGGCAGAGCGATCTGTACGGCACCCGCGGCAGGACCATCTTCGCGAGAAGGTCGGCGGGGAGACTCGCCGCAGGCCGCCGCTGCTGCTTTAGCTTCTGAATCTCCTTCCTCCTCCTCTTGGCCACCCCGCATCCGACCTGCCGCAGATGGGTCAAGAACCGGAAGGGGCTCCTCCCGGCTCTCAGGAACGGCGGGGGCCGCTGCCGCGGACGGGGTGGGGGGATCGCCGGAGGGTGCTCACGGTCCGTACAGCCGCGCTCGGGATCTCCCCGCGGCTTCGCCGAATCCACACGGGGAATTCGGAGACACGGACGGGCGAGGAGGGCAGGAAGGAGAAGGGTGAACAAAGTCAATATAAACAAAGTTGTGCTTAATTCATACACCTTTTTTTTAAAAAGTAAAAGTTCATATAAAGCATCTCAAACATAATAAAGTTTACACTGAGACCACCGATAAACCACTACTGTCGCCAGAACGAGTCGCCGACGCACTCTCCTATAGGAGCCGGCTTGACCTTGTCGATGCCAGCCGGGAAGTTTTCGTGCACATGCCCCTAAGGACCGGCGTCCTAAAGCCGCAGTCGTCGCCGTTAAACCCTTGCATATATCTGAAGCAACCGGCAAAAAATTTCACCACACGACAAGAGACCCCAACCTTATGGCCCCAAGGAGACGACATGAATCTACGCTGAAGCTCTGTCAACTACATACAGACGGACGAACTCAAGTAGGATCGGAGCCCGGCAGACAAACTGAAAAAAAAACATCGCCTTCATCCAAGGTCATCAAGCTAAGAAGGTTCCATGAAGATGACCGAGATGGTAAAATTTCCACTAAGAATATTGGGAAAAATAATGAGCTCTATGATGTGCCCTCAAAGCTACGCTGATAATGTTCATACAAAACTTGTTGATGAGCATGCTACAATAGAGGGAATTTGGCCTTCATAAGATGGATGTTAAAGTACCGATTTGACGATGAAACAATTGGTATCATAGAAGGTTTTTTCTTTTTTGAGGGAAAGTATCATAGAAGGTTTGACCCTCAAATTTGAGGAGCTAAAGTCTTTGGAAAGGGCAAGAGATCCTCTAAATTCACCATAAAAGTAACTTGGCCTTTATAAAATAATGTTGCATAGGTTGTATGTAAGGAATACAACTTCCTTCACAATATGAGTTTTGCCCCAAATTCAGTTTGGAACCTGAATCCGAACCAAACCCAGTCAATAGGAGCTTTGCTACAACAATTGGCAATTTACATAGGGTTTACAGGCTGGGTGCCCAGCCCACCAGTTAAATTCAGAGGGGAAGGGGGCGGTTAATTAGGAGTAGGTTATTTAGCCCAATTAAATCTGGACAAGTCAGCTTTCGTAAAGTTCCATTGGTTTAGTCCGTGTGTCTAGCATTTTTTGAGTCAATAGTTAGATCTTGTCACGATCATTCCCTTTTGCCATGTCAAAATCTAAATTATGAGGGAAACTACTCCATTACAGCTTGGTGGATGGTGTGTCGGCGTATAAAAGGTTCAAACGTGTTCCCCGTCAAGGCATAAGACGTAGGAGCAGATGCAGACGTTATGAACGTTTTGACAAAAGCTCGGTATGATGACTACTTGATAGTTTAGTGCACCATGCTTAACGGCTTAGTATCGGGACTTCAAAGATGCTTTGAACGTCATGGACCATATCAGATGGTCCAGGAGTTGAAGTTAATATTTCAAGCAAATACCCGAGTTGAGAGATATGAAGTCTCCAACAAGTTCTATAGCTAAAAGATGGAGGAGAATAGCTCAAGCAGTGAGCATGTGCTCAGATTGTCTGGGTACTACAATCACTTGAATCAAGTGGGAGTTAATCTTCCAGATAAGACAGTGATTGGCAGAGTTCTCTGGTCAATATCACCAAGTTACTAGAACTTCGTGATGAACTATAATATGCAAGGGACAACGGAAACGATTCCCAAGCTCTTCGTGATGCTGAAATCGACGAAGGTAGACATCAAGAAAAACATCAAGTGTTGATGGTTGACAAGACCACTAGTTTCAAGAAAAGGGCAAAGGGAAGAAGGGGAACTTCAAGTAGAACGGCAAGCGAGTTGCTGCTCAAGTGAAGAAGCCCAAGTCTGGACCTAAGCCTGAGACTAAGTGCTTCTACTTCAAAGGGACTGGTCACTGGAAGTGGAACTGCCCCAAGTATTTGGTGGATAGGAAGGATGGCAAAGTGAACAAAGCTATATTTGATATACATGTTATTGATGTGTACTTTACTAGTGTTTATAGCAACCCCTCAGTATTTGATACTGGTTCAGTTGCTAAGAGTAGTAACTCGAAACGGGAGTTGCAGAATGAACAGAGACTAGTTAAGGGTGAAGTGACGATGTGTATTGGAAGTGGTTCCAAGATTGATATGATCATCATCGCACACTCCCTATACTTTCGGAATTAGTGTTGAACCTAAAATAAATGTTATTTAGTGTTTGCGTTGAGCATGAATATGATTGGATCATGTTTATTGCAATACGGTTATTCATGTAAGTTAGAGAATAATTGTTGTTCTGTTTACATGAATAAAACCTTCTATGGTCATACACCCAATGAAAATGGTTTGTTGGTTCTCGATCGTGGTGATACACATTTTCATAATATTGAAGCCAAAAGATGAAAGGTTAATAATTATAGTGCAACTTATTTGTGGCACTGCCGTTTAGGTCATATTGGTGTAAAGCGCATGAAGAAATTCCATACTGATGGACTTTTGGAATCACTTGATTATGAATCACTTGATACTTGTGAACCATGCCTCATGGGCAAGATGACTAAGACTCCGTTCTCCGGAACAATGGAGCGAGCAACTGACTTATTAGAAATAATACATACTGATGTATGCGATCCGATGAGTGTTGAGGCTCGCGGCAGGTATCGTTATTTTCTGACCTAAACAGATGATTTGAGCAGATATGGGTATATCTACTTGATGAAACATAGGTCTCAAACATTTGAAAAGTTCAAAGAATTTCAGAGTGAAGTGGAAAATCATCGTGACAAGAAAATAAGGTTTCTACGATTTGATCGCGGAGACAAATATTTGAGTTACGAGTTTGGTCTTCAATTAAAACAATGTGGAATAGTTTCACAAATTCGTGCCACCTGGAACACCACAGCATAATGGTGTGTCCGAACGTCATAACCGTACTTTATTGGATATAGTACAATCTATGATGTTTCTTACGGATTCACCACTATAGTTTTGGGGTTATGCATTAGAGACAGCCGCATTCACGTAAAAAAAAGGGCACCATCTAAGTCCGTTTGAGACGACACCTTATGAACTGTGGTTTGGCAAGAAACCAAAGTTGTTGTTTCTTAAAGTTTGGGGTTGCGATGCTTATAAGAAAAAGTTTCATCCTGATAAGCTCAAACTCAAATCAGAGAAATGTGTCTTCATAGGATATCCAGAGGAGACAATTGGGTACACCTTCTATCACAGATATGAAGGCAAGATATTCATTGCTGAGAATGGATCCTTTCTAGAGAAGGAGTTTCTCTTGAAAGAAGTGAGTGGGAGGAAAGTAGAACTTGATCAGGTAACTGTACCTGCTCCTTTATTGGAAAGTAGTTCATCACAGAAATTTGTTCCTGTGACTCCTACACCAATTAGTGAGGAAGCTAATGATGATGATCATGTAACTTCAGATCAAGTTACTACCGAACCTCGTAGGTAAACCAGAGTGAGATCCACACCACAGTGGTACGGTAATCCTGTTCTGGAGGTCATGTTACTTGACCATGACGAACCTACGAACTATGAGGAAGCGATGATGAGCCTAGATTCCGCGAAATGGCTTGAGGCCATGAAATCTGAGATGAGATCCATGTATGAGAACAAAGTATGGACTTTGATTGACTTGCCCAATGATCGGCGAGCCATTGAGATTAAATGGATCTTCAAGAGGAAGACGGATGTTGATAGTAGTGTTACTATCTACAAAGCTAGAATTGTCGCAAAAAGGTTTTCGACAAGTTCAAGGTGTTGACTACGATGAGAGTTTCTCACTCGTATCTATGCTTAAGTCTGTCCGAATCATATTAGCAATTACCCCATTTTATGAAATCTGGAAAATGGATAAACAAAACTGCATTCCTTAATGGATTTATTAAAGAAGAGTTGTATATGATGCAACCAGAAGGTTTTGTCAATCCTAAAGGTGCTAACAGAATATGCAAGCTCCAGCGATCCATCTATGGACTGGTGCAAGCATCTCGGAGTTGGAATATACGCTTTGATAAGTTGATCAAAGGATATAGTTTTATACAGACTTGCGGTGAAGCCTGTATTTACAAGAAAGTGAGTGGGAGCACTACAACATTTCTGATAAGTATATGTGAATGACATATTGTTGATTGGAAATAATGTAGAATTATTCTGCAAAGCATAAAGAAGTGTTTGAAAGGAGTTTTTCAAAGAAAGACCTCGGTGAAGATGCTTACAAATTGAGCATCAAGATCTATAGAGATAGATCAAGACGCTTGATAAGTTTTTTCAATGAGTACATCCCTTAATAAGATTTTGAAGTAGTTCAGAATGGAACAGTCAAAGAAAGAGTTCTTGCCTGTGTTACAAGGTGTGAAATTGAGTAAGACTCAAAGCCCGACCACAGCAGAAGATAGAAAGAGAAGGAAAGTCATTCCCTATGCGATAGGTTCTACAAAGTATGTCATGCTGTGTACCAGATCTATTGTATACCCTACCACTGAGTTTGGCAACGGAGTTCAATAGTGATCTAGGAGTAGATCACTGGACAGCGGTCAAAATTATCCTTAGTGGAGATGTGTTCGGTGAGTGTTGTTAGTTTCCCATCGTCCATGGCAGGAGGTGTGCGGTGGTGAACTGCGGCCGGCGAGAAACTTTCGAGGAAGAGGATGCAAATGGAGTCAGAAAAGGGAAAGGGATGTTTTGTCGTGCAAAAAAGGAAACCACCAAAGAGCAGTTGCTAGTCACCCGGCGGTTCCAGGCGTAGATTTTCGGAAACATGGATTTGTTTTATCTGGTTTTTTTTAAGATTTTCACTTATCTTGTTCGTTGAATTTTTTTATTCGTTGGGTGCTGCGTGCGTATTCCATCTTTGGCTATGAAAGTAGTCCTGTAAACGGTAGAACACTCAGCAGATGCATGGTCGTGCCTTTGTTGTGAAAACATTTTTTCAATTAACAATCTTCCTTGGTTCGGGAGGCACTGTTGTTATATTATTCGGTGCACAAGTGTGTGTTTAGGAAAAGTTGAAGTAAATATAGTTTGGACTTGAAAACGGAGTCCTGTTTGGTTTTGAATTGAGATATGTTTCACTAGATGGTTTGAATAAGTTTGATAACATGGTATTGCTATAGGTTTTGAATCAAAAACTGATTCTTGTTTCGTTTGATTTTTGAAAATGATTCTTTCAGTTTTTTGGTTTTTTGAATTATGATTTTTTCGCATGAATCATTCCGATAGTTCAAATAGTATTTGTTGCAAAGGATCATTCCGATGGTTGAAACAACAAGTTGAGTGTCCGTAAGAGCAACATAAGTTGCAAAAGATCATTCTGATAGTTCAAGCAAGCACATGGTCCATAATAGTTACATTACTCTACCATCCTAACTAGCAAACTTATAGTAACCAGCGTTTTACTGCTGGAGGCATCATCATGAAATGAGCGCTGACATCCTAGGAGATACACTGCTTGCTTCCATTTTAGGTGCTGGTTCCGACGGAATCTACAGAATGCGCTGAATGATGATGGACACAGTACGGTCATGGCGCTCTTTGAAAGTGATTAGAACAACGTTCTTTTCAACAAAGGATGCAGCTGATATGAAGTCTCTGAAAGAAGACTTTTCTATTACCATCCTGCCGTCATTTTTGGAGATGTAGTACGACGAAGGAGTGATGACATGGGTAGGTTCATCAGGAGCTTCAAGGGTCACCCTGCCATTGGTTGGCATGTCCACCCATCTCTTCAGTGTCGAGACAATGCTCCCCGGAATTTTCTAGAAGAAATCGAAATTAAATAGAAATTAAAATCGTTGATTTGTCACTTGGACAATAAAAGAATGGCTGAATATGGTGAGTGCACAAACATTAAGAAATTCCATATTGAAAGTAATATAATTCCTGGCATGTTCAGGTTTGTGTGTAAACAGATAAAACAACAAATTAAGAGAACAGCAAAAGTTTTGTTGTTTTAGGTTTGAATAAATAGGTTCTTTATAATTTTACATATGAGCAAAATACGTTTGGTATTTTAACAAGGACAGTTGTAACCAACCATGACGCAGTCTTTGGTGTTAGTGGGAGTCAATACGTGGACAAATGGACGGCAACGGATGAAAGTATCTCCGAAAAGGTGTTGTAGAAAGAATCGTGTCTCATCATAGGTAAGCTCAATATCCTTAGAGTAGACACAGCAGTGAACATGGTCGAAATCGTCAGAAGAAAGATCGTCGAGAGCTAGAAAAAGAAAAAGATTTTAAAGTTAATTAGATAAAGTTATATCCAACACGGGGTTAATATTATTCAGTTCGATTCATGCATATAAAATTACAGTGAAAGAAGATAAGTTTCTAATATAAAATACCTACCAACGTGGGGTAAAGGAAGCAGCCTTTTGTCATCCCGATATGTTTGTAATTCGAGATTGAGACCCTCGCCTGGTAGTTCAAATTCTATGCGGTCTCCAGCACGAAGTTCATAATCAGCCGCAAAGATGTTCCACTTAGCCCGCAGAACTTTGTGTAGTTCGCCCTATGCTTAAACAAAGCATTGTAAGACCTTCCTTCATGTGTAAGAAGGGCTGGCTCTACCTGCTGTTTACGCAATTTTCTTGCTTCTTTCTTCCTCTCTTCAATGTATTCAGCGAGAAAAGCTCTGATATTACAAGGTACATACTGGAAAAAATAGTGCAAATAACAACCTGTAAGTATAAATTTGAACTCGCGTACTATTAATGTTAAAAGTTTTCTTAAATTGGATATGAATTTTTGATAAGAATTACAGATAACAACATAGTTGTATTATAAATTAATGGATACAGATTTTTGGCATATGTTGACTAAGTTTAATTAGAACTGAAGATGCATTATAGTAATCAAGGCATAGGCAGGCAAAACTAATGGACTATATTAATCAGGGCATAGGCAGGCAAACTAATGGAAAATGAAAACACAAGGCAGGTGCGAAGAAGTGGCAGCAGGGGAACCTAGTGTAGGTGCAAGGGGGTATGAGTGACAGTGACGATTTCTACTGTGTTGTAAGCAACTAATATGTTAGTGATGCTTACTAACCATGCGGCTCCAGCAATTTTCATCAAGAATAATCTCAAACTCCTGGAGAACTTCAGGGTGTGGTTCGCAAGGGCCACCTGGTTGGCGGCAGGTACGGCAAATAATACCTAAATAATTCAGAACAACTATGTTAAGAAAACAAGAATATCATAACAATTTGAAAACAAGCTTCAACGTCGAAGGTAGACAATGACTAGCTTCAACTATGTTAGTCATATTGAAGGCAGGCAACAACTACAAATTTACCAGAAATCTTCTCATCTACTCCTTCCAGAAAAGCAGTATGACAGAGTTTATAACACTTGTTTAGATTTTCAGATGGTTTTTATATTCCTTTAGAGAATGAAGTCGTTCTACCGGATATGATGCTTCAATAACTATCAAATGAAAAACCTAAACGTAAAACGTAAATACGGATCGGAGCATGCTGCTTACGCATATGCTTTTTACCTGGGAGAGAAGAAGAACGAGGGTTGACGAACGGAGATTGGGGTAGGGGAAGCTTAGGGCAAGCACACACGGCTAGCAAATCTACGAGAGAAGCACGGCTTAGAAGTTAATCAAGAGACCCAATAAAAACTCTACAATAACTTGTTTGAAATGAGACTATGTGCGGGGAAGAAGCACGAACCCTAGAAGTAGGCGGACGGGTATGGCAGATGGGTTGTGATGGGAAGCTTAGGGCAAGCACCCACGGCCATCAATCTACGAGAGAAGCATGGCTTAGAAATTAATCGATTGTGTGCGGGTTAGAAGCACGAACCCTAGAAGCAGGCGACGGAGAAGGCAAATGAGTTGTGATGTGGCTGAGGGATTCGGAGCTTATTGAAATATAAAGGAGACGGGAGAGAGCAAGAGTAGTAATGAGTGCTTCTTGTTTTATTTTTTATTCTGCGAATGGTGTGCGTGCATTCCGAGGTGTTGTAGCGACACGAGATGTTTGACTCGTCCAGCTGCCTCCCATTATAGTTGTCCAGCTGTGCTGCCTCCCAGTGGAGTCTTTTACGTGCCTATCCTGCCTCACATACTTTTTGTGAGGCACGGTTATACATACTGAAAAGCATACTCGTGCTTCTGTGTTTTAATTTTTTAATCACATGTTTAATCAGATATGGTTGGGTGTGTCTTTAGGAGAGGAACGGTGATGATGTTATTAGATGCACGGTCGTTGTAGCAGGAGAGGCATGGTCGATACGTCGGGGGAGGCAAATTGAGGAGAGGCATGATGGTTCCTAATGAGAGGCACTTTTGTATCTGGAATGGAGTCACGGTTCGTGACTCTGTTATTGCAATTTTTTTCAAGCAGTCGTTGAACCAGGGAGCCACTGTTTTTATGTACATTGGGTTCAGGCGGGAATATGTATGATAGCGCACAGTTATTTGTATGTGAGAAGCATGGACGTGCTTTTGTTTTGGCAATGTTTTCGGTGCTATGCAGACATAGAGATGCAGGTCCGTTGATTTACCGAGGTTTGTCTTTAAGCAAAGTGGAGGCACGCGTGTGGCTTTTGTGCTGGCCGAACCGTGCTTCTATTTTTGTTCAGTCCCCGTGTAGTATTTGTACGACGGGGTCATCTTGTTTGCTTCCTCTCATTGTTCTCTCGGTCAAAAGATGTGCTGGTGACCGATGGGATGACTATTTATTGTTAGTATTCATTGTGCCAGATACCGTTCTAGAGTTAATCTAGAGGCTCCTCGATTACAACGTGGCAGCCGTGACTTTTGAAGTGCATGGTTTCATAAGCTGCAGAAGCAAAAGCGTCCATTCACACCGTTCCCGATGCAATTTAATGGGCGCATGGTATCCAAGTCGTCTCTCCCCAAGGTTAAGTAGTGGTCTATTGCGGGAGTGTATCGCTTCTTATTCTCTGCAGAGAAGTGCAGTTAGCTCCCGTCATCCTCGCCTCGTACGAGAAGCACAGTCAAACTCCATTGTCGTCTCACCCTCGCTTCCATGGACGACTTCAGGAACACTACTGAGCGTCTCTTTATAGATGCCGATGGTAATACCAAGCTCGAGGTGTTATACACCAACGAGCCCTATAAGGTGGAGGAGATTCTTACTCTCTATGAGGAATGGCTGTGTGAGGACAGGTACAAGTTTGTTGGTCTTGATCTGGAGTACACACGAGAGGATTATTTTGATCGTAGTAGAAAAGTTGCCGTTATGCAACTGGCGATGCGCAAGCATGTTCTTGTCTATCACTTGTGCAAGGCCAGGAGGGAGTGCGCTGCTCTGAAGGATTTCCTTCAGAATAAAGGTATAATTTTTGCTAGTGTCGACGTCAGGAACGATAGGGATCTTCTTGCAAACAGTTACCTCAAAATCCCAAGAGAGTGTCACATCGACCTTCAAGAGGAGCTCATGATCAAAGGAGGCAATCTAAGGGATTCCATGGCAGATTTGGCAGGAGCCGTCATAAACAAATCTTACTTGAGTATGAAGTTGTCTTTTCCACAAGGTCTGCATGACTACTGGAAATGGAAGCCGCTTTCCCTTGAACACCTGAAATATGCGGCAATTGTAAGTGAAAAATTCATTTTTTATGATTTTCTGTCTTTATATTTTTGTTTTATTGCAACAATAGTACTTTTTCCCCTTTACGTATATCTTCATTCTCATCCGCTTTTTGTTTTCGGATGGGTATGTCAGCTACGAGCTCTACCGCCGAGTTCTGTCTATGAGGGACATGATGCATCCTTGTTGTCTTCCCGACCCCACACGCCATTGATGCTTCTGTTGCAGTAGTTTTTCTCGTTACAATGATATTATTGCATGTTAATTGTTTTAGATCTTAATACCTGTGAGAAAGGATCCACATTTTATCTACCTCATCATCGCGAATCTTGCAATGCGTCGCTTCGAAATTCTGTGTCCTTATATCAATTGCGACGGTATAAAGGAACACTCAGACATTGTCATCGAAAACTTCAAGAGAGCTTACCATTCTGCTTACAACAACTATCCTCACACCATGGCCTCCTTTCATGTCAAACCTGTGCAAAGTGTATGTAACTCAGACAGAGAGTAAGTTTCTTTTAACTGTAGCTCTGCCTCATTTAAACCATGCATCTTTTTGTTCCACTACACATCCCATATCTACTGTTCACCTTCTATTCACAGACATTAATGCTCTCAATTTTCAGGGATGACAGTGCTATTTACACCATGCATTTGATGCCGCTCATTAATTTGAATAATAATTCATTTTTTATCAATAATGTAAGTTCACTCTCGTTGACAACACATCAACATACGTTCACCCCACACACCGTTGGACCGTGCAGTAGCTGCTGACGTTTTCCCAATGTGATAAACAGGTGCTCCAAGTGTATCTGTTGAGATTGGATCAGTCAGTAATTGTTTGTCAACCGCAGAGTGCGAGGCTGATGTTTCTGTTGCAGTAGGTTTTGTTGTTTCCTCCAAGAGTTTTTCCATTGGGCTTGTCAGAGAGTTGTGGTCTGCAGATCCTCCAGCAGAATTTTGGGTTTCAATCGGTGCAGAACACTCAGACGAATTTTCACCTGTCATTATAATTGCCCCGCTCTCTAGCATCTCAGTTGTTGACACAAAGGGCTCATGAACCGGCAAGCCATCAAGGCAGTTGTGCAGATGGTTATGCACTTTGTCCAAATGAATCTTGGCTTGTTCATCAATGTCCTCTTTGTTGTGGTCGATCCTGTTCACCTCCAGTAGCAACTTAATCTGGGTTGATGATTTTAGGCGTGAAGATAGATGAATTTGGGACTGTTCTTTGTCGTACGGATTCTGGGATTCTGGGTCAGGGGTATCGCAGCAACCCTTTAAATTTTCCCGGGAGTATGATGTGGCGTGAAGGACACTGGTCGAGCCACTGCTGGAAGAACTTTGACTGCTTGTTGTGCTAGAACTTGGAAGCGTAGAATATGTTGAAGGGAGTGATGAAAAAGTTTCTTTTTCATTTGAGTTGTCCTGTTGCAAGTTAAAATAAACGCCCCGGTCTCTGGTCTTGGTTTCTTTTGCACTAAGATCCCTACCAGGTGAAAGGAGCTTCTCCAATTTCTGCTCGAGAACTGGTTGAAACCGCGAGAAAAGTTCTGTGTACATTTCATTGATAACTTTGGCAATTTTCGCCTTGGCCTGGAACTGAAACAAAAACCATCAGAAATTATTAATGCCGAGAATGAAAAGAAGTTATTAATACCGAAAATGAAAAATATCTTGTGAACTACTGTATGTTCTGTCAATAATTGCAGAAAGGGCATGGAATAATGTGCGCAGAAGGACACATGATGTGCTGCGGGAAGCGCGGGTAACAAAGTCCATGAATCGTGGTGAACACATTCCTTGAAAGAGCACACCCGACGTACCTTACGAAGCATGGTTGATCTACCGCCGCAGGGAAGCAGTGCTATATTTAACACAAAAGCACAGCTAACGTACTATAGGAAGCACTTCTATATTTAACGCAAAGGCACACCTAACGTACTATAGGAAGCACTGTTAGTTTTAACGCAAAGGCACAGCTAACGTATTATATGAAGCACTTCTAGTTTTAACACAAAAGCACATCTAACGTACTATAGGAGGCACTTGTATATTTAACACAAAGGCACAGTTAACGTACTATAGGAAGCACTTTTATATTTAACACAAAAGCACATCTAACGTACTATACGAAGCACTTCTATGTTTAACACAAAAGCACAGCTAACGTCCTATTCAAAGCACTTCTATATTTAACACAAAGGCACAGCTAACGTCTTGTAGGAAGCACTTCTGGTTTTAACACAAAAGCACAGATAACGTCCTATAGGAAGCACTTCTAGTTTTAACACAAAAGCACAGCTAACGTACTATAGGAAGCACTTATGGTTTTAACACAAAAGCACAGCTAACGTCCTATAGGAAGCACTTCTGGTTTTAACACAAAAGCACAGCTAAGGTACTATAGGAGACTGTCTGGATGACCATGAAAGGACAGCTAACGTCCTATATGAAGCACTTCTAGTTTTAACACAAAAGCACAGCTAAAGTACTATACGAAACTGTCTGGATGAACACAATAGGACATGTATCTGTTTCGTAAGAGCTTAGGGAACATCATTTCAAACATAAAATCAGGTGCAGAAGCTGGAAATCACTTACGGAACAATGTTTTTCTTGAGGCACAAATTCTTCTATGTAGGCTTCTAGTCTGGGACTCATTTGGAAAAATGGCGCCTGAAAGCCAGGCGGTGGTTGGAAAGGCATGCGCCTAATGTCTTTCAGCTGCCATGTGGAAGGAAACAATTACAGTCAAGTCAAATTAATACATGGCAGCTAAGTCATTATGTTGAGTCGAAAACTTCGCCAAAGGAAAATGATGAAAAGTTGACTCACCGTGTGTTTCCCAAAAATTCCGTCCTCTGTTGACAGGCTGTCTATGTTAGAATAATTCTTAATGGCCTCTGTGTCCCACATGACAAGTCTTGCAGGAGTGTCAGGTTCCCGGTCCATAATCTTCGTATCCAGGTACTCAAAATACGTTATCTGCAAGTGGGGAAGAGGTAAAAATTAATCATGTTCTTGTAGCTGCTTGTGGGTATAAAGAAGTGTACAAGTTAGTGAAAGAACCACTGGAATCAGGAGGCAGCCACACAGGGCGCGTGCGAATCCTTTGTCCTTGAAGGTCTGGAGCGATGTCACCAGTTTCTCTGTGACAGCATTGGACCAATCATATGATGATATGTTACTTGCTGGTCCTTCTAGAGCGGCTAAGTAGTCGGGGCTAACGCAATCATATGTCGTTGGGCATAGAAATACTGCTGTTGCAAACATCACGAAAACCCGTTGAAACACGTCTCCTGTCAGCTCTGGGGTTATGAGATCAGTTAACTCTCTGATGTTTGGAGCGTGCCCAGCACACCGAGTTTCAGACTTAACCTGACATTTGAAAGCTTCTGAGCATTTTCTAGGGATAATCTGCCCGCCCAGTGGAATTCCTAAGATCCGGTGCATGGTGTATGAGTTGATAAGGAATCTGTATCCACTAGGCAGTATGAAACACCTGGAAGGGCAATCAAAATAGCGAACAAGCCAGCGAACGAAACACCTTGGAAGCTCACGACAGCGCAGATCTAGAAGGTATCCAAAACCAATATCTCTCACAAGCTACTTTTGTGGTTCTGTTAGCTTTTCACAGACAGTAATGAATTTCTGGAAGCTAAGTTTTGTGCTGAACTCTTCTTCGTATTCACCCATTGCAACAGCTCTGTGGACAAAGATAAGAAATGACCTTTAGCAAATGTATTGTTGAACCACATGCTTTTCTGGCAGAAGCTTACATATAAATGCCGAGTCAGCAAAACAGAGACAAATATTTAAGCCGTGATTAAAAATGCAGCTAGAATGAGAGGCATTGATTTCCAAAGAAATTTCAACGACACATGCGACATGCATGATAAAAAACACCTACTTCGAGGCAGCAAGCTGCTTCTTTGTCTTGTACTCCTCAACAAGCTTTTTGTGCGCTGCACGTTTTAACTCGATCCTTAGTCTCTCTGTCTCTAGTTGGTCATGAACCATGAAATCTTGGGTGACAATCTCCGTGTCATCGACAGACTGAGACTGAGACTCCGACAGCTGTGGGGTGGAGTCCATCTCATCGAACTCTACATAAGAGGTCATGAGACGTCATCATTACTAGGTCAGCTATGTAAGACAGTTGTTAGCAGTCCATGTGAGACCATCATCAATAGGGTGGTTAGCTAAGACGGATTCTAACTCTGAGTTAGTAACTGCTGTGCAAAAACGGACGTAACACTACTGGAATCCACTTATTTGCCGTCTGCCACCTCTTTGCCGTCTGCTGGCTGATGGCAAAGAAGGTCTTTGCCGTCAGCCACAAGAAAACAGACGACAAAGATGTGGCTGATGGCAAACGAAGTCTTTGCCATCAGCCAGTTCTTTGCCGTCCGCTGACTGACGGCAAAGAATCTTTGCCGTCCGCTAGCAGACGGCAAAGAGGTGGGTGGGTCCAGTTATTGTTTAACCAACTCAAGCCCACCGGCCCCACCTCTTTGCCGTCCGCAAGCGGACGGCAAAGAAAATTTGCCGACCGTTGGCAGACGGCAAAGAGGCGGCTACGTTAACGGCCGTCCCGCCCCGTCTCTTCTCCCCACTCTCCCATTCGTCCCCACCACACCCGCGCCGCCGCCGCCGACCCCGCCCACACCAGCCCGTGCCGCCACCCCGCCGGCCGCCCCACCGCCCCACACCCCTCCCCTGTGGCGCCCCGACCTCCACCGCACCGCACCCTCGCCGCCTCTTCCGCATCGCCCCGCCCACACCAGCCCGTGCCGCCGTCGCCGACCCCGTCCGGCGTAGCCGGCCTCCCCGCCGCCCCGCACCCCTCCCCAACCTCCATCGCTGCCCCGCCGCTCCTTCCACGTCGGCCAGCCGCGCCGCGGCCGTCCAGTCCCCGTACCGCCGCGCCCGTCCCCGCCCCCGACCCCCGACCAACCGCCGCTGCCGCTGCAGCCGCGGGTCGACCGCCCCCCGAGGAGCGCCGCCCATCGCTGCCCCTCCCCTCCCCATCGCTGCGCCGCCTCGCTGCCGCCCCGTCGCCGCCCCCTCTCCGACCCGTCGCCGCCCCCCACGGTGAGCCCCTACCATTTCTTTTCTGTTTTTTTGTTTTTCTTTTCTGTTTAGATAAGGTTTTTTAGTTTAAGTTTTTTCAGTTTAGAATTAATTAGTTTAGCTTAATTAGTTTAATTAGTTAAGGTTTAATTAGTTTAAATAGTTTAGTTTTAATTAGTTTAGGTTTTTAGTTTAGGTTTAGGTTATATAGTTAGCTAGATTAGATTAATTAGATTGGATTATATTAGACTAGTGTTAGGTTTTAGTTAAATAGTCATAATTAAAGGAAGTGAAAAAAGATGAAAAAAGAAGACGAAAAGTAGAATAAGTAGAAGGGGGAAGAAGAAGAAGAAGAAGAAGAAGAAGAGGAGGAGGAGGAGGAGGTGGAGAAAGAAGAAGAAGAAGAAGAAGAATAAGACGGGGGATGAGAAGAAGTAGAAGAATGAGAAGAAGTAGAAGTAGTAGAAGAATGAGAAGACCCCCTGACCCCCCAACCCCGACACCACACCCCGACACCCGACCCCGACTCCACCCCGACACCCGACCCCCTGACCCCGACACGACATCCCGACCCCGAAACAGCACCCCGGCCCCGACACGGCACCCCGACACCAACACGACACCCCGACCCCCGACACGACACCCCCAACACCCCGACCCCGAGACCCCGACCCCGACCCCGACCCCGACACCCCGACCCCGAGCCTGACCCGACACCGACACGGCACCCCGACCCCGACCCGGCACCCCGACCCGAGACCCCGACCCCGACACGGCACCCCGAGACCGACACGACACCCCGACCCCCGACACCTCCCGAAAAGGTGTTCTTTGGCCTTCCAGAAGCCGACGGGGTCATATATTTGTGAATTATTAGTTAGGTCATATATCTTTCGATTTTGTTATGAAAAACATCATATATAATTGTGTTGATCGGGTAGTTTTAAATGTGCAGTTGTTTCGTCGCTGCGAGGTTTGGTGTTCGACGACCTCGCCGTGCGTTTGACGAGCTCTGCCCCTTCGTTCGTGGGTGAGCACAAATTACATGTCCTCCTCCCCCATTAATTATTTGATCTATTCCGATGAAACTTGATAGCTAGCTATATATGTGTCTTGAATCATCAGTATGCGTAACCAATATGTGTCTCCCGTTCGAAAGCGTCATAGTTATAAATATGCATGCATTTGCATATTTATAACCTTGATTCTTTCGAATTGTCCAACGCTATCCATGGAAAGCCCGAGTATGTTTAGATTGGGTTCGTTTTCCCATATGCTTTGCTCCGGATCCGACGCATAAATTTCGTCAGTGCCTCCCCTGTTGTTCTCCGGGTACACATCCTCTCTGTTTATTGCAGAGACGTGTATCAGGAGAACAGCGGGGAGGTGCTGCCGAAATTTTGCGTAGGATCCGGAGCATAGCCTGGGAAAATGAACCCAATCTAAACATACTCGGGTGGGATTAGGACCTATCATTACCTATTAGAGTGTAGGTTGCATGGACGTAATAAAATTGACAAAGTAGATCAACTGATGAATATATACATGGTGAATTATATATATATATTTGTTGTGTGTCTAGTAGCTCTGAAAGTCAAGATGAGTGATCGTGCGTGGATGTACACCGGTCACACTGGTCAGAACAAATGGAGCACTGAATGGTTCACAAAAACCAAGGGGTTTGTGCGAGCCGCATTTGCAAATGGCCAGAGGAAAACCTGGTGCCCCTGTTTATGGTACGGCAATTGGGAAAAGAGGACAGAGGCTGAAATGGGCAAACACCTGCAGAAGAGTGGTTTTACGCCCGATTATACGGTGTGGACATTTCATGGTGAGTCTGCCCAATGTGACCGAGCTGAGGTGGATCGTCGTCGCACCGACGAGCATGGTACCGGGATGGAAAACATGGTGCAAGACTTTGATGATGCTCGGGATTCGGACGAGGAGATGGAGGAATCTGCAAAGGCCTTCAATGAAATGTTGGAGTCTTCAAAACGTCCGCTCCATGAGCACACTGAGCTTTGTCAGTTGGATGCTATCTCACAAGTAATGGCTCTGAAGGCTCAGTTCAACTTGGGCAGAGAATGCTACGATGCAATGATGACAGTATTTGGACGCTTTCTACCCAAAGGCCATGTAATGCCTGCAAACCTGTACCAGTCGGACAAAATCCTCCGTGCACTAAAGATGCCCTATGATAAGATACATGCCTGTGAGAAAGGATGTGTCTTGTTTAGGCTTGACTATGCGGACTTGAACTATTGTCCCATTTGCAAGTCTTCCAGGTATGTTGTGGTAGACAACGGTATGGGTGAGAAGACACAGACCAAAATCCCCGTTAGTGTTCTTCGGTATATGCCAATCGTACCAAGACTTCAACGTCTTTTCATGGTCGAAGAGACGGCCAGACAGATGACATGGCACAAAACGGGCAAAAGAACCGAACTAGATGCAGATGGGAATCTGATGATTGTACACACATCGGATGGTGTTGCGTGGAAATTTTTTGATGAATTACATGGTGACAAAGCTGCAGATCCGAGGCATCCTCGAGTCAGCATCAGTACGGATGGGTTCAGTGTGTTTGGTATGACGGCAGCCCAATACAGTTGTTGGCCCGTATTTGTCTTTCCACTCAATCTCCCCCCCGGACAGATTATGCAAAGAAAGAACATTTTCCTGACGTTGATAATTCCAGGGCCCAACTATCCGGGGAAAAATATGAATGTGTACATGCAACCGCTTAAGGACGAATTGCAAGAAGCCTGGGATAATGGGTTCAAGACATACGATGCCTATAGCAAACGGAACTTCATAATGCGTGTCTGGTACATGTACTCGACGCATGACTTGCCGGCGTATGCGCTATTCGTTGGCTGGTGTGTGCATGGAAGGTTCCCGTGCCCCACATGCAAGGGAGCTCTTGAGTTTTGTTGGCTTCAGGCCGGTTGCAAGTTTTCTTGCTTCGACATGCATAGATAGTTCCTGAATCCTCGCCATAAGTTCAGGAAAGACAGGAAGAACTTCATCAGAGGTAGAGTTGTCAAAAACTCTGCACCACCTGCATTGACAGGCCAACAGACCCTGGATCAGTTAAACGCTCTCGAGCCAGATCCAGAGCGTCCAGGGTACTTCAAGGGGTATAATTCTAAGCACGCCTGGACTCACAAAACATGCTTATGGGATCTGCCTTACTTCAAAGACCTCCTTTGCCCACACAACATCGACGTGATGCACACTGAGAAGAATATCGCCGAGGCACTTTTTGGTACATTGTTCGGCATAGATGGGAAGTCAAAGGATAATACTAAGGCTAGAGTCGATCTGGAGGCGCTATGTGATAGGCCGTTACAAAACATGAAAGAACCGAAAGGAAAGCAGAACTAGACGAAGCCAAAGGCATGGTTCAATCTTGGAAGGCCAGCTATGAGGGAAATTATCTTGTGGGTGAAAATGCAGTTGATGTTCCCCGATGGGTATGCAGCGAATCTACAGAGGGGAGCCAGTCTTGATAAATTGAAGATATTTGGTCTCAAGAGTCATGATTGGCACATATGGATTGAGCGGGTAATGCCGGTGATGTTGCGTGGCTTCATCCCTGAGGATGAATGGCTAGTACTGGCAGAACTCAGCTATTTCTTCCGTGTTCTTTGTGCGAAAGAACTATCGCCTGGCGTGCTAGAAGAAATGGAAGAGTTGGCGCCGGAGTTGATATGCAAGTTAGAGAAGATCTTTCCACCGGGCTTCTTTAATCCAATGCAACATTTGATTTTGCATCTCCCGACCGAGGCAAGATTGGGGGGGCCCGTGCAAAATCGTTGGTGCTACCCAACTGAGAGGATGCAGAAGACGCTTCGACAAAAATGTAAAAATAAACGTAGAATTGAAGCATCGATGGCTGAGGCATTCATCACTGAGGAGGCGGCAAACTTCGTGACAGCACACTACGAAGCCAAAAATCATCATTTGCATAATCCGAAGCCTCGGTACAATGCTGACGACCCTAAAAAGGGTGGATCCAACCTCAGCCTATTCAAAGGGAATCTCGCACCAGCCAGTGTTTCAAATCCAGTATCTTTGGATAACGAACAATGGCAGACCATTTCGTTGTATATCTTCAACAACCTGATAGAAGTGCGGCCGTACATCGAGTAAGTTCTCGGTACATAGTTTCGCAACTTCTATTTCCTTTGAACTGCTCTTATTCCTGGATATTTCATACAGTCGATACGTTGCCTTATTCTCGTATGGAGCGGTGATCCAAAAGGATTCTGTCGAAGAGTATGAGCTTCTCGCAAAGCAAGGAGGCGGCTATCCCGGTTTCATCTCTTGGTTCAAACAAACGGTAATTTCTATTAGACTTGTAGGCTAATTTGTAGGCGGCTATCCCGGTTTCATTCGCTAATTTGTGTGTAATGCAACAATCCTTTCATATTAAACTTGTAGGCTAATTCAGAGTCTATGGACGCCGAATTGAGACAAGTCGCTAATGGTTTTGACTATAAGGTCCGTTCATTTGACAAATACGACATCAACGGGTATCGCTTCCGTACCTATGGCAAAGAGCTATCTATGGCCGACCGAAAGTCTACAAATTGTTGTGTATCTGCTATCGGCGAAGGAGGTACCGAGTATTATGGGAGAGTTGAAGCGATTTATGAACTTCTATTCTATGGTGAAAACCCACCGAATGTCGTAGTCTTCAAATGTTATTGGTTTCAGCCGAAGGAGACTAGAAGGACTCATGAACATATAGGGCTAGTTGAAATCAACCAAAGCACCCATTTAGATGTTGCTGATGTCTATATTACGGCTCAACAGGCGACCCAAGTATTCTATCTACCGTGGGCCTGCCAAACTAATCCAAATCTGAAAGGTTGGGATGTCGTTTATGAAGTGCCGCCACGTGCTAGACTATCTCCCCCAAAGGAAGAGGATTATGAAACTCACATTAACCCAGACACATATGAAGGAGAATTCTTCCAAGAGACACGTCTTTCCAAAAAGCGTTTCAAGAACCGCTATACTTCACCCCCAAAACATTGAAGTAGACAGCGACAGTGAATCCGACATCACCCCAGAGGAGGAACAAGAAGAGCCGGAACAAGAAGAGGTTACTGCTGCGGATGACCTGTCATTGCTTGACCGATTACGTCAAGGTGGCCTTCCACATGTTGATGCCACTTAACCCTATGAGCCCGTCACTGATTATAGTGATGATGATGATTATGCATTTATTCATGATACTGATCGAGATTATTAGTAGTGTCAGGTATTAAATTTTTTAATGTTGTACTTGATGATGATACACTTAAGTGATACACATATTATTATTCATGTCGGTCTTTTTTTTATGTTGTACTAATTTCGTTTACTGTTTGTCATGGCAGGTGTTGAAAGATGGTGGGCGCTGGTCGGGAGCGCGCCAAGGCCCCTTCTTCGTCGGTGCGTGGTCTGAGGTATTCGATTCCAGACGCACCTCTCCGCTGAGCGTTGCTGGACAGTATGTCCACACCGCCGGGCCCTTCTTCGTCGACCGCGGTGCCCAGCAGGGGACGAGGTAGGAAGAGAGGAGGTGGGGCACGTGGTCGCGGGAGAGGAGGTAGGGTGACTGCTACGGCGCCTTCCTCGCCGCCACCCCCAGCTGTTTCACCCGATCACGTGACTGCTAGGGTGGACTCGTCCGAGGAGGAGGCTACACAGACTCCGGTCCACGAGCCTCCGGTCCACGGGTCTTGGGCCCACGAGCCTCGGGTCGACTGGCCTTCGGCCCACGAGACCCCGGAGGAGCACACGTCCGGATGGGGTACCTGGCCGGATCAGCCCGAGGAGCCGAGTGGCCATGCTGATGATGGCGGGGAGCCGACTGATCTTGAGGAGGAGGGGGGCACCGTCTACCAGCGTGGTGCTACACGGCTCCCGTCCGTGCCGGCGACCCGCGAGCAGAGGTGGTTGATTTTCCCTGATGGGGAGAGATACGTAAGTGCATTTAATATTTTTGTACCTTCTGCATTCACGTTTCTTCAAATAACTAATGCGTTGGCCTTGTCATGCTGCAGGGGTTGGGACCACCATCATAGTGTCCGCCGGCCCAACTCCGTCCTTGGAGTTCTTTGCCGGCAAAACTTCCCGGGGTCTGTCACGTTGCCTGGTGAGGGTCGGCTTCCAGAGCTTGGATTGAGCTGGGAGCACTACGTGGCTGCCCTGGCCCCGCCGGATGTCATTATCGATGGTGTCGTGTGCGACACGAGGGTAGACATGGTGATCAGGACGTTCTGGGTAATTTCTCCTTTACACATTTAAAAATCTTCAACTAGCTAGTTATTAATTGTACTAATCAATATTGTCTCATTTGATTGCAGACATTCTACAGGTGTGAGGAGGGATACGAGGAGGACGCGGCAAATGTTATCCAGAACGTCTGCAAGCGCCTACTCCAGAACTTACGGCACGAGGCTCGGGTGCAGGCTGTTCGAGACTACTACGCCTTGCGTGGTATCAAGAAGACCAAGCCGGCGTGCCGCGATAAGTTCCTGAGTAAGGAGCAGTACATGAAGGTAATTCTTAAGGCCTTCTACTTAAGTTCCTTCATTTAGTAATTCTTAGCCGTAGCGCTCAAGTTTCTATTTGCTAACTTAGGCGCCTCCGAGATGGTGTGCGGATCGGATGGATTGTTGGGAGGTGTTGGTCGATGAGTGGTGCTCAAAAGAATGGCTAGCCCTCCACAACGAGGCCAAGGACAAACGTGCCCAAATGGAAGGTGTGCCACACCATCAAGGCAGCTCCAACTTATATCAGTTCGGGCGCAACTGGGTATGTGGTTTGCTTCATGATTCATGCAATTCATTCATCATGCTAGCTTGAGCCCTTTAATTACTAATTTTCATTGTTTCTCTCTTTCAGGCACGCTACAATAAGGCGGATAAGGTGCCAGAGGTGTACGACCTGTATGCCATGGCCCACACTGCCTCTTTCAAGAAAGTCAAGGCTTTCTCTCAGTCTGACCTCGATGATGCAAACAACTTCACCAACATCTCCTCCCACAACAAGCTTGTGAGATATAGAGATGAGGGGAAGGCGAGGAAAGGGGAGGACTTTAACCCGAGCCAAGGTCCCATCGATCCAGAGCTGGTGATGATATCTGGTGGCGGGAGGTCCCATGGCTCCATAGCCATTGGAGATGGACTTATCCGTTGTCCTAGCACTCTCCCGGAGATCAAGGCGCGCCAGTCGAGCTCCGCTCCTGAGATAAGGCCTCGTGAACGGCCAGTGCAACTCGCCATCAAGGTTAGTGATACGTACTCAGTTATCTTTCTCCATTACATTGTGTGCGCTTCCATCAATGATTACAAATGGTCATGTGAGTGGTGTTGCAGGCTGCTATACAGACTGAGAGAGATAGAACGGAGAAACTTCTGGCGGAGGCGGCGGAGAGGCAGCGGGAGATGGAGGAGAGGACGAGGAAGATGATGGAGGAGGAGAGGGCACGGAATGACATGCAGGCAAGGGCCATGTACGAGCTCCTTGTGGTAAGTTTCTTCTGCAGATTACTTGCTAGTCTTAACATTTGAGTCTCATTACTAACTAGTATGACTCTGTTGTGAAAACCAAATGTGCAGTCTGTGTGCGAGAAGTCCGGTCAGCCCGCTCCACCGATGCCAGTGATTGCTCCTGGGAGCACGGTGAGTTTAATTTGAATGGACATTACTTGCTAGTCTTAACATTTGAGTGTCATAATGCTAACGAGACATTGGAAATGATCTTTGGTGCAGCTTAACTCCAGAAACGCATCGCACGATCCTTCTCCAGGTAGCGGCACTAGCCACCCCGCTCCTACACCTCCCTGATCACACTAAGTTTCTCTAGTGTTTTGCTTAACAAATGCATAAAGACCTAGACTTAGCTTTATTTCCTCCAATATGCTTACCATAATGACCTAGAGTTAGCTTCTTTTCCTCCAAAATGACCCATTTTACCTAGGTTAGCTTATAAATGATGCAGTTCATCCAAGTTAGCTCAAAAGTGACCCATTTTACCTAGATTAGCTCCTAAATGATCCATTTTACCTACGTTAGCTTTAAAATGGCCCATTTCACCTAGGTTAACTCCAAAATGACCCATCTTACCTAGGTTATCTCATAAACGATCCATTTCAACTAATTTAGCTCATAAATGATCCATTTGACCTAAGTGAGCTAAAAAACAATCCATTTCACCTAAATTAGCTCTTAAATGATCCATTTCACCTAAGTTAGCTCAAAAAGATTCATTTCAACTAAATTAGCTCATAAATGATCCATTTCAACAAAGTTAGCTCAAAAAGATCCATTTCAACTAAATTAGCTCATAAATGATCCATTTCAACAAAGTTAGCTCAAAAACGATCCATTTCAACTAAGTTAGCTCATAAATGATCCATTTGACCTAAGTGAGCTAAAAAATGATCCATTTCACCTTAGTTACCTCAAAAACGATCCATTTGACCTTAGTTAGCTCATAAACGACCCATTTCAACTTAGTTAGCTCATATATGATCCATTTCACGTAAGTTAGCCCATAAATAACATACTCTTCTTGTTCTAGTCTTCTTCTTGTTCTAGTCACCTATTTATAACTTTCTTATTTTTCATTTTGCAGATTTCATTCACTTGACGAAAGCTTGCATAGATGGAGTGCTCCTTATCCCTTTCTCTGTTTCTTTTGTATCGCTGAACTATGCATGTATCTTGGTAGTTGGATGAACTATGCTATGTATGATGGAACTTGGTAGTTGGATGGAACATATGTGATGGAACTATGTATGATGGAACTCTGCATGTTGGATATCTATGTGATGGAACTATGTCATATACATCATATATATCTTATATGTTTGCTGTGAAATATATTTGTATATGTCATATATATTTGTGATGAAAATTGTTGGATTTAATAAAAAACAGAAAAAAGAGCCAATATGCAGGCTCTTTGCCATCTGCCACCGACGGCAACGGGCTCTTTGCCGTCTGCCACCGACGGCAAAGAGGCCACGTGGCATCTAGCTGTGCTTCCTGGGAGCTGACCCATTTAGTCAATTTGCCTACAGTGGCAGACGGCAAAGAGTAAAAGAGTTTGCCGTCAGCGGCAGACGGCAAAGGCCTGCCATGTGGTGACGTGTAGATGACATCATACGGTGGACGGCAAAGACACTAGAAAATTTGCCGTCCGCTGGCGGACGGCAAAGGCCTGCCGTTATCCACTTAACGGACTGAGAGCACAAGTTTTGCCGTCCGCTCTCTTTGTCGTCCGCCGCAGACGGCAAAGGGCCTTTGCCGTCAGCCGCCAGGAAGCAGACGGCAAAGCAGCTGTTTACCGTAGCCTACTTTGCCGGAGCCTTTTGCCGTCCGCCGTTCGTGCCTTTGCCGTCCGCCGTGGCAGACGGCAAAATAGCTGTTTCCTGTAGTGTAAGTCCTTTGGATCTCTTCTATAGATTGCGGATCTATAAAAATAATTTTACATGTGTCCTCATGTTAGGGATCAGAATAGTGAATTTTGACTGCAGTTTCATTGAGCTCTACAACTAATATAATCTGTGGTCACGAGAGTGCTTAAGTTTTGCATGGCTAGAGATATAACTCAACTTAGCAAAACCACGGCGCAAGCATGCAGTTGGCATGATTAAAGTGAGGTCAGCTGAGTCCTAATTTTAAATCCATAACCCTTCTGCTGTTAAGACGGCGCAACAGTTTGAGCACGGACCAGCTGAAGATAATTGGATCCGGAACCGATATTCAAATCGCGCCCCACCTGCTGTGTTGCGCACATGCGGTGTGTACGCAGCCCGCGGAATTGCTAGCACCAGTAATTTATTTTGTTCAAACGTTGAATCGGTGGCATAATCATGGTGAGGATGCAATGGATTACCTGAACAGGAGATCCATGGCGAGTGAGATGAAGGAGGCCGATAATTTTTCGGTGACGAGCGAACTCTGCGGAGGGATCAGGATTGGCTTTCCTTTGGAGAGCCAGAATATGCCTCGCCTGTCGCCACCGATGCTAGATGGAGAGAGATCTGGAACTCATCTGTGGACGGCCCCACAAGTTAGTCAAATACTTGGAGGAACTATTTGAGAGCCCGCATGTCAGTATGAGTTTGAAGTCCACGTACCACATTTTCTCACCCCAGATGGAGGTACTCCTCGTAGGACTCATATAAGGCCGACCCCACAAGTTAGTGAGAGACTTAGAGGAATTAGTAACTGAGAGCCCACTTGTCAGTGTCGTCGACAGTCAAGTGACTTTCGTTAGGTTTCATGGTTATCTTTGTGTTAAGTGTTGCACAAGCAAATTAGCATCAGAGGATCTCACTTTGGTTGAGGTTGTAGTTTAATTAAAAATTAATATATGTATATATTTATATATGTCACTTATATAGAACTAAAAATATATCTCTCTTGCGTTGTAAGTGTAAAAGGTTAGTAAGAAAGATTGAGATCGACTTCGAAATGTTTCAACACTGATACTGCAGGTTTATAACCTTTATATTTATTTCGTCTCTTTTTCGGGCAGATGTTCAGGAGTGCGTCATCTAGTCAGGACAACAGGGACGGTCGGTCTTTGAACGACATCAGCAAGGATTATGGGAGGCAGGTAATAGTAAGGCAGTTGAACATTAGTGTTTGGTCTTTTATTTCTGGGACGTTTGCTGTCAACAACAACAAAAATGATTTATATATCCTGGATGAATGATGTAATATCTATTTATCCTGTGCATCTACTCTGCAGTTGAGTATAGAAAGGTGGAAGAAAAAAATTACTAGAAAACGAGAAGAAGATCAAGGATGCAGATGCTGCCAAACACGCACATGCCATGCAGGCTGGAATAATTGGAGTCAAGAGTGAGATACAAGTTCTTGGCAAACGTCCCAACCAGGAGCATGGTGTGCAACAGACACCTGCGAAGAGGAGCATTCTAAGCAGCAGAGACTCCACTAAGCAGATTGTGCAGGTAACGGCGAAAACTTGAAACGCTGGTTTTAACGTACGTGGAAGTTTTACTCGCACATGCCTCTAATTATTTTTTGGTTTGAAGACACAGATGCCCACAAAGGCGCAGAGTGGGCGTTGTGACGGCCCAGCGTTTGTAGGCGGTCATAATGAAGAGGTACAGGGTAACAGAATTTCCTTTGATGCAAGCAGAAGGATCATTGGCAACAAAAGCATTGGTGTTCAAGGATTCGGTACGGTTTGCACAAGCAAGAAGAGCCCAACGACAAAATCCAACATAGGAGCAATAAACTCTACCATACAGCAATACAGGTGACAGCATATACAAACGTCCAACAACATTTAAAGCAAATGTATATTTTTTTGTGAGCAATTTTTTCTTTGTTTTCGTCTGCTATATTTAAATTGTAGTATCTTCCACACGCAGGTGTACGAACAAGGAAGCAAGTATCGTGGTAGTCCACGGATCGATGAAAACATAAGGCAAGGTCCTTTGAAAGGATCACCTGTGGCGTTCAACACGAGGGGTCCTTCCAAAGGATCTCCGATGGCATTCAGAATCGTCAGCGAAATCACCAATGCACGGAGGTTGTCGCCAAGTTTTGCTGGACAAGAGAGGCATGGGAAAACAAAGGTGACGTCGGAACTATGCTTTTTCAATTCAACACACAAACAGTTTTATGGAAGAACAGGGTAAAGTGCAAAACAGGAGGATGGCTGTATCTGCAGTTGTTCTTTTGTATACGATGTTGTTGTGCCTCTCCGGTTATGGTGTAAACAGAAGCACATCTGTGCCTCTTTGTGCAGATGTGTGTGTAGCATGGTCACATTCGTGCTGCTGGGTGTAATGTGAACAGTGCATCTGGTGTACCGCTTATACTCAGTGAAGAGGCACGGGTCTGGTTTTGGTATACCAGATGAGCCCTGATGAGTCATATAAATCTTTTGTTTAGAAATTAAAAAAATGCATATGCTGCTCTGGACATCTAATTCTGTTTCGTGCCATGTGTTCAGGATTTGGCGGAGGGGATAACAGATGAGGCAAAGAAATATCATAGTTCTCCATCCATTTCGAAGGAAACGCAACGTTCACAGCAGCAAGTATCGTACAGCGCTAGCACGGATTGCATGGTAGAAGCAGCACAATCCCTTGGTTGCATGAGTGCCGGAGAAACAGGTAGCAGCATTGCACAATGCAACAGTGGAGAGGCAGACTCATTTATGGATTTGACCGTGCCATGCAGAAACGACGCTGCTGCGTGTGACAAACAACAGAGCAGCAGCAGCTCTGCTGTAAGTGGACCTGTGGTTGGCGATGAAACTGATGTCGTCAGAAGTGAATGCGATCAGACGAACGAAGACACGGTAGACAGAATCATAATGGCGCCGCCGACCATTGTAGAGAAAGAAATGGACGACATGTTTAAAGAAGGCATATACCCAACGATTCAAGAGGTCACCGAAGCGGTCGAACCAGAAGGTGGTATGGTATTCGGATCTTTGGATGAGTGCATTTTCTTTTTCTAAAGATATGCTAGAAAGGCTGGCTTTGCTGCCAAGCGATCAACGAGCAGAAGATCGACATATGATCAGCAACTTGACAAGCAGGTGTTTCAGTGCACCAAGGATGGGCAGAATAAAACAACTGAGAGACATGTTAAGGAGAGAAGGAACAACTGCTTGATCCGGACAAGCTGCCCACTCCAAATAACAGCCAAGAGGGATACAGATAGGAGGAAATGGTATCTGAAGAACGTGCGTCTAGAGCACAACCACCAGCTTCACCCATCTGATTGGATGCTGAAGTTCATGAGATGCTATAAGAAGATTACACCTCAGGAGAAATTCTTTATACAAGTGCTGCAGAAGGCGAGGTTAGAACCAAGGAAGGTTATGCGGATTTTTACTGCCATGGGGAAACCGAGGCGAGAAATTATGTTCGACACGATTGACATAAGCAACATTGCATGCCGGGATAGGGCTGCAGAGCGCGGCACTGATATCGCAGACACCATGAAACTGTTTGCCGATATGCAGAGGCGGAGGCCGGGATTCCACCATGTGGAAGAGACAGAGAACAATGTAGTGCGCAGCCTGTTCTGGACAGACTCCTTGTGTAAGATGAATTATGATCTATATGGAGATTTCGTGTCTTTTGACACGACATTCTCTACGAATATATATGGCTTGCCATTTGCACCAATTATAGGTGTCGACAACCATGGGTCGACCGTCCTGTTTGGAGTAGGTCTTTTGAAGGATGAGAAAATAGGGTCATTCAAGTGGCTCCTAAGCATGTTTGTCGAGGCAATGGGAGGTAAAGAGCCGAAATACATAATAACAGACCAGGACCAGGCGATGAAGACTGCAATAGAGGAAGCTCTTCCGAGAACGAGGCACAAGTTCTGCTGGTGGCATATTAGGAACAACCAGAAGGAAAATAATGCAGCAGTGTTTGCGCAACACCCAGGGATGTCTGATGATTTATTTCGAATCGTCAAAAACTCACTAGATCAAGACGAGTTTGATCGTGCCTGGAAAGAAGCCATTTCTATGCACAAGGTGGAAGGCAACGAACACCTGAACATGCTATGGGAACTCCGAAATTTTTGCGTGCCGGCCTACTTCAAGGACTGCTTCTATCCTTTCTCGTCAACAACCACTCGCAGTGAGAGCACGAATTCAATGTGGAAGAATTACGTCGACCACAAGGACACTATAAAAAGGTTTGTTGATGCGTATCACATGATTCAGCAAAATTGCCTCGCCACTCTTGACAAGAAAAGACACCGAACAGAAGAGAAGGCACCATCACTAGAGACGGGTTTTCCGATTGAAAGACAAGCAAGTCAAGTATACACAAATGAAATTTTTAGGAAATTCCAGATGGAGCTATGGAACCGGACTTACTTCAAGTGCTCTGACCTGACAAAGGGGAGGGCGTATTTTTTTAAAAAGATTACTGAGCCTGGAGAAAAAGTGTGGAAACCATATCCGGGCGAGGAATTTGACAAGTCTGAGTTCAGGGTAGATGTGGATGAGCAAAAAGAAATATACAGTTGCAGCTGCAAGAAAATGAGTAGGGATGGCATTCAGTGCTGCCATGTGCTTAAGGTGATGGACCAAACAGGCATGATCAATCAACTTCCAAAATCCTTTGTCATCCCCAGATGGACCAGGAATCTATCAGAGAGTCTGAAAGTTCTGTCTACAAGTCAAGGTGATAGCATGACCGCACAAGACGATGAAACTATGAGATTCTTCCTCGCTTACGCTGAGTTGTCGGATATCCGTTCAAATGCTTGCAGAAAAGAGAAGGCATACAGTGTGCTTCATGAGTGTATGGTAGATATGAAAATAAAAGTCATGGCGGCACTTGCCGAGGAACCAGACACATGCATTCTTGCCAAAACTCTCAAGAACCCTCCCATGAGTGGCTCAAAGGGCACGAAAAAAGGAGATCAAATCAAAGCTGGTTCTGAGAAGAAAGGAAAAGGCAACAAAGCTGCATCCAAGTGCGGCCGTTGTAGAGTAAAGGGTCATAGGAAAACAAACTGCCTGGATAACCCAGAAGTCCAGGAGAGGATGTGGATTGAAGAGGAGAAGAGGAAATCGCAGGAGGAGAAGAGGGCAAGGTCAATGAAATGGCCGACAACACCGACAACACCATCGAGGACATCAAACGGCTCAGGACAATGCACTCCAAGCCCAGGAGGAAGACGTCATACGCCAGCAACTCCAACGACCCCACTGACAGCAGGGAGCATTCACCAAAGTCTTGCATCTATGCCAGAATCGAACATCACACAAGCCAGGCACACAGAATGCGTGCAGGGAAGCCCGGGACAAGGCACGGAATCTGCACAGTCCATTTTCAGAAAGGAAAGGTCTGAGTGGAGACTTTTTGGTACGGGAGAACTGTACGAATAGAAAAATTAAAAGGTAATAATGCAGCTTAAACAGGACGTAAGCAAAAGAATAGTGGCGACCGCAATCTTTCGCTTTGTTTTTATGTATGAATATTAATTTTACAGGTAAATAGGTTGAATAGCTACGCAGAAAGGTGGGGTTGCACAAGGGTCGAGAAGGAAGAATGGATCGCTGAACATTCAAAAACAAGGCCGCACGTGGAGCGATGAAATAGCAAGCAATTGGTGGGGAGGGCGGGCGGGTGTCGATTGTTTATTTTCTTGTGTTGTGGGTATAAGAACGGCTTGTAAGTTAATTTGCTGCAGAAACAAAACAAATTTAAATAAGAACGCCTTTTGCTTCTTTATGTATTTTTTACTCAGCGGAGAAAAATATCAAAGGCATAGGTTTCCTTGTTATTTTCCGCAGCCGCGTCGGTTTCTGAACGTGGATGTTGTAAGCATACAAGCATGCTTCTCTGCTGCGTGACAGAGAGATAAAAATAACCTAAGGCCACAGGCAGCCACGGCCATGCCACCGGTGAGTGTTCAACCGTGACTCTCATGGTTGCATGGTCACGCCCGCCGTTATGGAACGAAAACATTTTTAAGCACAGAATCTGGGTCGTGCTTCTGGGGCTGCATAACTGTGGCTTTCGTGGTAACGGTGCCTCGCCTGTTCTTACACATGTTCTTCTGTTATGAATGCATGTCTGTAAGTAATTTAAATAACCGTGCTTGCGATGCGTGTCCAACCGTGCCTCATGTGCCTTCACGCTGTGCTTCTGTCATGCAAAGATTTCAAACAGAACGGGTCACGGTTGTGTTTGTTTTTCTGTTTCACAAATGGATATAGGGCCTGGCAGTAGGTTCATGACGTTTGCTGTGAGAGAATCACGTCTTTACATGCTACGAAAGCACATGGAATCACGGTCGTGCCTGTGTGGCATGTAGAACAGTGTGTCTCATTCTTGAAAAGTCGTGCTTCTGCCATCACTTCACTTACTTGGTTTTGTCCGCGTTTTAGCAGAATCATCTGCAAAGCAGAGGCAGGGCCTTGAATCTTCTAGTGACTTAATTGTCAACGTGCCCGTGGAAAATTTTGCCGCTTGCAGAGGGAAGATGACTGTACAACCGTGCTTCCTGCGTCGAACAGATTCACAAAGACAGGCACGCTTTGTGAATGTGTGCGGTAAATAATTAAATCATGGAGGGGCACGCCCGTGCCTGGTCTGCAAGTACAACAGTGCATCTCGTACCATCAAAGCCGTGGCTCTATTTGATGCTTCAAGCAACCACCTAGCATTGACTTGTTACTACTTTTGAGTTTTCAGTGACCCAGTCGATCTGTCATGATCAGGACTTCTAGTTACTGTGTGTGTTCTACTATAAGTTTGAGTCTAATGTTGTATGCCTGTTGTTAAGTTCTATTATTAGTTAATACCACTTTTTATGCATCTCTCTATATGTGTGCGCATATATAATGATTCATTTCTGATGATGTTAATTAATATGCCTCCTCGTGCCTCTTGTATCTGTAAGACTGTGCGTTTGTTATCACTGCACGGCACTTCCTCTGTGTATGTCTGTTACCCTGTGGTGAACGTTTGGGTGGAAACATGCTGCACACAGCCTAGAACATAGCGTCCTGTAGAACCACGACAGTGTTGTTTCTGCAAATAGAGACGTGCTTGTGCTTTGTTTAAAAGTGTGCCCGTGCTTCATTGTGAAACAATGAAATATAGATAGCCACGAATGTCCACGCCTTTTATATCGAAATAATATACGGAACATCAAGAAAGATTTGTGACACAACTCAATAGGGAACCGTGTCCATAGGGAGTTCACGTCCGTGCTCTTAAATACAAGGAAATAAGATTTTAAATACAGCGTCCCTCACATAGGCCATTGCGTGCCTCTGTGGGCTAAACGCCCCTGCGTCTCCGTCTGATAGAGTCACAGGCTAGCGTGACTATGTAATACCACCGACCATGCCTTTGAGCGCTTCATGCTCGTTCCTGTGACCCGAAACACTTAAACAAAGAAAGGTAGGAATGTCCACGCCTTCATGTGTGCACAAGACATGACTCTAGTTGGTACAAACAACCTTGGCTGCAGAGACTTCACGCCCGTGCTTTTCAAAACAGCGCCTCTCGAATTGGCCATTACATTAATGTTCACATCTGTACCCATAAACTTGACCCAGGAAACCAAAACACGTTTGTTATGAAAGTTACTGACTACGAGGTGACGCAAGACAAAATAAGAAACTTTTTAGTCCACTGCTTAATTGCTTCAGATATAGCGATCAGGGTCGCTGGGCGCGAAGTTCCTTGACCTCTTTTATCATAACGTATGTCTCCAGCGTGAGCTTGTCGTACTCAAGTTTGAGCTTCACCTTCGTCTTCTCATCCAGAAGATCATACAACCTCGTGGATATCTCCACGATCTTCAAGAGGTGAGCTTCCGTAGCCTCCCACCGGTTCTTCACCTGGACAAAAGAGAAGGTGTCAGATTGATGGCAGGACGCACTATCATCAACTTAGGATGAAGTTCACCACAATGATCCATGTTTCACAACTAATCCGGGTAGCCGAAAGAAAGAAAAAATGAATGAAACAGAAGCAGAGTGAACTTACAGATGAGGAAGCCTGGCCAGACGAGATTTCCTCCTGCGTCAGGACACGGCTCTCTGGAGTAGTGTCATCCTGCACAGCCATGGCGGAGAGTGTCAGGATAGAGAACAGCAAGAGGAGTGGATGGCCTGGAGGCGGATAAAAGGATGAAGGGGGTGTGGCTAGGGTTTCGAGATTCCGTCTGGCTTATTCACGTTTCACAACTAAATCAAGTAGCCGAAAGAAAGAAAAAAGGAAAGAAGCGGAAGCAGAGTGAACTTACAGATGAGGAACCCTCGCCATCCTTGATCCCCTCCAGTGTCTGGGCACGGGGTTCTGCAGTAGTGTCCTCCTGCGCAGCCATGGCGGAGAGGGTCAGGATGGAGAGCAGCAAGAGGAATGGATAGCCTGGCGGCAGGCAGAGGGGGGAAGAGGGTGTGGCTAGGGTTTCGAGACCCCGTCCTGCTTAAATAGCCGGAGCCTGGCCTCGGTCTACGAGCCAGAGCGGCGTCACCGGAGGAGACGCCCGTCGGACCCTTGGGTTTCTGGAGCGGTGCCACGTGGCGTTCACACCCGGATGCGAGGAGACACCCGTCGAAACATTGGGTTTCCACAATTAATGCACGAACGTGACTCCACGTAAAACACAAGCATGCCTCCCTGAGCATCTTGACCGTGCCACTCCTGGTGATAGATCAACGGATGCATTTGGAGCACAAAAAGACACGAAGGTGCCCTCTGACCTGAAACACTGACACACTTGGCGGTTCGTGCATTTGAGTTAAAATCTCACAACGAAAACAATTGTAATATGGACAGTCGCCCGATTCTATTAGGTTTTCGTAATAATCGCACAATCGTGACTCCGGGTAAGAATAAACCATGCCTCTCCACCGACTCATTCTGAATACAATTAGAAAACCTCTGTGCGTGACTCTATGTAATTAGAAAACCTTTGAGGGCTGTATGCCCGTGCTTGTGACCCTTGACACTGAAACACAGATAGCCACGAACGTCGAGTCCGAAGCTATAGGCCGTGGCTCAGGAATGTGAGGAAAATCATTGGCCTGGGACGGAATGTGCACCTGATGGGGGGCTGGGGGTTGTCGAACTTAATCAAAACGTGGTTTTCCCGTGTGTCCCGTGCACACCACTAAAGCTACATAAGTTGTTCTTCGAAAAAAACTATATAAGTTGTTCGTTTCGGTTCTTCTTACACGAGCTGGGTTTATTTTTTGCAAAAAGATCAGATTTATTATAAAGATTCCCCACAAAGCCGCCTGATTGTGCGACGTTGCCGATGTCATTTGCTGCTAGCAATGGGGGTGATTATGGGGGTGTTACTGAAACACCTGCCCACCCGAAGTGCGAAAGGTTCGATCGTGTGTGTGCGTGTGGAAGGACCATTCAAAGATGCTGCATTAAATTCAGAAGAGATGATTCCAGTAATACACTACCATGTTGTTCCATCGGCGTCCTCCTTGGATGCACCAAACGATCGATCGACGTCCTCCTCCGGGGAGGATCGCTGGGAGCAAATAAAATAATAAGTTGGAACTGTCGGGGTCTCTTGGGAACCCCGAAAATTCTTTTGCTTCTGGACATCCAGAGGTGACATAATCCAGATGCGTTTTTTCTGTCTGAAACGCATTTGGATGAGGATAGGGCAGAGAACTTGAGAAGGAAAACGAGGATGGATTACAAAATCGTTGCGCCAAGCCTTGATGGAAGGAAAGATGGTTTGCTTTTAGTCTGGAAGAAGGAGGTGAGAATCTACTCCCGGACTACCACTTTTCGTGTCATCAATGTGATGGTGGAGGAATCAAATGGAAGAGAATGAAGGCTTTAGGGATTGTATGGGGAGCCGAGTTGGGATAACAAGGATCATACGTACCAGCTAATATGTTACTTGCATGCTCAATCTAATCTCCTGTGGGTGGTCATTGGTGAATTTAATGAGATTCTATTCTCGTCGGAAAAGGAGGGAGGTGCGTCACGGCAGCAAGCGCCAAGATGTGCTCCGAAAGGCACATAATCTTCATCTCCTACAGATATCTGCAACATCTGCTAATTTTAATTCCCTCATGTGCAGTTTGGTAAATCCTACTCATCTTTGCTATCTAAAGCTCGGAGTCGTTAAGGTGCATGAGGGTTTGCCTCAAGTTTGGAGCAAGTTTTGCCATCTTCAAGTATTAGATTCTTTGTCTGGACGCTGCTGCAGAACAGACTTTGGACTGCGGATCGACTGCTTGTGAGAGGCTGGAATCATCAGGATACTTGCTCCACTTTTGGCAGGTGCTCGAGTCTGCTCACCACCCGATCTTGGGTTGCCCCTTCGCCAAGCAGGTCTAGACTGCATACCAAAATACGAGACCACTGGCAAGCCAGGCAGCGCTGCGCTCAACCTCTGTTGGGACCTAGTGGGAGACGATCCTGCCTCTCAGGAAAAAAGGAGAGGGCACTGATGATTGCATCTTCTCAGCTTACGTGGCATGCATGGAACCTCTGGAATGAGCGAAATCGAAGAGTTTTCAAAAGTCAACAAATGAACCCCCTGTGTGTTCGAAGATTAACGATGAGATCAGCCTCTTTGATGAGGCATGGGAGCAATAGGTTTTTTTGAACTGTACAGCGAGGCAGGCCTTGCTTGTACTGGGTCTTTTATTCTTTTTTAGGCTTTTACTAGTAGCTTCACTACTACCGTAAAGTTTCCCCCCCTCCTTAAATGAAAAGGCAGAGCACCTGCCGTTCCGGTCAAAAAAAATGTCAACTGTGTTGGTCAGTGGATCTAGCTAGAGCCTTACTGCAGAACACATGGCAGCATAGGTATATTTGTCATAACCGAGGTTAGCATCTGTAGCTGTGTGCTGTTTTACTGCCTCGGAAGGTGGTGCTTCGCTGCCTTTTAGGCGCAATTCCACCATAGATCATATCATGTCCAGAATTTACATGCTGAATTTCTGTTATTAGTTTCTTGGAAAGTATAAAAAGCTGATCTTGTGACAGTTTCCTGGGCTGGTACGCTTTCACGTGGGAACCTCATCCTCATGCAATCCGTTTTGCTTGCCATATTCACTGAAAGCACCGAAAACAACTGATATGTTTCATTCTAGTATGTTATTTACTGAATCTTGTGAACTCAAACTGGAAATTAATCTTTTCTCTCCTTGATTTGATACGGAACTCTGTGGAGATTGTGGTAATCTCTAAGATATGTAATGTGCAGTCTGCAGTCCATTACAGAATGGCATGAAGAAACTTTTGCGAAGCTCCCTCGATATCATACGCCATGCAGAAATTCTCTGTAGCTACAGTGATGCACTTGGTAGGCCTAAACTCATATGTTGGGGTTTCTTGAACTGATATGTCATACCTTGATCCGTCAGAGTTCAGGATGCATTCAGCAGCAGACACCTAATCTCTCCTTAAATTTGAATGTGCGACCCTGCTGGTTGCTCACTACGTGGTTCTTGTTCATTGTGCACTATGCTATCTTCTCATCTTATATGGAGTTCATTACTGGGGGTGCTTTTTGGATAATGTTGCTCCAGGTATGATGTCGTTTGTTTGTCATGTTCATGACTTGTAGTAATGACTTTGTGTTCCCCCGTTGTAATCTTAATCGTTTGTTTGTCATGTTCATGACTTGCTGGCCGCGTTTGGAAGCCCTGTAAGTACCATATTATAGCTCTGATCTCTTTGGTTTATCTATAAGATTCAACCCTAAACTCTAAACCGGCTAAGTTTCAACCCTGAACCATCAAAACCGGATATATTACTTGATTTATTACGATAACTTCTTGTTTCCCGTAGAAAAATCACACTGATATTACAAACACTGGTAAGAAGGATACACCGTGACACACGCAGATCCGTCTGTCCTTCTTATAATCGTGTTATTCTGAACTCTGCTGAGTTCTGCAGACACTGAAATCGTAAATAGCACACGGTGACAGAACGAAATCATGGGGATTTCAATGGAGTCGGATGGAGTTCTGTTTACGGCAGGGCCTTGGTCTCCGGCTTGTGCGGGTTGTGCTTCTTCTTGTGGTGGCCGCCGCCGCGGGGCTTCTTCCCGATGTTGTGCGTGGTCGAGGGGCAGAAGGCCGACGCGCACTCCGGGGACGCCACCGACGGCGTGGCGGTGGTCTTGGCGCCGGCGACGACGCCGAAGGTGGTGGTGCCCTCGGACAGCGGCACGATCTTGGACGGCTCCTGGCCGGGGCACGGCGCGTTGGAGGCGGCGCTGTGGAGCTGCGCGACGCAGTCGGCACCGTGGAGGTCGGTGGCCAGGGGCACGCTGAAGGCGCCGGTGCGGTCGAGGCCGCCCACCGCCTTGCTCTCGTACTCGCCGTGGACGTTCCTGCACTTGATCGCCACCCGGAGACGCTTGAAGGCTTCCTCGGCCTTCATGTCCTTCCTGGTGCAGCCGGCGCACTTGGCCAGGCCGACCACCACGGACGCCGCCTCGGCGTTGGCGACGGTGGCCGCCAGCAGCACGGCGCAGACGCCGAGGAAGAATGCTCTCGGAGCTGCCATGTTTGAGTCTCCTCTATGAACTGAGCTGCCTGCTGGCGTGAAGTAGCAGCTCGATGGATGGATGCAACTGGCGACGCATGACTTATATAGGCCTCCGCTCCGCATTGGTCGGCACGGCACAGCTCGATGGATGATCTGGTTGAATGCTCCATTGGTGGTGGTGGTCGGCCGTCGATCGGCGCAGTGAAGCGAGACAAGGAGAGACCGGCTCATTTGGCGCGCCGAATTTGCAGATGGCGAATTAAAACTCCGTCGGCTGATCACGCCATGCACTGCATGCATGCATGCGTCGACCGTCGATTTGATCCACGTCATTGGCCAGTTACTCGGTTGGTGGTCGACTCGTGCGGTGGTCGATCGCGTCCCTCAGCTGGCATTATGCTTGCACCCTCAGGTCGGTCAGCAAGTTCACAACATGTCCATCGCTTGCTCCTTGGATATATACCACGTCGATCGAGATGGTTGCCTCCACTCACTCTGTTATGCTCTGCTGCCTCATCACTCTGTTCCAGGTATGGCATGAGTTCAGGAAACCCGGCATATCGAGGGAACGACGACATATCGTGGCGTACGTTATCTCTGGTCTCTGCACATAAACAGGATCCATGGTAGAATTGTGCCTAAAAATGTAGCAAGGTACCTCATTCCGAGGCAGTAAAGCAGCATGGACCGGTGAGGACAAATATACTTTTGCTACATATATGTCCTGCAGTATATCAATCTGATCAAGGCTCTTGATCCGCTGATCAACATAGGTGACAATTGACACCAATGTCTGAAGGGTCACGGATTTACCTCTGTGTTTACAAGTGTCATAGTTTGCCCTTACAAGGAAAACCGGAACATAGTTGTGTGTGTGCGAGAAAAATTTCAATCTATTTATCAACTGTCAAAGTATTACAAAGATCATCAAAAATAAAAAATACATCCAGGTCCGTTGACCACCTAGCGACGACTACAAACACTGGAGCGAGCCGAAGGTGTATATTCGATAGACGATGTTCACTCTCTTCAGGGTGATAAGGCATCATTGTATGAAGGTTGTTATCACTCCAGAAAATAATTCGCAGCACGAACAATTCCATATTTATAAATATATATATGTTTTAGATGTCTACTCATACCCCAATGAACGATGAATAGAGCTCTGCCTGTCTCATAAAGACCAATATATACAACAGATTAGCACCTTAGTAGTGATAGAATAAAACGCTGGCTTGCAATCCCAAGATGGACTGTTTAAAATGCACATGGACTTGTACATAGCGGGGAAACCTTCACCGGCCACTGGTAGAAAAAAGCCCTTTAGTCCCGGTTCGCAACAGCCTTTAGTCCTGGCTGTGCAACCGGGACTAAATATGCGTGACTAAAGACCCCCCTCCCCCTTAGTCGCGCCTCTTACGGACCGCGACTAAAGGCTTTAGTCCCGGTTCTTGTGGCTGACCGGGACTAAAGGCCCGTCCACGTGGGCGCCCGTGGTCCGTCGGGGCGGAGGACCTTTAGTCCCGGTTCTTGTGGCCAACCGGGACTAAAGGCCTCCTCCGCAGGTTTAGGGTTTTAGCCCCCCTAAACCTGGTTTCTTTTTAGTTTGGAGTGTTTTATTTCTTTTATATTATATTTTGTGTTTTATTTTAATTTTGATAAAGTTTCAGTACACATATTCTACGCTACTATATACATGCATATGAAATTTCAAACAAGAAGAATTCAAAAGGAATATATAATATATATTCAATCTCGGGTGACCATATACAACTTCGAACAAGTTTCCATACACAATTAGGATGGATGACCATATACAACTTCGTACAAGTTTCAATCTCGGGTATGCATATAAATTTCTTCGTCCTCGGTATAGTGTTATCCTTTAGGATTGATGACTTCCCTCATGAAAAATCCTGCTAATTCTTCTTGAATTGGTCGGAAGCGAGCTTCTGGACTAAGCCTCCTCCGCAAGTTATCCGTCGCGTTCCGCACGCTATCCGATGCCTTCCGCTCAGAGGTGTGTCTCCGGATGTTCTCACAAACATAGTATCCACATAGATTGGTCCCCGGTGGCTGCTTATCCACATTAACTAACCTTCTGAAATCTAGCTCATGTTTGAATTCACCGACAATTTCTTCTGAGAACCGTCTCCAAACCCTACAGGGCAAAGAAAATTAAATGAACAAGGGAGTTATTAGTTACTTGATATTAGGAAATGAACGAAAGAGACCAATCGATATAGAGCTCAAATGATTGAAAATAATTACTTTTGCAGCATTTTTCTCATGTCGGCCCAACGCTTTGGATCCGAATCCATAGAGTCCATGATTAGAACTCTGAAGGTGTGAAGTTCAATATTTAGCAGAATCCAGTGGAACCTGTGGACACGTTGCATGCACAGTCATGCATAACTCATCGATTAGACATACCATGCAAAGAGTAAACAAAAGAGAATGGGCACAAGAGAGAAACACTCACCCAAAATGGTAAGGAAATAGAATATGACTTTTGAGTTGATGCTTTCTAAGAAACTTGTACAAGTCTTTCTCCACGTCTTCGGGGTGATGTTGTAACACATGTCCATTAACGATATGTGGGTCAATGAACCCAACATCATGGATGTTTCTTATTTTGCATTCCCAAATCTTCAATCTGCATAATAGCGTACGCAACAATATAGTTAGGACAATATATATATATATAGTGCAGGCAATGAAGAACGAGATGAGGTAGAAATAAATCACTTACAGAACGTAGCAACTCAGCATAGATTTGTCGAGGTCGCACAGATTGAACAGCTGGAACAATTCACTCATATGAACTTCTACAGAGTACCGTTTGGTGTGATGCTCATCTGTAACATCCGCATAAATATATTCTTTGTCGGCCCATGTTATGAATTGCTTGTACCAACGTAGCAGATTTCGCATTTGTGGTGGTAGACTCTTTTCCCGCGCAGGCTCGACGAGAGGCCCATTCCGCACATATTGTAATGCTATCTCACATACTGGCGCATCCTCAAGGCCTAAGAAGGCACGAAGAGTCAAACCCATCTCGGACGCTTGTTTCATGGCACTCGCTATAGTCAATCCAAGTGCTGCCGCAGCTGCTATGATCTCGGGGTCCTCTTCCGGACCGGCTTTCACTATGAGCAGGGGGATCGATTGTTTCTTCTGCATCCCGAGCTGGTCAACTTGTTTCCCGCTTTTTTTACTTTCTTCTTTCTCCTCCTTCAATATTTTTGCTTGCCTACGAAGTTCATGTCCATAGTCGTCAGGCATATTCAGCTCGGCTTGGGACGGTGTCGTCAAAAAATCCTTAGCCCACTTCTTTTGCTTCTCAGTGAATACTTGCTTGGGCTCAGGCTCTTTTTTCGCCTTCATATCCGCCTTCCATTTCTCATAATCAGCAGACGCGGCCAATTTGGTTTCAGCTTCACTAAGTTCCCCAGGCCTTGGGAGGAGAGGCTTCAGTGATGGCTCTGGTACCCTTGTGGTCTTAGGTACATAAGGGTCCGGGTTAATAGTCCAGGAGCGGGTTTCCTTGCTGTCCGCCTGCTTCTGCTTCTTCGCCGGAGGTGGATTGGGGGGCGTCGTACCCGCCGGAGGAGGATTGGGGGGCGTCGTACCCGCCGGAGGTTGTGGATCGGGGGACGGCGTCGAATGGCGTGAAGGAGGTGTAGGTGAACCACCACGACCACCACCACCGCCACCACCGCCACCACCACCACCACCACCATCGGAGGGGGGTGGACTTGCTAGCCTTGGCGCCTCGCCTGGAAACACTATGTACTTCTTTTTCCATAGAATGAACTGGCGCTTGACATCTCCAAGTCTTCTCTCCCCTTCGGGTGTAGGTTTGTCAATCTCCAGGTCCTCAAACCCTTGGACTATGTCTTCCACCGTGACACGAGCATAGCCATATGCAATGGGGTTGTTGTGGTGGAGTGCTCCAGGTGTACAGGGTAAAGCACTGCCGCTAGCTACCTTCGTGGAAACGTTCCCCACGGGATAATGCAGATCACATTCTTTCATCTCCTTTACATCATCCACGGGGTAGTGAGGCTCCGGTGCACGAATCTCGATCATCGGTGCACTAGCACCAGGCGGGGCATCCGTGGAAGCCACGCTGCTTCTCCGCTGCTGGCTTCCGCGATCCGCTTCATGATCTTCATGCGGCCCTGCAGCCGATTTTTCATTCACTAGTTCATGCACGGTCTTCTTCAACTCATGGAGTTCCGATGCAAACTTCGTCATAAGATCTGCATCCCGGTCCGTCTTTCTCTTACGGCTTCTGTAACAGTACGGGTCATTGTCTTGGGAAAACCCTACTTTCCACGGAACTTTGCCTTTGCCTCGTACACGTCCTCCGTGTTCATCATTCCCGAGGGCTGTTGTCAGTGCGTCTTTCTCTCTGTTAAACTTGATCAAGCCCTCTTGAGCTTGGGTCATTGCGTCAATAAGGGCTTGGGTGGGAGCAAACTGTCTCTGCCGGTGAACACACACCCCTGTCTCCGGGTCTAGTGATCCCCCATGCCCGTACCACCAGCTTTTGGCCCTTGGGTCCCATCCCTCTGTACCTAGAGGGATTCCTCGCACCCTCAGGTCCTCCTCCATCTTCTGCACCTAGGCTCCGAAAGGCGGTATCCTCCTGGCCCCATAATATGATGGAACTTTTTCTTACTCGCATTATCCTTATTTTTTTTCGATATTTCCTTGAAATGCTCCGATTGCTTTTGCCTCACAAATTCTGGCCAATCATCTTTCAGTTTCTCATGTTGTCCATTGAAATCCGGAGTCTTGCCCTTGTTGACATAGTCACGGGTTAAATTTTTCTTGAAGTTCCGGAATGCTTCGCCCATCTTCTGAAGAGCGAACTCTTTAACTAGCCTCCTCCTCTGACGTCCACCCGGAACCTCGTTACCGAATTCATCGACTTTGTTGTATTCCAGAGGTAGAATGAAATGTTCCATAAGCTTTCTCCCGCAATCCTTTTTCGTTCTCTTGTCGACAAAACTGAAACCAAGACGTGCCTTCTTTGGCTCCTTCCATTCCTGGACGGTGATCGGGACGTTGTCTCTAACAACGACTCCGCATTGGTTGATAAACTTTGAGGTGTGCTGTAGGGGCTTGCCGGTTTCACTGACAAACTCAATGGCATATGTTTCTCCTGTTTTCATCGCCTTGGATTTGCCACGCTTTGTCGTACTCGATCCGGAGGGCTAAAAAAAGAAAGAGAGTCGCGCGCGTTAATACATATGTATTCACATTTCAGTAAGTTTGTATCACCAGAGGCTCAATGTATATATATACCTCGCCGGAGGTGGTTGCTACTTGCAATTCGAGATCGTCGGTTGTTGACGGTTGACCTCCGTCGACAATGTCCGTTCCTTCACCTTCTTGATCATCGACAATCTTTGTTCCACCGTCAAGGTTCAGAAAAGAAGAGACTACATCCTCTTGTTGCTCATATTCTGAGCCCGGCACATAAGGAATCTCGTTGTTGATGATGCCCATTAAATAACGTTCAGCCTCCGGATCCCTAAGCGGCTCGGTTCTATCGTCCGCCATATGTCACTCCTGCATGTAGTAAAAATTCTTTAAGTATAAAGGAATTAAAAAATAAGATTAAGGGGACATAGAGGAGGAGGAATTAAAAAATAAGATTCTTTAAGTAAAAATTCTTTTTTTCTTCTTCTTCTTCCTTTCTTCTTCCTCTTTCTTCTTTCTTTCTTTCTTCTTCTTCCTTTTTCTTTTTTCTTTCTTTCTTCTTCTTCCTTTCTTCTTCCTTTCTTCTTCTTTTTTTCTTCTTCCTTTTTCTTTCTTCTTTCTTTTGGTTTTCATTTGGTTTTCATTTTTTTCTTCTTCCTTTTTCTTTCTTGTTTTTTCTTCTTCCTTTTTCTTTCTTCTTGCTTTCTTCTTTCTTTTTTTCTTCTTCCTTTTTTTCTTCTTCCTTTTTCTTCTTTCTTTCTTCTTTCTTTTTTTCTTCTTCCTTTTTTTTTCTTCTTTCTTGTTTTTCTTCTTCCTTTGTTTTTCTTCTTCCTTTGTTTTTCTTCTTCCTTTTTTTCTTCCTCCTTTGTTTTTCTTCTTTCTTTTTTTCTTCTTCCTTTTTTTTCTTCTTTCTTTTTTTCTTCTTCCTTTGTTTTTCTTCTTCCTTTGTTTTTCTTCTTCCTTTGTTTTTCTTCTTTCTTTTTTTCTTCTTCCTTTTTTCTTCTTCCTCCTTTTTTTTCTTCTTTCTTTTTTTCTTCTTCCTTTGTTTTTCTTCTGTTTTTTCCTTCCTTTTTTCCTTTTTCCTTTTTTCTTCTGTTTTTTTCTTCTGTTTGTTTTTCTTGTGTTTTCTTTTGTTTTCTTTTTTCTTTCTTTTTCCTTTTTCTTTTTTCTTGTGTTTTCCTTTTTTTTGTTTTTTTCTTCTGTTTGTTTTTTTGTTTTCTTTTGTTTTTTCTTCTTCCTTTGTTTTTCTTCTGTTTTTTGTTTTCTTTTGTTTTTTTCTTCTGTTTGTTTTTCTTGTGTTTTCCTTTTTTTCTTCTTTCTTTTTTTCTTCTTCCTTTGTTTTTCTTCTGTTGTTTTCTTCCTTTTTCTTTTGTTTTCTTTTTTTTCTTCCTTTTCCCTTTTTTCTTCCTTATTCTTGTTTTTCTTCTGTTTTTCTTTTGTTTTCTTCTTCCTTTTTCCTTTTTCTTTCTTCTTCTTCTTCTTCCTTTTTCTTCTTCCTTCTTCTTCTTCTGCCGGCGCGCGGAGGACGGCAGGCAGGGTCAGCGGGCGGCGGGCGGCGGGCAAGGGCAGGGCACGGGCGGAGGCGGCGCTCACTGGGGACGGGGGCGGCGGCGCGCAGGGCTTCGGCGTCGGCGTTGGCGTCGGGGCAGGGCTTCGGCATCGATCGGCGTCGGGGCAGGGCTTCGGCGTCGAGAGAGGAAGAATGGGAAGTGGCGGAAACTGCTAAGTGCAGTATTTATAGACGCACCTTTAGTCCCGGTTGGGGAGGCGGACCGCGACTAAAGGTACCCTTTAGTGGCGGCTGGCCACACCAACCGCGACTAAAGGGTACCCTTTAGTCGCGGTCCGCCTCCCCAACCGGGACTAAAGGGTTTTGGCGCCGCTTTCGTTCCCGCGCAGAAAGACCCTTTAGTCGCGGTTGGGGACAACAATCGCGACTAAAGGGTACCCTTTAGTCGCGGTCCTCCTGCCCAACCGGGACTAAAGGGTCTGTGCTGGAACTGGCGCGGTGCGGTGGGATGTTTAGTCCCACCTCGCTAGCCGAGAGGCTTCGACAGTGGTTTATAAGCGCGGCTGCGCTCACCACTTCGAGCTCCTCTCAAATGCAGGCTTACAGGCCTATTCTGTCACTATGTGCTTGTGGGCCTACTGGGCCTTCTGCGGGCCTGAATCCTGGCTCATTGATGGGTTTCTAGTCGTATTCAGGCCATGGTGGACCAGTAGGTGGCATATTTTTTATTTTTTGCCTGTTTTTTGTTTTCTTTTTTGCTTTATTTATTTTGTTTTGTTTCTACTTACAACAAAAAACTTATTTATTTTATTTTATTTTGTTTCTAATTACTTATTTATTTTACTTTATGATAATTATTTTTGCTATTAAAGTTTCTAACAAAAAAAGTTCTTTATGAAAATTCTTTTAGCTTTCAATGATTTTGAACAGAAAATACTTCGATAATTTTAGTTGAATCAATTTTATTTATGTTATTAAAATTTATTAAAGTTTATATTATTTTGTTTCTAATTCATTTTAAAATCTTAAAAATACAATTATATATCAAAAAAATCAGAAAATAAAACTAATTCATTTTAAATTCTTAAAAATACAAATAATATATCAAAAAAATCAGAAAAATAAAACTAATTCATTTTAAAATCTTAAAAATACAATTATATATCAAAAAAATCAGAAAAATAAAACTAATTCATTTTAAAATCCCTTGAAGGTTTGACAAAAGGTTTGATACATCATTCAGTTCATCGACCAAATACAAAGTTTGGTACAATAAATTATTACACATCAATTCTTCCCTTGTGTCCCTGCTTGCTTACGATTGTGCCGTATCCATGGAGCATCCTCATCATTTAACTTAATGCTTGGGTCAGTGTTCACTTTGAAGGGCGGAATTTCACCAAACATATTATAATCTTCTGACATGTCTGTCTTGTCCTCCACTCCCACGATGTTTCTTTTCCCTGAAAGAACAATGTGCCGCTTTGGATCATCGCATGATGTACTGATCGTTTTCTTATCTTTCCGTTTCCTCGGTTTGCTACTCATGTCCTTCAAGTAAAAAACCCGAGCGACATCTTTGGCAAGGACGAATGGTTCGTCAAGGTAACCAAGATTGTTGAAATCCACCATTGTCATTCCGTATTGCTCGTCCACCTTTACCCCACCTCCTGTTAGCTTGAACCATTTGCACCGGAACAAAGGGACCTTAAAGGAGGGTCCATAGTCAAGTTCCCATATCTCCTCTATGTAACCATAATATGTGACGTTTTGCCCATTCTCGGTTGCTGCATCAAAGCGGACACCACTGTTTTGGTTGGTGCTCTTTTTATCTTGGGCGATGGTGTAAAATGTATTCCCATTTATCTCGTACCCTTGGAAAGTCGTTATAGTCGAAGATGGTTTCTTGGCCAACATGTACAACTGATCTCCAACATCATTGTCATTCATTAAATGTTTTCGCAACCAACTGCCAAAAGTCTCCATGTGGGCCTTTCTAATCCAGGATTCAGGTTTCCCCGGGTTGTCCGAGCGTAAAATATTCTTGTGTTGCTCGAAGTACGGAGCCACCAAGCTGGAATTTTGCAGAACTGTGTGGTGTGCTTCAGTCATAGAATGACCGTCCATACATATCGTGGATTCCCTTCCGATCTTGCCTTTTCCACTTAGTCTCCCCTCGTGCCGCGATTGAGGAATACCAATCGGCTTAAGGTCAGGAACATAGTCAATACAGAACTCAATTACCTCCTCATTTCCATAGCCCTTGACGATGCTTCCTTCTGGCCTAGCACGGTTACGAACATATTTCTTTAATACTCCCATGAACCTCTCAAAGGGGAACATATTGTGTAGAAATACAGGACCGAGAATGAAAATCTCTTCGACTAGGTGGAGCAGGAGGTGCGTCATAATATCGAAGAAGGATGGTGGGAACACCAACTCGAAACTGACAAGGCATTGGACCACATCGTTCTGTAACCGTGGTAGATCTTCTGGATTGATTACCTTCTGAGAGATTGCATTGAGGAATGCACATAGCTTCACAATGGCTACTCGAACATTTTCCGGTAGGAGCCCCCTCAAAGCAATCGGAAGCAATTGCGTCATAATCACGTGGCAGTCGTGAGACTTCAGGTTTTGGAACTTTTTCTCCGCCATGTTTATTATTCCCTTTATATTCGACGAGAAGCCAGACGGGACCTTCATACTGCTCAGGCATTAAAAAAAATGACCTTCTCTTCTTTGGTAAGAGCGTAGCTGGCACGACCTTGAAACCATTCCGGATGCCGGTCATCTGGGTCTTTCAAAAGTTGCTGGTCCTGCCGTGCTTCCTTTGTATCATTTGTCTTCCCATACACGCCCAAGAAGCTTAGCAGGTTCACGCAAATATTCTTCGTAACATGCATCACGTCGATTGCAGAGCGGACATCTAGGACTTTCCAATATTCTAGCTCCCAAAATATAGATTTCTTCTTCCACATGGGTGCGTGCCCGTCAACTCCCCGCGGAACTGATTGTCCGCCAGGACCCTTTCCAAAGATGACTTTCAAATCCTTGACCATATCAAATATCTCAGCACCAGTACGTTCCGCAGGCTTCGGCCAGTGATCTGCCTTGCCGTTGAAATGCTTGCCTTTCTTTCTTACGTTATGATTTAGGGGAAGAAATCGACGATGACCCAGGTACACGTTCTTCTTACAATTAACCAAACGTACACTTTCAGTCTCATGTAAGCAGTGTGTGCATGCATTGTATCCCTTATTTGTCTGTCCCGAAAGGTTACTGAGAGCAGGCCAATCGTTGATGGTTACAAAAAGCAACGCTCGTAGGTCAAATTCCTCTCCTTTGTGCTCATCCCAGACACGTACACCAGGTCTGGCCCACAACTGTAAAAGTTCTTCAACTAATGGCCTTAGGTACACATCGATGTCGTTGCCGGGTTGCTTAGGGCCTTGGATGAGAATTGGCATCATAATGAACTTCCGCTTCATGCACAACCAAGGAGGAAGGTTGTAGATGCATAGAGTCACGGGCCAGGTGCTATGGCTGGAGCTCTGCTCGCCAAAAGGATTCATGCCATCAGTACTTAGACCAAATCTTATGTTCCTTGCGTCAGCTGGAAAATCTTTGAACACTCTGTCGATCTTTCTCCATTGCGTTCCATCAGCGGGGTGTCTCAACTCCCCGTCGGACTTACGGTCCTCTTTGTGCCATCGCAACGACTTGGCATGCTTTTTGTTCATGAACAGACATTTCAACCGTGGTATTATAGGAGCATACCACATCACCTTGGCGGGAACCCTCTTCCTGGGTTTCTCGCCCTCAACATCGTCACCAGGGTCATCGCCTCTGATCTTATAATGCAATGCAGTGCATACAGGGCATTCATTCAAATTCTCGTATTCACCGCGGTAGAGGATGCAGTCGTTAATGCATGCATGTATCTTCAGAACCTCTAAACCTAGAGGGCAGACAACCTTCTTTGCTTCGTACGTACTGGCGGGCAACTCGTTATTCTTCGGAAACATATTCTTCAACATTTTCAGTAAATTTTCAAATGATGAGTCACCTACACCTTCCCGTGCCTTCCATTTTAGCAAATCCAGTGTGCAGCCCAGCTTTTTCAGACTATTATCGCATCCTGGATACAACGACTTTTTGTGATCCTCTAACATGCGATCCAAATTCTCCCTCTCCTTGTCAGTTTCGCAGCGTCTCCGTGCATCAGCAATGGTCCGACCAAGATCATCAGCGGGCTCATCATGTGCCTCTTCTTCACCTTCACCTAACCCTTCCCCACCTTCAGCATCATCCTCCATGAAAGTATCACCGAAATGATCATGATAGTTGTCATCGATATCATCCCCTTCTTCATCTTCTTCCATTCTAACCCCTCTTTCTCCATGCTTGGTCCAACAATTATAGCTTGGCATGAAACCGTGCCGAAGCAGGTGCATGTGAACGTCTCTTGAGGAGGAGTAACCCTTCTGATTCTTACAGACAGCACATGGACAGATAATAAAACCTTGCTGCTTGTTCGCATTTGCCACTACGAGGAAATCTTTCAAACCCGTAGTGAACTCGCCGGAGAGTCGGGGACCGTACATCCATTGCCGATTCATCTGCATTATTATTATATAAAGTATATAATTAACCATCATGCATTTGTTAAACTAACTAGCTAGAAATAATACAAATTAAACAATGAACTACACACATGCATATTTTATCAATGACACATGAAAGGTTCAAGTTGCTAACCGCGATCGCGGAGGAAAAATAAATGAGAAAGCTCAAGTGTGGCTCGGACACTTCATATCATGTTTGTTTCAGGCTCTCGGGCATTTCATCGAACACTTTGTGTGCATAGGAGGAACCAAAAGCAAACCCACCACCCCCTTTTGAAAATTGTGAAGTGAGCTGAGTCCTATATATAGGGATGGGCCTTTAGTCCCGGTTGGCCTGGCCAACCGCAACTAAAGGCCTTCGGGGACCTTTAGTCCCGGTTGGCCAGGCCAACCGGGACTAAAGCCCCTCCCGTCCGCCAGCTGTCGACCGAGCGCGCTGGGCCCAGATAGTTGGTCGCGGGTCTCCTCCCGAACCGCGACTAAAGACCCCTTTTGTCGCGGTTCGATTGTTTTGGGGACTAATTGGGGCGTATGGAAGCCTCTTTTTCTACCAGTGAACTAATCATTTCTATAAGAATTTATAGCTTTGTCCTCATGTTTCTATAAGTGATGGATGGTCCAGTATCATTTCTTTAACCCATTGTCATGTCACCTGTGTAAGCATACATGATACACCTAGCATTTGTTCACCTTGTGAAGTTCATCAAATACTATCAAAATGATGCAATCAAAGAACTCAGGTATAACATACTCCCTCTGTAAATAAATATAAGAGTGTTTAGATCACTACTCTAGTAATCTAAACGCTCTTACATTTCTTTACGGAGGGAGTAGGTTTTTTTAGTTATGGGCAAAGTATTAAAACTTCATACTGAACATTTTGGTTGCAAATAATGGTATATCCCTATGTGCAAAGCAGCTGTGAATGCACTGAGACAGATAGCTTTAGTCTTCGAAACAACATTGATTTTTTTTCAAATCTACCACAACTGTTATGGCTGGAAAAAGGAAACTTGAACATTTGAAATCCACAACCGTTGCTACTTGCTATGCCTGGTAGCCTGGTACAAAGGGAACTTGTGTGGGCAATGTCATTTGACTTTTCAAAGTGATCTAGTGAGATGACAATTCAGGAGAAGTATGCATACCTGCTGCTGAACTGGTTCACCTCACACAACTCCCAAAGACATTTCAACAAACACCTTCACACCATCAATCTTTGTATATAGCAGCTACAAAGCACCGATATGTGCAGGTCCGCCGTGTCTGCATACAGAATGCAGGCGATAATCGCATCCTTGGAGTACCCTGTTTTCTGAGTTAAAACTTTTGAATAGATAGATGGATGCACAGAAAGATTTGAAAATGCAAATGATTTCAAACAGAGATAATGTGTTCTATCACATCCAGTTAACAAGTGTGAACAACTATCAGTAAATGAGAGCAAATAGGTTTACTGTGTAGGTCTGTCCAAATAACTAGACAGTAGCTACCTCACAAAATCTCCTCGGTTAATCAACGACATGCACCTGAACACCAACAGATAAGCAAATTGACCCAGGCACACAACTTGTCCAGGCCACCGCCTCAAAAGTGGGTCTGGTCGCCTGATTTAGTGACCATCCGAGGACCATTTCACGAAGCAGGGGACGTAAGGCAGACACGGGAGATAACGGCGACTTTCAAGACTGCTGATATGCTGCACTTTCCGGGTATCCATGTCGTACGACATGAGCGACCATGACCTCTCCTCCCCACCGATAAAGAAAACCAGATTACATTCCGGATGGATTGCAACCGACTGGTAGATCTCGGTGGGTATGCGACGAGGCGTTCCTAGCAGACCCGGAAAGTCCGCGGTGTGCTTCAAGGTCCACTGACCACTGGCATATTCCTCGAGAACCCAAACAGATAGTTGCCAATCATTGTCATAGTCTATGCATACAAGGTGTAAGCGCCCCTGAGACAGCCCTATGGCAGCAGGTTTATTGTCCTCCGGCATTGGGATTTCCCCCCATGTCTGTCGCTTGGTGTCCAGCGTGACGATCAAAGAAGAGTAGTAGGCACTCAAATGCAAAGTGCCATTGAAGAAGACATACCCTAAATCGTCACCGGCAAAACCAAGGTGACCACACTCGCTCAGCAGGGATGCCCAGCGTCCAGTTTCTGACGAGTAAACCTCGACTCCGCCGCTCTCCGATGGTTTCACAAACACCGCAAAGTAGGATGGAACTATTGCAGGATCGAAACAGAGACAGATGTTGCTATCCCGTTGGTCGCCGTGTGAGGCGGGCACGGGCAGCACCGCCCAGATCTCCTCAGTCGCAGGGTTGCACACAATGTACTCCGCCGGAGACGGCGGCCTCTCCCGGTGGGCGGAGCAGAGTAGGATGCCGTTGCAGCAGTGGATGAGCGTGACGCTTCTATAGCCGCGCTGGCGCAGAAAGGGCAGGCATGGGTCGATGAGGGGCCGGCCTCTCCCGGACAGATTGCGAAAGACGAGGAGATGGCCGTCGCGGCTGTGGCAAACGGAGCCGCGGCGGCGCGCGTCGCGGGAGTGGCAGAAGAAGCCGGAGAGGGTCTGCGGCGACCTGCGGAGGACGCGGCGGTCGGAGCAGAGCGCGCGCCACGACCTCGACACGCACCTGAAGCGGCAGAGCGATCTGTACGGCACCCGCGGCAGGACCATCTTCGCGAGAAGGTCGGCGGGGAGACTCGCCGCAGGCCGCCGCTGCTGCTTTAGCTTCTGAATCTCCTTCCTCCTCCTCTTGGCCACCCCGCATCCGACCTGCCGCAGATGGGTCAAGAACCGGAAGGGGCTCCTCCCGGCTCTCAGGAACGGCGGGGGCCGCTGCCGCGGACGGGGTGGGGGGATCGCCGGAGGGTGCTCACGGTCCGTACAGCCGCGCTCGGGATCTCCCCGCGGCTTCGCCGAATCCACACGGGGAATTCGGAGACACGGACGGGCGAGGAGGGCAGGAAGGAGAAGGGTGAACAAAGTCAATATAAACAAAGTTGTGCTTAATTCATACACCTTTTTTTTAAAAAGTAAAAGTTCATATAAAGCATCTCAAACATAATAAAGTTTACACTGAGACCACCGATAAACCACTACTGTCGCCAGAACGAGTCGCCGACGCACTCTCCTATAGGAGCCGGCTTGACCTTGTCGATGCCAGCCGGGAAGTTTTCGTGCACATGCCCCTAAGGACCGGCGTCCTAAAGCCGCAGTCGTCGCCGTTAAACCCTTGCATATATCTGAAGCAACCGGCAAAAAATTTCACCACACGACAAGAGACCCCAACCTTATGGCCCCAAGGAGACGACATGAATCTACGCTGAAGCTCTGTCAACTACATACAGACGGACGAACTCAAGTAGGATCGGAGCCCGGCAGACAAACTGAAAAAAAAACATCGCCTTCATCCAAGGTCATCAAGCTAAGAAGGTTCCATGAAGATGACCGAGATGGTAAAATTTCCACTAAGAATATTGGGAAAAATAATGAGCTCTATGATGTGCCCTCAAAGCTACGCTGATAATGTTCATACAAAACTTGTTGATGAGCATGCTACAATAGAGGGAATTTGGCCTTCATAAGATGGATGTTAAAGTACCGATTTGACGATGAAACAATTGGTATCATAGAAGGTTTTTTCTTTTTTGAGGGAAAGTATCATAGAAGGTTTGACCCTCAAATTTGAGGAGCTAAAGTCTTTGGAAAGGGCAAGAGATCCTCTAAATTCACCATAAAAGTAACTTGGCCTTTATAAAATAATGTTGCATAGGTTGTATGTAAGGAATACAACTTCCTTCACAATATGAGTTTTGCCCCAAATTCAGTTTGGAACCTGAATCCGAACCAAACCCAGTCAATAGGAGCTTTGCTACAACAATTGGCAATTTACATAGGGTTTACAGGCTGGGTGCCCAGCCCACCAGTTAAATTCAGAGGGGAAGGGGGCGGTTAATTAGGAGTAGGTTATTTAGCCCAATTAAATCTGGACAAGTCAGCTTTCGTAAAGTTCCATTGGTTTAGTCCGTGTGTCTAGCATTTTTTGAGTCAATAGTTAGATCTTGTCACGATCATTCCCTTTTGCCATGTCAAAATCTAAATTATGAGGGAAACTACTCCATTACAGCTTGGTGGATGGTGTGTCGGCGTATAAAAGGTTCAAACGTGTTCCCCGTCAAGGCATAAGACGTAGGAGCAGATGCAGACGTTATGAACGTTTTGACAAAAGCTCGGTATGATGACTACTTGATAGTTTAGTGCACCATGCTTAACGGCTTAGTATCGGGACTTCAAAGATGCTTTGAACGTCATGGACCATATCAGATGGTCCAGGAGTTGAAGTTAATATTTCAAGCAAATACCCGAGTTGAGAGATATGAAGTCTCCAACAAGTTCTATAGCTAAAAGATGGAGGAGAATAGCTCAAGCAGTGAGCATGTGCTCAGATTGTCTGGGTACTACAATCACTTGAATCAAGTGGGAGTTAATCTTCCAGATAAGACAGTGATTGGCAGAGTTCTCTGGTCAATATCACCAAGTTACTAGAACTTCGTGATGAACTATAATATGCAAGGGACAACGGAAACGATTCCCAAGCTCTTCGTGATGCTGAAATCGACGAAGGTAGACATCAAGAAAAACATCAAGTGTTGATGGTTGACAAGACCACTAGTTTCAAGAAAAGGGCAAAGGGAAGAAGGGGAACTTCAAGTAGAACGGCAAGCGAGTTGCTGCTCAAGTGAAGAAGCCCAAGTCTGGACCTAAGCCTGAGACTAAGTGCTTCTACTTCAAAGGGACTGGTCACTGGAAGTGGAACTGCCCCAAGTATTTGGTGGATAGGAAGGATGGCAAAGTGAACAAAGCTATATTTGATATACATGTTATTGATGTGTACTTTACTAGTGTTTATAGCAACCCCTCAGTATTTGATACTGGTTCAGTTGCTAAGAGTAGTAACTCGAAACGGGAGTTGCAGAATGAACAGAGACTAGTTAAGGGTGAAGTGACGATGTGTATTGGAAGTGGTTCCAAGATTGATATGATCATCATCGCACACTCCCTATACTTTCGGAATTAGTGTTGAACCTAAAATAAATGTTATTTAGTGTTTGCGTTGAGCATGAATATGATTGGATCATGTTTATTGCAATACGGTTATTCATGTAAGTTAGAGAATAATTGTTGTTCTGTTTACATGAATAAAACCTTCTATGGTCATACACCCAATGAAAATGGTTTGTTGGTTCTCGATCGTGGTGATACACATTTTCATAATATTGAAGCCAAAAGATGAAAGGTTAATAATTATAGTGCAACTTATTTGTGGCACTGCCGTTTAGGTCATATTGGTGTAAAGCGCATGAAGAAATTCCATACTGATGGACTTTTGGAATCACTTGATTATGAATCACTTGATACTTGTGAACCATGCCTCATGGGCAAGATGACTAAGACTCCGTTCTCCGGAACAATGGAGCGAGCAACTGACTTATTAGAAATAATACATACTGATGTATGCGATCCGATGAGTGTTGAGGCTCGCGGCAGGTATCGTTATTTTCTGACCTAAACAGATGATTTGAGCAGATATGGGTATATCTACTTGATGAAACATAGGTCTCAAACATTTGAAAAGTTCAAAGAATTTCAGAGTGAAGTGGAAAATCATCGTGACAAGAAAATAAGGTTTCTACGATTTGATCGCGGAGACAAATATTTGAGTTACGAGTTTGGTCTTCAATTAAAACAATGTGGAATAGTTTCACAAATTCGTGCCACCTGGAACACCACAGCATAATGGTGTGTCCGAACGTCATAACCGTACTTTATTGGATATAGTACAATCTATGATGTTTCTTACGGATTCACCACTATAGTTTTGGGGTTATGCATTAGAGACAGCCGCATTCACGTAAAAAAAAGGGCACCATCTAAGTCCGTTTGAGACGACACCTTATGAACTGTGGTTTGGCAAGAAACCAAAGTTGTTGTTTCTTAAAGTTTGGGGTTGCGATGCTTATAAGAAAAAGTTTCATCCTGATAAGCTCAAACTCAAATCAGAGAAATGTGTCTTCATAGGATATCCAGAGGAGACAATTGGGTACACCTTCTATCACAGATATGAAGGCAAGATATTCATTGCTGAGAATGGATCCTTTCTAGAGAAGGAGTTTCTCTTGAAAGAAGTGAGTGGGAGGAAAGTAGAACTTGATCAGGTAACTGTACCTGCTCCTTTATTGGAAAGTAGTTCATCACAGAAATTTGTTCCTGTGACTCCTACACCAATTAGTGAGGAAGCTAATGATGATGATCATGTAACTTCAGATCAAGTTACTACCGAACCTCGTAGGTAAACCAGAGTGAGATCCACACCACAGTGGTACGGTAATCCTGTTCTGGAGGTCATGTTACTTGACCATGACGAACCTACGAACTATGAGGAAGCGATGATGAGCCTAGATTCCGCGAAATGGCTTGAGGCCATGAAATCTGAGATGAGATCCATGTATGAGAACAAAGTATGGACTTTGATTGACTTGCCCAATGATCGGCGAGCCATTGAGATTAAATGGATCTTCAAGAGGAAGACGGATGTTGATAGTAGTGTTACTATCTACAAAGCTAGAATTGTCGCAAAAAGGTTTTCGACAAGTTCAAGGTGTTGACTACGATGAGAGTTTCTCACTCGTATCTATGCTTAAGTCTGTCCGAATCATATTAGCAATTACCCCATTTTATGAAATCTGGAAAATGGATAAACAAAACTGCATTCCTTAATGGATTTATTAAAGAAGAGTTGTATATGATGCAACCAGAAGGTTTTGTCAATCCTAAAGGTGCTAACAGAATATGCAAGCTCCAGCGATCCATCTATGGACTGGTGCAAGCATCTCGGAGTTGGAATATACGCTTTGATAAGTTGATCAAAGGATATAGTTTTATACAGACTTGCGGTGAAGCCTGTATTTACAAGAAAGTGAGTGGGAGCACTACAACATTTCTGATAAGTATATGTGAATGACATATTGTTGATTGGAAATAATGTAGAATTATTCTGCAAAGCATAAAGAAGTGTTTGAAAGGAGTTTTTCAAAGAAAGACCTCGGTGAAGATGCTTACAAATTGAGCATCAAGATCTATAGAGATAGATCAAGACGCTTGATAAGTTTTTTCAATGAGTACATCCCTTAATAAGATTTTGAAGTAGTTCAGAATGGAACAGTCAAAGAAAGAGTTCTTGCCTGTGTTACAAGGTGTGAAATTGAGTAAGACTCAAAGCCCGACCACAGCAGAAGATAGAAAGAGAAGGAAAGTCATTCCCTATGCGATAGGTTCTACAAAGTATGTCATGCTGTGTACCAGATCTATTGTATACCCTACCACTGAGTTTGGCAACGGAGTTCAATAGTGATCTAGGAGTAGATCACTGGACAGCGGTCAAAATTATCCTTAGTGGAGATGTGTTCGGTGAGTGTTGTTAGTTTCCCATCGTCCATGGCAGGAGGTGTGCGGTGGTGAACTGCGGCCGGCGAGAAACTTTCGAGGAAGAGGATGCAAATGGAGTCAGAAAAGGGAAAGGGATGTTTTGTCGTGCAAAAAAGGAAACCACCAAAGAGCAGTTGCTAGTCACCCGGCGGTTCCAGGCGTAGATTTTCGGAAACATGGATTTGTTTTATCTGGTTTTTTTTAAGATTTTCACTTATCTTGTTCGTTGAATTTTTTTATTCGTTGGGTGCTGCGTGCGTATTCCATCTTTGGCTATGAAAGTAGTCCTGTAAACGGTAGAACACTCAGCAGATGCATGGTCGTGCCTTTGTTGTGAAAACATTTTTTCAATTAACAATCTTCCTTGGTTCGGGAGGCACTGTTGTTATATTATTCGGTGCACAAGTGTGTGTTTAGGAAAAGTTGAAGTAAATATAGTTTGGACTTGAAAACGGAGTCCTGTTTGGTTTTGAATTGAGATATGTTTCACTAGATGGTTTGAATAAGTTTGATAACATGGTATTGCTATAGGTTTTGAATCAAAAACTGATTCTTGTTTCGTTTGATTTTTGAAAATGATTCTTTCAGTTTTTTGGTTTTTTGAATTATGATTTTTTCGCATGAATCATTCCGATAGTTCAAATAGTATTTGTTGCAAAGGATCATTCCGATGGTTGAAACAACAAGTTGAGTGTCCGTAAGAGCAACATAAGTTGCAAAAGATCATTCTGATAGTTCAAGCAAGCACATGGTCCATAATAGTTACATTACTCTACCATCCTAACTAGCAAACTTATAGTAACCAGCGTTTTACTGCTGGAGGCATCATCATGAAATGAGCGCTGACATCCTAGGAGATACACTGCTTGCTTCCATTTTAGGTGCTGGTTCCGACGGAATCTACAGAATGCGCTGAATGATGATGGACACAGTACGGTCATGGCGCTCTTTGAAAGTGATTAGAACAACGTTCTTTTCAACAAAGGATGCAGCTGATATGAAGTCTCTGAAAGAAGACTTTTCTATTACCATCCTGCCGTCATTTTTGGAGATGTAGTACGACGAAGGAGTGATGACATGGGTAGGTTCATCAGGAGCTTCAAGGGTCACCCTGCCATTGGTTGGCATGTCCACCCATCTCTTCAGTGTCGAGACAATGCTCCCCGGAATTTTCTAGAAGAAATCGAAATTAAATAGAAATTAAAATCGTTGATTTGTCACTTGGACAATAAAAGAATGGCTGAATATGGTGAGTGCACAAACATTAAGAAATTCCATATTGAAAGTAATATAATTCCTGGCATGTTCAGGTTTGTGTGTAAACAGATAAAACAACAAATTAAGAGAACAGCAAAAGTTTTGTTGTTTTAGGTTTGAATAAATAGGTTCTTTATAATTTTACATATGAGCAAAATACGTTTGGTATTTTAACAAGGACAGTTGTAACCAACCATGACGCAGTCCTTGGTGTTAGTGGGAGTCAATACGTGGACAAATGGACGGCAACGGATGAAAGTATCTCCGAAAAGGTGTTGTAGAAAGAATCGTGTCTCATCATAGGTAAGCTCAATATCCTTAGAGTAGACACAGCAGTGAACATGGTCGAAATCGTCAGAAGAAAGATCGTCGAGAGCTAGAAAAAGAAAAAGATTTTAAAGTTAATTAGATAAAGTTATATCCAACACGGGGTTAATATTATTCAGTTCGATTCATGCATATAAAATTACAGTGAAAGAAGATAAGTTTCTAATATAAAATACCTACCAACGTGGGGTAAAGGAAGCAGCCTTTTGTCATCCCGATATGTTTGTAATTCGAGATTGAGACCCTCGCCTGGTAGTTCAAATTCTATGCGGTCTCCAGCACGAAGTTCATAATCAGCCGCAAAGATGTTCCACTTAGCCCGCAGAACTTTGTGTAGTTCGCCCTATGCTTAAACAAAGCATTGTAAGACCTTCCTTCATGTGTAAGAAGGGCTGGCTCTACCTGCTGTTTACGCAATTTTCTTGCTTCTTTCTTCCTCTCTTCAATGTATTCAGCGAGAAAAGCTCTGATATTACAAGGTACATACTGGAAAAAATAGTGCAAATAACAACCTGTAAGTATAAATTTGAACTCGCGTACTATTAATGTTAAAAGTTTTCTTAAATTGGATATGAATTTTTGATAAGAATTACAGATAACAACATAGTTGTATTATAAATTAATGGATACAGATTTTTGGCATATGTTGACTAAGTTTAATTAGAACTGAAGATGCATTATAGTAATCAAGGCATAGGCAGGCAAAACTAATGGACTATATTAATCAGGGCATAGGCAGGCAAACTAATGGAAAATGAAAACACAAGGCAGGTGCGAAGAAGTGGCAGCAGGGGAACCTAGTGTAGGTGCAAGGGGGTATGAGTGACAGTGACGATTTCTACTGTGTTGTAAGCAACTAATATGTTAGTGATGCTTACTAACCATGCGGCTCCAGCAATTTTCATCAAGAATAATCTCAAACTCCTGGAGAACTTCAGGGTGTGGTTCGCAAGGGCCACCTGGTTGGCGGCAGGTACGGCAAATAATACCTAAATAATTCAGAACAACTATGTTAAGAAAACAAGAATATCATAACAATTTGAAAACAAGCTTCAACGTCGAAGGTAGACAATGACTAGCTTCAACTATGTTAGTCATATTGAAGGCAGGCAACAACTACAAATTTACCAGAAATCTTCTCATCTACTCCTTCCAGAAAAGCAGTATGACAGAGTTTATAACACTTGTTTAGATTTTCAGATGGTTTTTATATTCCTTTAGAGAATGAAGTCGTTCTACCGGATATGATGCTTCAATAACTATCAAATGAAAAACCTAAACGTAAAACGTAAATACGGATCGGAGCATGCTGCTTACGCATATGCTTTTTACCTGGGAGAGAAGAAGAACGAGGGTTGACGAACGGAGATTGGGGTAGGGGAAGCTTAGGGCAAGCACACACGGCTAGCAAATCTACGAGAGAAGCACGGCTTAGAAGTTAATCAAGAGACCCAATAAAAACTCTACAATAACTTGTTTGAAATGAGACTATGTGCGGGGAAGAAGCACGAACCCTAGAAGTAGGCGGACGGGTATGGCAGATGGGTTGTGATGGGAAGCTTAGGGCAAGCACCCACGGCCATCAATCTACGAGAGAAGCATGGCTTAGAAATTAATCGATTGTGTGCGGGTTAGAAGCACGAACCCTAGAAGCAGGCGACGGAGAAGGCAAATGAGTTGTGATGTGGCTGAGGGATTCGGAGCTTATTGAAATATAAAGGAGACGGGAGAGAGCAAGAGTAGTAATGAGTGCTTCTTGTTTTATTTTTTATTCTGCGAATGGTGTGCGTGCATTCCGAGGTGTTGTAGCGACACGAGATGTTTGACTCGTCCAGCTGCCTCCCATTATAGTTGTCCAGCTGTGCTGCCTCCCAGTGGAGTCTTTTACGTGCCTATCCTGCCTCACATACTTTTTGTGAGGCACGGTTATACATACTGAAAAGCATACTCGTGCTTCTGTGTTTTAATTTTTTAATCACATGTTTAATCAGATATGGTTGGGTGTGTCTTTAGGAGAGGAACGGTGATGATGTTATTAGATGCACGGTCGTTGTAGCAGGAGAGGCATGGTCGATACGTCGGGGGAGGCAAATTGAGGAGAGGCATGATGGTTCCTAATGAGAGGCACTTTTGTATCTGGAATGGAGTCACGGTTCGTGACTCTGTTATTGCAATTTTTTTCAAGCAGTCGTTGAACCAGGGAGCCACTGTTTTTATGTACATTGGGTTCAGGCGGGAATATGTATGATAGCGCACAGTTATTTGTATGTGAGAAGCATGGACGTGCTTTTGTTTTGGCAATGTTTTCGGTGCTATGCAGACATAGAGATGCAGGTCCGTTGATTTACCGAGGTTTGTCTTTAAGCAAAGTGGAGGCACGCGTGTGGCTTTTGTGCTGGCCGAACCGTGCTTCTATTTTTGTTCAGTCCCCGTGTAGTATTTGTACGACGGGGTCATCTTGTTTGCTTCCTCTCATTGTTCTCTCGGTCAAAAGATGTGCTGGTGACCGATGGGATGACTATTTATTGTTAGTATTCATTGTGCCAGATACCGTTCTAGAGTTAATCTAGAGGCTCCTCGATTACAACGTGGCAGCCGTGACTTTTGAAGTGCATGGTTTCATAAGCTGCAGAAGCAAAAGCGTCCATTCACACCGTTCCCGATGCAATTTAATGGGCGCATGGTATCCAAGTCGTCTCTCCCCAAGGTTAAGTAGTGGTCTATTGCGGGAGTGTATCGCTTCTTATTCTCTGCAGAGAAGTGCAGTTAGCTCCCGTCATCCTCGCCTCGTACGAGAAGCACAGTCAAACTCCATTGTCGTCTCACCCTCGCTTCCATGGACGACTTCAGGAACACTACTGAGCGTCTCTTTATAGATGCCGATGGTAATACCAAGCTCGAGGTGTTATACACCAACGAGCCCTATAAGGTGGAGGAGATTCTTACTCTCTATGAGGAATGGCTGTGTGAGGACAGGTACAAGTTTGTTGGTCTTGATCTGGAGTACACACGAGAGGATTATTTTGATCGTAGTAGAAAAGTTGCCGTTATGCAACTGGCGATGCGCAAGCATGTTCTTGTCTATCACTTGTGCAAGGCCAGGAGGGAGTGCGCTGCTCTGAAGGATTTCCTTCAGAATAAAGGTATAATTTTTGCTAGTGTCGACGTCAGGAACGATAGGGATCTTCTTGCAAACAGTTACCTCAAAATCCCAAGAGAGTGTCACATCGACCTTCAAGAGGAGCTCATGATCAAAGGAGGCAATCTAAGGGATTCCATGGCAGATTTGGCAGGAGCCGTCATAAACAAATCTTACTTGAGTATGAAGTTGTCTTTTCCACAAGGTCTGCATGACTACTGGAAATGGAAGCCGCTTTCCCTTGAACACCTGAAATATGCGGCAATTGTAAGTGAAAAATTCATTTTTTATGATTTTCTGTCTTTATATTTTTGTTTTATTGCAACAATAGTACTTTTTCCCCTTTACGTATATCTTCATTCTCATCCGCTTTTTGTTTTCGGATGGGTATGTCAGCTACGAGCTCTACCGCCGAGTTCTGTCTATGAGGGACATGATGCATCCTTGTTGTCTTCCCGACCCCACACGCCATTGATGCTTCTGTTGCAGTAGTTTTTCTCGTTACAATGATATTATTGCATGTTAATTGTTTTAGATCTTAATACCTGTGAGAAAGGATCCACATTTTATCTACCTCATCATCGCGAATCTTGCAATGCGTCGCTTCGAAATTCTGTGTCCTTATATCAATTGCGACGGTATAAAGGAACACTCAGACATTGTCATCGAAAACTTCAAGAGAGCTTACCATTCTGCTTACAACAACTATCCTCACACCATGGCCTCCTTTCATGTCAAACCTGTGCAAAGTGTATGTAACTCAGACAGAGAGTAAGTTTCTTTTAACTGTAGCTCTGCCTCATTTAAACCATGCATCTTTTTGTTCCACTACACATCCCATATCTACTGTTCACCTTCTATTCACAGACATTAATGCTCTCAATTTTCAGGGATGACAGTGCTATTTACACCATGCATTTGATGCCGCTCATTAATTTGAATAATAATTCATTTTTTATCAATAATGTAAGTTCACTCTCGTTGACAACACATCAACATACGTTCACCCCACACACCGTTGGACCGTGCAGTAGCTGCTGACGTTTTCCCAATGTGATAAACAGGTGCTCCAAGTGTATCTGTTGAGATTGGATCAGTCAGTAATTGTTTGTCAACCGCAGAGTGCGAGGCTGATGTTTCTGTTGCAGTAGGTTTTGTTGTTTCCTCCAAGAGTTTTTCCATTGGGCTTGTCAGAGAGTTGTGGTCTGCAGATCCTCCAGCAGAATTTTGGGTTTCAATCGGTGCAGAACACTCAGACGAATTTTCACCTGTCATTATAATTGCCCCGCTCTCTAGCATCTCAGTTGTTGACACAAAGGGCTCATGAACCGGCAAGCCATCAAGGCAGTTGTGCAGATGGTTATGCACTTTGTCCAAATGAATCTTGGCTTGTTCATCAATGTCCTCTTTGTTGTGGTCGATCCTGTTCACCTCCAGTAGCAACTTAATCTGGGTTGATGATTTTAGGCGTGAAGATAGATGAATTTGGGACTGTTCTTTGTCGTACGGATTCTGGGATTCTGGGTCAGGGGTATCGCAGCAACCCTTTAAATTTTCCCGGGAGTATGATGTGGCGTGAAGGACACTGGTCGAGCCACTGCTGGAAGAACTTTGACTGCTTGTTGTGCTAGAACTTGGAAGCGTAGAATATGTTGAAGGGAGTGATGAAAAAGTTTCTTTTTCATTTGAGTTGTCCTGTTGCAAGTTAAAATAAACGCCCCGGTCTCTGGTCTTGGTTTCTTTTGCACTAAGATCCCTACCAGGTGAAAGGAGCTTCTCCAATTTCTGCTCGAGAACTGGTTGAAACCGCGAGAAAAGTTCTGTGTACATTTCATTGATAACTTTGGCAATTTTCGCCTTGGCCTGGAACTGAAACAAAAACCATCAGAAATTATTAATGCCGAGAATGAAAAGAAGTTATTAATACCGAAAATGAAAAATATCTTGTGAACTACTGTATGTTCTGTCAATAATTGCAGAAAGGGCATGGAATAATGTGCGCAGAAGGACACATGATGTGCTGCGGGAAGCGCGGGTAACAAAGTCCATGAATCGTGGTGAACACATTCCTTGAAAGAGCACACCCGACGTACCTTACGAAGCATGGTTGATCTACCGCCGCAGGGAAGCAGTGCTATATTTAACACAAAAGCACAGCTAACGTACTATAGGAAGCACTTCTATATTTAACGCAAAGGCACACCTAACGTACTATAGGAAGCACTGTTAGTTTTAACGCAAAGGCACAGCTAACGTATTATATGAAGCACTTCTAGTTTTAACACAAAAGCACATCTAACGTACTATAGGAGGCACTTGTATATTTAACACAAAGGCACAGTTAACGTACTATAGGAAGCACTTTTATATTTAACACAAAAGCACATCTAACGTACTATACGAAGCACTTCTATGTTTAACACAAAAGCACAGCTAACGTCCTATTCAAAGCACTTCTATATTTAACACAAAGGCACAGCTAACGTCTTGTAGGAAGCACTTCTGGTTTTAACACAAAAGCACAGATAACGTCCTATAGGAAGCACTTCTAGTTTTAACACAAAAGCACAGCTAACGTACTATAGGAAGCACTTATGGTTTTAACACAAAAGCACAGCTAACGTCCTATAGGAAGCACTTCTGGTTTTAACACAAAAGCACAGCTAAGGTACTATAGGAGACTGTCTGGATGACCATGAAAGGACAGCTAACGTCCTATATGAAGCACTTCTAGTTTTAACACAAAAGCACAGCTAAAGTACTATACGAAACTGTCTGGATGAACACAATAGGACATGTATCTGTTTCGTAAGAGCTTAGGGAACATCATTTCAAACATAAAATCAGGTGCAGAAGCTGGAAATCACTTACGGAACAATGTTTTTCTTGAGGCACAAATTCTTCTATGTAGGCTTCTAGTCTGGGACTCATTTGGAAAAATGGCGCCTGAAAGCCAGGCGGTGGTTGGAAAGGCATGCGCCTAATGTCTTTCAGCTGCCATGTGGAAGGAAACAATTACAGTCAAGTCAAATTAATACATGGCAGCTAAGTCATTATGTTGAGTCGAAAACTTCGCCAAAGGAAAATGATGAAAAGTTGACTCACCGTGTGTTTCCCAAAAATTCCGTCCTCTGTTGACAGGCTGTCTATGTTAGAATAATTCTTAATGGCCTCTGTGTCCCACATGACAAGTCTTGCAGGAGTGTCAGGTTCCCGGTCCATAATCTTCGTATCCAGGTACTCAAAATACGTTATCTGCAAGTGGGGAAGAGGTAAAAATTAATCATGTTCTTGTAGCTGCTTGTGGGTATAAAGAAGTGTACAAGTTAGTGAAAGAACCACTGGAATCAGGAGGCAGCCACACAGGGCGCGTGCGAATCCTTTGTCCTTGAAGGTCTGGAGCGATGTCACCAGTTTCTCTGTGACAGCATTGGACCAATCATATGATGATATGTTACTTGCTGGTCCTTCTAGAGCGGCTAAGTAGTCGGGGCTAACGCAATCATATGTCGTTGGGCATAGAAATACTGCTGTTGCAAACATCACGAAAACCCGTTGAAACACGTCTCCTGTCAGCTCTGGGGTTATGAGATCAGTTAACTCTCTGATGTTTGGAGCGTGCCCAGCACACCGAGTTTCAGACTTAACCTGACATTTGAAAGCTTCTGAGCATTTTCTAGGGATAATCTGCCCGCCCAGTGGAATTCCTAAGATCCGGTGCATGGTGTATGAGTTGATAAGGAATCTGTATCCACTAGGCAGTATGAAACACCTGGAAGGGCAATCAAAATAGCGAACAAGCCAGCGAACGAAACACCTTGGAAGCTCACGACAGCGCAGATCTAGAAGGTATCCAAAACCAATATCTCTCACAAGCTACTTTTGTGGTTCTGTTAGCTTTTCACAGACAGTAATGAATTTCTGGAAGCTAAGTTTTGTGCTGAACTCTTCTTCGTATTCACCCATTGCAACAGCTCTGTGGACAAAGATAAGAAATGACCTTTAGCAAATGTATTGTTGAACCACATGCTTTTCTGGCAGAAGCTTACATATAAATGCCGAGTCAGCAAAACAGAGACAAATATTTAAGCCGTGATTAAAAATGCAGCTAGAATGAGAGGCATTGATTTCCAAAGAAATTTCAACGACACATGCGACATGCATGATAAAAAACACCTACTTCGAGGCAGCAAGCTGCTTCTTTGTCTTGTACTCCTCAACAAGCTTTTTGTGCGCTGCACGTTTTAACTCGATCCTTAGTCTCTCTGTCTCTAGTTGGTCATGAACCATGAAATCTTGGGTGACAATCTCCGTGTCATCGACAGACTGAGACTGAGACTCCGACAGCTGTGGGGTGGAGTCCATCTCATCGAACTCTACATAAGAGGTCATGAGACGTCATCATTACTAGGTCAGCTATGTAAGACAGTTGTTAGCAGTCCATGTGAGACCATCATCAATAGGGTGGTTAGCTAAGACGGATTCTAACTCTGAGTTAGTAACTGCTGTGCAAAAACGGACGTAACACTACTGGAATCCACTTATTTGCCGTCTGCCACCTCTTTGCCGTCTGCTGGCTGATGGCAAAGAAGGTCTTTGCCGTCAGCCACAAGAAAACAGACGACAAAGATGTGGCTGATGGCAAACGAAGTCTTTGCCATCAGCCAGTTCTTTGCCGTCCGCTGACTGACGGCAAAGAATCTTTGCCGTCCGCTAGCAGACGGCAAAGAGGTGGGTGGGTCCAGTTATTGTTTAACCAACTCAAGCCCACCGGCCCCACCTCTTTGCCGTCCGCAAGCGGACGGCAAAGAAAATTTGCCGACCGTTGGCAGACGGCAAAGAGGCGGCTACGTTAACGGCCGTCCCGCCCCGTCTCTTCTCCCCACTCTCCCATTCGTCCCCACCACACCCGCGCCGCCGCCGCCGACCCCGCCCACACCAGCCCGTGCCGCCACCCCGCCGGCCGCCCCACCGCCCCACACCCCTCCCCTGTGGCGCCCCGACCTCCACCGCACCGCACCCTCGCCGCCTCTTCCGCATCGCCCCGCCCACACCAGCCCGTGCCGCCGTCGCCGACCCCGTCCGGCGTAGCCGGCCTCCCCGCCGCCCCGCACCCCTCCCCAACCTCCATCGCTGCCCCGCCGCTCCTTCCACGTCGGCCAGCCGCGCCGCGGCCGTCCAGTCCCCGTACCGCCGCGCCCGTCCCCGCCCCCGACCCCCGACCAACCGCCGCTGCCGCTGCAGCCGCGGGTCGACCGCCCCCCGAGGAGCGCCGCCCATCGCTGCCCCTCCCCTCCCCATCGCTGCGCCGCCTCGCTGCCGCCCCGTCGCCGCCCCCTCTCCGACCCGTCGCCGCCCCCCACGGTGAGCCCCTACCATTTCTTTTCTGTTTTTTTGTTTTTCTTTTCTGTTTAGATAAGGTTTTTTAGTTTAAGTTTTTTCAGTTTAGAATTAATTAGTTTAGCTTAATTAGTTTAATTAGTTAAGGTTTAATTAGTTTAAATAGTTTAGTTTTAATTAGTTTAGGTTTTTAGTTTAGGTTTAGGTTATATAGTTAGCTAGATTAGATTAATTAGATTGGATTATATTAGACTAGTGTTAGGTTTTAGTTAAATAGTCATAATTAAAGGAAGTGAAAAAAGATGAAAAAAGAAGACGAAAAGTAGAATAAGTAGAAGGGGGAAGAAGAAGAAGAAGAAGAAGAAGAAGAAGAGGAGGAGGAGGAGGAGGAGGTGGAGAAAGAAGAAGAAGAAGAAGAAGAATAAGACGGGGGATGAGAAGAAGTAGAAGAATGAGAAGAAGTAGAAGTAGTAGAAGAATGAGAAGACCCCCTGACCCCCCAACCCCGACACCACACCCCGACACCCGACCCCGACTCCACCCCGACACCCGACCCCCTGACCCCGACACGACATCCCGACCCCGAAACAGCACCCCGGCCCCGACACGGCACCCCGACACCAACACGACACCCCGACCCCCGACACGACACCCCCAACACCCCGACCCCGAGACCCCGACCCCGACCCCGACCCCGACACCCCGACCCCGAGCCTGACCCGACACCGACACGGCACCCCGACCCCGACCCGGCACCCCGACCCGAGACCCCGACCCCGACACGGCACCCCGAGACCGACACGACACCCCGACCCCCGACACCTCCCGAAAAGGTGTTCTTTGGCCTTCCAGAAGCCGACGGGGTCATATATTTGTGAATTATTAGTTAGGTCATATATCTTTCGATTTTGTTATGAAAAACATCATATATAATTGTGTTGATCGGGTAGTTTTAAATGTGCAGTTGTTTCGTCGCTGCGAGGTTTGGTGTTCGACGACCTCGCCGTGCGTTTGACGAGCTCTGCCCCTTCGTTCGTGGGTGAGCACAAATTACATGTCCTCCTCCCCCATTAATTATTTGATCTATTCCGATGAAACTTGATAGCTAGCTATATATGTGTCTTGAATCATCAGTATGCGTAACCAATATGTGTCTCCCGTTCGAAAGCGTCATAGTTATAAATATGCATGCATTTGCATATTTATAACCTTGATTCTTTCGAATTGTCCAACGCTATCCATGGAAAGCCCGAGTATGTTTAGATTGGGTTCGTTTTCCCATATGCTTTGCTCCGGATCCGACGCATAAATTTCGTCAGTGCCTCCCCTGTTGTTCTCCGGGTACACATCCTCTCTGTTTATTGCAGAGACGTGTATCAGGAGAACAGCGGGGAGGTGCTGCCGAAATTTTGCGTAGGATCCGGAGCATAGCCTGGGAAAATGAACCCAATCTAAACATACTCGGGTGGGATTAGGACCTATCATTACCTATTAGAGTGTAGGTTGCATGGACGTAATAAAATTGACAAAGTAGATCAACTGATGAATATATACATGGTGAATTATATATATATATTTGTTGTGTGTCTAGTAGCTCTGAAAGTCAAGATGAGTGATCGTGCGTGGATGTACACCGGTCACACTGGTCAGAACAAATGGAGCACTGAATGGTTCACAAAAACCAAGGGGTTTGTGCGAGCCGCATTTGCAAATGGCCAGAGGAAAACCTGGTGCCCCTGTTTACGGTGCGGCAATTGGGAAAAGAGGACAGAGGCTGAAATGGGCAAACACCTGCAGAAGAGTGGTTTTACGCCCGATTATACGGTGTGGACATTTCATGGTGAGTCTGCCCAATGTGACCGAGCTGAGGTGGATCGTCGTCGCACCGACGAGCATGGTACCGGGATGGAAAACATGGTGCAAGACTTTGATGATGCTCGGGATTCGGACGAGGAGATGGAGGAATCTGCAAAGGCCTTCAATGAAATGTTGGAGTCTTCAAAACGTCCGCTCCATGAGCACACTGAGCTTTGTCAGTTGGATGCCATCTCACAAGTAATGGCTCTGATGGCTCAGTTCAACTTGGGCAGAGAATGCTACGATGCAATGATGACAGTATTTGGACGCTTTCTACCCAAAGGCCATGTAATGCCTGCAAACCTGTACCAGTCGGACAAAATCCTCCGTGCACTAAAGATGCCCTATGATAAGATACATGCCTGTGAGAAAGGATGTGTCTTGTTTAGGCTTGACTATGCGGACTTGAACTATTGTCCCATTTGCAAGTCTTCCAGGTATGTTGTGGTAGACAACGGTATGGGTGAGAAGACACAGACCAAAATCCCCGTTAGTGTTCTTCGGTATATGCCAATCGTACCAAGACTTCAACGTCTTTTCATGGTCGAAGAGACGGCCAGACAGATGACATGGCACAAAACGGGCAAAAGAACCGAACTAGATGCAGATGGGAATCTGATGATTGTACACACATCGGATGGTGTTGCGTGGAAATTTTTTGATGAATTACATGGTGACAAAGCTGCAGATCCGAGGCATCCTCGAGTCAGCATCAGCACGGATGGGTTCAGTGTGTTTGGTATGACGGCAGCCCAATACAGTTGTTGGCCCGTATTTGTCTTTCCACTCAATCTCCCCCCCGGACAGATTATGCAAAGAAAGAACATTTTCCTGACGTTGATAATTCCAGGGCCCAACTATCCGGGGAAAAATATGAATGTGTACATGCAACCGCTTAAGGACGAATTGCAAGAAGCCTGGGATAATGGGTTCAAGACATACGATGCCTATAGCAAACGGAACTTCATAATGCGTGTCTGGTACATGTACTCGACGCATGACTTGCCGGCGTATGCGCTATTCGTTGGCTGGTGTGTGCATGGAAGGTTCCCGTGCCCCACATGCAAGGGAGCTCTTGAGTTTTGTTGGCTTCAGGCCGGTTGCAAGTTTTCTTGCTTCGACATGCATAGATAGTTCCTGAATCCTCGCCATAAGTTCAGGAAAGACAGGAAGAACTTCATCAGAGGTAGAGTTGTCAAAAACTCTGCACCACCTGCATTGACAGGCCAACAGACCCTGGATCAGTTAAACGCTCTCGAGCCAGATCCAGAGCGTCCAGGGTACTTCAAGGGGTATAATTCTAAGCACGCCTGGACTCACAAAACATGCTTATGGGATCTGCCTTACTTCAAAGACCTCCTTTGCCCACACAACATCGACGTGATGCACACTGAGAAGAATATCGCCGAGGCACTTTTTGGTACATTGTTCGGCATAGATGGGAAGTCAAAGGATAATACTAAGGCTAGAGTCGATCTGGAGGCGCTATGTGATAGGCCGTTACAAAACATGAAAGAACCGAAAGGAAAGCAGAACTAGACGAAGCCAAAGGCATGGTTCAATCTTGGAAGGCCAGCTATGAGGGAAATTATCTTGTGGGTGAAAATGCAGTTGATGTTCCCCGATGGGTATGCAGCGAATCTACAGAGGGGAGCCAGTCTTGATAAATTGAAGATATTTGGTCTCAAGAGTCATGATTGGCACATATGGATTGAGCGGGTAATGCCGGTGATGTTGCGTGGCTTCATCCCTGAGGATGAATGGCTAGTACTGGCAGAACTCAGCTATTTCTTCCGTGTTCTTTGTGCGAAAGAACTATCGCCTGGCGTGCTAGAAGAAATGGAAGAGTTGGCGCCGGAGTTGATATGCAAGTTAGAGAAGATCTTTCCACCGGGCTTCTTTAATCCAATGCAACATTTGATTTTGCATCTCCCGACCGAGGCAAGATTGGGGGGGCCCGTGCAAAATCGTTGGTGCTACCCAACTGAGAGGATGCAGAAGACGCTTCGACAAAAATGTAAAAATAAACGTAGAATTGAAGCATCGATGGCTGAGGCATTCATCACTGAGGAGGCGGCAAACTTCGTGACAGCACACTACGAAGCCAAAAATCATCATTTGCATAATCCGAAGCCTCGGTACAATGCTGACGACCCTAAAAAGGGTGGATCCAACCTCAGCCTATTCAAAGGGAATCTCGCACCAGCCAGTGTTTCAAATCCAGTATCTTTGGATAACGAACAATGGCAGACCATTTCGTTGTATATCTTCAACAACCTGATAGAAGTGCGGCCGTACATCGAGTAAGTTCTCGGTACATAGTTTCGCAACTTCTATTTCCTTTGAACTGCTCTTATTCCTGGATATTTCATACAGTCGATACGTTGCCTTATTCTCGTATGGAGCGGTGATCCAAAAGGATTCTGTCGAAGAGTATGAGCTTCTCGCAAAGCAAGGAGGCGGCTATCCCGGTTTCATCTCTTGGTTCAAACAAACGGTAATTTCTATTAGACTTGTAGGCTAATTTGTAGGCGGCTATCCCGGTTTCATTCGCTAATTTGTGTGTAATGCAACAATCCTTTCATATTAAACTTGTAGGCTAATTCAGAGTCTATGGACGCCGAATTGAGACAAGTCGCTAATGGTTTTGACTATAAGGTCCGTTCATTTGACAAATACGACATCAACGGGTATCGCTTCCGTACCTATGGCAAAGAGCTATCTATGGCCGACCGAAAGTCTACAAATTGTTGTGTATCTGCTATCGGCGAAGGAGGTACCGAGTATTATGGGAGAGTTGAAGCGATTTATGAACTTCTATTCTATGGTGAAAACCCACCGAATGTCGTAGTCTTCAAATGTTATTGGTTTCAGCCGAAGGAGACTAGAAGGACTCATGAACATATAGGGCTAGTTGAAATCAACCAAAGCACCCATTTAGATGTTGCTGATGTCTATATTACGGCTCAACAGGCGACCCAAGTATTCTATCTACCGTGGGCCTGCCAAACTAATCCAAATCTGAAAGGTTGGGATGTCGTTTATGAAGTGCCGCCACGTGCTAGACTATCTCCCCCAAAGGAAGAGGATTATGAAACTCACATTAACCCAGACACATATGAAGGAGAATTCTTCCAAGAGACACGTCTTTCCAAAAAGCGTTTCAAGAACCGCTATACTTCACCCCCAAAACATTGAAGTAGACAGCGACAGTGAATCCGACATCACCCCAGAGGAGGAACAAGAAGAGCCGGAACAAGAAGAGGTTACTGCTGCGGATGACCTGTCATTGCTTGACCGATTACGTCAAGGTGGCCTTCCACATGTTGATGCCACTTAACCCTATGAGCCCGTCACTGATTATAGTGATGATGATGATTATGCATTTATTCATGATACTGATCGAGATTATTAGTAGTGTCAGGTATTAAATTTTTTAATGTTGTACTTGATGATGATACACTTAAGTGATACACATATTATTATTCATGTCGGTCTTTTTTTTATGTTGTACTAATTTCGTTTACTGTTTGTCATGGCAGGTGTTGAAAGATGGTGGGCGCTGGTCGGGAGCGCGCCAAGGCCCCTTCTTCGTCGGTGCGTGGTCTGAGGTATTCGATTCCAGACGCACCTCTCCGCTGAGCGTTGCTGGACAGTATGTCCACACCGCCGGGCCCTTCTTCGTCGACCGCGGTGCCCAGCAGGGGACGAGGTAGGAAGAGAGGAGGTGGGGCACGTGGTCGCGGGAGAGGAGGTAGGGTGACTGCTACGGCGCCTTCCTCGCCGCCACCCCCAGCTGTTTCACCCGATCACGTGACTGCTAGGGTGGACTCGTCCGAGGAGGAGGCTACACAGACTCCGGTCCACGAGCCTCCGGTCCACGGGTCTTGGGCCCACGAGCCTCGGGTCGACTGGCCTTCGGCCCACGAGACCCCGGAGGAGCACACGTCCGGATGGGGTACCTGGCCGGATCAGCCCGAGGAGCCGAGTGGCCATGCTGATGATGGCGGGGAGCCGACTGATCTTGAGGAGGAGGGGGGCACCGTCTACCAGCGTGGTGCTACACGGCTCCCGTCCGTGCCGGCGACCCGCGAGCAGAGGTGGTTGATTTTCCCTGATGGGGAGAGATACGTAAGTGCATTTAATATTTTTGTACCTTCTGCATTCACGTTTCTTCAAATAACTAATGCGTTGGCCTTGTCATGCTGCAGGGGTTGGGACCACCATCATAGTGTCCGCCGGCCCAACTCCGTCCTTGGAGTTCTTTGCCGGCAAAACTTCCCGGGGTCTGTCACGTTGCCTGGTGAGGGTCGGCTTCCAGAGCTTGGATTGAGCTGGGAGCACTACGTGGCTGCCCTGGCCCCGCCGGATGTCATTATCGATGGTGTCGTGTGCGACACGAGGGTAGACATGGTGATCAGGACGTTCTGGGTAATTTCTCCTTTACACATTTAAAAATCTTCAACTAGCTAGTTATTAATTGTACTAATCAATATTGTCTCATTTGATTGCAGACATTCTACAGGTGTGAGGAGGGATACGAGGAGGACGCGGCAAATGTTATCCAGAACGTCTGCAAGCGCCTACTCCAGAACTTACGGCACGAGGCTCGGGTGCAGGCTGTTCGAGACTACTACGCCTTGCGTGGTATCAAGAAGACCAAGCCGGCGTGCCGCGATAAGTTCCTGAGTAAGGAGCAGTACATGAAGGTAATTCTTAAGGCCTTCTACTTAAGTTCCTTCATTTAGTAATTCTTAGCCGTAGCGCTCAAGTTTCTATTTGCTAACTTAGGCGCCTCCGAGATGGTGTGCGGATCGGATGGATTGTTGGGAGGTGTTGGTCGATGAGTGGTGCTCAAAAGAATGGCTAGCCCTCCACAACGAGGCCAAGGACAAACGTGCCCAAATGGAAGGTGTGCCACACCATCAAGGCAGCTCCAACTTATATCAGTTCGGGCGCAACTGGGTATGTGGTTTGCTTCATGATTCATGCAATTCATTCATCATGCTAGCTTGAGCCCTTTAATTACTAATTTTCATTGTTTCTCTCTTTCAGGCACGCTACAATAAGGCGGATAAGGTGCCAGAGGTGTACGACCTGTATGCCATGGCCCACACTGCCTCTTTCAAGAAAGTCAAGGCTTTCTCTCAGTCTGACCTCGATGATGCAAACAACTTCACCAACATCTCCTCCCACAACAAGCTTGTGAGATATAGAGATGAGGGGAAGGCGAGGAAAGGGGAGGACTTTAACCCGAGCCAAGGTCCCATCGATCCAGAGCTGGTGATGATATCTGGTGGCGGGAGGTCCCATGGCTCCATAGCCATTGGAGATGGACTTATCCGTTGTCCTAGCACTCTCCCGGAGATCAAGGCGCGCCAGTCGAGCTCCGCTCCTGAGATAAGGCCTCGTGAACGGCCAGTGCAACTCGCCATCAAGGTTAGTGATACGTACTCAGTTATCTTTCTCCATTACATTGTGTGCGCTTCCATCAATGATTACAAATGGTCATGTGAGTGGTGTTGCAGGCTGCTATACAGACTGAGAGAGATAGAACGGAGAAACTTCTGGCGGAGGCGGCGGAGAGGCAGCGGGAGATGGAGGAGAGGACGAGGAAGATGATGGAGGAGGAGAGGGCACGGAATGACATGCAGGCAAGGGCCATGTACGAGCTCCTTGTGGTAAGTTTCTTCTGCAGATTACTTGCTAGTCTTAACATTTGAGTCTCATTACTAACTAGTATGACTCTGTTGTGAAAACCAAATGTGCAGTCTGTGTGCGAGAAGTCCGGTCAGCCCGCTCCACCGATGCCAGTGATTGCTCCTGGGAGCACGGTGAGTTTAATTTGAATGGACATTACTTGCTAGTCTTAACATTTGAGTGTCATAATGCTAACGAGACATTGGAAATGATCTTTGGTGCAGCTTAACTCCAGAAACGCATCGCACGATCCTTCTCCAGGTAGCGGCACTAGCCACCCCGCTCCTACACCTCCCTGATCACACTAAGTTTCTCTAGTGTTTTGCTTAACAAATGCATAAAGACCTAGACTTAGCTTTATTTCCTCCAATATGCTTACCATAATGACCTAGAGTTAGCTTCTTTTCCTCCAAAATGACCCATTTTACCTAGGTTAGCTTATAAATGATGCAGTTCATCCAAGTTAGCTCAAAAGTGACCCATTTTACCTAGATTAGCTCCTAAATGATCCATTTTACCTACGTTAGCTTTAAAATGGCCCATTTCACCTAGGTTAACTCCAAAATGACCCATCTTACCTAGGTTATCTCATAAACGATCCATTTCAACTAATTTAGCTCATAAATGATCCATTTGACCTAAGTGAGCTAAAAAACAATCCATTTCACCTAAATTAGCTCTTAAATGATCCATTTCACCTAAGTTAGCTCAAAAAGATTCATTTCAACTAAATTAGCTCATAAATGATCCATTTCAACAAAGTTAGCTCAAAAAGATCCATTTCAACTAAATTAGCTCATAAATGATCCATTTCAACAAAGTTAGCTCAAAAACGATCCATTTCAACTAAGTTAGCTCATAAATGATCCATTTGACCTAAGTGAGCTAAAAAATGATCCATTTCACCTTAGTTACCTCAAAAACGATCCATTTGACCTTAGTTAGCTCATAAACGACCCATTTCAACTTAGTTAGCTCATATATGATCCATTTCACGTAAGTTAGCCCATAAATAACATACTCTTCTTGTTCTAGTCTTCTTCTTGTTCTAGTCACCTATTTATAACTTTCTTATTTTTCATTTTGCAGATTTCATTCACTTGACGAAAGCTTGCATAGATGGAGTGCTCCTTATCCCTTTCTCTGTTTCTTTTGTATCGCTGAACTATGCATGTATCTTGGTAGTTGGATGAACTATGCTATGTATGATGGAACTTGGTAGTTGGATGGAACATATGTGATGGAACTATGTATGATGGAACTCTGCATGTTGGATATCTATGTGATGGAACTATGTCATATACATCATATATATCTTATATGTTTGCTGTGAAATATATTTGTATATGTCATATATATTTGTGATGAAAATTGTTGGATTTAATAAAAAACAGAAAAAAGAGCCAATATGCAGGCTCTTTGCCATCTGCCACCGACGGCAACGGGCTCTTTGCCGTCTGCCACCGACGGCAAAGAGGCCACGTGGCATCTAGCTGTGCTTCCTGGGAGCTGACCCATTTAGTCAATTTGCCTACAGTGGCAGACGGCAAAGAGTAAAAGAGTTTGCCGTCAGCGGCAGACGGCAAAGGCCTGCCATGTGGTGACGTGTAGATGACATCATACGGTGGACGGCAAAGACACTAGAAAATTTGCCGTCCGCTGGCGGACGGCAAAGGCCTGCCGTTATCCACTTAACGGACTGAGAGCACAAGTTTTGCCGTCCGCTCTCTTTGTCGTCCGCCGCAGACGGCAAAGGGCCTTTGCCGTCAGCCGCCAGGAAGCAGACGGCAAAGCAGCTGTTTACCGTAGCCTACTTTGCCGGAGCCTTTTGCCGTCCGCCGTTCGTGCCTTTGCCGTCCGCCGTGGCAGACGGCAAAATAGCTGTTTCCTGTAGTGTAAGTCCTTTGGATCTCTTCTATAGATTGCGGATCTATAAAAATAATTTTACATGTGTCCTCATGTTAGGGATCAGAATAGTGAATTTTGACTGCAGTTTCATTGAGCTCTACAACTAATATAATCTGTGGTCACGAGAGTGCTTAAGTTTTGCATGGCTAGAGATATAACTCAACTTAGCAAAACCACGGCGCAAGCATGCAGTTGGCATGATTAAAGTGAGGTCAGCTGAGTCCTAATTTTAAATCCATAACCCTTCTGCTGTTAAGACGGCGCAACAGTTTGAGCACGGACCAGCTGAAGATAATTGGATCCGGAACCGATATTCAAATCGCGCCCCACCTGCTGTGTTGCGCACATGCGGTGTGTACGCAGCCCGCGGAATTGCTAGCACCAGTAATTTATTTTGTTCAAACGTTGAATCGGTGGCATAATCATGGTGAGGATGCAATGGATTACCTGAACAGGAGATCCATGGCGAGTGAGATGAAGGAGGCCGATAATTTTTCGGTGACGAGCGAACTCTGCGGAGGGATCAGGATTGGCTTTCCTTTGGAGAGCCAGAATATGCCTCGCCTGTCGCCACCGATGCTAGATGGAGAGAGATCTGGAACTCATCTGTGGACGGCCCCACAAGTTAGTCAAATACTTGGAGGAACTATTTGAGAGCCCGCATGTCAGTATGAGTTTGAAGTCCACGTACCACATTTTCTCACCCCAGATGGAGGTACTCCTCGTAGGACTCATATAAGGCCGACCCCACAAGTTAGTGAGAGACTTAGAGGAATTAGTAACTGAGAGCCCACTTGTCAGTGTCGTCGACAGTCAAGTGACTTTCGTTAGGTTTCATGGTTATCTTTGTGTTAAGTGTTGCACAAGCAAATTAGCATCAGAGGATCTCACTTTGGTTGAGGTTGTAGTTTAATTAAAAATTAATATATGTATATATTTATATATGTCACTTATATAGAACTAAAAATATATCTCTCTTGCGTTGTAAGTGTAAAAGGTTAGTAAGAAAGATTGAGATCGACTTCGAAATGTTTCAACACTGATACTGCAGGTTTATAACCTTTATATTTATTTCGTCTCTTTTTCGGGCAGATGTTCAGGAGTGCGTCATCTAGTCAGGACAACAGGGACGGTCGGTCTTTGAACGACATCAGCAAGGATTATGGGAGGCAGGTAATAGTAAGGCAGTTGAACATTAGTGTTTGGTCTTTTATTTCTGGGACGTTTGCTGTCAACAACAACAAAAATGATTTATATATCCTGGATGAATGATGTAATATCTATTTATCCTGTGCATCTACTCTGCAGTTGAGTATAGAAAGGTGGAAGAAAAAAATTACTAGAAAACGAGAAGAAGATCAAGGATGCAGATGCTGCCAAACACGCACATGCCATGCAGGCTGGAATAATTGGAGTCAAGAGTGAGATACAAGTTCTTGGCAAACGTCCCAACCAGGAGCATGGTGTGCAACAGACACCTGCGAAGAGGAGCATTCTAAGCAGCAGAGACTCCACTAAGCAGATTGTGCAGGTAACGGCGAAAACTTGAAACGCTGGTTTTAACGTACGTGGAAGTTTTACTCGCACATGCCTCTAATTATTTTTTGGTTTGAAGACACAGATGCCCACAAAGGCGCAGAGTGGGCGTTGTGACGGCCCAGCGTTTGTAGGCGGTCATAATGAAGAGGTACAGGGTAACAGAATTTCCTTTGATGCAAGCAGAAGGATCATTGGCAACAAAAGCATTGGTGTTCAAGGATTCGGTACGGTTTGCACAAGCAAGAAGAGCCCAACGACAAAATCCAACATAGGAGCAATAAACTCTACCATACAGCAATACAGGTGACAGCATATACAAACGTCCAACAACATTTAAAGCAAATGTATATTTTTTTGTGAGCAATTTTTTCTTTGTTTTCGTCTGCTATATTTAAATTGTAGTATCTTCCACACGCAGGTGTACGAACAAGGAAGCAAGTATCGTGGTAGTCCACGGATCGATGAAAACATAAGGCAAGGTCCTTTGAAAGGATCACCTGTGGCGTTCAACACGAGGGGTCCTTCCAAAGGATCTCCGATGGCATTCAGAATCGTCAGCGAAATCACCAATGCACGGAGGTTGTCGCCAAGTTTTGCTGGACAAGAGAGGCATGGGAAAACAAAGGTGACGTCGGAACTATGCTTTTTCAATTCAACACACAAACAGTTTTATGGAAGAACAGGGTAAAGTGCAAAACAGGAGGATGGCTGTATCTGCAGTTGTTCTTTTGTATACGATGTTGTTGTGCCTCTCCGGTTATGGTGTAAACAGAAGCACATCTGTGCCTCTTTGTGCAGATGTGTGTGTAGCATGGTCACATTCGTGCTGCTGGGTGTAATGTGAACAGTGCATCTGGTGTACCGCTTATACTCAGTGAAGAGGCACGGGTCTGGTTTTGGTATACCAGATGAGCCCTGATGAGTCATATAAATCTTTTGTTTAGAAATTAAAAAAATGCATATGCTGCTCTGGACATCTAATTCTGTTTCGTGCCATGTGTTCAGGATTTGGCGGAGGGGATAACAGATGAGGCAAAGAAATATCATAGTTCTCCATCCATTTCGAAGGAAACGCAACGTTCACAGCAGCAAGTATCGTACAGCGCTAGCACGGATTGCATGGTAGAAGCAGCACAATCCCTTGGTTGCATGAGTGCCGGAGAAACAGGTAGCAGCATTGCACAATGCAACAGTGGAGAGGCAGACTCATTTATGGATTTGACCGTGCCATGCAGAAACGACGCTGCTGCGTGTGACAAACAACAGAGCAGCAGCAGCTCTGCTGTAAGTGGACCTGTGGTTGGCGATGAAACTGATGTCGTCAGAAGTGAATGCGATCAGACGAACGAAGACACGGTAGACAGAATCATAATGGCGCCGCCGACCATTGTAGAGAAAGAAATGGACGACATGTTTAAAGAAGGCATATACCCAACGATTCAGGAGGTCACCGAAGCGGTCGAACCAGAAGGTGGTATGGTATTCGGATCTTTGGATGAGTGCATTTTCTTTTTCTAAAGATATGCTAGAAAGGCTGGCTTTGCTGCCAAGCGATCAACGAGCAGAAGATCGACATATGATCAGCAACTTGACAAGCAGGTGTTTCAGTGCACCAAGGATGGGCAGAATAAAACAACTGAGAGACATGTTAAGGAGAGAAGGAACAACTGCTTGATCCGGACAAGCTGCCCACTCCAAATAACAGCCAAGAGGGATACAGATAGGAGGAAATGGTATCTGAAGAACGTGCGTCTAGAGCACAACCACCAGCTTCACCCATCTGATTGGATGCTGAAGTTCATGAGATGCTATAAGAAGATTACACCTCAGGAGAAATTCTTTATACAAGTGCTGCAGAAGGCGAGGTTAGAACCAAGGAAGGTTATGCGGATTTTTACTGCCATGGGGAAACCGAGGCGAGAAATTATGTTCGACACGATTGACATAAGCAACATTGCATGCCGGGATAGGGCTGCAGAGCGCGGCACTGATATCGCAGACACCATGAAACTGTTTGCCGATATGCAGAGGCGGAGGCCGGGATTCCACCATGTGGAAGAGACAGAGAACAATGTAGTGCGCAGCCTGTTCTGGACAGACTCCTTGTGTAAGATGAATTATGATCTATATGGAGATTTCGTGTCTTTTGACACGACATTCTCTACGAATATATATGGCTTGCCATTTGCACCAATTATAGGTGTCGACAACCATGGGTCGACCGTCCTGTTTGGAGTAGGTCTTTTGAAGGATGAGAAAATAGGGTCATTCAAGTGGCTCCTAAGCATGTTTGTCGAGGCAATGGGAGGTAAAGAGCCGAAATACATAATAACAGACCAGGACCAGGCGATGAAGACTGCAATAGAGGAAGCTCTTCCGAGAACGAGGCACAAGTTCTGCTGGTGGCATATTAGGAACAACCAGAAGGAAAATAATGCAGCAGTGTTTGCGCAACACCCAGGGATGTCTGATGATTTATTTCGAATCGTCAAAAACTCACTAGATCAAGACGAGTTTGATCGTGCCTGGAAAGAAGCCATTTCTATGCACAAGGTGGAAGGCAACAAACACCTGAACATGCTATGGGAACTCCGAAATTTTTGCGTGCCGGCCTACTTCAAGGACTGCTTCTATCCTTTCTCGTCAACAACCACTCGCAGTGAGAGCACGAATTCAATGTGGAAGAATTACGTCGACCACAAGGACACTATAAAAAGGTTTGTTGATGCGTATCACATGATTCAGCAAAATTGCCTCGCCACTCTTGACAAGAAAAGACACCGAACAGAAGAGAAGGCACCATCACTAGAGACGGGTTTTCCGATTGAAAGACAAGCAAGTCAAGTATACACAAATGAAATTTTTAGGAAATTCCAGATGGAGCTATGGAACCGGACTTACTTCAAGTGCTCTGACCTGACAAAGGGGAGGGCGTATTTTTTTAAAAAGATTACTGAGCCTGGAGAAAAAGTGTGGAAACCATATCCGGGCGAGGAATTTGACAAGTCTGAGTTCAGGGTAGATGTGGATGAGCAAAAAGAAATATACAGTTGCAGCTGCAAGAAAATGAGTAGGGATGGCATTCAGTGCTGCCATGTGCTTAAGGTGATGGACCAAACAGGCATGATCAATCAACTTCCAAAATCCTTTGTCATCCCCAGATGGACCAGGAATCTATCAGAGAGTCTGAAAGTTCTGTCTACAAGTCAAGGTGATAGCATGACCGCACAAGACGATGAAACTATGAGATTCTTCCTCGCTTACGCTGAGTTGTCGGATATCCGTTCAAATGCTTGCAGAAAAGAGAAGGCATACAGTGTGCTTCGTGAGTGTATGGTAGATATGAAAATAAAAGTCATGGCGGCACTTGCCGAGGAACCAGACACATGCATTCTTGCCAAAACTCTCAAGAACCCTCCCATGAGTGGCTCAAAGGGCACGAAAAAAGGAGATCAAATCAAAGCTGGTTCTGAGAAGAAAGGAAAAGGCAACAAAGCTGCATCCAAGTGCGGCCGTTGTAGAGTAAAGGGTCATAGGAAAACAAACTGCCTGGATAACCCAGAAGTCCAGGAGAGGATGTGGATTGAAGAGGAGAAGAGGAAATCGCAGGAGGAGAAGAGGGCAAGGTCAATGAAATGGCCGACAACACCGACAACACCATCGAGGACATCAAACGGCTCAGGACAATGCACTCCAAGCCCAGGAGGAAGACGTCATACGCCAGCAACTCCAACGACCCCACTGACAGCAGGGAGCATTCACCAAAGTCTTGCATCTATGCCAGAATCGAACATCACACAAGCCAGGCACACAGAATGCGTGCAGGGAAGCCCGGGACAAGGCACGGAATCTGCACAGTCCATTTTCAGAAAGGAAAGGTCTGAGTGGAGACTTTTTGGTACGGGAGAACTGTACGAATAGAAAAATTAAAAGGTAATAATGCAGCTTAAACAGGACGTAAGCAAAAGAATAGTGGCGACCGCAATCTTTCGCTTTGTTTTTATGTATGAATATTAATTTTACAGGTAAATAGGTTGAATAGCTACGCAGAAAGGTGGGGTTGCACAAGGGTCGAGAAGGAAGAATGGATCGCTGAACATTCAAAAACAAGGCCGCACGTGGAGCGATGAAATAGCAAGCAATTGGTGGGGAGGGCGGGCGGGTGTCGATTGTTTATTTTCTTGTGTTGTGGGTATAAGAACGGCTTGTAAGTTAATTTGCTGCAGAAACAAAACAAATTTAAATAAGAACGCCTTTTGCTTCTTTATGTATTTTTTACTCAGCGGAGAAAAATATCAAAGGCATAGGTTTCCTTGTTATTTTCCGCAGCCGCGTCGGTTTCTGAACGTGGATGTTGTAAGCATACAAGCATGCTTCTCTGCTGCGTGACAGAGAGATAAAAATAACCTAAGGCCACAGGCAGCCACGGCCATGCCACCGGTGAGTGTTCAACCGTGACTCTCATGGTTGCATGGTCACGCCCGCCGTTATGGAACGAAAACATTTTTAAGCACAGAATCTGGGTCGTGCTTCTGGGGCTGCATAACTGTGGCTTTCGTGGTAACGGTGCCTCGCCTGTTCTTACACATGTTCTTCTGTTATGAATGCATGTCTGTAAGTAATTTAAATAACCGTGCTTGCGATGCGTGTCCAACCGTGCCTCATGTGCCTTCACGCTGTGCTTCTGTCATGCAAAGATTTCAAACAGAACGGGTCACGGTTGTGTTTGTTTTTCTGTTTCACAAATGGATATAGGGCCTGGCAGTAGGTTCATGACGTTTGCTGTGAGAGAATCACGTCTTTACATGCTACGAAAGCACATGGAATCACGGTCGTGCCTGTGTGGCATGTAGAACAGTGTGTCTCATTCTTGAAAAGTCGTGCTTCTGCCATCACTTCACTTACTTGGTTTTGTCCGCGTTTTAGCAGAATCATCTGCAAAGCAGAGGCAGGGCCTTGAATCTTCTAGTGACTTAATTGTCAACGTGCCCGTGGAAAATTTTGCCGCTTGCAGAGGGAAGATGACTGTACAACCGTGCTTCCTGCGTCGAACAGATTCACAAAGACAGGCACGCTTTGTGAATGTGTGCGGTAAATAATTAAATCATGGAGGGGCACGCCCGTGCCTGGTCTGCAAGTACAACAGTGCATCTCGTACCATCAAAGCCGTGGCTCTATTTGATGCTTCAAGCAACCACCTAGCATTGACTTGTTACTACTTTTGAGTTTTCAGTGACCCAGTCGATCTGTCATGATCAGGACTTCTAGTTACTGTGTGTGTTCTACTATAAGTTTGAGTCTAATGTTGTATGCCTGTTGTTAAGTTCTATTATTAGTTAATACCACTTTTTATGCATCTCTCTATATGTGTGCGCATATATAATGATTCATTTCTGATGATGTTAATTAATATGCCTCCTCGTGCCTCTTGTATCTGTAAGACTGTGCGTTTGTTATCACTGCACGGCACTTCCTCTGTGTATGTCTGTTACCCTGTGGTGAACGTTTGGGTGGAAACATGCTGCACACAGCCTAGAACATAGCGTCCTGTAGAACCACGACAGTGTTGTTTCTGCAAATAGAGACGTGCTTGTGCTTTGTTTAAAAGTGTGCCCGTGCTTCATTGTGAAACAATGAAATATAGATAGCCACGAATGTCCACGCCTTTTATATCGAAATAATATACGGAACATCAAGAAAGATGTGTGACACAACTCAATAGGGAACCGTGTCCATAGGGAGTTCACGTCCGTGCTCTTAAATACAAGGAAATAAGATTTTAAATACAGCGTCCCTCACATAGGCCATTGCGTGCCTCTGTGGGCTAAACGCCCCTGCGTCTCCGTCTGATAGAGTCACAGGCTAGCGTGACTATGTAATACCACCGACCATGCCTTTGAGCGCTTCATGCTCGTCCCTGTGACCCGAAACACTTAAACAAAGAAAGGTAGGAATGTCCACGCCTTCATGTGTGCACAAGACATGACTCTAGTTGGTACAAACAACCTTGGCTGCAGAGACTTCACGCCCGTGCTTTTCAAAACAGCGCCTCTCGAATTGGCCATTACATTAATGTTCACATCTGTACCCATAAACTTGACCCAGGAAACCAAAACACGTTTGTTATGAAAGTTACTGACTACGAGGTGACGCAAGACAAAATAAGAAACTTTTTAGTCCACTGCTTAATTGCTTCAGATATAGCGATCAGGGTCGCTGGGCGCGAAGTTCCTTGACCTCTTTTATCATAACGTATGTCTCCAGCGTGAGCTTGTCGTACTCAAGTTTGAGCTTCACCTTCGTCTTCTCATCCAGAAGATCATACAACCTCGTGGATATCTCCACGATCTTCAAGAGGTGAGCTTCCGTAGCCTCCCACCGGTTCTTCACCTGGACAAAAGAGAAGGTGTCAGATTGATGGCAGGACGCACTATCATCAACTTAGGATGAAGTTCACCACAATGATCCATGTTTCACAACTAATCCGGGTAGCCGAAAGAAAGAAAAAATGAATGAAACAGAAGCAGAGTGAACTTACAGATGAGGAAGCCTGGCCAGACGAGATTTCCTCCTGCGTCAGGACACGGCTCTCTGGAGTAGTGTCATCCTGCACAGCCATGGCGGAGAGTGTCAGGATAGAGAACAGCAAGAGGAGTGGATGGCCTGGAGGCGGATAAAAGGATGAAGGGGGTGTGGCTAGGGTTTCGAGATTCCGTCTGGCTTATTCACGTTTCACAACTAAATCAAGTAGCCGAAAGAAAGAAAAAAGGAAAGAAGCGGAAGCAGAGTGAACTTACAGATGAGGAACCCTCGCCATCCTTGATCCCCTCCAGTGTCTGGGCACGGGGTTCTGCAGTAGTGTCCTCCTGCGCAGCCATGGCGGAGAGGGTCAGGATGGAGAGCAGCAAGAGGAATGGATAGCCTGGCGGCAGGCAGAGGGGGGAAGAGGGTGTGGCTAGGGTTTCGAGACCCCGTCCTGCTTAAATAGCCGGAGCCTGGCCTCGGTCTACGAGCCAGAGCGGCGTCACCGGAGGAGACGCCCGTCGGACCCTTGGGTTTCTGGAGCGGTGCCACGTGGCGTTCACACCCGGATGCGAGGAGACACCCGTCGAAACATTGGGTTTCCACAATTAATGCACGAACGTGACTCCACGTAAAACACAAGCATGCCTCCCTGAGCATCTTGACCGTGCCACTCCTGGTGATAGATCAACGGATGCATTTGGAGCACAAAAAGACACGAAGGTGCCCTCTGACCTGAAACACTGACACACTTGGCGGTTCGTGCATTTGAGTTAAAATCTCACAACGAAAACAATTGTAATATGGACAGTCGCCCGATTCTATTAGGTTTTCGTAATAATCGCACAATCGTGACTCCGGGTAAGAATAAACCATGCCTCTCCACCGACTCATTCTGAATACAATTAGAAAACCTCTGTGCGTGACTCTATGTAATTAGAAAACCTTTGAGGGCTGTATGCCCGTGCTTGTGACCCTTGACACTGAAACACAGATAGCCACGAACGTCGAGTCCGAAGCTATAGGCCGTGGCTCAGGAATGTGAGGAAAATCATTGGCCTGGGACGGAATGTGCACCTGATGGGGGGCTGGGGGTTGTCGAACTTAATCAAAACGTGGTTTTCCCGTGTGTCCCGTGCACACCACTAAAGCTACATAAGTTGTTCTTCGAAAAAAACTATATAAGTTGTTCGTTTCGGTTCTTCTTACACGAGCTGGGTTTATTTTTTGCAAAAAGATCAGATTTATTATAAAGATTCCCCACAAAGCCGCCTGATTGTGCGACGTTGCCGATGTCATTTGCTGCTAGCAATGGGGGTGATTATGGGGGTGTTACTGAAACACCTGCCCACCCGAAGTGCGAAAGGTTCGATCGTGTGTGTGCGTGTGGAAGGACCATTCAAAGATGCTGCATTAAATTCAGAAGAGATGATTCCAGTAATACACTACCATGTTGTTCCATCGGCGTCCTCCTTGGATGCACCAAACGATCGATCGACGTCCTCCTCCGGGGAGGATCGCTGGGAGCAAATAAAATAATAAGTTGGAACTGTCGGGGTCTCTTGGGAACCCCGAAAATTCTTTTGCTTCTGGACATCCAGAGGTGACATAATCCAGATGCGTTTTTTCTGTCTGAAACGCATTTGGATGAGGATAGGGCAGAGAACTTGAGAAGGAAAACGAGGATGGATTACAAAATCGTTGCGCCAAGCCTTGATGGAAGGAAAGATGGTTTGCTTTTAGTCTGGAAGAAGGAGGTGAGAATCTACTCCCGGACTACCACTTTTCGTGTCATCAATGTGATGGTGGAGGAATCAAATGGAAGAGAATGAAGGCTTTAGGGATTGTATGGGGAGCCGAGTTGGGATAACAAGGATCATACGTACCAGCTAATATGTTACTTGCATGCTCAATCTAATCTCCTGTGGGTGGTCATTGGTGAATTTAATGAGATTCTATTCTCGTCGGAAAAGGAGGGAGGTGCGTCACGGCAGCAAGCGCCAAGATGTGCTCCGAAAGGCACATAATCTTCATCTCCTACAGATATCTGCAACATCTGCTAATTTTAATTCCCTCATGTGCAGTTTGGTAAATCCTACTCATCTTTGCTATCTAAAGCTCGGAGTCGTTAAGGTGCATGAGGGTTTGCCTCAAGTTTGGAGCAAGTTTTGCCATCTTCAAGTATTAGATTCTTTGTCTGGACGCTGCTGCAGAACAGACTTTGGACTGCGGATCGACTGCTTGTGAGAGGCTGGAATCATCAGGATACTTGCTCCACTTTTGGCAGGTGCTCGAGTCTGCTCACCACCCGATCTTGGGTTGCCCCTTCGCCAAGCAGGTCTAGACTGCATACCAAAATACGAGACCACTGGCAAGCCAGGCAGCGCTGCGCTCAACCTCTGTTGGGACCTAGTGGGAGACGATCCTGCCTCTCAGGAAAAAAGGAGAGGGCACTGATGATTGCATCTTCTCAGCTTACGTGGCATGCATGGAACCTCTGGAATGAGCGAAATCGAAGAGTTTTCAAAAGTCAACAAATGAACCCCCTGTGTGTTCGAAGATTAACGATGAGATCAGCCTCTTTGATGAGGCATGGGAGCAATAGGTTTTTTTGAACTGTACAGCGAGGCAGGCCTTGCTTGTACTGGGTCTTTTATTCTTTTTTAGGCTTTTACTAGTAGCTTCACTACTACCGTAAAGTTTCCCCCCCTCCTTAAATGAAAAGGCAGAGCACCTGCCGTTCCGGTCAAAAAAAATGTCAACTGTGTTGGTCAGTGGATCTAGCTAGAGCCTTACTGCAGAACACATGGCAGCATAGGTATATTTGTCATAACCGAGGTTAGCATCTGTAGCTGTGTGCTGTTTTACTGCCTCGGAAGGTGGTGCTTCGCTGCCTTTTAGGCGCAATTCCACCATAGATCATATCATGTCCAGAATTTACATGCTGAATTTCTGTTATTAGTTTCTTGGAAAGTATAAAAAGCTGATCTTGTGACAGTTTCCTGGGCTGGTACGCTTTCACGTGGGAACCTCATCCTCATGCAATCCGTTTTGCTTGCCATATTCACTGAAAGCACCGAAAACAACTGATATGTTTCATTCTAGTATGTTATTTACTGAATCTTGTGAACTCAAACTGGAAATTAATCTTTTCTCTCCTTGATTTGATACGGAACTCTGTGGAGATTGTGGTAATCTCTAAGATATGTAATGTGCAGTCTGCAGTCCATTACAGAATGGCATGAAGAAACTTTTGCGAAGCTCCCTCGATATCATACGCCATGCAGAAATTCTCTGTAGCTACAGTGATGCACTTGGTAGGCCTAAACTCATATGTTGGGGTTTCTTGAACTGATATGTCATACCTTGATCCGTCAGAGTTCAGGATGCATTCAGCAGCAGACACCTAATCTCTCCTTAAATTTGAATGTGCGACCCTGCTGGTTGCTCACTACGTGGTTCTTGTTCATTGTGCACTATGCTATCTTCTCATCTTATATGGAGTTCATTACTGGGGGTGCTTTTTGGATAATGTTGCTCCAGGTATGATGTCGTTTGTTTGTCATGTTCATGACTTGTAGTAATGACTTTGTGTTCCCCCGTTGTAATCTTAATCGTTTGTTTGTCATGTTCATGACTTGCTGGCCGCGTTTGGAAGCCCTGTAAGTACCATATTATAGCTCTGATCTCTTTGGTTTATCTATAAGATTCAACCCTAAACTCTAAACCGGCTAAGTTTCAACCCTGAACCATCAAAACCGGATATATTACTTGATTTATTACGATAACTTCTTGTTTCCCGTAGAAAAATCACACTGATATTACAAACACTGGTAAGAAGGATACACCGTGACACACGCAGATCCGTCTGTCCTTCTTATAATCGTGTTATTCTGAACTCTGCTGAGTTCTGCAGACACTGAAATCGTAAATAGCACACGGTGACAGAACGAAATCATGGGGATTTCAATGGAGTCGGATGGAGTTCTGTTTACGGCAGGGCCTTGGTCTCCGGCTTGTGCGGGTTGTGCTTCTTCTTGTGGTGGCCGCCGCCGCGGGGCTTCTTCCCGATGTTGTGCGTGGTCGAGGGGCAGAAGGCCGACGCGCACTCCGGGGACGCCACCGACGGCGTGGCGGTGGTCTTGGCGCCGGCGACGACGCCGAAGGTGGTGGTGCCCTCGGACAGCGGCACGATCTTGGACGGCTCCTGGCCGGGGCACGGCGCGTTGGAGGCGGCGCTGTGGAGCTGCGCGACGCAGTCGGCGCCGTGGAGGTCGGTGGCCAGGGGCACGCTGAAGGCGCCGGTGCGGTCGAGGCCGCCCACCGCCTTGCTCTCGTACTCGCCGTGGACGTTCCTGCACTTGATCGCCACCCGGAGACGCTTGAAGGCTTCCTCGGCCTTCATGTCCTTCCTGGTGCAGCCGGCGCACTTGGCCAGGCCGACCACCACGGACGCCGCCTCGGCGTTGGCGACGGTGGCCGCCAGCAGCACGGCGCAGACGCCGAGGAAGAATGCTCTCGGAGCTGCCATGTTTGAGTCTCCTCTATGAACTGAGCTGCCTGCTGGCGTGAAGTAGCAGCTCGATGGATGGATGCAACTGGCGACGCATGACTTATATAGGCCTCCGCTCCGCATTGGTCGGCACGGCACAGCTCGATGGATGATCTGGTTGAATGCTCCATTGGTGGTGGTGGTCGGCCGTCGATCGGCGCAGTGAAGCGAGACAAGGAGAGACCGGCTCATTTGGCGCGCCGAATTTGCAGATGGCGAATTAAAACTCCGTCGGCTGATCACGCCATGCACTGCATGCATGCATGCGTCGACCGTCGATTTGATCCACGTCATTGGCCAGTTACTCGGTTGGTGGTCGACTCGTGCGGTGGTCGATCGCGTCCCTCAGCTGGCATTATGCTTGCACCCTCAGGTCGGTCAGCAAGTTCACAACATGTCCATCGCTTGCTCCTTGGATATATACCACGTCGATCGAGATGGTTGCCTCCACTCACTCTGTTATGCTCTGCTGCCTCATCACTCTGTTCCAGGTATGGCATGAGTTCAGGAAACCCGGCATATCGAGGGAACGACGACATATCGTGGCGTACGTTATCTCTGGTCTCTGCACATAAACAGGATCCATGGTAGAATTGTGCCTAAAAATGTAGCAAGGTACCTCATTCCGAGGCAGTAAAGCAGCATGGACCGGTGAGGACAAATATACTTTTGCTACATATATGTCCTGCAGTATATCAATCTGATCAAGGCTCTTGATCCGCTGATCAACATAGGTGACAATTGACACCAATGTCTGAAGGGTCACGGATTTACCTCTGTGTTTACAAGTGTCATAGTTTGCCCTTACAAGGAAAACCGGAACATAGTTGTGTGTGTGCGAGAAAAATTTCAATCTATTTATCAACTGTCAAAGTATTACAAAGATCATCAAAAATAAAAAATACATCCAGGTCCGTTGACCACCTAGCGATGACTACAAACACTGGAGCGAGCCGAAGGTGTATATTCGATAGACGATGTTCACTCTCTTCAGGGTGATAAGGCATCATTGTATGAAGGTTGTTATCACTCCAGAAAATAATTCGCAGCACGAACAATTCCATATTTATAAATATATATATGTTTTAGATGTCTACTCATACCCCAATGAACGATGAATAGAGCTCTGCCTGTCTCATAAAGACCAATATATACAACAGATTAGCACCTTAGTAGTGATAGAATAAAACGCTGGCTTGCAATCCCAAGATGGACTGTTTAAAATGCACATGGACTTGTACATAGCGGGGAAACCTTCACCGGCCACTGGTAGAAAAAAGCCCTTTAGTCCCGGTTCGCAACAGCCTTTAGTCCTGGCTGTGCAACCGGGACTAAATATGCGTGACTAAAGACCCCCCTCCCCCTTAGTCGCGCCTCTTACGGACCGCGACTAAAGGCTTTAGTCCCGGTTCTTGTGGCTGACCGGGACTAAAGGCCCGTCCACGTGGGCGCCCGTGGTCCGTCGGGGCGGAGGACCTTTAGTCCCGGTTCTTGTGGCCAACCGGGACTAAAGGCCTCCTCCGCAGGTTTAGGGTTTTAGCCCCCCTAAACCTGGTTTCTTTTTAGTTTGGAGTGTTTTATTTCTTTTATATTATATTTTGTGTTTTATTTTAATTTTGATAAAGTTTCAGTACACATATTCTACGCTACTATATACATGCATATGAAATTTCAAACAAGAAGAATTCAAGAGGAATATATAATATATATTCAATCTCGGGTGACCATATACAACTTCGAACAAGTTTCCATACACAATTAGGATGGATGACCATATACAACTTCGTACAAGTTTCAATCTCGGGTATGCATATAAATTTCTTCGTCCTCGGTATAGTGTTATCCTTTAGGATTGATGACTTCCCTCATGAAAAATCCTGCTAATTCTTCTTGAATTGGTCGGAAGCGAGCTTCTGGACTAAGCCTCCTCCGCAAGTTATCCGTCGCGTTCCGCACGCTATCCGATGCCTTCCGCTCAGAGGTGTGTCTCCGGATGTTCTCACAAACATAGTATCCACATAGATTGGTCCCCGGTGGCTGCTTATCCACATTAACTAACCTTCTGAAATCTAGCTCATGTTTGAATTCACCGACAATTTCTTCTGAGAACCGTCTCCAAACCCTACAGGGCAAAGAAAATTAAATGAACAAGGGAGTTATTAGTTACTTGATATTAGGAAATGAACGAAAGAGACCAATCGATATAGAGCTCAAATGATTGAAAATAATTACTTTTGCAGCATTTTTCTCATGTCGGCCCAACGCTTTGGATCCGAATCCATAGAGTCCATGATTAGAACTCTGAAGGTGTGAAGTTCAATATTTAGCAGAATCCAGTGGAACCTGTGGACACGTTGCATGCACAGTCATGCATAACTCATCGATTAGACATACCATGCAAAGAGTAAACAAAAGAGAATGGGCACAAGAGAGAAACACTCACCCAAAATGGTAAGGAAATAGAATATGACTTTTGAGTTGATGCTTTCTAAGAAACTTGTACAAGTCTTTCTCCACGTCTTCGGGGTGATGTTGTAACACATGTCCATTAACGATATGTGGGTCAATGAACCCAACATCATGGATGTTTCTTATTTTGCATTCCCAAATCTTCAATCTGCATAATAGCGTACGCAACAATATAGTTAGGACAATATATATATATATAGTGCAGGCAATGAAGAACGAGATGAGGTAGAAATAAATCACTTACAGAACGTAGCAACTCAGCATAGATTTGTCGAGGTCGCACAGATTGAACAGCTGGAACAATTCACTCATATGAACTTCTACAGAGTACCGTTTGGTGTGATGCTCATCTGTAACATCCGCATAAATATATTCTTTGTCGGCCCATGTTATGAATTGCTTGTACCAACGTAGCAGATTTCGCATTTGTGGTGGTAGACTCTTTTCCCGCGCAGGCTCGACGAGAGGCCCATTCCGCACATATTGTAATGCTATCTCACATACTGGCGCATCCTCAAGGCCTAAGAAGGCACGAAGAGTCAAACCCATCTCGGACGCTTGTTTCATGGCACTCGCTATAGTCAATCCAAGTGCTGCCGCAGCTGCTATGATCTCGGGGTCCTCTTCCGGACCGGCTTTCACTATGAGCAGGGGGATCGATTGTTTCTTCTGCATCCCGAGCTGGTCAACTTGTTTCCCGCTTTTTTTACTTTCTTCTTTCTCCTCCTTCAATATTTTTGCTTGCCTACGAAGTTCATGTCCATAGTCGTCAGGCATATTCAGCTCGGCTTGGGACGGTGTCGTCAAAAAATCCTTAGCCCACTTCTTTTGCTTCTCAGTGAATACTTGCTTGGGCTCAGGCTCTTTTTTCGCCTTCATATCCGCCTTCCATTTCTCATAATCAGCAGACGCGGCCAATTTGGTTTCAGCTTCACTAAGTTCCCCAGGCCTTGGGAGGAGAGGCTTCAGTGATGGCTCTGGTACCCTTGTGGTCTTAGGTACATAAGGGTCCGGGTTAATAGTCCAGGAGCGGGTTTCCTTGCTGTCCGCCTGCTTCTGCTTCTTCGCCGGAGGTGGATTGGGGGGCGTCGTACCCGCCGGAGGAGGATTGGGGGCGTCGTACCCGCCGGAGGTTGTGGATCGGGGGACGGCGTCGAATGGCGTGAAGGAGGTGTAGGTGAACCACCACGACCACCACCACCGCCACCACCGCCACCACCACCACCACCACCATCGGAGGGGGGTGGACTTGCTAGCCTTGGCGCCTCGCCTGGAAACACTATGTACTTCTTTTTCCATAGAATGAACTGGCGCTTGACATCTCCAAGTCTTCTCTCCCCTTCGGGTGTAGGTTTGTCAATCTCCAGGTCCTCAAACCCTTGGACTATGTCTTCCACCGTGACACGAGCATAGCCATATGCAATGGGGTTGTTGTGGTGGAGTGCTCCAGGTGTACAGGGTAAAGCACTGCCGCTAGCTACCTTCGTGGAAACGTTCCCCACGGGATAATGCAGATCACATTCTTTCATCTCCTTTACATCATCCACGGGGTAGTGAGGCTCCGGTGCACGAATCTCGATCATCGGTGCACTAGCACCAGGCGGGGCATCCGTGGAAGCCACGCTGCTTCTCCGCTGCTGGCTTCCGCGATCCGCTTCATGATCTTCATGCGGCCCTGCAGCCGATTTTTCATTCACTAGTTCATGCACGGTCTTCTTCAACTCATGGAGTTCCGATGCAAACTTCGTCATAAGATCTGCATCCCGGTCCGTCTTTCTCTTACGGCTTCTGTAACAGTACGGGTCATTGTCTTGGGAAAACCCTACTTTCCACGGAACTTTGCCTTTGCCTCGTACACGTCCTCCGTGTTCATCATTCCCGAGGGCTGTTGTCAGTGCGTCTTTCTCTCTGTTAAACTTGATCAAGCCCTCTTGAGCTTGGGTCATTGCGTCAATAAGGGCTTGGGTGGGAGCAAACTGTCTCTGCCGGTGAACACACACCCCTGTCTCCGGGTCTAGTGATCCCCCATGCCCGTACCACCAGCTTTTGGCCCTTGGGTCCCATCCCTCTGTACCTAGAGGGATTCCTCGCACCCTCAGGTCCTCCTCCATCTTCTGCACCTAGGCTCCGAAAGGCGGTATCCTCCTGGCCCCATAATATGATGGAACTTTTTCTTACTCGCATTATCCTTATTTTTTTTTCGATATTTCCTTGAAATGCTCCGATTGCTTTTGCCTCACAAATTCTGGCCAATCATCTTTCAGTTTCTCATGTTGTCCATTGAAATCCGGAGTCTTGCCCTTGTTGACATAGTCACGGGTTAAATTTTTCTTGAAGTTCCGGAATGCTTCGCCCATCTTCTGAAGAGCGAACTCTTTAACTAGCCTCCTCCTCTGACGTCCACCCGGAACCTCGTTACCGAATTCATCGACTTTGTTGTATTCCAGAGGTAGAATGAAATGTTCCATAAGCTTTCTCCCGCAATCCTTTTTCGTTCTCTTGTCGACAAAACTGAAACCAAGACGTGCCTTCTTTGGCTCCTTCCATTCCTGGACGGTGATCGGGACGTTGTCTCTAACAACGACTCCGCATTGGTTGATAAACTTTGAGGTGTGCTGTAGGGGCTTGCCGGTTTCACTGACAAACTCAATGGCATATGTTTCTCCTGTTTTCATCGCCTTGGATTTGCCACGCTTTGTCGTACTCGATCCGGAGGGCTAAAAAAAGAAAGAGAGTCGCGCGCGTTAATACATATGTATTCACATTTCAGTAAGTTTGTATCACCAGAGGCTCAATGTATATATATACCTCGCCGGAGGTGGTTGCTACTTGCAATTCGAGATCGTCGGTTGTTGACGGTTGACCTCCGTCGACAATGTCCGTTCCTTCACCTTCTTGATCATCGACAATCTTTGTTCCACCGTCAAGGTTCAGAAAAGAAGAGACTACATCCTCTTGTTGCTCATATTCTGAGCCCGGCACATAAGGAATCTCGTTGTTGATGATGCCCATTAAATAACGTTCAGCCTCCGGATCCCTAAGCGGCTCGGTTCTATCGTCCGCCATATGTCACTCCTGCATGTAGTAAAAATTCTTTAAGTATAAAGGAATTAAAAAATAAGATTAAGGGGACATAGAGGAGGAGGAATTAAAAAATAAGATTCTTTAAGTAAAAATTCTTTTTTTCTTCTTCTTCTTCCTTTCTTCTTCCTCTTTCTTCTTTCTTTCTTTCTTCTTCTTCCTTTTTCTTTTTTCTTTCTTTCTTCTTCTTCCTTTCTTCTTCCTTTCTTCTTCTTTTTTTCTTCTTCCTTTTTCTTTCTTCTTTCTTTTGGTTTTCATTTGGTTTTCATTTTTTTCTTCTTCCTTTTTCTTTCTTGTTTTTTCTTCTTCCTTTTTCTTTCTTCTTGCTTTCTTCTTTCTTTTTTTCTTCTTCCTTTTTTTCTTCTTCCTTTTTCTTCTTTCTTTCTTCTTTCTTTTTTTCTTCTTCCTTTTTTTTTCTTCTTTCTTTTTTTCTTCTTCCTTTGTTTTTCTTCTTCCTTTGTTTTTCTTCTTCCTTTTTTTCTTCCTCCTTTGTTTTTCTTCTTTCTTTTTTTCTTCTTCCTTTTTTTTCTTCTTTCTTTTTTTCTTCTTCCTTTGTTTTTCTTCTTCCTTTGTTTTTCTTCTTCCTTTGTTTTTCTTCTTTCTTTTTTTCTTCTTCCTTTTTTCTTCTTCCTCCTTTTTTTTCTTCTTTCTTTTTTTCTTCTTCCTTTGTTTTTCTTCTGTTTTTTCCTTCCTTTTTTCCTTTTTCCTTTTTTCTTCTGTTTTTTTCTTCTGTTTGTTTTTCTTGTGTTTTCTTTTGTTTTCTTTTTTCTTTCTTTTTCCTTTTTCTTTTTTCTTGTGTTTTCCTTTTTTTTGTTTTTTTCTTCTGTTTGTTTTTTTGTTTTCTTTTGTTTTTTCTTCTTCCTTTGTTTTTCTTCTGTTTTTTGTTTTCTTTTGTTTTTTTCTTCTGTTTGTTTTTCTTGTGTTTTCCTTTTTTTCTTCTTTCTTTTTTTCTTCTTCCTTTGTTTTTCTTCTGTTGTTTTCTTCCTTTTTCTTTTGTTTTCTTTTTTTTCTTCCTTTTCCCTTTTTTCTTCCTTATTCTTGTTTTTCTTCTGTTTTTCTTTTGTTTTCTTCTTCCTTTTTCCTTTTTCTTTCTTCTTCTTCTTCTTCCTTTTTCTTCTTCCTTCTTCTTCTTCTGCCGGCGCGCGGAGGACGGCAGGCAGGGTCAGCGGGCGGCGGGCGGCGGGCAAGGGCAGGGCACGGGCGGAGGCGGCGCTCACTGGGGACGGGGGCGGCGGCGCGCAGGGCTTCGGCGTCGGCGTTGGCGTCGGGGCAGGGCTTCGGCATCGATCGGCGTCGGGGCAGGGCTTCGGCGTCGAGAGAGGAAGAATGGGAAGTGGCGGAAACTGCTAAGTGCAGTATTTATAGACGCACCTTTAGTCCCGGTTGGGGAGGCGGACCGCGACTAAAGGTACCCTTTAGTGGCGGCTGGCCACACCAACCGCGACTAAAGGGTACCCTTTAGTCGCGGTCCGCCTCCCCAACCGGGACTAAAGGGTTTTGGCGCCGCTTTCGTTCCCGCGCAGAAAGACCCTTTAGTCGCGGTTGGGGACAACAATCGCGACTAAAGGGTACCCTTTAGTCGCGGTCCTCCTGCCCAACCGGGACTAAAGGGTCTGTGCTGGAACTGGCGCGGTGCGGTGGGATGTTTAGTCCCACCTCGCTAGCCGAGAGGCTTCGACAGTGGTTTATAAGCGCGGCTGCGCTCACCACTTCGAGCTCCTCTCAAATGCAGGCTTACGGGCCTATTCTGTCACTATGTGCTTGTGGGCCTACTGGGCCTTCTGCGGGCCTGAATCCTGGCTCATTGATGGGTTTCTAGTCGTATTCAGGCCATGGTGGACCAGTAGGTGGCATATTTTTTATTTTTTGCCTGTTTTTTGTTTTCTTTTTTGCTTTATTTATTTTGTTTTGTTTCTACTTACAACAAAAAACTTATTTATTTTATTTTATTTTGTTTCTAATTACTTATTTATTTTACTTTATGATAATTATTTTTGCTATTAAAGTTTCTAACAAAAAAAGTTCTTTATGAAAATTCTTTTAGCTTTCAATGATTTTGAACAGAAAATACTTCGATAATTTTAGTTGAATCAATTTTATTTATGTTATTAAAATTTATTAAAGTTTATATTATTTTGTTTCTAATTCATTTTAAAATCTTAAAAATACAATTATATATCAAAAAAATCAGAAAATAAAACTAATTCATTTTAAATTCTTAAAAATACAAATAATATATCAAAAAAATCAGAAAAATAAAACTAATTCATTTTAAAATCTTAAAAATACAATTATATATCAAAAAAATCAGAAAAATAAAACTAATTCATTTTAAAATCCCTTGAAGGTTTGACAAAAGGTTTGATACATCATTCAGTTCATCGACCAAATACAAAGTTTGGTACAATAAATTATTACACATCAATTCTTCCCTTGTGTCCCTGCTTGCTTACGATTGTGCCGTATCCATGGAGCATCCTCATCATTTAACTTAATGCTTGGGTCAGTGTTCACTTTGAAGGGCGGAATTTCACCAAACATATTATAATCTTCTGACATGTCTGTCTTGTCCTCCACTCCCACGATGTTTCTTTTCCCTGAAAGAACAATGTGCCGCTTTGGATCATCGCATGATGTACTGATCGTTTTCTTATCTTTCCGTTTCCTCGGTTTGCTACTCATGTCCTTCAAGTAAAAAACCCGAGCGACATCTTTGGCAAGGACGAATGGTTCGTCAAGGTAACCAAGATTGTTGAAATCCACCATTGTCATTCCGTATTGCTCGTCCACCTTTACCCCACCTCCTGTTAGCTTGAACCATTTGCACCGGAACAAAGGGACCTTAAAGGAGGGTCCATAGTCAAGTTCCCATATCTCCTCTATGTAACCATAATATGTGACGTTTTGCCCATTCTCGGTTGCTGCATCAAAGCGGACACCACTGTTTTGGTTGGTGCTCTTTTTATCTTGGGCGATGGTGTAAAATGTATTCCCATTTATCTCGTACCCTTGGAAAGTCGTTATAGTCGAAGATGGTTTCTTGGCCAACATGTACAACTGATCTCCAACATCATTGTCATTCATTAAATGTTTTCGCAACCAACTGCCAAAAGTCTCCATGTGGGCCTTTCTAATCCAGGATTCAGGTTTCCCCGGGTTGTCCGAGCGTAAAATATTCTTGTGTTGCTCGAAGTACGGAGCCACCAAGCTGGAATTTTGCAGAACTGTGTGGTGTGCTTCAGTCATAGAATGACCGTCCATACATATCGTGGATTCCCTTCCGATCTTGCCTTTTCCACTTAGTCTCCCCTCGTGCCGCGATTGAGGAATACCAATCGGCTTAAGGTCAGGAACATAGTCAATACAGAACTCAATTACCTCCTCATTTCCATAGCCCTTGACGATGCTTCCTTCTGGCCTAGCACGGTTACGAACATATTTCTTTAATACTCCCATGAACCTCTCAAAGGGGAACATATTGTGTAGAAATACAGGACCGAGAATGAAAATATCTTCGACTAGGTGGAGCAGGAGGTGCGTCATAATATCGAAGAAGGATGGTGGGAACACCAACTCGAAACTGACAAGGCATTGGACCACATCGTTCTGTAACCGTGGTAGATCTTCTGGATTGATTACCTTCTGAGAGATTGCATTGAGGAATGCACATAGCTTCACAATGGCTACTCGAACATTTTCCGGTAGGAGCCCCCTCAAAGCAATCGGAAGCAATTGCGTCATAATCACGTGGCAGTCGTGAGACTTCAGGTTTTGGAACTTTTTCTCCGCCATGTTTATTATTCCCTTTATATTCGACGAGAAGCCAGACGGGACCTTCATACTGCTCAGGCATTAAAAAAAATGACCTTCTCTTCTTTGGTAAGAGCGTAGCTGGCACGACCTTGAAACCATTCCGGATGCCGGTCATCTGGGTCTTTCAAAAGTTGCTGGTCCTGCCGTGCTTCCTTTGTATCATTTGTCTTCCCATACACGCCCAAGAAGCTTAGCAGGTTCACGCAAATATTCTTCGTAACATGCATCACGTCGATTGCAGAGCGGACATCTAGGACTTTCCAATATTCTAGCTCCCAAAATATAGATTTCTTCTTCCACATGGGTGCGTGCCCGTCAACTCCCCGCGGAACTGATTGTCCGCCAGGACCCTTTCCAAAGATGACTTTCAAATCCTTGACCATATCAAATATCTCAGCACCAGTACGTTCCGCAGGCTTCGGCCAGTGATCTGCCTTGCCGTTGAAATGCTTGCCTTTCTTTCTTACGTTATGATTTAGGGGAAGAAATCGACGATGACCCAGGTACACGTTCTTCTTACAATTAACCAAACGTACACTTTCAGTCTCATGTAAGCAGTGTGTGCATGCATTGTATCCCTTATTTGTCTGTCCCGAAAGGTTACTGAGAGCAGGCCAATCGTTGATGGTTACAAAAAGCAACGCTCGTAGGTCAAATTCCTCTCCTTTGTGCTCATCCCAGACACGTACACCAGGTCTGGCCCACAACTGTAAAAGTTCTTCAACTAATGGCCTTAGGTACACATCGATGTCGTTGCCGGGTTGCTTAGGGCCTTGGATGAGAATTGGCATCATAATGAACTTCCGCTTCATGCACAACCAAGGAGGAAGGTTGTAGATGCATAGAGTCACGGGCCAGGTGCTATGGCTGGAGCTCTGCTCGCCAAAAGGATTCATGCCATCAGTACTTAGACCAAATCTTATGTTCCTTGCGTCAGCTGGAAAATCTTTGAACACTCTGTCGATCTTTCTCCATTGCGTTCCATCAGCGGGGTGTCTCAACTCCCCGTCGGACTTACGGTCCTCTTTGTGCCATCGCAACGACTTGGCATGCTTTTTGTTCATGAACAGACATTTCAACCGTGGTATTATAGGAGCATACCACATCACCTTGGCGGGAACCCTCTTCCTGGGTTTCTCGCCCTCAACATCGTCACCAGGGTCATCGCCTCTGATCTTATAATGCAATGCAGTGCATACAGGGCATTCATTCAAATTCTCGTATTCACCGCGGTAGAGGATGCAGTCGTTAATGCATGCATGTATCTTCAGAACCTCTAAACCTAGAGGGCAGACAACCTTCTTTGCTTCGTACGTACTGGCGGGCAACTCGTTATTCTTCGGAAACATATTCTTCAACATTTTCAGTAAATTTTCAAATGATGAGTCACCTACACCTTCCCGTGCCTTCCATTTTAGCAAATCCAGTGTGCAGCCCAGCTTTTTCAGACTATTATCGCATCCTGGATACAACGACTTTTTGTGATCCTCTAACATGCGATCCAAATTCTCCCTCTCCTTGTCAGTTTCGCAGCGTCTCCGTGCATCAGCAATGGTCCGACCAAGATCATCAGCGGGCTCATCATGTGCCTCTTCTTCACCTTCACCTAACCCTTCCCCACCTTCAGCATCATCCTCCATGAAAGTATCACCGAAATGATCATGATAGTTGTCATCGATATCATCCCCTTCTTCATCTTCTTCCATTCTAACCCCTCTTTCTCCATGCTTGGTCCAACAATTATAGCTTGGCATGAAACCGTGCCGAAGCAGGTGCATGTGAACGTCTCTTGAGGAGGAGTAACCCTTCTGATTCTTACAGACAGCACATGGACAGATAATAAAACCTTGCTGCTTGTTCGCATTTGCCACTACGAGGAAATCTTTCAAACCCGTAGTGAACTCGCCGGAGAGTCGGGGACCGTACATCCATTGCCGATTCATCTGCATTATTATTATATAAAGTATATAATTAACCATCATGCATTTGTTAAACTAACTAGCTAGAAATAATACAAATTAAACAATGAACTACACACATGCATATTTTATCAATGACACATGAAAGGTTCAAGTTGCTAACCGCGATCGCGGAGGAAAAATAAATGAGAAAGCTCAAGTGTGGCTCGGACACTTCATATCATGTTTGTTTCAGGCTCTCGGGCATTTCATCGAACACTTTGTGTGCATAGGAGGAACCAAAAGCAAACCCACCACCCCCTTTTGAAAATTGTGAAGTGAGCTGAGTCCTATATATAGGGATGGGCCTTTAGTCCCGGTTGGCCTGGCCAACCGCAACTAAAGGCCTTCGGGGACCTTTAGTCCCGGTTGGCCAGGCCAACCGGGACTAAAGCCCCTCCCGTCCGCCAGCTGTCGACCGAGCGCGCTGGGCCCAGATAGTTGGTCGCGGGTCTCCTCCCGAACCGCGACTAAAGACCCCTTTTGTCGCGGTTCGATTGTTTTGGGGACTAATTGGGGCGTATGGAAGCCTCTTTTTCTACCAGTGAACTAATCATTTCTATAAGAATTTATAGCTTTGTCCTCATGTTTCTATAAGTGATGGATGGTCCAGTATCATTTCTTTAACCCATTGTCATGTCACCTGTGTAAGCATACATGATACACCTAGCATTTGTTCACCTTGTGAAGTTCATCAAATACTATCAAAATGATGCAATCAAAGAACTCAGGTATAACATACTCCCTCTGTAAATAAATATAAGAGTGTTTAGATCACTACTCTAGTAATCTAAACGCTCTTACATTTCTTTACGGAGGGAGTAGGTTTTTTTAGTTATGGGCAAAGTATTAAAACTTCATACTGAACATTTTGGTTGCAAATAATGGTATATCCCTATGTGCAAAGCAGCTGTGAATGCACTGAGACAGATAGCTTTAGTCTTCGAAACAACATTGATTTTTTTTCAAATCTACCACAACTGTTATGGCTGGAAAAAGGAAACTTGAACATTTGAAATCCACAACCGTTGCTACTTGCTATGCCTGGTAGCCTGGTACAAAGGGAACTTGTGTGGGCAATGTCATTTGACTTTTCAAAGTGATCTAGTGAGATGACAATTCAGGAGAAGTATGCATACCTGCTGCTGAACTGGTTCACCTCACACAACTCCCAAAGACATTTCAACAAACACCTTCACACCATCAATCTTTGTATATAGCAGCTACAAAGCACCGATATGTGCAGGTCCGCCGTGTCTGCATACAGAATGCAGGCGATAATCGCATCCTTGGAGTACCCTGTTTTCTGAGTTAAAACTTTTGAATAGATAGATGGATGCACAGAAAGATTTGAAAATGCAAATGATTTCAAACAGAGATAATGTGTTCTATCACATCCAGTTAACAAGTGTGAACAACTATCAGTAAATGAGAGCAAATAGGTTTACTGTGTAGGTCTGTCCAAATAACTAGACAGTAGCTACCTCACAAAATCTCCTCGGTTAATCAACGACATGCACCTGAACACCAACAGATAAGCAAATTGACCCAGGCACACAACTTGTCCAGGCCACCGCCTCAAAAGTGGGTCTGGTCGCCTGATTTAGTGACCATCCGAGGACCATTTCACGAAGCAGGGGACGTAAGGCAGACACGGGAGATAACGGCGACTTTCAAGACTGCTGATATGCTGCACTTTCCGGGTATCCATGTCGTACGACATGAGCGACCATGACCTCTCCTCCCCACCGATAAAGAAAACCAGATTACATTCCGGATGGATTGCAACCGACTGGTAGATCTCGGTGGGTATGCGACGAGGCGTTCCTAGCAGACCCGGAAAGTCCGCGGTGTGCTTCAAGGTCCACTGACCACTGGCATATTCCTCGAGAACCCAAACAGATAGTTGCCAATCATTGTCATAGTCTATGCATACAAGGTGTAAGCGCCCCTGAGACAGCCCTATGGCAGCAGGTTTATTGTCCTCCGGCATTGGGATTTCCCCCCATGTCTGTCGCTTGGTGTCCAGCGTGACGATCAAAGAAGAGTAGTAGGCACTCAAATGCAAAGTGCCATTGAAGAAGACATACCCTAAATCGTCACCGGCAAAACCAAGGTGACCACACTCGCTCAGCAGGGATGCCCAGCGTCCAGTTTCTGACGAGTAAACCTCGACTCCGCCGCTCTCCGATGGTTTCACAAACACCGCAAAGTAGGATGGAACTATTGCAGGATCGAAACAGAGACAGATGTTGCTATCCCGTTGGTCGCCGTGTGAGGCGGGCACGGGCAGCACCGCCCAGATCTCCTCAGTCGCAGGGTTGCACACAATGTACTCCGCCGGAGACGGCGGCCTCTCCCGGTGGGCGGAGCAGAGTAGGATGCCGTTGCAGCAGTGGATGAGCGTGACGCTTCTATAGCCGCGCTGGCGCAGAAAGGGCAGGCATGGGTCGATGAGGGGCCGGCCTCTCCCGGACAGATTGCGAAAGACGAGGAGATGGCCGTCGCGGCTGTGGCAAACGGAGCCGCGGCGGCGCGCGTCGCGGGAGTGGCAGAAGAAGCCGGAGAGGGTCTGCGGCGACCTGCGGAGGACGCGGCGGTCGGAGCAGAGCGCGCGCCACGACCTCGACACGCACCTGAAGCGGCAGAGCGATCTGTACGGCACCCGCGGCAGGACCATCTTCGCGAGAAGGTCGGCGGGGAGACTCGCCGCAGGCCGCCGCTGCTGCTTTAGCTTCTGAATCTCCTTCCTCCTCCTCTTGGCCACCCCGCATCCGACCTGCCGCAGATGGGTCAAGAACCGGAAGGGGCTCCTCCCGGCTCTCAGGAACGGCGGGGGCCGCTGCCGCGGACGGGGTGGGGGGATCGCCGGAGGGTGCTCACGGTCCGTACAGCCGCGCTCGGGATCTCCCCGCGGCTTCGCCGAATCCACACGGGGAATTCGGAGACACGGACGGGCGAGGAGGGCAGGAAGGAGAAGGGTGAACAAAGTCAATATAAACAAAGTTGTGCTTAATTCATACACCTTTTTTTTAAAAAGTAAAAGTTCATATAAAGCATCTCAAACATAATAAAGTTTACACTGAGACCACCGATAAACCACTACTGTCGCCAGAACGAGTCGCCGACGCACTCTCCTATAGGAGCCGGCTTGACCTTGTCGATGCCAGCCGGGAAGTTTTCGTGCACATGCCCCTAAGGACCGGCGTCCTAAAGCCGCAGTCGTCGCCGTTAAACCCTTGCATATATCTGAAGCAACCGGCAAAAAATTTCACCACACGACAAGAGACCCCAACCTTATGGCCCCAAGGAGACGACATGAATCTACGCTGAAGCTCTGTCAACTACATACAGACGGACGAACTCAAGTAGGATCGGAGCCCGGCAGACAAACTGAAAAAAAAACATCGCCTTCATCCAAGGTCATCAAGCTAAGAAGGTTCCATGAAGATGACCGAGATGGTAAAATTTCCACTAAGAATATTGGGAAAAATAATGAGCTCTATGATGTGCCCTCAAAGCTACGCTGATAATGTTCATACAAAACTTGTTGATGAGCATGCTACAATAGAGGGAATTTGGCCTTCATAAGATGGATGTTAAAGTACCGATTTGACGATGAAACAATTGGTATCATAGAAGGTTTTTTCTTTTTTGAGGGAAAGTATCATAGAAGGTTTGACCCTCAAATTTGAGGAGCTAAAGTCTTTGGAAAGGGCAAGAGATCCTCTAAATTCACCATAAAAGTAACTTGGCCTTTATAAAATAATGTTGCATAGGTTGTATGTAAGGAATACAACTTCCTTCACAATATGAGTTTTGCCCCAAATTCAGTTTGGAACCTGAATCCGAACCAAACCCAGTCAATAGGAGCTTTGCTACAACAATTGGCAATTTACATAGGGTTTACAGGCTGGGTGCCCAGCCCACCAGTTAAATTCAGAGGGGAAGGGGGCGGTTAATTAGGAGTAGGTTATTTAGCCCAATTAAATCTGGACAAGTCAGCTTTCGTAAAGTTCCATTGGTTTAGTCCGTGTGTCTAGCATTTTTTGAGTCAATAGTTAGATCTTGTCACGATCATTCCCTTTTGCCATGTCAAAATCTAAATTATGAGGGAAACTACTCCATTACAGCTTGGTGGATGGTGTGTCGGCGTATAAAAGGTTCAAACGTGTTCCCCGTCAAGGCATAAGACGTAGGAGCAGATGCAGACGTTATGAACGTTTTGACAAAAGCTCGGTATGATGACTACTTGATAGTTTAGTGCACCATGCTTAACGGCTTAGTATCGGGACTTCAAAGATGCTTTGAACGTCATGGACCATATCAGATGGTCCAGGAGTTGAAGTTAATATTTCAAGCAAATACCCGAGTTGAGAGATATGAAGTCTCCAACAAGTTCTATAGCTAAAAGATGGAGGAGAATAGCTCAAGCAGTGAGCATGTGCTCAGATTGTCTGGGTACTACAATCACTTGAATCAAGTGGGAGTTAATCTTCCAGATAAGACAGTGATTGGCAGAGTTCTCTGGTCAATATCACCAAGTTACTAGAACTTCGTGATGAACTATAATATGCAAGGGACAACGGAAACGATTCCCAAGCTCTTCGTGATGCTGAAATCGACGAAGGTAGACATCAAGAAAAACATCAAGTGTTGATGGTTGACAAGACCACTAGTTTCAAGAAAAGGGCAAAGGGAAGAAGGGGAACTTCAAGTAGAACGGCAAGCGAGTTGCTGCTCAAGTGAAGAAGCCCAAGTCTGGACCTAAGCCTGAGACTAAGTGCTTCTACTTCAAAGGGACTGGTCACTGGAAGTGGAACTGCCCCAAGTATTTGGTGGATAGGAAGGATGGCAAAGTGAACAAAGCTATATTTGATATACATGTTATTGATGTGTACTTTACTAGTGTTTATAGCAACCCCTCAGTATTTGATACTGGTTCAGTTGCTAAGAGTAGTAACTCGAAACGGGAGTTGCAGAATGAACAGAGACTAGTTAAGGGTGAAGTGACGATGTGTATTGGAAGTGGTTCCAAGATTGATATGATCATCATCGCACACTCCCTATACTTTCGGAATTAGTGTTGAACCTAAAATAAATGTTATTTAGTGTTTGCGTTGAGCATGAATATGATTGGATCATGTTTATTGCAATACGGTTATTCATGTAAGTTAGAGAATAATTGTTGTTCTGTTTACATGAATAAAACCTTCTATGGTCATACACCCAATGAAAATGGTTTGTTGGTTCTCGATCGTGGTGATACACATTTTCATAATATTGAAGCCAAAAGATGAAAGGTTAATAATTATAGTGCAACTTATTTGTGGCACTGCCGTTTAGGTCATATTGGTGTAAAGCGCATGAAGAAATTCCATACTGATGGACTTTTGGAATCACTTGATTATGAATCACTTGATACTTGTGAACCATGCCTCATGGGCAAGATGACTAAGACTCCGTTCTCCGGAACAATGGAGCGAGCAACTGACTTATTAGAAATAATACATACTGATGTATGCGATCCGATGAGTGTTGAGGCTCGCGGCAGGTATCGTTATTTTCTGACCTAAACAGATGATTTGAGCAGATATGGGTATATCTACTTGATGAAACATAGGTCTCAAACATTTGAAAAGTTCAAAGAATTTCAGAGTGAAGTGGAAAATCATCGTGACAAGAAAATAAGGTTTCTACGATTTGATCGCGGAGACAAATATTTGAGTTACGAGTTTGGTCTTCAATTAAAACAATGTGGAATAGTTTCACAAATTCGTGCCACCTGGAACACCACAGCATAATGGTGTGTCCGAACGTCATAACCGTACTTTATTGGATATAGTACAATCTATGATGTTTCTTACGGATTCACCACTATAGTTTTGGGGTTATGCATTAGAGACAGCCGCATTCACGTAAAAAAAAGGGCACCATCTAAGTCCGTTTGAGACGACACCTTATGAACTGTGGTTTGGCAAGAAACCAAAGTTGTTGTTTCTTAAAGTTTGGGGTTGCGATGCTTATAAGAAAAAGTTTCATCCTGATAAGCTCAAACTCAAATCAGAGAAATGTGTCTTCATAGGATATCCAGAGGAGACAATTGGGTACACCTTCTATCACAGATATGAAGGCAAGATATTCATTGCTGAGAATGGATCCTTTCTAGAGAAGGAGTTTCTCTTGAAAGAAGTGAGTGGGAGGAAAGTAGAACTTGATCAGGTAACTGTACCTGCTCCTTTATTGGAAAGTAGTTCATCACAGAAATTTGTTCCTGTGACTCCTACACCAATTAGTGAGGAAGCTAATGATGATGATCATGTAACTTCAGATCAAGTTACTACCGAACCTCGTAGGTAAACCAGAGTGAGATCCACACCACAGTGGTACGGTAATCCTGTTCTGGAGGTCATGTTACTTGACCATGACGAACCTACGAACTATGAGGAAGCGATGATGAGCCTAGATTCCGCGAAATGGCTTGAGGCCATGAAATCTGAGATGAGATCCATGTATGAGAACAAAGTATGGACTTTGATTGACTTGCCCAATGATCGGCGAGCCATTGAGATTAAATGGATCTTCAAGAGGAAGACGGATGTTGATAGTAGTGTTACTATCTACAAAGCTAGAATTGTCGCAAAAAGGTTTTCGACAAGTTCAAGGTGTTGACTACGATGAGAGTTTCTCACTCGTATCTATGCTTAAGTCTGTCCGAATCATATTAGCAATTACCCCATTTTATGAAATCTGGAAAATGGATAAACAAAACTGCATTCCTTAATGGATTTATTAAAGAAGAGTTGTATATGATGCAACCAGAAGGTTTTGTCAATCCTAAAGGTGCTAACAGAATATGCAAGCTCCAGCGATCCATCTATGGACTGGTGCAAGCATCTCGGAGTTGGAATATACGCTTTGATAAGTTGATCAAAGGATATAGTTTTATACAGACTTGCGGTGAAGCCTGTATTTACAAGAAAGTGAGTGGGAGCACTACAACATTTCTGATAAGTATATGTGAATGACATATTGTTGATTGGAAATAATGTAGAATTATTCTGCAAAGCATAAAGAAGTGTTTGAAAGGAGTTTTTCAAAGAAAGACCTCGGTGAAGATGCTTACAAATTGAGCATCAAGATCTATAGAGATAGATCAAGACGCTTGATAAGTTTTTTCAATGAGTACATCCCTTAATAAGATTTTGAAGTAGTTCAGAATGGAACAGTCAAAGAAAGAGTTCTTGCCTGTGTTACAAGGTGTGAAATTGAGTAAGACTCAAAGCCCGACCACAGCAGAAGATAGAAAGAGAAGGAAAGTCATTCCCTATGCGATAGGTTCTACAAAGTATGTCATGCTGTGTACCAGATCTATTGTATACCCTACCACTGAGTTTGGCAACGGAGTTCAATAGTGATCTAGGAGTAGATCACTGGACAGCGGTCAAAATTATCCTTAGTGGAGATGTGTTCGGTGAGTGTTGTTAGTTTCCCATCGTCCATGGCAGGAGGTGTGCGGTGGTGAACTGCGGCCGGCGAGAAACTTTCGAGGAAGAGGATGCAAATGGAGTCAGAAAAGGGAAAGGGATGTTTTGTCGTGCAAAAAAGGAAACCACCAAAGAGCAGTTGCTAGTCACCCGGCGGTTCCAGGCGTAGATTTTCGGAAACATGGATTTGTTTTATCTGGTTTTTTTTAAGATTTTCACTTATCTTGTTCGTTGAATTTTTTTATTCGTTGGGTGCTGCGTGCGTATTCCATCTTTGGCTATGAAAGTAGTCCTGTAAACGGTAGAACACTCAGCAGATGCATGGTCGTGCCTTTGTTGTGAAAACATTTTTTCAATTAACAATCTTCCTTGGTTCGGGAGGCACTGTTGTTATATTATTCGGTGCACAAGTGTGTGTTTAGGAAAAGTTGAAGTAAATATAGTTTGGACTTGAAAACGGAGTCCTGTTTGGTTTTGAATTGAGATATGTTTCACTAGATGGTTTGAATAAGTTTGATAACATGGTATTGCTATAGGTTTTGAATCAAAAACTGATTCTTGTTTCGTTTGATTTTTGAAAATGATTCTTTCAGTTTTTTGGTTTTTTGAATTATGATTTTTTCGCATGAATCATTCCGATAGTTCAAATAGTATTTGTTGCAAAGGATCATTCCGATGGTTGAAACAACAAGTTGAGTGTCCGTAAGAGCAACATAAGTTGCAAAAGATCATTCTGATAGTTCAAGCAAGCACATGGTCCATAATAGTTACATTACTCTACCATCCTAACTAGCAAACTTATAGTAACCAGCGTTTTACTGCTGGAGGCATCATCATGAAATGAGCGCTGACATCCTAGGAGATACACTGCTTGCTTCCATTTTAGGTGCTGGTTCCGACGGAATCTACAGAATGCGCTGAATGATGATGGACACAGTACGGTCATGGCGCTCTTTGAAAGTGATTAGAACAACGTTCTTTTCAACAAAGGATGCAGCTGATATGAAGTCTCTGAAAGAAGACTTTTCTATTACCATCCTGCCGTCATTTTTGGAGATGTAGTACGACGAAGGAGTGATGACATGGGTAGGTTCATCAGGAGCTTCAAGGGTCACCCTGCCATTGGTTGGCATGTCCACCCATCTCTTCAGTGTCGAGACAATGCTCCCCGGAATTTTCTAGAAGAAATCGAAATTAAATAGAAATTAAAATCGTTGATTTGTCACTTGGACAATAAAAGAATGGCTGAATATGGTGAGTGCACAAACATTAAGAAATTCCATATTGAAAGTAATATAATTCCTGGCATGTTCAGGTTTGTGTGTAAACAGATAAAACAACAAATTAAGAGAACAGCAAAAGTTTTGTTGTTTTAGGTTTGAATAAATAGGTTCTTTATAATTTTACATATGAGCAAAATACGTTTGGTATTTTAACAAGGACAGTTGTAACCAACCATGACGCAGTCTTTGGTGTTAGTGGGAGTCAATACGTGGACAAATGGACGGCAACGGATGAAAGTATCTCCGAAAAGGTGTTGTAGAAAGAATCGTGTCTCATCATAGGTAAGCTCAATATCCTTAGAGTAGACATAGCAGTGAACATGGTCGAAATCGTCAGAAGAAAGATCGTCGAGAGCTAGAAAAAGAAAAAGATTTTAAAGTTAATTAGATAAAGTTATATCCAACACGGGGTTAATATTATTCAGTTCGATTCATGCATATAAAATTACAGTGAAAGAAGATAAGTTTCTAATATAAAATACCTACCAACGTGGGGTAAAGGAAGCAGCCTTTTGTCATCCCGATATGTTTGTAATTCGAGATTGAGACCCTCGCCTGGTAGTTCAAATTCTATGCGGTCTCCAGCACGAAGTTCATAATCAGCCGCAAAGATGTTCCACTTAGCCCGCAGAACTTTGTGTAGTTCGCCCTATGCTTAAACAAAGCATTGTAAGACCTTCCTTCATGTGTAAGAAGGGCTGGCTCTACCTGCTGTTTACGCAATTTTCTTGCTTCTTTCTTCCTCTCTTCAATGTATTCAGCGAGAAAAGCTCTGATATTACAAGGTACATACTGGAAAAAATAGTGCAAATAACAACCTGTAAGTATAAATTTGAACTCGCGTACTATTAATGTTAAAAGTTTTCTTAAATTGGATATGAATTTTTGATAAGAATTACAGATAACAACATAGTTGTATTATAAATTAATGGATACAGATTTTTGGCATATGTTGACTAAGTTTAATTAGAACTGAAGATGCATTATAGTAATCAAGGCATAGGCAGGCAAAACTAATGGACTATATTAATCAGGGCATAGGCAGGCAAACTAATGGAAAATGAAAACACAAGGCAGGTGCGAAGAAGTGGCAGCAGGGGAACCTAGTGTAGGTGCAAGGGGGTATGAGTGACAGTGACGATTTCTACTGTGTTGTAAGCAACTAATATGTTAGTGATGCTTACTAACCATGCGGCTCCAGCAATTTTCATCAAGAATAATCTCAAACTCCTGGAGAACTTCAGGGTGTGGTTCGCAAGGGCCACCTGGTTGGCGGCAGGTACGGCAAATAATACCTAAATAATTCAGAACAACTATGTTAAGAAAACAAGAATATCATAACAATTTGAAAACAAGCTTCAACGTCGAAGGTAGACAATGACTAGCTTCAACTATGTTAGTCATATTGAAGGCAGGCAACAACTACAAATTTACCAGAAATCTTCTCATCTACTCCTTCCAGAAAAGCAGTATGACAGAGTTTATAACACTTGTTTAGATTTTCAGATGGTTTTTATATTCCTTTAGAGAATGAAGTCGTTCTACCGGATATGATGCTTCAATAACTATCAAATGAAAAACCTAAACGTAAAACGTAAATACGGATCGGAGCATGCTGCTTACGCATATGCTTTTTACCTGGGAGAGAAGAAGAACGAGGGTTGACGAACGGAGATTGGGGTAGGGGAAGCTTAGGGCAAGCACACACGGCTAGCAAATCTACGAGAGAAGCACGGCTTAGAAGTTAATCAAGAGACCCAATAAAAACTCTACAATAACTTGTTTGAAATGAGACTATGTGCGGGGAAGAAGCACGAACCCTAGAAGTAGGCGGACGGGTATGGCAGATGGGTTGTGATGGGAAGCTTAGGGCAAGCACCCACGGCCATCAATCTACGAGAGAAGCATGGCTTAGAAATTAATCGATTGTGTGCGGGTTAGAAGCACGAACCCTAGAAGCAGGCGACGGAGAAGGCAAATGAGTTGTGATGTGGCTGAGGGATTCGGAGCTTATTGAAATATAAAGGAGACGGGAGAGAGCAAGAGTAGTAATGAGTGCTTCTTGTTTTATTTTTTATTCTGCGAATGGTGTGCGTGCATTCCGAGGTGTTGTAGCGACACGAGATGTTTGACTCGTCCAGCTGCCTCCCATTATAGTTGTCCAGCTGTGCTGCCTCCCAGTGGAGTCTTTTACGTGCCTATCCTGCCTCACATACTTTTTGTGAGGCACGGTTATACATACTGAAAAGCATACTCGTGCTTCTGTGTTTTAATTTTTTAATCACATGTTTAATCAGATATGGTTGGGTGTGTCTTTAGGAGAGGAACGGTGATGATGTTATTAGATGCACGGTCGTTGTAGCAGGAGAGGCATGGTCGATACGTCGGGGGAGGCAAATTGAGGAGAGGCATGATGGTTCCTAATGAGAGGCACTTTTGTATCTGGAATGGAGTCACGGTTCGTGACTCTGTTATTGCAATTTTTTTCAAGCAGTCGTTGAACCAGGGAGCCACTGTTTTTATGTACATTGGGTTCAGGCGGGAATATGTATGATAGCGCACAGTTATTTGTATGTGAGAAGCATGGACGTGCTTTTGTTTTGGCAATGTTTTCGGTGCTATGCAGACATAGAGATGCAGGTCCGTTGATTTACCGAGGTTTGTCTTTAAGCAAAGTGGAGGCACGCGTGTGGCTTTTGTGCTGGCCGAACCGTGCTTCTATTTTTGTTCAGTCCCCGTGTAGTATTTGTACGACGGGGTCATCTTGTTTGCTTCCTCTCATTGTTCTCTCGGTCAAAAGATGTGCTGGTGACCGATGGGATGACTATTTATTGTTAGTATTCATTGTGCCAGATACCGTTCTAGAGTTAATCTAGAGGCTCCTCGATTACAACGTGGCAGCCGTGACTTTTGAAGTGCATGGTTTCATAAGCTGCAGAAGCAAAAGCGTCCATTCACACCGTTCCCGATGCAATTTAATGGGCGCATGGTATCCAAGTCGTCTCTCCCCAAGGTTAAGTAGTGGTCTATTGCGGGAGTGTATCGCTTCTTATTCTCTGCAGAGAAGTGCAGTTAGCTCCCGTCATCCTCGCCTCGTACGAGAAGCACAGTCAAACTCCATTGTCGTCTCACCCTCGCTTCCATGGACGACTTCAGGAACACTACTGAGCGTCTCTTTATAGATGCCGATGGTAATACCAAGCTCGAGGTGTTATACACCAACGAGCCCTATAAGGTGGAGGAGATTCTTACTCTCTATGAGGAATGGCTGTGTGAGGACAGGTACAAGTTTGTTGGTCTTGATCTGGAGTACACACGAGAGGATTATTTTGATCGTAGTAGAAAAGTTGCCGTTATGCAACTGGCGATGCGCAAGCATGTTCTTGTCTATCACTTGTGCAAGGCCAGGAGGGAGTGCGCTGCTCTGAAGGATTTCCTTCAGAATAAAGGTATAATTTTTGCTAGTGTCGACGTCAGGAACGATAGGGATCTTCTTGCAAACAGTTACCTCAAAATCCCAAGAGAGTGTCACATCGACCTTCAAGAGGAGCTCATGATCAAAGGAGGCAATCTAAGGGATTCCATGGCAGATTTGGCAGGAGCCGTCATAAACAAATCTTACTTGAGTATGAAGTTGTCTTTTCCACAAGGTCTGCATGACTACTGGAAATGGAAGCCGCTTTCCCTTGAACACCTGAAATATGCGGCAATTGTAAGTGAAAAATTCATTTTTTATGATTTTCTGTCTTTATATTTTTGTTTTATTGCAACAATAGTACTTTTTCCCCTTTACGTATATCTTCATTCTCATCCGCTTTTTGTTTCGGATGGGTATGTCAGCTACGAGCTCTACCGCCGAGTTCTGTCTATGAGGGACATGATGCATCCTTGTTGTCTTCCCGACCCCACACGCCATTGATGCTTCTGTTGCAGTAGTTTTTCTCGTTACAATGATATTATTGCATGTTAATTGTTTTAGATCTTAATACCTGTGAGAAAGGATCCACATTTTATCTACCTCATCATCGCGAATCTTGCAATGCGTCGCTTCGAAATTCTGTGTCCTTATATCAATTGCGACGGTATAAAGGAACACTCAGACATTGTCATCGAAAACTTCAAGAGAGCTTACCATTCTGCTTACAACAACTATCCTCACACCATGGCCTCCTTTCATGTCAAACCTGTGCAAAGTGTATGTAACTCAGACAGAGAGTAAGTTTCTTTTAACTGTAGCTCTGCCTCATTTAAACCATGCATCTTTTTGTTCCACTACACATCCCATATCTACTGTTCACCTTCTATTCACAGACATTAATGCTCTCAATTTTCAGGGATGACAGTGCTATTTACACCATGCATTTGATGCCGCTCATTAATTTGAATAATAATTCATTTTTTATCAATAATGTAAGTTCACTCTCGTTGACAACACATCAACATACGTTCACCCCACACACCGTTGGACCGTGCAGTAGCTGCTGACGTTTTCCCAATGTGATAAACAGGTGCTCCAAGTGTATCTGTTGAGATTGGATCAGTCAGTAATTGTTTGTCAACCGCAGAGTGCGAGGCTGATGTTTCTGTTGCAGTAGGTTTTGTTGTTTCCTCCAAGAGTTTTTCCATTGGGCTTGTCAGAGAGTTGTGGTCTGCAGATCCTCCAGCAGAATTTTGGGTTTCAATCGGTGCAGAACACTCAGACGAATTTTCACCTGTCATTATAATTGCCCCGCTCTCTAGCATCTCAGTTGTTGACACAAAGGGCTCATGAACCGGCAAGCCATCAAGGCAGTTGTGCAGATGGTTATGCACTTTGTCCAAATGAATCTTGGCTTGTTCATCAATGTCCTCTTTGTTGTGGTCGATCCTGTTCACCTCCAGTAGCAACTTAATCTGGGTTGATGATTTTAGGCGTGAAGATAGATGAATTTGGGACTGTTCTTTGTCGTACGGATTCTGGGATTCTGGGTCAGGGGTATCGCAGCAACCCTTTAAATTTTCCCGGGAGTATGATGTGGCGTGAAGGACACTGGTCGAGCCACTGCTGGAAGAACTTTGACTGCTTGTTGTGCTAGAACTTGGAAGCGTAGAATATGTTGAAGGGAGTGATGAAAAAGTTTCTTTTTCATTTGAGTTGTCCTGTTGCAAGTTAAAATAAACGCCCCGGTCTCTGGTCTTGGTTTCTTTTGCACTAAGATCCCTACCAGGTGAAAGGAGCTTCTCCAATTTCTGCTCGAGAACTGGTTGAAACCGCGAGAAAAGTTCTGTGTACATTTCATTGATAACTTTGGCAATTTTCGCCTTGGCCTGGAACTGAAACAAAAACCATCAGAAATTATTAATGCCGAGAATGAAAAGAAGTTATTAATACCGAAAATGAAAAATATCTTGTGAACTACTGTATGTTCTGTCAATAATTGCAGAAAGGGCATGGAATAATGTGCGCAGAAGGACACATGATGTGCTGCGGGAAGCGCGGGTAACAAAGTCCATGAATCGTGGTGAACACATTCCTTGAAAGAGCACACCCGACGTACCTTACGAAGCATGGTTGATCTACCGCCGCAGGGAAGCAGTGCTATATTTAACACAAAAGCACAGCTAACGTACTATAGGAAGCACTTCTATATTTAACGCAAAGGCACACCTAACGTACTATAGGAAGCACTGTTAGTTTTAACGCAAAGGCACAGCTAACGTATTATATGAAGCACTTCTAGTTTTAACACAAAAGCACATCTAACGTACTATAGGAGGCACTTGTATATTTAACACAAAGGCACAGTTAACGTACTATAGGAAGCACTTTTATATTTAACACAAAAGCACATCTAACGTACTATACGAAGCACTTCTATGTTTAACACAAAAGCACAGCTAACGTCCTATTCAAAGCACTTCTATATTTAACACAAAGGCACAGCTAACGTCTTGTAGGAAGCACTTCTGGTTTTAACACAAAAGCACAGATAACGTCCTATAGGAAGCACTTCTAGTTTTAACACAAAAGCACAGCTAACGTACTATAGGAAGCACTTATGGTTTTAACACAAAAGCACAGCTAACGTCCTATAGGAAGCACTTCTGGTTTTAACACAAAAGCACAGCTAAGGTACTATAGGAGACTGTCTGGATGACCATGAAAGGACAGCTAACGTCCTATATGAAGCACTTCTAGTTTTAACACAAAAGCACAGCTAAAGTACTATACGAAACTGTCTGGATGAACACAATAGGACATGTATCTGTTTCGTAAGAGCTTAGGGAACATCATTTCAAACATAAAATCAGGTGCAGAAGCTGGAAATCACTTACGGAACAATGTTTTTCTTGAGGCACAAATTCTTCTATGTAGGCTTCTAGTCTGGGACTCATTTGGAAAAATGGCGCCTGAAAGCCAGGCGGTGGTTGGAAAGGCATGCGCCTAATGTCTTTCAGCTGCCATGTGGAAGGAAACAATTACAGTCAAGTCAAATTAATACATGGCAGCTAAGTCATTATGTTGAGTCGAAAACTTCGCCAAAGGAAAATGATGAAAAGTTGACTCACCGTGTGTTTCCCAAAAATTCCGTCCTCTGTTGACAGGCTGTCTATGTTAGAATAATTCTTAATGGCCTCTGTGTCCCACATGACAAGTCTTGCAGGAGTGTCAGGTTCCCGGTCCATAATCTTCGTATCCAGGTACTCAAAATACGTTATCTGCAAGTGGGGAAGAGGTAAAAATTAATCATGTTCTTGTAGCTGCTTGTGGGTATAAAGAAGTGTACAAGTTAGTGAAAGAACCACTGGAATCAGGAGGCAGCCACACAGGGCGCGTGCGAATCCTTTGTCCTTGAAGGTCTGGAGCGATGTCACCAGTTTCTCTGTGACAGCATTGGACCAATCATATGATGATATGTTACTTGCTGGTCCTTCTAGAGCGGCTAAGTAGTCGGGGCTAACGCAATCATATGTCGTTGGGCATAGAAATACTGCTGTTGCAAACATCACGAAAACCCGTTGAAACACGTCTCCTGTCAGCTCTGGGGTTATGAGATCAGTTAACTCTCTGATGTTTGGAGCGTGCCCAGCACACCGAGTTTCAGACTTAACCTGACATTTGAAAGCTTCTGAGCATTTTCTAGGGATAATCTGCCCGCCCAGTGGAATTCCTAAGATCCGGTGCATGGTGTATGAGTTGATAAGGAATCTGTATCCACTAGGCAGTATGAAACACCTGGAAGGGCAATCAAAATAGCGAACAAGCCAGCGAACGAAACACCTTGGAAGCTCACGACAGCGCAGATCTAGAAGGTATCCAAAACCAATATCTCTCACAAGCTACTTTTGTGGTTCTGTTAGCTTTTCACAGACAGTAATGAATTTCTGGAAGCTAAGTTTTGTGCTGAACTCTTCTTCGTATTCACCCATTGCAACAGCTCTGTGGACAAAGATAAGAAATGACCTTTAGCAAATGTATTGTTGAACCACATGCTTTTCTGGCAGAAGCTTACATATAAATGCCGAGTCAGCAAAACAGAGACAAATATTTAAGCCGTGATTAAAAATGCAGCTAGAATGAGAGGCATTGATTTCCAAAGAAATTTCAACGACACATGCGACATGCATGATAAAAAACACCTACTTCGAGGCAGCAAGCTGCTTCTTTGTCTTGTACTCCTCAACAAGCTTTTTGTGCGCTGCACGTTTTAACTCGATCCTTAGTCTCTCTGTCTCTAGTTGGTCATGAACCATGAAATCTTGGGTGACAATCTCCGTGTCATCGACAGACTGAGACTGAGACTCCGACAGCTGTGGGGTGGAGTCCATCTCATCGAACTCTACATAAGAGGTCATGAGACGTCATCATTACTAGGTCAGCTATGTAAGACAGTTGTTAGCAGTCCATGTGAGACCATCATCAATAGGGTGGTTAGCTAAGACGGATTCTAACTCTGAGTTAGTAACTGCTGTGCAAAAACGGACGTAACACTACTGGAATCCACTTATTTGCCGTCTGCCACCTCTTTGCCGTCTGCTGGCTGATGGCAAAGAAGGTCTTTGCCGTCAGCCACAAGAAAACAGACGACAAAGATGTGGCTGATGGCAAACGAAGTCTTTGCCATCAGCCAGTTCTTTGCCGTCCGCTGACTGACGGCAAAGAATCTTTGCCGTCCGCTAGCAGACGGCAAAGAGGTGGGTGGGTCCAGTTATTGTTTAACCAACTCAAGCCCACCGGCCCCACCTCTTTGCCGTCCGCAAGCGGACGGCAAAGAAAATTTGCCGACCGTTGGCAGACGGCAAAGAGGCGGCTACGTTAACGGCCGTCCCGCCCCGTCTCTTCTCCCCACTCTCCCATTCGTCCCCACCACACCCGCGCCGCCGCCGCCGACCCCGCCCACACCAGCCCGTGCCGCCACCCCGCCGGCCGCCCCACCGCCCCACACCCCTCCCCTGTGGCGCCCCGACCTCCACCGCACCGCACCCTCGCCGCCTCTTCCGCATCGCCCCGCCCACACCAGCCCGTGCCGCCGTCGCCGACCCCGTCCGGCGTAGCCGGCCTCCCCGCCGCCCCGCACCCCTCCCCAACCTCCATCGCTGCCCCGCCGCTCCTTCCACGTCGGCCAGCCGCGCCGCGGCCGTCCAGTCCCCGTACCGCCGCGCCCGTCCCCGCCCCCGACCCCCGACCAACCGCCGCTGCCGCTGCAGCCGCGGGTCGACCGCCCCCCGAGGAGCGCCGCCCATCGCTGCCCCTCCCCTCCCCATCGCTGCGCCGCCTCGCTGCCGCCCCGTCGCCGCCCCCTCTCCGACCCGTCGCCGCCCCCCACGGTGAGCCCCTACCATTTCTTTTCTGTTTTTTGTTTTTCTTTTCTGTTTAGATAAGGTTTTTTAGTTTAAGTTTTTTCAGTTTAGAATTAATTAGTTTAGCTTAATTAGTTTAATTAGTTAAGGTTTAATTAGTTTAAATAGTTTAGTTTTAATTAGTTTAGGTTTTTAGTTTAGGTTTAGGTTATATAGTTAGCTAGATTAGATTAATTAGATTGGATTATATTAGACTAGTGTTAGGTTTTAGTTAAATAGTCATAATTAAAGGAAGTGAAAAAAGATGAAAAAAGAAGACGAAAAGTAGAATAAGTAGAAGGGGGAAGAAGAAGAAGAAGAAGAAGAAGAGGAGGAGGAGGAGGAGGTGGAGAAAGAAGAAGAAGAAGAAGAAGAATAAGACGGGGGATGAGAAGAAGTAGAAGAATGAGAAGAAGTAGAAGTAGTAGAAGAATGAGAAGACCCCCTGACCCCCCAACCCCGACACCACACCCCGACACCCGACCCCGACTCCACCCCGACACCCGACCCCCTGACCCCGACACGACATCCCGACCCCGAAACAGCACCCCGGCCCCGACACGGCACCCCGACACCAACACGACACCCCGACCCCCGACACGACACCCCCAACACCCCGACCCCGAGACCCCGACCCCGACCCCGACCCCGACACCCCGACCCCGAGCCTGACCCGACACCGACACGGCACCCCGACCCCGACCCGGCACCCCGACCCGAGACCCCGACCCCGACACGGCACCCCGAGACCGACACGACACCCCGACCCCCGACACCTCCCGAAAAGGTGTTCTTTGGCCTTCCAGAAGCCGACGGGGTCATATATTTGTGAATTATTAGTTAGGTCATATATCTTTCGATTTTGTTATGAAAAACATCATATATAATTGTGTTGATCGGGTAGTTTTAAATGTGCAGTTGTTTCGTCGCTGCGAGGTTTGGTGTTCGACGACCTCGCCGTGCGTTTGACGAGCTCTGCCCCTTCGTTCGTGGGTGAGCACAAATTACATGTCCTCCTCCCCCATTAATTATTTGATCTATTCCGATGAAACTTGATAGCTAGCTATGTATGTGTCTTGAATCATCAGTATGCGTAACCAATATGTGTCTCCCGTTCGAAAGCGTCATAGTTATAAATATGCATGCATTTGCATATTTATAACCTTGATTCTTTCGAATTGTCCAACGCTATCCATGGAAAGCCCGAGTATGTTTAGATTGGGTTCGTTTTCCCATATGCTTTGCTCCGGATCCGACGCATAAATTTCGTCAGTGCCTCCCCTGTTGTTCTCCGGGTACACATCCTCTCTGTTTATTGCAGAGACGTGTATCAGGAGAACAGCGGGGAGGTGCTGCCGAAATTTTGCGTAGGATCCGGAGCATAGCCTGGGAAAATGAACCCAATCTAAACATACTCGGGTGGGATTAGGACCTATCATTACCTATTAGAGTGTAGGTTGCATGGACGTAATAAAATTGACAAAGTAGATCAACTGATGAATATATACATGGTGAATTATATATATATATATTTGTTGTGTGTCTAGTAGCTCTGAAAGTCAAGATGAGTGATCGTGCGTGGATGTACACCGGTCACACTGGTCAGAACAAATGGAGCACTGAATGGTTCACAAAAACCAAGGGGTTTGTGCGAGCCGCATTTGCAAATGGCCAGAGGAAAACCTGGTGCCCCTGTTTACGGTGCGGCAATTGGGAAAAGAGGACAGAGGCTGAAATGGGCAAACACCTGCAGAAGAGTGGTTTTACGCCCGATTATACGGTGTGGACATTTCATGGTGAGTCTGCCCAATGTGACCGAGCTGAGGTGGATCGTCGTCGCACCGACGAGCATGGTACCGGGATGGAAAACATGGTGCAAGACTTTGATGATGCTCGGGATTCGGACGAGGAGATGGAGGAATCTGCAAAGGCCTTCAATGAAATGTTGGAGTCTTCAAAACGTCCGCTCCATGAGCACACTGAGCTTTGTCAGTTGGATGCCATCTCACAAGTAATGGCTCTGAAGGCTCAGTTCAACTTGGGCAGAGAATGCTACGATGCAATGATGACAGTATTTGGACGCTTTCTACCCAAAGGCCATGTAATGCCTGCAAACCTGTACCAGTCGGACAAAATCCTCCGTGCACTAAAGATGCCCTATGATAAGATACATGCCTGTGAGAAAGGATGTGTCTTGTTTAGGCTTGACTATGCGGACTTGAACTATTGTCCCATTTGCAAGTCTTCCAGGTATGTTGTGGTAGACAACGGTATGGGTGAGAAGACACAGACCAAAATCCCCGTTAGTGTTCTTCGGTATATGCCAATCGTACCAAGACTTCAACGTCTTTTCATGGTCGAAGAGACGGCCAGACAGATGACATGGCACAAAACGGGCAAAAGAACCGAACTAGATGCAGATGGGAATCTGATGATTGTACACACATCGGATGGTGTTGCGTGGAAATTTTTTGATGAATTACATGGTGACAAAGCTGCAGATCCGAGGCATCCTCGAGTCAGCATCAGTACGGATGGGTTCAGTGTGTTTGGTATGACGGCAGCCCAATACAGTTGTTGGCCCGTATTTGTCTTTCCACTCAATCTCCCCCCCGGACAGATTATGCAAAGAAAGAACATTTTCCTGACGTTGATAATTCCAGGGCCCAACTATCCGGGGAAAAATATGAATGTGTACATGCAACCGCTTAAGGACGAATTGCAAGAAGCCTGGGATAATGGGTTCAAGACATACGATGCCTATAGCAAACGGAACTTCATAATGCGTGTCTGGTACATGTACTCGACGCATGACTTGCCGGCGTATGCGCTATTCGTTGGCTGGTGTGTGCATGGAAGGTTCCCGTGCCCCACATGCAAGGGAGCTCTTGAGTTTTGTTGGCTTCAGGCCGGTTGCAAGTTTTCTTGCTTCGACATGCATAGATAGTTCCTGAATCCTCGCCATAAGTTCAGGAAAGACAGGAAGAACTTCATCAGAGGTAGAGTTGTCAAAAACTCTGCACCACCTGCATTGACAGGCCAACAGACCCTGGATCAGTTAAACGCTCTCGAGCCAGATCCAGAGCGTCCAGGGTACTTCAAGGGGTATAATTCTAAGCACGCCTGGACTCACAAAACATGCTTATGGGATCTGCCTTACTTCAAAGACCTCCTTTGCCCACACAACATCGACGTGATGCACACTGAGAAGAATATCGCCGAGGCACTTTTTGGTACATTGTTCGGCATAGATGGGAAGTCAAAGGATAATACTAAGGCTAGAGTCGATCTGGAGGCGCTATGTGATAGGCCATTACAAAACATGAAAGAACCGAAAGGAAAGCAGAACTAGACGAAGCCAAAGGCATGGTTCAATCTTGGAAGGCCAGCTATGAGGGAAATTATCTTGTGGGTGAAAATGCAGTTGATGTTCCCCGATGGGTATGCAGCGAATCTACAGAGGGGAGCCAGTCTTGATAAATTGAAGATATTTGGTCTCAAGAGTCATGATTGGCACATATGGATTGAGCGGGTAATGCCGGTGATGTTGCGTGGCTTCATCCCTGAGGATGAATGGCTAGTACTGGCAGAACTCAGCTATTTCTTCCGTGTTCTTTGTGCGAAAGAACTATCGCCTGGCGTGCTAGAAGAAATGGAAGAGTTGGCGCCGGAGTTGATATGCAAGTTAGAGAAGATCTTTCCACCGGGCTTCTTTAATCCAATGCAACATTTGATTTTGCATCTCCCGACCGAGGCAAGATTGGGGGGGCCCGTGCAAAATCGTTGGTGCTACCCAACTGAGAGGATGCAGAAGACGCTTCGACAAAAATGTAAAAATAAACGTAGAATTGAAGCATCGATGGCTGAGGCATTCATCACTGAGGAGGCGGCAAACTTCGTGACAGCACACTACGAAGCCAAAAATCATCATTTGCATAATCCGAAGCCTCGGTACAATGCTGACGACCCTAAAAAGGGTGGATCCAACCTCAGCCTATTCAAAGGGAATCTCGCACCAGCCAGTGTTTCAAATCCAGTATCTTTGGATAACGAACAATGGCAGACCATTTCGTTGTATATCTTCAACAACCTGATAGAAGTGCGGCCGTACATCGAGTAAGTTCTCGGTACATAGTTTCGCAACTTCTATTTCCTTTGAACTGCTCTTATTCCTGGATATTTCATACAGTCGATACGTTGCCTTATTCTCGTATGGAGCGGTGATCCAAAAGGATTCTGTCGAAGAGTATGAGCTTCTCGCAAAGCAAGGAGGCGGCTATCCCGGTTTCATCTCTTGGTTCAAACAAACGGTAATTTCTATTAGACTTGTAGGCTAATTTGTAGGCGGCTATCCCGGTTTCATTCGCTAATTTGTGTGTAATGCAACAATCCTTTCATATTAAACTTGTAGGCTAATTCAGAGTCTATGGACGCCGAATTGAGACAAGTCGCTAATGGTTTTGACTATAAGGTCCGTTCATTTGACAAATACGACATCAACGGGTATCGCTTCCGTACCTATGGCAAAGAGCTATCTATGGCCGACCGAAAGTCTACAAATTGTTGTGTATCTGCTATCGGCGAAGGAGGTACCGAGTATTATGGGAGAGTTGAAGCGATTTATGAACTTCTATTCTATGGTGAAAACCCACCGAATGTCGTAGTCTTCAAATGTTATTGGTTTCAGCCGAAGGAGACTAGAAGGACTCATGAACATATAGGGCTAGTTGAAATCAACCAAAGCACCCATTTAGATGTTGCTGATGTCTATATTACGGCTCAACAGGCGACCCAAGTATTCTATCTACCGTGGGCCTGCCAAACTAATCCAAATCTGAAAGGTTGGGATGTCGTTTATGAAGTGCCGCCACGTGCTAGACTATCTCCCCCAAAGGAAGAGGATTATGAAACTCACATTAACCCAGACACATATGAAGGAGAATTCTTCCAAGAGACACGTCTTTCCAAAAAGCGTTTCAAGAACCGCTATACTTCACCCCCAAAACATTGAAGTAGACAGCGACAGTGAATCCGACATCACCCCAGAGGAGGAACAAGAAGAGCCGGAACAAGAAGAGGTTACTGCTGCGGATGACCTGTCATTGCTTGACCGATTACGTCAAGGTGGCCTTCCACATGTTGATGCCACTTAACCCTATGAGCCCGTCACTGATTATAGTGATGATGATGATTATGCATTTATTCATGATACTGATCGAGATTATTAGTAGTGTCAGGTATTAAATTTTTTAATGTTGTACTTGATGATGATACACTTAAGTGATACACATATTATTATTCATGTCGGTCTTTTTTTTATGTTGTACTAATTTCGTTTACTGTTTGTCATGGCAGGTGTTGAAAGATGGTGGGCGCTGGTCGGGAGCGCGCCAAGGCCCCTTCTTCGTCGGTGCGTGGTCTGAGGTATTCGATTCCAGACGCACCTCTCCGCTGAGCGTTGCTGGACAGTATGTCCACACCGCCGGGCCCTTCTTCGTCGACCGCGGTGCCCAGCAGGGGACGAGGTAGGAAGAGAGGAGGTGGGGCACGTGGTCGCGGGAGAGGAGGTAGGGTGACTGCTACGGCGCCTTCCTCGCCGCCACCCCCAGCTGTTTCACCCGATCACGTGACTGCTAGGGTGGACTCGTCCGAGGAGGAGGCTACACAGACTCCGGTCCACGAGCCTCCGGTCCACGGGTCTTGGGCCCACGAGCCTCGGGTCGACTGGCCTTCGGCCCACGAGACCCCGGAGGAGCACACGTCCGGATGGGGTACCTGGCCGGATCAGCCCGAGGAGCCGAGTGGCCATGCTGATGATGGCGGGGAGCCGACTGATCTTGAGGAGGAGGGGGGCACCGTCTACCAGCGTGGTGCTACACGGCTCCCGTCCGTGCCGGCGACCCGCGAGCAGAGGTGGTTGATTTTCCCTGATGGGGAGAGATACGTAAGTGCATTTAATATTTTTGTACCTTCTGCATTCACGTTTCTTCAAATAACTAATGCGTTGGCCTTGTCATGCTGCAGGGGTTGGGACCACCATCATAGTGTCCGCCGGCCCAACTCCGTCCTTGGAGTTCTTTGCCGGCAAAACTTCCCGGGGTCTGTCACGTTGCCTGGTGAGGGTCGGCTTCCAGAGCTTGGATTGAGCTGGGAGCACTACGTGGCTGCCCTGGCCCCGCCGGATGTCATTATCGATGGTGTCGTGTGCGACACGAGGGTAGACATGGTGATCAGGACGTTCTGGGTAATTTCTCCTTTACACATTTAAAAATCTTCAACTAGCTAGTTATTAATTGTACTAATCAATATTGTCTCATTTGATTGCAGACATTCTACAGGTGTGAGGAGGGATACGAGGAGGACGCGGCAAATGTTATCCAGAACGTCTGCAAGCGCCTACTCCAGAACTTACGGCACGAGGCTCGGGTGCAGGCTGTTCGAGACTACTACGCCTTGCGTGGTATCAAGAAGACCAAGCCGGCGTGCCGCGATAAGTTCCTGAGTAAGGAGCAGTACATGAAGGTAATTCTTAAGGCCTTCTACTTAAGTTCCTTCATTTAGTAATTCTTAGCCGTAGCGCTCAAGTTTCTATTTGCTAACTTAGGCGCCTCCGAGATGGTGTGCGGATCGGATGGATTGTTGGGAGGTGTTGGTCGATGAGTGGTGCTCAAAAGAATGGCTAGCCCTCCACAACGAGGCCAAGGACAAACGTGCCCAAATGGAAGGTGTGCCACACCATCAAGGCAGCTCCAACTTATATCAGTTCGGGCGCAACTGGGTATGTGGTTTGCTTCATGATTCATGCAATTCATTCATCATGCTAGCTTGAGCCCTTTAATTACTAATTTTCATTGTTTCTCTCTTTCAGGCACGCTACAATAAGGCGGATAAGGTGCCAGAGGTGTACGACCTGTATGCCATGGCCCACACTGCCTCTTTCAAGAAAGTCAAGGCTTTCTCTCAGTCTGACCTCGATGATGCAAACAACTTCACCAACATCTCCTCCCACAACAAGCTTGTGAGATATAGAGATGAGGGGAAGGCGAGGAAAGGGGAGGACTTTAACCCGAGCCAAGGTCCCATCGATCCAGAGCTGGTGATGATATCTGGTGGCGGGAGGTCCCATGGCTCCATAGCCATTGGAGATGGACTTATCCGTTGTCCTAGCACTCTCCCGGAGATCAAGGCGCGCCAGTCGAGCTCCGCTCCTGAGATAAGGCCTCGTGAACGGCCAGTGCAACTCGCCATCAAGGTTAGTGATACGTACTCAGTTATCTTTCTCCATTACATTGTGTGCGCTTCCATCAATGATTACAAATGGTCATGTGAGTGGTGTTGCAGGCTGCTATACAGACTGAGAGAGATAGAACGGAGAAACTTCTGGCGGAGGCGGCGGAGAGGCAGCGGGAGATGGAGGAGAGGACGAGGAAGATGATGGAGGAGGAGAGGGCACGGAATGACATGCAGGCAAGGGCCATGTACGAGCTCCTTGTGGTAAGTTTCTTCTGCAGATTACTTGCTAGTCTTAACATTTGAGTCTCATTACTAACTAGTATGACTCTGTTGTGAAAACCAAATGTGCAGTCTGTGTGCGAGAAGTCCGGTCAGCCCGCTCCACCGATGCCAGTGATTGCTCCTGGGAGCACGGTGAGTTTAATTTGAATGGACATTACTTGCTAGTCTTAACATTTGAGTGTCATAATGCTAACGAGACATTGGAAATGATCTTTGGTGCAGCTTAACTCCAGAAACGCATCGCACGATCCTTCTCCAGGTAGCGGCACTAGCCACCCCGCTCCTACACCTCCCTGATCACACTAAGTTTCTCTAGTGTTTTGCTTAACAAATGCATAAAGACCTAGACTTAGCTTTATTTCCTCCAATATGCTTACCATAATGACCTAGAGTTAGCTTCTTTTCCTCCAAAATGACCCATTTTACCTAGGTTAGCTTATAAATGATGCAGTTCATCCAAGTTAGCTCAAAAGTGACCCATTTTACCTAGATTAGCTCCTAAATGATCCATTTTACCTACGTTAGCTTTAAAATGGCCCATTTCACCTAGGTTAACTCCAAAATGACCCATCTTACCTAGGTTATCTCATAAACGATCCATTTCAACTAATTTAGCTCATAAATGATCCATTTGACCTAAGTGAGCTAAAAAACAATCCATTTCACCTAAATTAGCTCTTAAATGATCCATTTCACCTAAGTTAGCTCAAAAAGATTCATTTCAACTAAATTAGCTCATAAATGATCCATTTCAACAAAGTTAGCTCAAAAAGATCCATTTCAACTAAATTAGCTCATAAATGATCCATTTCAACAAAGTTAGCTCAAAAACGATCCATTTCAACTAAGTTAGCTCATAAATGATCCATTTGACCTAAGTGAGCTAAAAAATGATCCATTTCACCTTAGTTACCTCAAAAACGATCCATTTGACCTTAGTTAGCTCATAAACGACCCATTTCAACTTAGTTAGCTCATATATGATCCATTTCACGTAAGTTAGCCCATAAATAACATACTCTTCTTGTTCTAGTCTTCTTCTTGTTCTAGTCACCTATTTATAACTTTCTTATTTTTCATTTTGCAGATTTCATTCACTTGACGAAAGCTTGCATAGATGGAGTGCTCCTTATCCCTTTCTCTGTTTCTTTTGTATCGCTGAACTATGCATGTATCTTGGTAGTTGGATGAACTATGCTATGTATGATGGAACTTGGTAGTTGGATGGAACATATGTGATGGAACTATGTATGATGGAACTCTGCATGTTGGATATCTATGTGATGGAACTATGTCATATACATCATATATATCTTATATGTTTGCTGTGAAATATATTTGTATATGTCATATATATTTGTGATGAAAATTGTTGGATTTAATAAAAAACAGAAAAAAGAGCCAATATGCAGGCTCTTTGCCATCTGCCACCGACGGCAACGGGCTCTTTGCCGTCTGCCACCGACGGCAAAGAGGCCACGTGGCATCTAGCTGTGCTTCCTGGGAGCTGACCCATTTAGTCAATTTGCCTACAGTGGCAGACGGCAAAGAGTAAAAGAGTTTGCCGTCAGCGGCAGACGGCAAAGGCCTGCCATGTGGTGACGTGTAGATGACATCATACGGTGGACGGCAAAGACACTAGAAAATTTGCCGTCCGCTGGCGGACGGCAAAGGCCTGCCGTTATCCACTTAACGGACTGAGAGCACAAGTTTTGCCGTCCGCTCTCTTTGTCGTCCGCCGCAGACGGCAAAGGGCCTTTGCCGTCAGCCGCCAGGAAGCAGACGGCAAAGCAGCTGTTTACCGTAGCCTACTTTGCCGGAGCCTTTTGCCGTCCGCCGTTCGTGCCTTTGCCGTCCGCCGTGGCAGACGGCAAAATAGCTGTTTCCTGTAGTGTAAGTCCTTTGGATCTCTTCTATAGATTGCGGATCTATAAAAATAATTTTACATGTGTCCTCATGTTAGGGATCAGAATAGTGAATTTTGACTGCAGTTTCATTGAGCTCTACAACTAATATAATCTGTGGTCACGAGAGTGCTTAAGTTTTGCATGGCTAGAGATATAACTCAACTTAGCAAAACCACGGCGCAAGCATGCAGTTGGCATGATTAAAGTGAGGTCAGCTGAGTCCTAATTTTAAATCCATAACCCTTCTGCTGTTAAGACGGCGCAACAGTTTGAGCACGGACCAGCTGAAGATAATTGGATCCGGAACCGATATTCAAATCGCGCCCCACCTGCTGTGTTGCGCACATGCGGTGTGTACGCAGCCCGCGGAATTGCTAGCACCAGTAATTTATTTTGTTCAAACGTTGAATCGGTGGCATAATCATGGTGAGGATGCAATGGATTACCTGAACAGGAGATCCATGGCGAGTGAGATGAAGGAGGCCGATAATTTTTCGGTGACGAGCGAACTCTGCGGAGGGATCAGGATTGGCTTTCCTTTGGAGAGCCAGAATATGCCTCGCCTGTCGCCACCGATGCTAGATGGAGAGAGATCTGGAACTCATCTGTGGACGGCCCCACAAGTTAGTCAAATACTTGGAGGAACTATTTGAGAGCCCGCATGTCAGTATGAGTTTGAAGTCCACGTACCACATTTTCTCACCCCAGATGGAGGTACTCCTCGTAGGACTCATATAAGGCCGACCCCACAAGTTAGTGAGAGACTTAGAGGAATTAGTAACTGAGAGCCCACTTGTCAGTGTCGTCGACAGTCAAGTGACTTTCGTTAGGTTTCATGGTTATCTTTGTGTTAAGTGTTGCACAAGCAAATTAGCATCAGAGGATCTCACTTTGGTTGAGGTTGTAGTTTAATTAAAAATTAATATATGTATATATTTATATGTCACTTATATAGAACTAAAAATATATCTCTCTTGCGTTGTAAGTGTAAAAGGTTAGTAAGAAAGATTGAGATCGACTTCGAAATGTTTCAACACTGATACTGCAGGTTTATAACCTTTATATTTATTTCGTCTCTTTTTCGGGCAGATGTTCAGGAGTGCGTCATCTAGTCAGGACAACAGGGACGGTCGGTCTTTGAACGACATCAGCAAGGATTATGGGAGGCAGGTAATAGTAAGGCAGTTGAACATTAGTGTTTGGTCTTTTATTTCTGGGACGTTTGCTGTCAACAACAACAAAAATGATTTATATATCCTGGATGAATGATGTAATATCTATTTATCCTGTGCATCTACTCTGCAGTTGAGTATAGAAAGGTGGAAGAAAAAAATTACTAGAAAACGAGAAGAAGATCAAGGATGCAGATGCTGCCAAACACGCACATGCCATGCAGGCTGGAATAATTGGAGTCAAGAGTGAGATACAAGTTCTTGGCAAACGTCCCAACCAGGAGCATGGTGTGCAACAGACACCTGCGAAGAGGAGCATTCTAAGCAGCAGAGACTCCACTAAGCAGATTGTGCAGGTAACGGCGAAAACTTGAAACGCTGGTTTTAACGTACGTGGAAGTTTTACTCGCACATGCCTCTAATTATTTTTTGGTTTGAAGACACAGATGCCCACAAAGGCGCAGAGTGGGCGTTGTGACGGCCCAGCGTTTGTAGGCGGTCATAATGAAGAGGTACAGGGTAACAGAATTTCCTTTGATGCAAGCAGAAGGATCATTGGCAACAAAAGCATTGGTGTTCAAGGATTCGGTACGGTTTGCACAAGCAAGAAGAGCCCAACGACAAAATCCAACATAGGAGCAATAAACTCTACCATACAGCAATACAGGTGACAGCATATACAAACGTCCAACAACATTTAAAGCAAATGTATATTTTTTTGTGAGCAATTTTTTCTTTGTTTTCGTCTGCTATATTTAAATTGTAGTATCTTCCACACGCAGGTGTACGAACAAGGAAGCAAGTATCGTGGTAGTCCACGGATCGATGAAAACATAAGGCAAGGTCCTTTGAAAGGATCACCTGTGGCGTTCAACACGAGGGGTCCTTCCAAAGGATCTCCGATGGCATTCAGAATCGTCAGCGAAATCACCAATGCACGGAGGTTGTCGCCAAGTTTTGCTGGACAAGAGAGGCATGGGAAAACAAAGGTGACGTCGGAACTATGCTTTTTCAATTCAACACACAAACAGTTTTATGGAAGAACAGGGTAAAGTGCAAAACAGGAGGATGGCTGTATCTGCAGTTGTTCTTTTGTATACGATGTTGTTGTGCCTCTCCGGTTATGGTGTAAACAGAAGCACATCTGTGCCTCTTTGTGCAGATGTGTGTGTAGCATGGTCACATTCGTGCTGCTGGGTGTAATGTGAACAGTGCATCTGGTGTACCGCTTATACTCAGTGAAGAGGCACGGGTCTGGTTTTGGTATACCAGATGAGCCCTGATGAGTCATATAAATCTTTTGTTTAGAAATTAAAAAAATGCATATGCTGCTCTGGACATCTAATTCTGTTTCGTGCCATGTGTTCAGGATTTGGCGGAGGGGATAACAGATGAGGCAAAGAAATATCATAGTTCTCCATCCATTTCGAAGGAAACGCAACGTTCACAGCAGCAAGTATCGTACAGCGCTAGCACGGATTGCATGGTAGAAGCAGCACAATCCCTTGGTTGCATGAGTGCCGGAGAAACAGGTAGCAGCATTGCACAATGCAACAGTGGAGAGGCAGACTCATTTATGGATTTGACCGTGCCATGCAGAAACGACGCTGCTGCGTGTGACAAACAACAGAGCAGCAGCAGCTCTGCTGTAAGTGGACCTGTGGTTGGCGATGAAACTGATGTCGTCAGAAGTGAATGCGATCAGACGAACGAAGACACGGTAGACAGAATCATAATGGCGCCGCCGACCATTGTAGAGAAAGAAATGGATGACATGTTTAAAGAAGGCATATACCCAACGATTCAGGAGGTCACCGAAGCGGTCGAACCAGAAGGTGGTATGGTATTCGGATCTTTGGATGAGTGCATTTTCTTTTTCTAAAGATATGCTAGAAAGGCTGGCTTTGCTGCCAAGCGATCAACGAGCAGAAGATCGACATATGATCAGCAACTTGACAAGCAGGTGTTTCAGTGCACCAAGGATGGGCAGAATAAAACAACTGAGAGACATGTTAAGGAGAGAAGGAACAACTGCTTGATCCGGACAAGCTGCCCACTCCAAATAACAGCCAAGAGGGATACAGATAGGAGGAAATGGTATCTGAAGAACGTGCGTCTAGAGCACAACCACCAGCTTCACCCATCTGATTGGATGCTGAAGTTCATGAGATGCTATAAGAAGATTACACCTCAGGAGAAATTCTTTATACAAGTGCTGCAGAAGGCGAGGTTAGAACCAAGGAAGGTTATGCGGATTTTTACTGCCATGGGGAAACCGAGGCGAGAAATTATGTTCGACACGATTGACATAAGCAACATTGCATGCCGGGATAGGGCTGCAGAGCGCGGCACTGATATCGCAGACACCATGAAACTGTTTGCCGATATGCAGAGGCGGAGGCCGGGATTCCACCATGTGGAAGAGACAGAGAACAATGTAGTGCGCAGCCTGTTCTGGACAGACTCCTTGTGTAAGATGAATTATGATCTATATGGAGATTTCGTGTCTTTTGACACGACATTCTCTACGAATATATATGGCTTGCCATTTGCACCAATTATAGGTGTCGACAACCATGGGTCGACCGTCCTGTTTGGAGTAGGTCTTTTGAAGGATGAGAAAATAGGGTCATTCAAGTGGCTCCTAAGCATGTTTGTCGAGGCAATGGGAGGTAAAGAGCCGAAATACATAATAACAGACCAGGACCAGGCGATGAAGACTGCAATAGAGGAAGCTCTTCCGAGAACGAGGCACAAGTTCTGCTGGTGGCATATTAGGAACAACCAGAAGGAAAATAATGCAGCAGTGTTTGCGCAACACCCAGGGATGTCTGATGATTTATTTCGAATCGTCAAAAACTCACTAGATCAAGACGAGTTTGATCGTGCCTGGAAAGAAGCCATTTCTATGCACAAGGTGGAAGGCAACGAACACCTGAACATGCTATGGGAACTCCGAAATTTTTGCGTGCCGGCCTACTTCAAGGACTGCTTCTATCCTTTCTCGTCAACAACCACTCGCAGTGAGAGCACGAATTCAATGTGGAAGAATTACGTCGACCACAAGGACACTATAAAAAGGTTTGTTGATGCGTATCACATGATTCAGCAAAATTGCCTCGCCACTCTTGACAAGAAAAGACACCGAACAGAAGAGAAGGCACCATCACTAGAGACGGGTTTTCCGATTGAAAGACAAGCAAGTCAAGTATACACAAATGAAATTTTTAGGAAATTCCAGATGGAGCTATGGAACCGGACTTACTTCAAGTGCTCTGACCTGACAAAGGGGAGGGCGTATTTTTTTAAAAAGATTACTGAGCCTGGAGAAAAAGTGTGGAAACCATATCCGGGCGAGGAATTTGACAAGTCTGAGTTCAGGGTAGATGTGGATGAGCAAAAAGAAATATACAGTTGCAGCTGCAAGAAAATGAGTAGGGATGGCATTCAGTGCTGCCATGTGCTTAAGGTGATGGACCAAACAGGCATGATCAATCAACTTCCAAAATCCTTTGTCATCCCCAGATGGACCAGGAATCTATCAGAGAGTCTGAAAGTTCTGTCTACAAGTCAAGGTGATAGCATGACCGCACAAGACGATGAAACTATGAGATTCTTCCTCGCTTACGCTGAGTTGTCGGATATCCGTTCAAATGCTTGCAGAAAAGAGAAGGCATACAGTGTGCTTCATGAGTGTATGGTAGATATGAAAATAAAAGTCATGGCGGCACTTGCCGAGGAACCAGACACATGCATTCTTGCCAAAACTCTCAAGAACCCTCCCATGAGTGGCTCAAAGGGCACGAAAAAAGGAGATCAAATCAAAGCTGGTTCTGAGAAGAAAGGAAAAGGCAACAAAGCTGCATCCAAGTGCGGCCGTTGTAGAGTAAAGGGTCATAGGAAAACAAACTGCCTGGATAACCCAGAAGTCCAGGAGAGGATGTGGATTGAAGAGGAGAAGAGGAAATCGCAGGAGGAGAAGAGGGCAAGGTCAATGAAATGGCCGACAACACCGACAACACCATCGAGGACATCAAACGGCTCAGGACAATGCACTCCAAGCCCAGGAGGAAGACGTCATACGCCAGCAACTCCAACGACCCCACTGACAGCAGGGAGCATTCACCAAAGTCTTGCATCTATGCCAGAATCGAACATCACACAAGCCAGGCACACAGAATGCGTGCAGGGAAGCCCGGGACAAGGCACGGAATCTGCACAGTCCATTTTCAGAAAGGAAAGGTCTGAGTGGAGACTTTTTGGTACGGGAGAACTGTACGAATAGAAAAATTAAAAGGTAATAATGCAGCTTAAACAGGACGTAAGCAAAAGAATAGTGGCGACCGCAATCTTTCGCTTTGTTTTTATGTATGAATATTAATTTTACAGGTAAATAGGTTGAATAGCTACGCAGAAAGGTGGGGTTGCACAAGGGTCGAGAAGGAAGAATGGATCGCTGAACATTCAAAAACAAGACCGCACGTGGAGCGATGAAATAGCAAGCAATTGGTGGGGAGGGCGGGCGGGTGTCGATTGTTTATTTTCTTGTGTTGTGGGTATAAGAACGGCTTGTAAGTTAATTTGCTGCAGAAACAAAACAAATTTAAATAAGAACGCCTTTTGCTTCTTTATGTATTTTTTACTCAGCGGAGAAAAATATCAAAGGCATAGGTTTCCTTGTTATTTTCCGCAGCCGCGTCGGTTTCTGAACGTGGATGTTGTAAGCATACAAGCATGCTTCTCTGCTGCGTGACAGAGAGATAAAAATAACCTAAGGCCACAGGCAGCCACGGCCATGCCACCGGTGAGTGTTCAACCGTGACTCTCATGGTTGCATGGTCACGCCCGCCGTTATGGAACGAAAACATTTTTAAGCACAGAATCTGGGTCGTGCTTCTGGGGCTGCATAACTGTGGCTTTCGTGGTAACGGTGCCTCGCCTGTTCTTACACATGTTCTTCTGTTATGAATGCATGTCTGTAAGTAATTTAAATAACCGTGCTTGCGATGCGTGTCCAACCGTGCCTCATGTGCCTTCACGCTGTGCTTCTGTCATGCAAAGATTTCAAACAGAACGGGTCACGGTTGTGTTTGTTTTTCTGTTTCACAAATGGATATAGGGCCTGGCAGTAGGTTCATGACGTTTGCTGTGAGAGAATCACGTCTTTACATGCTACGAAAGCACATGGAATCACGGTCGTGCCTGTGTGGCATGTAGAACAGTGTGTCTCATTCTTGAAAAGTCGTGCTTCTGCCATCACTTCACTTACTTGGTTTTGTCCGCGTTTTAGCAGAATCATCTGCAAAGCAGAGGCAGGGCCTTGAATCTTCTAGTGACTTAATTGTCAACGTGCCCGTGGAAAATTTTGCCGCTTGCAGAGGGAAGATGACTGTACAACCGTGCTTCCTGCGTCGAACAGATTCACAAAGACAGGCACGCTTTGTGAATGTGTGCGGTAAATAATTAAATCATGGAGGGGCACGCCCGTGCCTGGTCTGCAAGTACAACAGTGCATCTCGTACCATCAAAGCCGTGGCTCTATTTGATGCTTCAAGCAACCACCTAGCATTGACTTGTTACTACTTTTGAGTTTTCAGTGACCCAGTCGATCTGTCATGATCAGGACTTCTAGTTACTGTGTGTGTTCTACTATAAGTTTGAGTCTAATGTTGTATGCCTGTTGTTAAGTTCTATTATTAGTTAATACCACTTTTTATGCATCTCTCTATATGTGTGCGCATATATAATGATTCATTTCTGATGATGTTAATTAATATGCCTCCTCGTGCCTCTTGTATCTGTAAGACTGTGCGTTTGTTATCACTGCACGGCACTTCCTCTGTGTATGTCTGTTACCCTGTGGTGAACGTTTGGGTGGAAACATGCTGCACACAGCCTAGAACATAGCGTCCTGTAGAACCACGACAGTGTTGTTTCTGCAAATAGAGACGTGCTTGTGCTTTGTTTAAAAGTGTGCCCGTGCTTCATTGTGAAACAATGAAATATAGATAGCCACGAATGTCCACGCCTTTTATATCGAAATAATATACGGAACATCAAGAAAGATGTGTGACACAACTCAATAGGGAACCGTGTCCATAGGGAGTTCACGTCCGTGCTCTTAAATACAAGGAAATAAGATTTTAAATACAGCGTCCCTCACATAGGCCATTGCGTGCCTCTGTGGGCTAAACGCCCCTGCGTCTCCGTCTGATAGAGTCACAGGCTAGCGTGACTATGTAATACCACCGACCATGCCTTTGAGCGCTTCATGCTCGTTCCTGTGACCCGAAACACTTAAACAAAGAAAGGTAGGAATGTCCACGCCTTCATGTGTGCACAAGACATGACTCTAGTTGGTACAAACAACCTTGGCTGCAGAGACTTCACGCCCGTGCTTTTCAAAACAGCGCCTCTCGAATTGGCCATTACATTAATGTTCACATCTGTACCCATAAACTTGACCCAGGAAACCAAAACACGTTTGTTATGAAAGTTACTGACTACGAGGTGACGCAAGACAAAATAAGAAACTTTTTAGTCCACTGCTTAATTGCTTCAGATATAGCGATCAGGGTCGCTGGGCGCGAAGTTCCTTGACCTCTTTTATCATAACGTATGTCTCCAGCGTGAGCTTGTCGTACTCAAGTTTGAGCTTCACCTTCGTCTTCTCATCCAGAAGATCATACAACCTCGTGGATATCTCCACGATCTTCAAGAGGTGAGCTTCCGTAGCCTCCCACCGGTTCTTCACCTGGACAAAAGAGAAGGTGTCAGATTGATGGCAGGACGCACTATCATCAACTTAGGATGAAGTTCACCACAATGATCCATGTTTCACAACTAATCCGGGTAGCCGAAAGAAAGAAAAAATGAATGAAACAGAAGCAGAGTGAACTTACAGATGAGGAAGCCTGGCCAGACGAGATTTCCTCCTGCGTCAGGACACGGCTCTCTGGAGTAGTGTCATCCTGCACAGCCATGGCGGAGAGTGTCAGGATAGAGAACAGCAAGAGGAGTGGATGGCCTGGAGGCGGATAAAAGGATGAAGGGGGTGTGGCTAGGGTTTCGAGATTCCGTCTGGCTTATTCACGTTTCACAACTAAATCAAGTAGCCGAAAGAAAGAAAAAAGGAAAGAAGCGGAAGCAGAGTGAACTTACAGATGAGGAACCCTCGCCATCCTTGATCCCCTCCAGTGTCTGGGCACGGGGTTCTGCAGTAGTGTCCTCCTGCGCAGCCATGGCGGAGAGGGTCAGGATGGAGAGCAGCAAGAGGAATGGATAGCCTGGCGGCAGGCAGAGGGGGGAAGAGGGTGTGGCTAGGGTTTCGAGACCCCGTCCTGCTTAAATAGCCGGAGCCTGGCCTCGGTCTACGAGCCAGAGCGGCGTCACCGGAGGAGACGCCCGTCGGACCCTTGGGTTTCTGGAGCGGTGCCACGTGGCGTTCACACCCGGATGCGAGGAGACACCCGTCGAAACATTGGGTTTCCACAATTAATGCACGAACGTGACTCCACGTAAAACACAAGCATGCCTCCCTGAGCATCTTGACCGTGCCACTCCTGGTGATAGATCAACGGATGCATTTGGAGCACAAAAAGACACGAAGGTGCCCTCTGACCTGAAACACTGACACACTTGGCGGTTCGTGCATTTGAGTTAAAATCTCACAACGAAAACAATTGTAATATGGACAGTCGCCCGATTCTATTAGGTTTTCGTAATAATCGCACAATCGTGACTCCGGGTAAGAATAAACCATGCCTCTCCACCGACTCATTCTGAATACAATTAGAAAACCTCTGTGCGTGACTCTATGTAATTAGAAAACCTTTGAGGGCTGTATGCCCGTGCTTGTGACCCTTGACACTGAAACACAGATAGCCACGAACGTCGAGTCCGAAGCTATAGGCCGTGGCTCAGGAATGTGAGGAAAATCATTGGCCTGGGACGGAATGTGCACCTGATGGGGGGCTGGGGGTTGTCGAACTTAATCAAAACGTGGTTTTCCCGTGTGTCCCGTGCACACCACTAAAGCTACATAAGTTGTTCTTCGAAAAAAACTATATAAGTTGTTCGTTTCGGTTCTTCTTACACGAGCTGGGTTTATTTTTTGCAAAAAGATCAGATTTATTATAAAGATTCCCCACAAAGCCGCCTGATTGTGCGACGTTGCCGATGTCATTTGCTGCTAGCAATGGGGGTGATTATGGGGGTGTTACTGAAACACCTGCCCACCCGAAGTGCGAAAGGTTCGATCGTGTGTGTGCGTGTGGAAGGACCATTCAAAGATGCTGCATTAAATTCAGAAGAGATGATTCCAGTAATACACTACCATGTTGTTCCATCGGCGTCCTCCTTGGATGCACCAAACGATCGATCGACGTCCTCCTCCGGGGAGGATCGCTGGGAGCAAATAAAATAATAAGTTGGAACTGTCGGGGTCTCTTGGGAACCCCGAAAATTCTTTTGCTTCTGGACATCCAGAGGTGACATAATCCAGATGCGTTTTTTCTGTCTGAAACGCATTTGGATGAGGATAGGGCAGAGAACTTGAGAAGGAAAACGAGGATGGATTACAAAATCGTTGCGCCAAGCCTTGATGGAAGGAAAGATGGTTTGCTTTTAGTCTGGAAGAAGGAGGTGAGAATCTACTCCCGGACTACCACTTTTCGTGTCATCAATGTGATGGTGGAGGAATCAAATGGAAGAGAATGAAGGCTTTAGGGATTGTATGGGGAGCCGAGTTGGGATAACAAGGATCATACGTACCAGCTAATATGTTACTTGCATGCTCAATCTAATCTCCTGTGGGTGGTCATTGGTGAATTTAATGAGATTCTATTCTCGTCGGAAAAGGAGGGAGGTGCGTCACGGCAGCAAGCGCCAAGATGTGCTCCGAAAGGCACATAATCTTCATCTCCTACAGATATCTGCAACATCTGCTAATTTTAATTCCCTCATGTGCAGTTTGGTAAATCCTACTCATCTTTGCTATCTAAAGCTCGGAGTCGTTAAGGTGCATGAGGGTTTGCCTCAAGTTTGGAGCAAGTTTTGCCATCTTCAAGTATTAGATTCTTTGTCTGGACGCTGCTGCAGAACAGACTTTGGACTGCGGATCGACTGCTTGTGAGAGGCTGGAATCATCAGGATACTTGCTCCACTTTTGGCAGGTGCTCGAGTCTGCTCACCACCCGATCTTGGGTTGCCCCTTCGCCAAGCAGGTCTAGACTGCATACCAAAATACGAGACCACTGGCAAGCCAGGCAGCGCTGCGCTCAACCTCTGTTGGGACCTAGTGGGAGACGATCCTGCCTCTCAGGAAAAAAGGAGAGGGCACTGATGATTGCATCTTCTCAGCTTACGTGGCATGCATGGAACCTCTGGAATGAGCGAAATCGAAGAGTTTTCAAAAGTCAACAAATGAACCCCCTGTGTGTTCGAAGATTAACGATGAGATCAGCCTCTTTGATGAGGCATGGGAGCAATAGGTTTTTTTGAACTGTACAGCGAGGCAGGCCTTGCTTGTACTGGGTCTTTTATTCTTTTTTAGGCTTTTACTAGTAGCTTCACTACTACCGTAAAGTTTCCCCCCCTCCTTAAATGAAAAGGCAGAGCACCTGCCGTTCCGGTCAAAAAAAATGTCAACTGTGTTGGTCAGTGGATCTAGCTAGAGCCTTACTGCAGAACACATGGCAGCATAGGTATATTTGTCATAACCGAGGTTAGCATCTGTAGCTGTGTGCTGTTTTACTGCCTCGGAAGGTGGTGCTTCGCTGCCTTTTAGGCGCAATTCCACCATAGATCATATCATGTCCAGAATTTACATGCTGAATTTCTGTTATTAGTTTCTTGGAAAGTATAAAAAGCTGATCTTGTGACAGTTTCCTGGGCTGGTACGCTTTCACGTGGGAACCTCATCCTCATGCAATCCGTTTTGCTTGCCATATTCACTGAAAGCACCGAAAACAACTGATATGTTTCATTCTAGTATGTTATTTACTGAATCTTGTGAACTCAAACTGGAAATTAATCTTTTCTCTCCTTGATTTGATACGGAACTCTGTGGAGATTGTGGTAATCTCTAAGATATGTAATGTGCAGTCTGCAGTCCATTACAGAATGGCATGAAGAAACTTTTGCGAAGCTCCCTCGATATCATACGCCATGCAGAAATTCTCTGTAGCTACAGTGATGCACTTGGTAGGCCTAAACTCATATGTTGGGGTTTCTTGAACTGATATGTCATACCTTGATCCGTCAGAGTTCAGGATGCATTCAGCAGCAGACACCTAATCTCTCCTTAAATTTGAATGTGCGACCCTGCTGGTTGCTCACTACGTGGTTCTTGTTCATTGTGCACTATGCTATCTTCTCATCTTATATGGAGTTCATTACTGGGGGTGCTTTTTGGATAATGTTGCTCCAGGTATGATGTCGTTTGTTTGTCATGTTCATGACTTGTAGTAATGACTTTGTGTTCCCCCGTTGTAATCTTAATCGTTTGTTTGTCATGTTCATGACTTGCTGGCCGCGTTTGGAAGCCCTGTAAGTACCATATTATAGCTCTGATCTCTTTGGTTTATCTATAAGATTCAACCCTAAACTCTAAACCGGCTAAGTTTCAACCCTGAACCATCAAAACCGGATATATTACTTGATTTATTACGATAACTTCTTGTTTCCCGTAGAAAAATCACACTGATATTACAAACACTGGTAAGAAGGATACACCGTGACACACGCAGATCCGTCTGTCCTTCTTATAATCGTGTTATTCTGAACTCTGCTGAGTTCTGCAGACACTGAAATCGTAAATAGCACACGGTGACAGAACGAAATCATGGGGATTTCAATGGAGTCGGATGGAGTTCTGTTTACGGCAGGGCCTTGGTCTCCGGCTTGTGCGGGTTGTGCTTCTTCTTGTGGTGGCCGCCGCCGCGGGGCTTCTTCCCGATGTTGTGCGTGGTCGAGGGGCAGAAGGCCGACGCGCACTCCGGGGACGCCACCGACGGCGTGGCGGTGGTCTTGGCGCCGGCGACGACGCCGAAGGTGGTGGTGCCCTCGGACAGCGGCACGATCTTGGACGGCTCCTGGCCGGGGCACGGCGCGTTGGAGGCGGCGCTGTGGAGCTGCGCGACGCAGTCGGCACCGTGGAGGTCGGTGGCCAGGGGCACGCTGAAGGCGCCGGTGCGGTCGAGGCCGCCCACCGCCTTGCTCTCGTACTCGCCGTGGACGTTCCTGCACTTGATCGCCACCCGGAGACGCTTGAAGGCTTCCTCGGCCTTCATGTCCTTCCTGGTGCAGCCGGCGCACTTGGCCAGGCCGACCACCACGGACGCCGCCTCGGCGTTGGCGACGGTGGCCGCCAGCAGCACGGCGCAGACGCCGAGGAAGAATGCTCTCGGAGCTGCCATGTTTGAGTCTCCTCTATGAACTGAGCTGCCTGCTGGCGTGAAGTAGCAGCTCGATGGATGGATGCAACTGGCGACGCATGACTTATATAGGCCTCCGCTCCGCATTGGTCGGCACGGCACAGCTCGATGGATGATCTGGTTGAATGCTCCATTGGTGGTGGTGGTCGGCCGTCGATCGGCGCAGTGAAGCGAGACAAGGAGAGACCGGCTCATTTGGCGCGCCGAATTTGCAGATGGCGAATTAAAACTCCGTCGGCTGATCACGCCATGCACTGCATGCATGCATGCGTCGACCGTCGATTTGATCCACGTCATTGGCCAGTTACTCGGTTGGTGGTCGACTCGTGCGGTGGTCGATCGCGTCCCTCAGCTGGCATTATGCTTGCACCCTCAGGTCGGTCAGCAAGTTCACAACATGTCCATCGCTTGCTCCTTGGATATATACCACGTCGATCGAGATGGTTGCCTCCACTCACTCTGTTATGCTCTGCTGCCTCATCACTCTGTTCCAGGTATGGCATGAGTTCAGGAAACCCGGCATATCGAGGGAACGACGACATATCGTGGCGTACGTTATCTCTGGTCTCTGCACATAAACAGGATCCATGGTAGAATTGTGCCTAAAAATGTAGCAAGGTACCTCATTCCGAGGCAGTAAAGCAGCATGGACCGGTGAGGACAAATATACTTTTGCTACATATATGTCCTGCAGTATATCAATCTGATCAAGGCTCTTGATCCGCTGATCAACATAGGTGACAATTGACACCAATGTCTGAAGGGTCACGGATTTACCTCTGTGTTTACAAGTGTCATAGTTTGCCCTTACAAGGAAAACCGGAACATAGTTGTGTGTGTGCGAGAAAAATTTCAATCTATTTATCAACTGTCAAAGTATTACAAAGATCATCAAAAATAAAAAATACATCCAGGTCCGTTGACCACCTAGCGACGACTACAAACACTGGAGCGAGCCGAAGGTGTATATTCGATAGACGATGTTCACTCTCTTCAGGGTGATAAGGCATCATTGTATGAAGGTTGTTATCACTCCAGAAAATAATTCGCAGCACGAACAATTCCATATTTATAAATATATATATGTTTTAGATGTCTACTCATACCCCAATGAACGATGAATAGAGCTCTGCCTGTCTCATAAAGACCAATATATACAACAGATTAGCACCTTAGTAGTGATAGAATAAAACGCTGGCTTGCAATCCCAAGATGGACTGTTTAAAATGCACATGGACTTGTACATAGCGGGGAAACCTTCACCGGCCACTGGTAGAAAAAAGCCCTTTAGTCCCGGTTCGCAACAGCCTTTAGTCCTGGCTGTGCAACCGGGACTAAATATGCGTGACTAAAGACCCCCCTCCCCCTTAGTCGCGCCTCTTACGGACCGCGACTAAAGGCTTTAGTCCCGGTTCTTGTGGCTGACCGGGACTAAAGGCCCGTCCACGTGGGCGCCCGTGGTCCGTCGGGGCGGAGGACCTTTAGTCCCGGTTCTTGTGGCCAACCGGGACTAAAGGCCTCCTCCGCAGGTTTAGGGTTTTAGCCCCCCTAAACCTGGTTTCTTTTTAGTTTGGAGTGTTTTATTTCTTTTATATTATATTTTGTGTTTTATTTTAATTTTGATAAAGTTTCAGTACACATATTCTACGCTACTATATACATGCATATGAAATTTCAAACAAGAAGAATTCAAGAGGAATATATAATATATATTCAATCTCGGGTGACCATATACAACTTCGAACAAGTTTCCATACACAATTAGGATGGATGACCATATACAACTTCGTACAAGTTTCAATCTCGGGTATGCATATAAATTTCTTCGTCCTCGGTATAGTGTTATCCTTTAGGATTGATGACTTCCCTCATGAAAAATCCTGCTAATTCTTCTTGAATTGGTCGGAAGCGAGCTTCTGGACTAAGCCTCCTCCGCAAGTTATCCGTCGCGTTCCGCACGCTATCCGATGCCTTCCGCTCAGAGGTGTGTCTCCGGATGTTCTCACAAACATAGTATCCACATAGATTGGTCCCCGGTGGCTGCTTATCCACATTAACTAACCTTCTGAAATCTAGCTCATGTTTGAATTCACCGACAATTTCTTCTGAGAACCGTCTCCAAACCCTACAGGGCAAAGAAAATTAAATGAACAAGGGAGTTATTAGTTACTTGATATTAGGAAATGAACGAAAGAGACCAATCGATATAGAGCTCAAATGATTGAAAATAATTACTTTTGCAGCATTTTTCTCATGTCGGCCCAACGCTTTGGATCCGAATCCATAGAGTCCATGATTAGAACTCTGAAGGTGTGAAGTTCAATATTTAGCAGAATCCAGTGGAACCTGTGGACACGTTGCATGCACAGTCATGCATAACTCATCGATTAGACATACCATGCAAAGAGTAAACAAAAGAGAATGGGCACAAGAGAGAAACACTCACCCAAAATGGTAAGGAAATAGAATATGACTTTTGAGTTGATGCTTTCTAAGAAACTTGTACAAGTCTTTCTCCACGTCTTCGGGGTGATGTTGTAACACATGTCCATTAACGATATGTGGGTCAATGAACCCAACATCATGGATGTTTCTTATTTTGCATTCCCAAATCTTCAATCTGCATAATAGCGTACGCAACAATATAGTTAGGACAATATATATATATATAGTGCAGGCAATGAAGAACGAGATGAGGTAGAAATAAATCACTTACAGAACGTAGCAACTCAGCATAGATTTGTCGAGGTCGCACAGATTGAACAGCTGGAACAATTCACTCATATGAACTTCTACAGAGTACCGTTTGGTGTGATGCTCATCTGTAACATCCGCATAAATATATTCTTTGTCGGCCCATGTTATGAATTGCTTGTACCAACGTAGCAGATTTCGCATTTGTGGTGGTAGACTCTTTTCCCGCGCAGGCTCGACGAGAGGCCCATTCCGCACATATTGTAATGCTATCTCACATACTGGCGCATCCTCAAGGCCTAAGAAGGCACGAAGAGTCAAACCCATCTCGGACGCTTGTTTCATGGCACTCGCTATAGTCAATCCAAGTGCTGCCGCAGCTGCTATGATCTCGGGGTCCTCTTCCGGACCGGCTTTCACTATGAGCAGGGGGATCGATTGTTTCTTCTGCATCCCGAGCTGGTCAACTTGTTTCCCGCTTTTTTTACTTTCTTCTTTCTCCTCCTTCAATATTTTTGCTTGCCTACGAAGTTCATGTCCATAGTCGTCAGGCATATTCAGCTCGGCTTGGGACGGTGTCGTCAAAAAATCCTTAGCCCACTTCTTTTGCTTCTCAGTGAATACTTGCTTGGGCTCAGGCTCTTTTTTCGCCTTCATATCCGCCTTCCATTTCTCATAATCAGCAGACGCGGCCAATTTGGTTTCAGCTTCACTAAGTTCCCCAGGCCTTGGGAGGAGAGGCTTCAGTGATGGCTCTGGTACCCTTGTGGTCTTAGGTACATAAGGGTCCGGGTTAATAGTCCAGGAGCGGGTTTCCTTGCTGTCCGCCTGCTTCTGCTTCTTCGCCGGAGGTGGATTGGGGGGCGTCGTACCCGCCGGAGGAGGATTGGGGGGCGTCGTACCCGCCGGAGGTTGTGGATCGGGGGACGGCGTCGAATGGCGTGAAGGAGGTGTAGGTGAACCACCACGACCACCACCACCGCCACCACCGCCACCACCACCACCACCACCATCGGAGGGGGGTGGACTTGCTAGCCTTGGCGCCTCGCCTGGAAACACTATGTACTTCTTTTTCCATAGAATGAACTGGCGCTTGACATCTCCAAGTCTTCTCTCCCCTTCGGGTGTAGGTTTGTCAATCTCCAGGTCCTCAAACCCTTGGACTATGTCTTCCACCGTGACACGAGCATAGCCATATGCAATGGGGTTGTTGTGGTGGAGTGCTCCAGGTGTACAGGGTAAAGCACTGCCGCTAGCTACCTTCGTGGAAACGTTCCCCACGGGATAATGCAGATCACATTCTTTCATCTCCTTTACATCATCCACGGGGTAGTGAGGCTCCGGTGCACGAATCTCGATCATCGGTGCACTAGCACCAGGCGGGGCATCCGTGGAAGCCACGCTGCTTCTCCGCTGCTGGCTTCCGCGATCCGCTTCATGATCTTCATGCGGCCCTGCAGCCGATTTTTCATTCACTAGTTCATGCACGGTCTTCTTCAACTCATGGAGTTCCGATGCAAACTTCGTCATAAGATCTGCATCCCGGTCCGTCTTTCTCTTACGGCTTCTGTAACAGTACGGGTCATTGTCTTGGGAAAACCCTACTTTCCACGGAACTTTGCCTTTGCCTCGTACACGTCCTCCGTGTTCATCATTCCCGAGGGCTGTTGTCAGTGCGTCTTTCTCTCTGTTAAACTTGATCAAGCCCTCTTGAGCTTGGGTCATTGCGTCAATAAGGGCTTGGGTGGGAGCAAACTGTCTCTGCCGGTGAACACACACCCCTGTCTCCGGGTCTAGTGATCCCCCATGCCCGTACCACCAGCTTTTGGCCCTTGGGTCCCATCCCTCTGTACCTAGAGGGATTCCTCGCACCCTCAGGTCCTCCTCCATCTTCTGCACCTAGGCTCCGAAAGGCGGTATCCTCCTGGCCCCATAATATGATGGAACTTTTTCTTACTCGCATTATCCTTATTTTTTTTCGATATTTCCTTGAAATGCTCCGATTGCTTTTGCCTCACAAATTCTGGCCAATCATCTTTCAGTTTCTCATGTTGTCCATTGAAATCCGGAGTCTTGCCCTTGTTGACATAGTCACGGGTTAAATTTTTCTTGAAGTTCCGGAATGCTTCGCCCATCTTCTGAAGAGCGAACTCTTTAACTAGCCTCCTCCTCTGACGTCCACCCGGAACCTCGTTACCGAATTCATCGACTTTGTTGTATTCCAGAGGTAGAATGAAATGTTCCATAAGCTTTCTCCCGCAATCCTTTTTCGTTCTCTTGTCGACAAAACTGAAACCAAGACGTGCCTTCTTTGGCTCCTTCCATTCCTGGACGGTGATCGGGACGTTGTCTCTAACAACGACTCCGCATTGGTTGATAAACTTTGAGGTGTGCTGTAGGGGCTTGCCGGTTTCACTGACAAACTCAATGGCATATGTTTCTCCTGTTTTCATCGCCTTGGATTTGCCACGCTTTGTCGTACTCGATCCGGAGGGCTAAAAAAAGAAAGAGAGTCGCGCGCGTTAATACATATGTATTCACATTTCAGTAAGTTTGTATCACCAGAGGCTCAATGTATATATATACCTCGCCGGAGGTGGTTGCTACTTGCAATTCGAGATCGTCGGTTGTTGACGGTTGACCTCCGTCGACAATGTCCGTTCCTTCACCTTCTTGATCATCGACAATCTTTGTTCCACCGTCAAGGTTCAGAAAAGAAGAGACTACATCCTCTTGTTGCTCATATTCTGAGCCCGGCACATAAGGAATCTCGTTGTTGATGATGCCCATTAAATAACGTTCAGCCTCCGGATCCCTAAGCGGCTCGGTTCTATCGTCCGCCATATGTCACTCCTGCATGTAGTAAAAATTCTTTAAGTATAAAGGAATTAAAAAATAAGATTAAGGGGACATAGAGGAGGAGGAATTAAAAAATAAGATTCTTTAAGTAAAAATTCTTTTTTTCTTCTTCTTCTTCCTTTCTTCTTCCTCTTTCTTCTTTCTTTCTTTCTTCTTCTTCCTTTTTCTTTTTTCTTTCTTTCTTCTTCTTCCTTTCTTCTTCCTTTCTTCTTCTTTTTTTCTTCTTCCTTTTTCTTTCTTCTTTCTTTTGGTTTTCATTTGGTTTTCATTTTTTTCTTCTTCCTTTTTCTTTCTTGTTTTTTCTTCTTCCTTTTTCTTTCTTCTTGCTTTCTTCTTTCTTTTTTTCTTCTTCCTTTTTTTCTTCTTCCTTTTTCTTCTTTCTTTCTTCTTTCTTTTTTTCTTCTTCCTTTTTTTTTCTTCTTTCTTGTTTTTCTTCTTCCTTTGTTTTTCTTCTTCCTTTGTTTTTCTTCTTCCTTTTTTTCTTCCTCCTTTGTTTTTCTTCTTTCTTTTTTTCTTCTTCCTTTTTTTTCTTCTTTCTTTTTTTCTTCTTCCTTTGTTTTTCTTCTTCCTTTGTTTTTCTTCTTCCTTTGTTTTTCTTCTTTCTTTTTTTCTTCTTCCTTTTTTCTTCTTCCTCCTTTTTTTTCTTCTTTCTTTTTTTCTTCTTCCTTTGTTTTTCTTCTGTTTTTTCCTTCCTTTTTTCCTTTTTCCTTTTTTCTTCTGTTTTTTTCTTCTGTTTGTTTTTCTTGTGTTTTCTTTTGTTTTCTTTTTTCTTTCTTTTTCTTTTTCTTTTTTCTTGTGTTTTCCTTTTTTTTGTTTTTTTCTTCTGTTTGTTTTTTTGTTTTCTTTTGTTTTTTCTTCTTCCTTTGTTTTTCTTCTGTTTTTTGTTTTCTTTTGTTTTTTTCTTCTGTTTGTTTTTCTTGTGTTTTCCTTTTTTTCTTCTTTCTTTTTTTCTTCTTCCTTTGTTTTTCTTCTGTTGTTTTCTTCCTTTTTCTTTTGTTTTCTTTTTTTTCTTCCTTTTCCCTTTTTTCTTCCTTATTCTTGTTTTTCTTCTGTTTTTCTTTTGTTTTCTTCTTCCTTTTTCCTTTTTCTTTCTTCTTCTTCTTCTTCCTTTTTCTTCTTCCTTCTTCTTCTTCTGCCGGCGCGCGGAGGACGGCAGGCAGGGTCAGCGGGCGGCGGGCGGCGGGCAAGGGCAGGGCACGGGCGGAGGCGGCGCTCACTGGGGACGGGGGCGGCGGCGCGCAGGGCTTCGGCGTCGGCGTTGGCGTCGGGGCAGGGCTTCGGCATCGATCGGCGTCGGGGCAGGGCTTCGGCGTCGAGAGAGGAAGAATGGGAAGTGGCGGAAACTGCTAAGTGCAGTATTTATAGACGCACCTTTAGTCCCGGTTGGGGAGGCGGACCGCGACTAAAGGTACCCTTTAGTGGCGGCTGGCCACACCAACCGCGACTAAAGGGTACCCTTTAGTCGCGGTCCGCCTCCCCAACCGGGACTAAAGGGTTTTGGCGCCGCTTTCGTTCCCGCGCAGAAAGACCCTTTAGTCGCGGTTGGGGACAACAATCGCGACTAAAGGGTACCCTTTAGTCGCGGTCCTCCTGCCCAACCGGGACTAAAGGGTCTGTGCTGGAACTGGCGCGGTGCGGTGGGATGTTTAGTCCCACCTCGCTAGCCGAGAGGCTTCGACAGTGGTTTATAAGCGCGGCTGCGCTCACCACTTCGAGCTCCTCTCAAATGCAGGCTTACGGGCCTATTCTGTCACTATGTGCTTGTGGGCCTACTGGGCCTTCTGCGGGCCTGAATCCTGGCTCATTGATGGGTTTCTAGTCGTATTCAGGCCATGGTGGACCAGTAGGTGGCATATTTTTTATTTTTTGCCTGTTTTTTGTTTTCTTTTTTGCTTTATTTATTTTGTTTTGTTTCTACTTACAACAAAAAACTTATTTATTTTATTTTATTTTGTTTCTAATTACTTATTTATTTTACTTTATGATAATTATTTTTGCTATTAAAGTTTCTAACAAAAAAAGTTCTTTATGAAAATTCTTTTAGCTTTCAATGATTTTGAACAGAAAATACTTCGATAATTTTAGTTGAATCAATTTTATTTATGTTATTAAAATTTATTAAAGTTTATATTATTTTGTTTCTAATTCATTTTAAAATCTTAAAAATACAATTATATATCAAAAAAATCAGAAAATAAAACTAATTCATTTTAAATTCTTAAAAATACAAATAATATATCAAAAAAATCAGAAAAATAAAACTAATTCATTTTAAAATCTTAAAAATACAATTATATATCAAAAAAATCAGAAAAATAAAACTAATTCATTTTAAAATCCCTTGAAGGTTTGACAAAAGGTTTGATACATCATTCAGTTCATCGACCAAATACAAAGTTTGGTACAATAAATTATTACACATCAATTCTTCCCTTGTGTCCCTGCTTGCTTACGATTGTGCCGTATCCATGGAGCATCCTCATCATTTAACTTAATGCTTGGGTCAGTGTTCACTTTGAAGGGCGGAATTTCACCAAACATATTATAATCTTCTGACATGTCTGTCTTGTCCTCCACTCCCACGATGTTTCTTTTCCCTGAAAGAACAATGTGCCGCTTTGGATCATCGCATGATGTACTGATCGTTTTCTTATCTTTCCGTTTCCTCGGTTTGCTACTCATGTCCTTCAAGTAAAAAACCCGAGCGACATCTTTGGCAAGGACGAATGGTTCGTCAAGGTAACCAAGATTGTTGAAATCCACCATTGTCATTCCGTATTGCTCGTCCACCTTTACCCCACCTCCTGTTAGCTTGAACCATTTGCACCGGAACAAAGGGACCTTAAAGGAGGGTCCATAGTCAAGTTCCCATATCTCCTCTATGTAACCATAATATGTGACGTTTTGCCCATTCTCGGTTGCTGCATCAAAGCGGACACCACTGTTTTGGTTGGTGCTCTTTTTATCTTGGGCGATGGTGTAAAATGTATTCCCATTTATCTCGTACCCTTGGAAAGTCGTTATAGTCGAAGATGGTTTCTTGGCCAACATGTACAACTGATCTCCAACATCATTGTCATTCATTAAATGTTTTCGCAACCAACTGCCAAAAGTCTCCATGTGGGCCTTTCTAATCCAGGATTCAGGTTTCCCCGGGTTGTCCGAGCGTAAAATATTCTTGTGTTGCTCGAAGTACGGAGCCACCAAGCTGGAATTTTGCAGAACTGTGTGGTGTGCTTCAGTCATAGAATGACCGTCCATACATATCGTGGATTCCCTTCCGATCTTGCCTTTTCCACTTAGTCTCCCCTCGTGCCGCGATTGAGGAATACCAATCGGCTTAAGGTCAGGAACATAGTCAATACAGAACTCAATTACCTCCTCATTTCCATAGCCCTTGACGATGCTTCCTTCTGGCCTAGCACGGTTACGAACATATTTCTTTAATACTCCCATGAACCTCTCAAAGGGGAACATATTGTGTAGAAATACAGGACCGAGAATGAAAATCTCTTCGACTAGGTGGAGCAGGAGGTGCGTCATAATATCGAAGAAGGATGGTGGGAACACCAACTCGAAACTGACAAGGCATTGGACCACATCGTTCTGTAACCGTGGTAGATCTTCTGGATTGATTACCTTCTGAGAGATTGCATTGAGGAATGCACATAGCTTCACAATGGCTACTCGAACATTTTCCGGTAGGAGCCCCCTCAAAGCAATCGGAAGCAATTGCGTCATAATCACGTGGCAGTCGTGAGACTTCAGGTTTTGGAACTTTTTCTCCGCCATGTTTATTATTCCCTTTATATTCGACGAGAAGCCAGACGGGACCTTCATACTGCTCAGGCATTAAAAAAAATGACCTTCTCTTCTTTGGTAAGAGCGTAGCTGGCACGACCTTGAAACCATTCCGGATGCCGGTCATCTGGGTCTTTCAAAAGTTGCTGGTCCTGCCGTGCTTCCTTTGTATCATTTGTCTTCCCATACACGCCCAAGAAGCTTAGCAGGTTCACGCAAATATTCTTCGTAACATGCATCACGTCGATTGCAGAGCGGACATCTAGGACTTTCCAATATTCTAGCTCCCAAAATATAGATTTCTTCTTCCACATGGGTGCGTGCCCGTCAACTCCCCGCGGAACTGATTGTCCGCCAGGACCCTTTCCAAAGATGACTTTCAAATCCTTGACCATATCAAATATCTCAGCACCAGTACGTTCCGCAGGCTTCGGCCAGTGATCTGCCTTGCCGTTGAAATGCTTGCCTTTCTTTCTTACGTTATGATTTAGGGGAAGAAATCGACGATGACCCAGGTACACGTTCTTCTTACAATTAACCAAACGTACACTTTCAGTCTCATGTAAGCAGTGTGTGCATGCATTGTATCCCTTATTTGTCTGTCCCGAAAGGTTACTGAGAGCAGGCCAATCGTTGATGGTTACAAAAAGCAACGCTCGTAGGTCAAATTCCTCTCCTTTGTGCTCATCCCAGACACGTACACCAGGTCTGGCCCACAACTGTAAAAGTTCTTCAACTAATGGCCTTAGGTACACATCGATGTCGTTGCCGGGTTGCTTAGGGCCTTGGATGAGAATTGGCATCATAATGAACTTCCGCTTCATGCACAACCAAGGAGGAAGGTTGTAGATGCATAGAGTCACGGGCCAGGTGCTATGGCTGGAGCTCTGCTCGCCAAAAGGATTCATGCCATCAGTACTTAGACCAAATCTTATGTTCCTTGCGTCAGCTGGAAAATCTTTGAACACTCTGTCGATCTTTCTCCATTGCGTTCCATCAGCGGGGTGTCTCAACTCCCCGTCGGACTTACGGTCCTCTTTGTGCCATCGCAACGACTTGGCATGCTTTTTGTTCATGAACAGACATTTCAACCGTGGTATTATAGGAGCATACCACATCACCTTGGCGGGAACCCTCTTCCTGGGTTTCTCGCCCTCAACATCGTCACCAGGGTCATCGCCTCTGATCTTATAATGCAATGCAGTGCATACAGGGCATTCATTCAAATTCTCGTATTCACCGCGGTAGAGGATGCAGTCGTTAATGCATGCATGTATCTTCAGAACCTCTAAACCTAGAGGGCAGACAACCTTCTTTGCTTCGTACGTACTGGCGGGCAACTCGTTATTCTTCGGAAACATATTCTTCAACATTTTCAGTAAATTTTCAAATGATGAGTCACCTACACCTTCCCGTGCCTTCCATTTTAGCAAATCCAGTGTGCAGCCCAGCTTTTTCAGACTATTATCGCATCCTGGATACAACGACTTTTTGTGATCCTCTAACATGCGATCCAAATTCTCCCTCTCCTTGTCAGTTTCGCAGCGTCTCCGTGCATCAGCAATGGTCCGACCAAGATCATCAGCGGGCTCATCATGTGCCTCTTCTTCACCTTCACCTAACCCTTCCCCACCTTCAGCATCATCCTCCATGAAAGTATCACCGAAATGATCATGATAGTTGTCATCGATATCATCCCCTTCTTCATCTTCTTCCATTCTAACCCCTCTTTCTCCATGCTTGGTCCAACAATTATAGCTTGGCATGAAACCGTGCCGAAGCAGGTGCATGTGAACGTCTCTTGAGGAGGAGTAACCCTTCTGATTCTTACAGACAGCACATGGACAGATAATAAAACCTTGCTGCTTGTTCGCATTTGCCACTACGAGGAAATCTTTCAAACCCGTAGTGAACTCGCCGGAGAGTCGGGGACCGTACATCCATTGCCGATTCATCTGCATTATTATTATATAAAGTATATAATTAACCATCATGCATTTGTTAAACTAACTAGCTAGAAATAATACAAATTAAACAATGAACTACACACATGCATATTTTATCAATGACACATGAAAGGTTCAAGTTGCTAACCGCGATCGCGGAGGAAAAATAAATGAGAAAGCTCAAGTGTGGCTCGGACACTTCATATCATGTTTGTTTCAGGCTCTCGGGCATTTCATCGAACACTTTGTGTGCATAGGAGGAACCAAAAGCAAACCCACCACCCCCTTTTGAAAATTGTGAAGTGAGCTGAGTCCTATATATAGGGATGGGCCTTTAGTCCCGGTTGGCCTGGCCAACCGCAACTAAAGGCCTTCGGGGACCTTTAGTCCCGGTTGGCCAGGCCAACCGGGACTAAAGCCCCTCCCGTCCGCCAGCTGTCGACCGAGCGCGCTGGGCCCAGATAGTTGGTCGCGGGTCTCCTCCCGAACCGCGACTAAAGACCCCTTTTGTCGCGGTTCGATTGTTTTGGGGACTAATTGGGGCGTATGGAAGCCTCTTTTTCTACCAGTGAACTAATCATTTCTATAAGAATTTATAGCTTTGTCCTCATGTTTCTATAAGTGATGGATGGTCCAGTATCATTTCTTTAACCCATTGTCATGTCACCTGTGTAAGCATACATGATACACCTAGCATTTGTTCACCTTGTGAAGTTCATCAAATACTATCAAAATGATGCAATCAAAGAACTCAGGTATAACATACTCCCTCTGTAAATAAATATAAGAGTGTTTAGATCACTACTCTAGTAATCTAAACGCTCTTACATTTCTTTACGGAGGGAGTAGGTTTTTTTAGTTATGGGCAAAGTATTAAAACTTCATACTGAACATTTTGGTTGCAAATAATGGTATATCCCTATGTGCAAAGCAGCTGTGAATGCACTGAGACAGATAGCTTTAGTCTTCGAAACAACATTGATTTTTTTTCAAATCTACCACAACTGTTATGGCTGGAAAAAGGAAACTTGAACATTTGAAATCCACAACCGTTGCTACTTGCTATGCCTGGTAGCCTGGTACAAAGGGAACTTGTGTGGGCAATGTCATTTGACTTTTCAAAGTGATCTAGTGAGATGACAATTCAGGAGAAGTATGCATACCTGCTGCTGAACTGGTTCACCTCACACAACTCCCAAAGACATTTCAACAAACACCTTCACACCATCAATCTTTGTATATAGCAGCTACAAAGCACCGATATGTGCAGGTCCGCCGTGTCTGCATACAGAATGCAGGCGATAATCGCATCCTTGGAGTACCCTGTTTTCTGAGTTAAAACTTTTGAATAGATAGATGGATGCACAGAAAGATTTGAAAATGCAAATGATTTCAAACAGAGATAATGTGTTCTATCACATCCAGTTAACAAGTGTGAACAACTATCAGTAAATGAGAGCAAATAGGTTTACTGTGTAGGTCTGTCCAAATAACTAGACAGTAGCTACCTCACAAAATCTCCTCGGTTAATCAACGACATGCACCTGAACACCAACAGATAAGCAAATTGACCCAGGCACACAACTTGTCCAGGCCACCGCCTCAAAAGTGGGTCTGGTCGCCTGATTTAGTGACCATCCGAGGACCATTTCACGAAGCAGGGGACGTAAGGCAGACACGGGAGATAACGGCGACTTTCAAGACTGCTGATATGCTGCACTTTCCGGGTATCCATGTCGTACGACATGAGCGACCATGACCTCTCCTCCCCACCGATAAAGAAAACCAGATTACATTCCGGATGGATTGCAACCGACTGGTAGATCTCGGTGGGTATGCGACGAGGCGTTCCTAGCAGACCCGGAAAGTCCGCGGTGTGCTTCAAGGTCCACTGACCACTGGCATATTCCTCGAGAACCCAAACAGATAGTTGCCAATCATTGTCATAGTCTATGCATACAAGGTGTAAGCGCCCCTGAGACAGCCCTATGGCAGCAGGTTTATTGTCCTCCGGCATTGGGATTTCCCCCCATGTCTGTCGCTTGGTGTCCAGCGTGACGATCAAAGAAGAGTAGTAGGCACTCAAATGCAAAGTGCCATTGAAGAAGACATACCCTAAATCGTCACCGGCAAAACCAAGGTGACCACACTCGCTCAGCAGGGATGCCCAGCGTCCAGTTTCTGACGAGTAAACCTCGACTCCGCCGCTCTCCGATGGTTTCACAAACACCGCAAAGTAGGATGGAACTATTGCAGGATCGAAACAGAGACAGATGTTGCTATCCCGTTGGTCGCCGTGTGAGGCGGGCACGGGCAGCACCGCCCAGATCTCCTCAGTCGCAGGGTTGCACACAATGTACTCCGCCGGAGACGGCGGCCTCTCCCGGTGGGCGGAGCAGAGTAGGATGCCGTTGCAGCAGTGGATGAGCGTGACGCTTCTATAGCCGCGCTGGCGCAGAAAGGGCAGGCATGGGTCGATGAGGGGCCGGCCTCTCCCGGACAGATTGCGAAAGACGAGGAGATGGCCGTCGCGGCTGTGGCAAACGGAGCCGCGGCGGCGCGCGTCGCGGGAGTGGCAGAAGAAGCCGGAGAGGGTCTGCGGCGACCTGCGGAGGACGCGGCGGTCGGAGCAGAGCGCGCGCCACGACCTCGACACGCACCTGAAGCGGCAGAGCGATCTGTACGGCACCCGCGGCAGGACCATCTTCGCGAGAAGGTCGGCGGGGAGACTCGCCGCAGGCCGCCGCTGCTGCTTTAGCTTCTGAATCTCCTTCCTCCTCCTCTTGGCCACCCCGCATCCGACCTGCCGCAGATGGGTCAAGAACCGGAAGGGGCTCCTCCCGGCTCTCAGGAACGGCGGGGGCCGCTGCCGCGGACGGGGTGGGGGGATCGCCGGAGGGTGCTCACGGTCCGTACAGCCGCGCTCGGGATCTCCCCGCGGCTTCGCCGAATCCACACGGGGAATTCGGAGACACGGACGGGCGAGGAGGGCAGGAAGGAGAAGGGTGAACAAAGTCAATATAAACAAAGTTGTGCTTAATTCATACACCTTTTTTTTAAAAAGTAAAAGTTCATATAAAGCATCTCAAACATAATAAAGTTTACACTGAGACCACCGATAAACCACTACTGTCGCCAGAACGAGTCGCCGACGCACTCTCCTATAGGAGCCGGCTTGACCTTGTCGATGCCAGCCGGGAAGTTTTCGTGCACATGCCCCTAAGGACCGGCGTCCTAAAGCCGCAGTCGTCGCCGTTAAACCCTTGCATATATCTGAAGCAACCGGCAAAAAATTTCACCACACGACAAGAGACCCCAACCTTATGGCCCCAAGGAGACGACATGAATCTACGCTGAAGCTCTGTCAACTACATACAGACGGACGAACTCAAGTAGGATCGGAGCCCGGCAGACAAACTGAAAAAAAAACATCGCCTTCATCCAAGGTCATCAAGCTAAGAAGGTTCCATGAAGATGACCGAGATGGTAAAATTTCCACTAAGAATATTGGGAAAAATAATGAGCTCTATGATGTGCCCTCAAAGCTACGCTGATAATGTTCATACAAAACTTGTTGATGAGCATGCTACAATAGAGGGAATTTGGCCTTCATAAGATGGATGTTAAAGTACCGATTTGACGATGAAACAATTGGTATCATAGAAGGTTTTTTCTTTTTTGAGGGAAAGTATCATAGAAGGTTTGACCCTCAAATTTGAGGAGCTAAAGTCTTTGGAAAGGGCAAGAGATCCTCTAAATTCACCATAAAAGTAACTTGGCCTTTATAAAATAATGTTGCATAGGTTGTATGTAAGGAATACAACTTCCTTCACAATATGAGTTTTGCCCCAAATTCAGTTTGGAACCTGAATCCGAACCAAACCCAGTCAATAGGAGCTTTGCTACAACAATTGGCAATTTACATAGGGTTTACAGGCTGGGTGCCCAGCCCACCAGTTAAATTCAGAGGGGAAGGGGGCGGTTAATTAGGAGTAGGTTATTTAGCCCAATTAAATCTGGACAAGTCAGCTTTCGTAAAGTTCCATTGGTTTAGTCCGTGTGTCTAGCATTTTTTGAGTCAATAGTTAGATCTTGTCACGATCATTCCCTTTTGCCATGTCAAAATCTAAATTATGAGGGAAACTACTCCATTACAGCTTGGTGGATGGTGTGTCGGCGTATAAAAGGTTCAAACGTGTTCCCCGTCAAGGCATAAGACGTAGGAGCAGATGCAGACGTTATGAACGTTTTGACAAAAGCTCGGTATGATGACTACTTGATAGTTTAGTGCACCATGCTTAACGGCTTAGTATCGGGACTTCAAAGATGCTTTGAACGTCATGGACCATATCAGATGGTCCAGGAGTTGAAGTTAATATTTCAAGCAAATACCCGAGTTGAGAGATATGAAGTCTCCAACAAGTTCTATAGCTAAAAGATGGAGGAGAATAGCTCAAGCAGTGAGCATGTGCTCAGATTGTCTGGGTACTACAATCACTTGAATCAAGTGGGAGTTAATCTTCCAGATAAGACAGTGATTGGCAGAGTTCTCTGGTCAATATCACCAAGTTACTAGAACTTCGTGATGAACTATAATATGCAAGGGACAACGGAAACGATTCCCAAGCTCTTCGTGATGCTGAAATCGACGAAGGTAGACATCAAGAAAAACATCAAGTGTTGATGGTTGACAAGACCACTAGTTTCAAGAAAAGGGCAAAGGGAAGAAGGGGAACTTCAAGTAGAACGGCAAGCGAGTTGCTGCTCAAGTGAAGAAGCCCAAGTCTGGACCTAAGCCTGAGACTAAGTGCTTCTACTTCAAAGGGACTGGTCACTGGAAGTGGAACTGCCCCAAGTATTTGGTGGATAGGAAGGATGGCAAAGTGAACAAAGCTATATTTGATATACATGTTATTGATGTGTACTTTACTAGTGTTTATAGCAACCCCTCAGTATTTGATATTGGTTCAGTTGCTAAGAGTAGTAACTCGAAACGGGAGTTGCAGAATGAACAGAGACTAGTTAAGGGTGAAGTGACGATGTGTATTGGAAGTGGTTCCAAGATTGATATGATCATCATCGCACACTCCCTATACTTTCGGAATTAGTGTTGAACCTAAAATAAATGTTATTTAGTGTTTGCGTTGAGCATGAATATGATTGGATCATGTTTATTGCAATACGGTTATTCATGTAAGTTAGAGAATAATTGTTGTTCTGTTTACATGAATAAAACCTTCTATGGTCATACACCCAATGAAAATGGTTTGTTGGTTCTCGATCGTGGTGATACACATTTTCATAATATTGAAGCCAAAAGATGAAAGGTTAATAATTATAGTGCAACTTATTTGTGGCACTGCCGTTTAGGTCATATTGGTGTAAAGCGCATGAAGAAATTCCATACTGATGGACTTTTGGAATCACTTGATTATGAATCACTTGATACTTGTGAACCATGCCTCATGGGCAAGATGACTAAGACTCCGTTCTCCGGAACAATGGAGCGAGCAACTGACTTATTAGAAATAATACATACTGATGTATGCGATCCGATGAGTGTTGAGGCTCGCGGCAGGTATCGTTATTTTCTGACCTAAACAGATGATTTGAGCAGATATGGGTATATCTACTTGATGAAACATAGGTCTCAAACATTTGAAAAGTTCAAAGAATTTCAGAGTGAAGTGGAAAATCATCGTGACAAGAAAATAAGGTTTCTACGATTTGATCGCGGAGACAAATATTTGAGTTACGAGTTTGGTCTTCAATTAAAACAATGTGGAATAGTTTCACAAATTCGTGCCACCTGGAACACCACAGCATAATGGTGTGTCCGAACGTCATAACCGTACTTTATTGGATATAGTACAATCTATGATGTTTCTTACGGATTCACCACTATAGTTTTGGGGTTATGCATTAGAGACAGCCGCATTCACGTAAAAAAAAGGGCACCATCTAAGTCCGTTTGAGACGACACCTTATGAACTGTGGTTTGGCAAGAAACCAAAGTTGTTGTTTCTTAAAGTTTGGGGTTGCGATGCTTATAAGAAAAAGTTTCATCCTGATAAGCTCAAACTCAAATCAGAGAAATGTGTCTTCATAGGATATCCAGAGGAGACAATTGGGTACACCTTCTATCACAGATATGAAGGCAAGATATTCATTGCTGAGAATGGATCCTTTCTAGAGAAGGAGTTTCTCTTGAAAGAAGTGAGTGGGAGGAAAGTAGAACTTGATCAGGTAACTGTACCTGCTCCTTTATTGGAAAGTAGTTCATCACAGAAATTTGTTCCTGTGACTCCTACACCAATTAGTGAGGAAGCTAATGATGATGATCATGTAACTTCAGATCAAGTTACTACCGAACCTCGTAGGTAAACCAGAGTGAGATCCACACCACAGTGGTACGGTAATCCTGTTCTGGAGGTCATGTTACTTGACCATGACGAACCTACGAACTATGAGGAAGCGATGATGAGCCTAGATTCCGCGAAATGGCTTGAGGCCATGAAATCTGAGATGAGATCCATGTATGAGAACAAAGTATGGACTTTGATTGACTTGCCCAATGATCGGCGAGCCATTGAGATTAAATGGATCTTCAAGAGGAAGACGGATGTTGATAGTAGTGTTACTATCTACAAAGCTAGAATTGTCGCAAAAAGGTTTTCGACAAGTTCAAGGTGTTGACTACGATGAGAGTTTCTCACTCGTATCTATGCTTAAGTCTGTCCGAATCATATTAGCAATTACCCCATTTTATGAAATCTGGAAAATGGATAAACAAAACTGCATTCCTTAATGGATTTATTAAAGAAGAGTTGTATATGATGCAACCAGAAGGTTTTGTCAATCCTAAAGGTGCTAACAGAATATGCAAGCTCCAGCGATCCATCTATGGACTGGTGCAAGCATCTCGGAGTTGGAATATACGCTTTGATAAGTTGATCAAAGGATATAGTTTTATACAGACTTGCGGTGAAGCCTGTATTTACAAGAAAGTGAGTGGGAGCACTACAACATTTCTGATAAGTATATGTGAATGACATATTGTTGATTGGAAATAATGTAGAATTATTCTGCAAAGCATAAAGAAGTGTTTGAAAGGAGTTTTTCAAAGAAAGACCTCGGTGAAGATGCTTACAAATTGAGCATCAAGATCTATAGAGATAGATCAAGACGCTTGATAAGTTTTTTCAATGAGTACATCCCTTAATAAGATTTTGAAGTAGTTCAGAATGGAACAGTCAAAGAAAGAGTTCTTGCCTGTGTTACAAGGTGTGAAATTGAGTAAGACTCAAAGCCCGACCACAGCAGAAGATAGAAAGAGAAGGAAAGTCATTCCCTATGCGATAGGTTCTACAAAGTATGTCATGCTGTGTACCAGATCTATTGTATACCCTACCACTGAGTTTGGCAACGGAGTTCAATAGTGATCTAGGAGTAGATCACTGGACAGCGGTCAAAATTATCCTTAGTGGAGATGTGTTCGGTGAGTGTTGTTAGTTTCCCATCGTCCATGGCAGGAGGTGTGCGGTGGTGAACTGCGGCCGGCGAGAAACTTTCGAGGAAGAGGATGCAAATGGAGTCAGAAAAGGGAAAGGGATGTTTTGTCGTGCAAAAAAGGAAACCACCAAAGAGCAGTTGCTAGTCACCCGGCGGTTCCAGGCGTAGATTTTCGGAAACATGGATTTGTTTTATCTGGTTTTTTTTAAGATTTTCACTTATCTTGTTCGTTGAATTTTTTTATTCGTTGGGTGCTGCGTGCGTATTCCATCTTTGGCTATGAAAGTAGTCCTGTAAACGGTAGAACACTCAGCAGATGCATGGTCGTGCCTTTGTTGTGAAAACATTTTTTCAATTAACAATCTTCCTTGGTTCGGGAGGCACTGTTGTTATATTATTCGGTGCACAAGTGTGTGTTTAGGAAAAGTTGAAGTAAATATAGTTTGGACTTGAAAACGGAGTCCTGTTTGGTTTTGAATTGAGATATGTTTCACTAGATGGTTTGAATAAGTTTGATAACATGGTATTGCTATAGGTTTTGAATCAAAAACTGATTCTTGTTTCGTTTGATTTTTGAAAATGATTCTTTCAGTTTTTTGGTTTTTTGAATTATGATTTTTTCGCATGAATCATTCCGATAGTTCAAATAGTATTTGTTGCAAAGGATCATTCCGATGGTTGAAACAACAAGTTGAGTGTCCGTAAGAGCAACATAAGTTGCAAAAGATCATTCTGATAGTTCAAGCAAGCACATGGTCCATAATAGTTACATTACTCTACCATCCTAACTAGCAAACTTATAGTAACCAGCGTTTTACTGCTGGAGGCATCATCATGAAATGAGCGCTGACATCCTAGGAGATGCACTGCTTGCTTCCATTTTAGGTGCTGGTTCCGACGGAATCTACAGAATGCGCTGAATGATGATGGACACAGTACGGTCATGGCGCTCTTTGAAAGTGATTAGAACAACGTTCTTTTCAACAAAGGATGCAGCTGATATGAAGTCTCTGAAAGAAGACTTTTCTATTACCATCCTGCCGTCATTTTTGGAGATGTAGTATGACGAAGGAGTGATGACATGGGTAGGTTCATCAGGAGCTTCAAGGGTCACCCTGCCATTGGTTGGCATGTCCACCCATCTCTTCAGTGTCGAGACAATGCTCCCCGGAATTTTCTAGAAGAAATCGAAATTAAATAGAAATTAAAATCGTTGATTTGTCACTTGGACAATAAAAGAATGGCTGAATATGGTGAGTGCACAAACATTAAGAAATTCCATATTGAAAGTAATATAATTCCTGGCATGTTCAGGTTTGTGTGTAAACAGATAAAACAACAAATTAAGAGAACAGCAAAAGTTTTGTTGTTTTAGGTTTGAATAAATAGGTTCTTTATAATTTTACATATGAGCAAAATACGTTTGGTATTTTAACAAGGACAGTTGTAACCAACCATGACGCAGTCCTTGGTGTTAGTGGGAGTCAATACGTGGACAAATGGACGGCAACGGATGAAAGTATCTCCGAAAAGGTGTTGTAGAAAGAATCGTGTCTCATCATAGGTAAGCTCAATATCCTTAGAGTAGACACAGCAGTGAACATGGTCGAAATCGTCAGAAGAAAGATCGTCGAGAGCTAGAAAAAGAAAAAGATTTTAAAGTTAATTAGATAAAGTTATATCCAACACGGGGTTAATATTATTCAGTTCGATTCATGCATATAAAATTACAGTGAAAGAAGATAAGTTTCTAATATAAAATACCTACCAACGTGGGGTAAAGGAAGCAGCCTTTTGTCATCCCGATATGTTTGTAATTCGAGATTGAGACCCTCGCCTGGTAGTTCAAATTCTATGCGGTCTCCAGCACGAAGTTCATAATCAGCCGCAAAGATGTTCCACTTAGCCCGCAGAACTTTGTGTAGTTCGCCCTATGCTTAAACAAAGCATTGTAAGACCTTCCTTCATGTGTAAGAAGGGCTGGCTCTACCTGCTGTTTACGCAATTTTCTTGCTTCTTTCTTCCTCTCTTCAATGTATTCAGCGAGAAAAGCTCTGATATTACAAGGTACATACTGGAAAAAATAGTGCAAATAACAACCTGTAAGTATAAATTTGAACTCGCGTACTATTAATGTTAAAAGTTTTCTTAAATTGGATATGAATTTTTGATAAGAATTACAGATAACAACATAGTTGTATTATAAATTAATGGATACAGATTTTTGGCATATGTTGACTAAGTTTAATTAGAACTGAAGATGCATTATAGTAATCAAGGCATAGGCAGGCAAAACTAATGGACTATATTAATCAGGGCATAGGCAGGCAAACTAATGGAAAATGAAAACACAAGGCAGGTGCGAAGAAGTGGCAGCAGGGGAACCTAGTGTAGGTGCAAGGGGGTATGAGTGACAGTGACGATTTCTACTGTGTTGTAAGCAACTAATATGTTAGTGATGCTTACTAACCATGCGGCTCCAGCAATTTTCATCAAGAATAATCTCAAACTCCTGGAGAACTTCAGGGTGTGGTTCGCAAGGGCCACCTGGTTGGCGGCAGGTACGGCAAATAATACCTAAATAATTCAGAACAACTATGTTAAGAAAACAAGAATATCATAACAATTTGAAAACAAGCTTCAACGTCGAAGGTAGACAATGACTAGCTTCAACTATGTTAGTCATATTGAAGGCAGGCAACAACTACAAATTTACCAGAAATCTTCTCATCTACTCCTTCCAGAAAAGCAGTATGACAGAGTTTATAACACTTGTTTAGATTTTCAGATGGTTTTTATATTCCTTTAGAGAATGAAGTCGTTCTACCGGATATGATGCTTCAATAACTATCAAATGAAAAACCTAAACGTAAAACGTAAATACGGATCGGAGCATGCTGCTTACGCATATGCTTTTTACCTGGGAGAGAAGAAGAACGAGGGTTGACGAACGGAGATTGGGGTAGGGGAAGCTTAGGGCAAGCACACACGGCTAGCAAATCTACGAGAGAAGCACGGCTTAGAAGTTAATCAAGAGACCCAATAAAAACTCTACAATAACTTGTTTGAAATGAGACTATGTGCGGGGAAGAAGCACGAACCCTAGAAGTAGGCGGACGGGTATGGCAGATGGGTTGTGATGGGAAGCTTAGGGCAAGCACCCACGGCCATCAATCTACGAGAGAAGCATGGCTTAGAAATTAATCGATTGTGTGCGGGTTAGAAGCACGAACCCTAGAAGCAGGCGACGGAGAAGGCAAATGAGTTGTGATGTGGCTGAGGGATTCGGAGCTTATTGAAATATAAAGGAGACGGGAGAGAGCAAGAGTAGTAATGAGTGCTTCTTGTTTTATTTTTTATTCTGCGAATGGTGTGCGTGCATTCCGAGGTGTTGTAGCGACACGAGATGTTTGACTCGTCCAGCTGCCTCCCATTATAGTTGTCCAGCTGTGCTGCCTCCCAGTGGAGTCTTTTACGTGCCTATCCTGCCTCACATACTTTTTGTGAGGCACGGTTATACATACTGAAAAGCATACTCGTGCTTCTGTGTTTTAATTTTTTAATCACATGTTTAATCAGATATGGTTGGGTGTGTCTTTAGGAGAGGAACGGTGATGATGTTATTAGATGCACGGTCGTTGTAGCAGGAGAGGCATGGTCGATACGTCGGGGGAGGCAAATTGAGGAGAGGCATGATGGTTCCAAATGAGAGGCACTTTTGTATCTGGAATGGAGTCACGGTTCGTGACTCTGTTATTGCAATTTTTTTCAAGCAGTCGTTGAACCAGGGAGCCACTGTTTTTATGTACATTGGGTTCAGGCGGGAATATGTATGATAGCGCACAGTTATTTGTATGTGAGAAGCATGGACGTGCTTTTGTTTTGGCAATGTTTTCGGTGCTATGCAGACATAGAGATGCAGGTCCGTTGATTTACCGAGGTTTGTCTTTAAGCAAAGTGGAGGCACGCGTGTGGCTTTTGTGCTGGCCGAACCGTGCTTCTATTTTTGTTCAGTCCCCGTGTAGTATTTGTACGACGGGGTCATCTTGTTTGCTTCCTCTCATTGTTCTCTCGGTCAAAAGATGTGCTGGTGACCGATGGGATGACTATTTATTGTTAGTATTCATTGTGCCAGATACCGTTCTAGAGTTAATCTAGAGGCTCCTCGATTACAACGTGGCAGCCGTGACTTTTGAAGTGCATGGTTTCATAAGCTGCAGAAGCAAAAGCGTCCATTCACACCGTTCCCGATGCAATTTAATGGGCGCATGGTATCCAAGTCGTCTCTCCCCAAGGTTAAGTAGTGGTCTATTGCGGGAGTGTATCGCTTCTTATTCTCTGCAGAGAAGTGCAGTTAGCTCCCGTCATCCTCGCCTCGTACGAGAAGCACAGTCAAACTCCATTGTCGTCTCACCCTCGCTTCCATGGACGACTTCAGGAACACTACTGAGCGTCTCTTTATAGATGCCGATGGTAATACCAAGCTCGAGGTGTTATACACCAACGAGCCCTATAAGGTGGAGGAGATTCTTACTCTCTATGAGGAATGGCTGTGTGAGGACAGGTACAAGTTTGTTGGTCTTGATCTGGAGTACACACGAGAGGATTATTTTGATCGTAGTAGAAAAGTTGCCGTTATGCAACTGGCGATGCGCAAGCATGTTCTTGTCTATCACTTGTGCAAGGCCAGGAGGGAGTGCGCTGCTCTGAAGGATTTCCTTCAGAATAAAGGTATAATTTTTGCTAGTGTCGACGTCAGGAACGATAGGGATCTTCTTGCAAACAGTTACCTCAAAATCCCAAGAGAGTGTCACATCGACCTTCAAGAGGAGCTCATGATCAAAGGAGGCAATCTAAGGGATTCCATGGCAGATTTGGCAGGAGCCGTCATAAACAAATCTTACTTGAGTATGAAGTTGTCTTTTCCACAAGGTCTGCATGACTACTGGAAATGGAAGCCGCTTTCCCTTGAACACCTGAAATATGCGGCAATTGTAAGTGAAAAATTCATTTTTTATGATTTTCTGTCTTTATATTTTTGTTTTATTGCAACAATAGTACTTTTTCCCCTTTACGTATATCTTCATTCTCATCCGCTTTTTGTTTTCGGATGGGTATGTCAGCTACGAGCTCTACCGCCGAGTTCTGTCTATGAGGGACATGATGCATCCTTGTTGTCTTCCCGACCCCACACGCCATTGATGCTTCTGTTGCAGTAGTTTTTCTCGTTACAATGATATTATTGCATGTTAATTGTTTTAGATCTTAATACCTGTGAGAAAGGATCCACATTTTATCTACCTCATCATCGCGAATCTTGCAATGCGTCGCTTCGAAATTCTGTGTCCTTATATCAATTGCGACGGTATAAAGGAACACTCAGACATTGTCATCGAAAACTTCAAGAGAGCTTACCATTCTGCTTACAACAACTATCCTCACACCATGGCCTCCTTTCATGTCAAACCTGTGCAAAGTGTATGTAACTCAGACAGAGAGTAAGTTTCTTTTAACTGTAGCTCTGCCTCATTTAAACCATGCATCTTTTTGTTCCACTACACATCCCATATCTACTGTTCACCTTCTATTCACAGACATTAATGCTCTCAATTTTCAGGGATGACAGTGCTATTTACACCATGCATTTGATGCCGCTCATTAATTTGAATAATAATTCATTTTTTATCAATAATGTAAGTTCACTCTCGTTGACAACACATCAACATACGTTCACCCCACACACCGTTGGACCGTGCAGTAGCTGCTGACGTTTTCCCAATGTGATAAACAGGTGCTCCAAGTGTATCTGTTGAGATTGGATCAGTCAGTAATTGTTTGTCAACCGCAGAGTGCGAGGCTGATGTTTCTGTTGCAGTAGGTTTTGTTGTTTCCTCCAAGAGTTTTTCCATTGGGCTTGTCAGAGAGTTGTGGTCTGCAGATCCTCCAGCAGAATTTTGGGTTTCAATCGGTGCAGAACACTCAGACGAATTTTCACCTGTCATTATAATTGCCCCGCTCTCTAGCATCTCAGTTGTTGACACAAAGGGCTCATGAACCGGCAAGCCATCAAGGCAGTTGTGCAGATGGTTATGCACTTTGTCCAAATGAATCTTGGCTTGTTCATCAATGTCCTCTTTGTTGTGGTCGATCCTGTTCACCTCCAGTAGCAACTTAATCTGGGTTGATGATTTTAGGCGTGAAGATAGATGAATTTGGGACTGTTCTTTGTCGTACGGATTCTGGGATTCTGGGTCAGGGGTATCGCAGCAACCCTTTAAATTTTCCCGGGAGTATGATGTGGCGTGAAGGACACTGGTCGAGCCACTGCTGGAAGAACTTTGACTGCTTGTTGTGCTAGAACTTGGAAGCGTAGAATATGTTGAAGGGAGTGATGAAAAAGTTTCTTTTTCATTTGAGTTGTCCTGTTGCAAGTTAAAATAAACGCCCCGGTCTCTGGTCTTGGTTTCTTTTGCACTAAGATCCCTACCAGGTGAAAGGAGCTTCTCCAATTTCTGCTCGAGAACTGGTTGAAACCGCGAGAAAAGTTCTGTGTACATTTCATTGATAACTTTGGCAATTTTCGCCTTGGCCTGGAACTGAAACAAAAACCATCAGAAATTATTAATGCCGAGAATGAAAAGAAGTTATTAATACCGAAAATGAAAAATATCTTGTGAACTACTGTATGTTCTGTCAATAATTGCAGAAAGGGCATGGAATAATGTGCGCAGAAGGACACATGATGTGCTGCGGGAAGCGCGGGTAACAAAGTCCATGAATCGTGGTGAACACATTCCTTGAAAGAGCACACCCGACGTACCTTACGAAGCATGGTTGATCTACCGCCGCAGGGAAGCAGTGCTATATTTAACACAAAAGCACAGCTAACGTACTATAGGAAGCACTTCTATATTTAACGCAAAGGCACACCTAACGTACTATAGGAAGCACTGTTAGTTTTAACGCAAAGGCACAGCTAACGTATTATATGAAGCACTTCTAGTTTTAACACAAAAGCACATCTAACGTACTATAGGAGGCACTTGTATATTTAACACAAAGGCACAGTTAACGTACTATAGGAAGCACTTTTATATTTAACACAAAAGCACATCTAACGTACTATACGAAGCACTTCTATGTTTAACACAAAAGCACAGCTAACGTCCTATTCAAAGCACTTCTATATTTAACACAAAGGCACAGCTAACGTCTTGTAGGAAGCACTTCTGGTTTTAACACAAAAGCACAGATAACGTCCTATAGGAAGCACTTCTAGTTTTAACACAAAAGCACAGCTAACGTACTATAGGAAGCACTTATGGTTTTAACACAAAAGCACAGCTAACGTCCTATAGGAAGCACTTCTGGTTTTAACACAAAAGCACAGCTAAGGTACTATAGGAGACTGTCTGGATGACCATGAAAGGACAGCTAACGTCCTATATGAAGCACTTCTAGTTTTAACACAAAAGCACAGCTAAAGTACTATACGAAACTGTCTGGATGAACACAATAGGACATGTATCTGTTTCGTAAGAGCTTAGGGAACATCATTTCAAACATAAAATCAGGTGCAGAAGCTGGAAATCACTTACGGAACAATGTTTTTCTTGAGGCACAAATTCTTCTATGTAGGCTTCTAGTCTGGGACTCATTTGGAAAAATGGCGCCTGAAAGCCAGGCGGTGGTTGGAAAGGCATGCGCCTAATGTCTTTCAGCTGCCATGTGGAAGGAAACAATTACAGTCAAGTCAAATTAATACATGGCAGCTAAGTCATTATGTTGAGTCGAAAACTTCGCCAAAGGAAAATGATGAAAAGTTGACTCACCGTGTGTTTCCCAAAAATTCCGTCCTCTGTTGACAGGCTGTCTATGTTAGAATAATTCTTAATGGCCTCTGTGTCCCACATGACAAGTCTTGCAGGAGTGTCAGGTTCCCGGTCCATAATCTTCGTATCCAGGTACTCAAAATACGTTATCTGCAAGTGGGGAAGAGGTAAAAATTAATCATGTTCTTGTAGCTGCTTGTGGGTATAAAGAAGTGTACAAGTTAGTGAAAGAACCACTGGAATCAGGAGGCAGCCACACAGGGCGCGTGCGAATCCTTTGTCCTTGAAGGTCTGGAGCGATGTCACCAGTTTCTCTGTGACAGCATTGGACCAATCATATGATGATATGTTACTTGCTGGTCCTTCTAGAGCGGCTAAGTAGTCGGGGCTAACGCAATCATATGTCGTTGGGCATAGAAATACTGCTGTTGCAAACATCACGAAAACCCGTTGAAACACGTCTCCTGTCAGCTCTGGGGTTATGAGATCAGTTAACTCTCTGATGTTTGGAGCGTGCCCAGCACACCGAGTTTCAGACTTAACCTGACATTTGAAAGCTTCTGAGCATTTTCTAGGGATAATCTGCCCGCCCAGTGGAATTCCTAAGATCCGGTGCATGGTGTATGAGTTGATAAGGAATCTGTATCCACTAGGCAGTATGAAACACCTGGAAGGGCAATCAAAATAGCGAACAAGCCAGCGAACGAAACACCTTGGAAGCTCACGACAGCGCAGATCTAGAAGGTATCCAAAACCAATATCTCTCACAAGCTACTTTTGTGGTTCTGTTAGCTTTTCACAGACAGTAATGAATTTCTGGAAGCTAAGTTTTGTGCTGAACTCTTCTTCGTATTCACCCATTGCAACAGCTCTGTGGACAAAGATAAGAAATGACCTTTAGCAAATGTATTGTTGAACCACATGCTTTTCTGGCAGAAGCTTACATATAAATGCCGAGTCAGCAAAACAGAGACAAATATTTAAGCCGTGATTAAAAATGCAGCTAGAATGAGAGGCATTGATTTCCAAAGAAATTTCAACGACACATGCGACATGCATGATAAAAAACACCTACTTCGAGGCAGCAAGCTGCTTCTTTGTCTTGTACTCCTCAACAAGCTTTTTGTGCGCTGCACGTTTTAACTCGATCCTTAGTCTCTCTGTCTCTAGTTGGTCATGAACCATGAAATCTTGGGTGACAATCTCCGTGTCATCGACAGACTGAGACTGAGACTCCGACAGCTGTGGGGTGGAGTCCATCTCATCGAACTCTACATAAGAGGTCATGAGACGTCATCATTACTAGGTCAGCTATGTAAGACAGTTGTTAGCAGTCCATGTGAGACCATCATCAATAGGGTGGTTAGCTAAGACGGATTCTAACTCTGAGTTAGTAACTGCTGTGCAAAAACGGACGTAACACTACTGGAATCCACTTATTTGCCGTCTGCCACCTCTTTGCCGTCTGCTGGCTGATGGCAAAGAAGGTCTTTGCCGTCAGCCACAAGAAAACAGACGACAAAGATGTGGCTGATGGCAAACGAAGTCTTTGCCATCAGCCAGTTCTTTGCCGTCCGCTGACTGACGGCAAAGAATCTTTGCCGTCCGCTAGCAGACGGCAAAGAGGTGGGTGGGTCCAGTTATTGTTTAACCAACTCAAGCCCACCGGCCCCACCTCTTTGCCGTCCGCAAGCGGACGGCAAAGAAAATTTGCCGACCGTTGGCAGACGGCAAAGAGGCGGCTACGTTAACGGCCGTCCCGCCCCGTCTCTTCTCCCCACTCTCCCATTCGTCCCCACCACACCCGCGCCGCCGCCGCCGACCCCGCCCACACCAGCCCGTGCCGCCACCCCGCCGGCCGCCCCACCGCCCCACACCCCTCCCCTGTGGCGCCCTGACCTCCACCGCACCGCACCCTCGCCGCCTCTTCCGCATCGCCCCGCCCACACCAGCCCGTGCCGCCGTCGCCGACCCCGTCCGGCGTAGCCGGCCTCCCCGCCGCCCCGCACCCCTCCCCAACCTCCATCGCTGCCCCGCCGCTCCTTCCACGTCGGCCAGCCGCGCCGCGGCCGTCCAGTCCCCGTACCGCCGCGCCCGTCCCCGCCCCCGACCCCCGACCAACCGCCGCTGCCGCTGCAGCCGCGGGTCGACCGCCCCCCGAGGAGCGCCGCCCATCGCTGCCCCTCCCCTCCCCATCGCTGCGCCGCCTCGCTGCCGCCCCGTCGCCGCCCCCTCTCCGACCCGTCGCCGCCCCCCACGGTGAGCCCCTACCATTTCTTTTCTGTTTTTTTGTTTTTCTTTTCTGTTTAGATAAGGTTTTTTAGTTTAAGTTTTTTCAGTTTAGAATTAATTAGTTTAGCTTAATTAGTTTAATTAGTTAAGGTTTAATTAGTTTAAATAGTTTAGTTTTAATTAGTTTAGGTTTTTAGTTTAGGTTTAGGTTATATAGTTAGCTAGATTAGATTAATTAGATTGGATTATATTAGACTAGTGTTAGGTTTTAGTTAAATAGTCATAATTAAAGGAAGTGAAAAAAGATGAAAAAAGAAGACGAAAAGTAGAATAAGTAGAAGGGGAAGAAGAAGAAGAAGAAGAAGAAGAAGAGGAGGAGGAGGAGGAGGTGGAGAAAGAAGAAGAAGAAGAAGAAGAATAAGACGGGGGATGAGAAGAAGTAGAAGAATGAGAAGAAGTAGAAGTAGTAGAAGAATGAGAAGACCCCCTGACCCCCCAACCCCGACACCACACCCCGACACCCGACCCCGACTCCACCCCGACACCCGACCCCCTGACCCCGACACGACATCCCGACCCCGAAACAGCACCCCGGCCCCGACACGGCACCCCGACACCAACACGACACCCCGACCCCCGACACGACACCCCCAACACCCCGACCCCGAGACCCCGACCCCGACCCCGACCCCGACACCCCGACCCCGAGCCTGACCCGACACCGACACGGCACCCCGACCCCGACCCGGCACCCCGACCCGAGACCCCGACCCCGACACGGCACCCCGAGACCGACACGACACCCCGACCCCCGACACCTCCCGAAAAGGTGTTCTTTGGCCTTCCAGAAGCCGACGGGGTCATATATTTGTGAATTATTAGTTAGGTCATATATCTTTCGATTTTGTTATGAAAAACATCATATATAATTGTGTTGATCGGGTAGTTTTAAATGTGCAGTTGTTTCGTCGCTGCGAGGTTTGGTGTTCGACGACCTCGCCGTGCGTTTGACGAGCTCTGCCCCTTCGTTCGTGGGTGAGCACAAATTACATGTCCTCCTCCCCCATTAATTATTTGATCTATTCCGATGAAACTTGATAGCTAGCTATATATGTGTCTTGAATCATCAGTATGCGTAACCAATATGTGTCTCCCGTTCGAAAGCGTCATAGTTATAAATATGCATGCATTTGCATATTTATAACCTTGATTCTTTCGAATTGTCCAACGCTATCCATGGAAAGCCCGAGTATGTTTAGATTGGGTTCGTTTTCCCATATGCTTTGCTCCGGATCCGACGCATAAATTTCGTCAGTGCCTCCCCTGTTGTTCTCCGGGTACACATCCTCTCTGTTTATTGCAGAGACGTGTATCAGGAGAACAGCGGGGAGGTGCTGCCGAAATTTTGCGTAGGATCCGGAGCATAGCCTGGGAAAATGAACCCAATCTAAACATACTCGGGTGGGATTAGGACCTATCATTACCTATTAGAGTGTAGGTTGCATGGACGTAATAAAATTGACAAAGTAGATCAACTGATGAATATATACATGGTGAATTATATATATATATTTGTTGTGTGTCTAGTAGCTCTGAAAGTCAAGATGAGTGATCGTGCGTGGATGTACACCGGTCACACTGGTCAGAACAAATGGAGCACTGAATGGTTCACAAAAACCAAGGGGTTTGTGCGAGCCGCATTTGCAAATGGCCAGAGGAAAACCTGGTGCCCCTGTTTACGGTGCGGCAATTGGGAAAAGAGGACAGAGGCTGAAATGGGCAAACACCTGCAGAAGAGTGGTTTTACGCCCGATTATACGGTGTGGACATTTCATGGTGAGTCTGCCCAATGTGACCGAGCTGAGGTGGATCGTCGTCGCACCGACGAGCATGGTACCGGGATGGAAAACATGGTGCAAGACTTTGATGATGCTCGGGATTCGGACGAGGAGATGGAGGAATCTGCAAAGGCCTTCAATGAAATGTTGGAGTCTTCAAAACGTCCGCTCCATGAGCACACTGAGCTTTGTCAGTTGGATGCCATCTCACAAGTAATGGCTCTGAAGGCTCAGTTCAACTTGGGCAGAGAATGCTACGATGCAATGATGACAGTATTTGGACGCTTTCTACCCAAAGGCCATGTAATGCCTGCAAACCTGTACCAGTCGGACAAAATCCTCCGTGCACTAAAGATGCCCTATGATAAGATACATGCCTGTGAGAAAGGATGTGTCTTGTTTAGGCTTGACTATGCGGACTTGAACTATTGTCCCATTTGCAAGTCTTCCAGGTATGTTGTGGTAGACAACGGTATGGGTGAGAAGACACAGACCAAAATCCCCGTTAGTGTTCTTCGGTATATGCCAATCGTACCAAGACTTCAACGTCTTTTCATGGTCGAAGAGACGGCCAGACAGATGACATGGCACAAAACGGGCAAAAGAACCGAACTAGATGCAGATGGGAATCTGATGATTGTACACACATCGGATGGTGTTGCGTGGAAATTTTTTGATGAATTACATGGTGACAAAGCTGCAGATCCGAGGCATCCTCGAGTCAGCATCAGTACGGATGGGTTCAGTGTGTTTGGTATGACGGCAGCCCAATACAGTTGTTGGCCCGTATTTGTCTTTCCACTCAATCTCCCCCCCCGGACAGATTATGCAAAGAAAGAACATTTTCCTGACGTTGATAATTCCAGGGCCCAACTATCCGGGGAAAAATATGAATGTGTACATGCAACCGCTTAAGGACGAATTGCAAGAAGCCTGGGATAATGGGTTCAAGACATACGATGCCTATAGCAAACGGAACTTCATAATGCGTGTCTGGTACATGTACTCGACGCATGACTTGCCGGCGTATGCGCTATTCGTTGGCTGGTGTGTGCATGGAAGGTTCCCGTGCCCCACATGCAAGGGAGCTCTTGAGTTTTGTTGGCTTCAGGCCGGTTGCAAGTTTTCTTGCTTCGACATGCATAGATAGTTCCTGAATCCTCGCCATAAGTTCAGGAAAGACAGGAAGAACTTCATCAGAGGTAGAGTTGTCAAAAACTCTGCACCACCTGCATTGACAGGCCAACAGACCCTGGATCAGTTAAACGCTCTCGAGCCAGATCCAGAGCGTCCAGGGTACTTCAAGGGGTATAATTCTAAGCACGCCTGGACTCACAAAACATGCTTATGGGATCTGCCTTACTTCAAAGACCTCCTTTGCCCACACAACATCGACGTGATGCACACTGAGAAGAATATCGCCGAGGCACTTTTTGGTACATTGTTCGGCATAGATGGGAAGTCAAAGGATAATACTAAGGCTAGAGTCGATCTGGAGGCGCTATGTGATAGGCCGTTACAAAACATGAAAGAACCGAAAGGAAAGCAGAACTAGACGAAGCCAAAGGCATGGTTCAATCTTGGAAGGCCAGCTATGAGGGAAATTATCTTGTGGGTGAAAATGCAGTTGATGTTCCCCGATGGGTATGCAGCGAATCTACAGAGGGGAGCCAGTCTTGATAAATTGAAGATATTTGGTCTCAAGAGTCATGATTGGCACATATGGATTGAGCGGGTAATGCCGGTGATGTTGCGTGGCTTCATCCCTGAGGATGAATGGCTAGTACTGGCAGAACTCAGCTATTTCTTCCGTGTTCTTTGTGCGAAAGAACTATCGCCTGGCGTGCTAGAAGAAATGGAAGAGTTGGCGCCGGAGTTGATATGCAAGTTAGAGAAGATCTTTCCACCGGGCTTCTTTAATCCAATGCAACATTTGATTTTGCATCTCCCGACCGAGGCAAGATTGGGGGGGCCCGTGCAAAATCGTTGGTGCTACCCAACTGAGAGGATGCAGAAGACGCTTCGACAAAAATGTAAAAATAAACGTAGAATTGAAGCATCGATGGCTGAGGCATTCATCACTGAGGAGGCGGCAAACTTCGTGACAGCACACTACGAAGCCAAAAATCATCATTTGCATAATCCGAAGCCTCGGTACAATGCTGACGACCCTAAAAAGGGTGGATCCAACCTCAGCCTATTCAAAGGGAATCTCGCACCAGCCAGTGTTTCAAATCCAGTATCTTTGGATAACGAACAATGGCAGACCATTTCGTTGTATATCTTCAACAACCTGATAGAAGTGCGGCCGTACATCGAGTAAGTTCTCGGTACATAGTTTCGCAACTTCTATTTCCTTTGAACTGCTCTTATTCCTGGATATTTCATACAGTCGATACGTTGCCTTATTCTCGTATGGAGCGGTGATCCAAAAGGATTCTGTCGAAGAGTATGAGCTTCTCGCAAAGCAAGGAGGCGGCTATCCCGGTTTCATCTCTTGGTTCAAACAAACGGTAATTTCTATTAGACTTGTAGGCTAATTTGTAGGCGGCTATCCCGGTTTCATTCGCTAATTTGTGTGTAATGCAACAATCCTTTCATATTAAACTTGTAGGCTAATTCAGAGTCTATGGACGCCGAATTGAGACAAGTCGCTAATGGTTTTGACTATAAGGTCCGTTCATTTGACAAATACGACATCAACGGGTATCGCTTCCGTACCTATGGCAAAGAGCTATCTATGGCCGACCGAAAGTCTACAAATTGTTGTGTATCTGCTATCGGCGAAGGAGGTACCGAGTATTATGGGAGAGTTGAAGCGATTTATGAACTTCTATTCTATGGTGAAAACCCACCGAATGTCGTAGTCTTCAAATGTTATTGGTTTCAGCCGAAGGAGACTAGAAGGACTCATGAACATATAGGGCTAGTTGAAATCAACCAAAGCACCCATTTAGATGTTGCTGATGTCTATATTACGGCTCAACAGGCGACCCAAGTATTCTATCTACCGTGGGCCTGCCAAACTAATCCAAATCTGAAAGGTTGGGATGTCGTTTATGAAGTGCCGCCACGTGCTAGACTATCTCCCCCAAAGGAAGAGGATTATGAAACTCACATTAACCCAGACACATATGAAGGAGAATTCTTCCAAGAGACACGTCTTTCCAAAAAGCGTTTCAAGAACCGCTATACTTCACCCCCAAAACATTGAAGTAGACAGCGACAGTGAATCCGACATCACCCCAGAGGAGGAACAAGAAGAGCCGGAACAAGAAGAGGTTACTGCTGCGGATGACCTGTCATTGCTTGACCGATTACGTCAAGGTGGCCTTCCACATGTTGATGCCACTTAACCCTATGAGCCCGTCACTGATTATAGTGATGATGATGATTATGCATTTATTCATGATACTGATCGAGATTATTAGTAGTGTCAGGTATTAAATTTTTTAATGTTGTACTTGATGATGATACACTTAAGTGATACACATATTATTATTCATGTCGGTCTTTTTTTTATGTTGTACTAATTTCGTTTACTGTTTGTCATGGCAGGTGTTGAAAGATGGTGGGCGCTGGTCGGGAGCGCGCCAAGGCCCCTTCTTCGTCGGTGCGTGGTCTGAGGTATTCGATTCCAGACGCACCTCTCCGCTGAGCGTTGCTGGACAGTATGTCCACACCGCCGGGCCCTTCTTCGTCGACCGCGGTGCCCAGCAGGGGACGAGGTAGGAAGAGAGGAGGTGGGGCACGTGGTCGCGGGAGAGGAGGTAGGGTGACTGCTACGGCGCCTTCCTCGCCGCCACCCCCAGCTGTTTCACCCGATCACGTGACTGCTAGGGTGGACTCGTCCGAGGAGGAGGCTACACAGACTCCGGTCCACGAGCCTCCGGTCCACGGGTCTTGGGCCCACGAGCCTCGGGTCGACTGGCCTTCGGCCCACGAGACCCCGGAGGAGCACACGTCCGGATGGGGTACCTGGCCGGATCAGCCCGAGGAGCCGAGTGGCCATGCTGATGATGGCGGGGAGCCGACTGATCTTGAGGAGGAGGGGGGCACCGTCTACCAGCGTGGTGCTACACGGCTCCCGTCCGTGCCGGCGACCCGCGAGCAGAGGTGGTTGATTTTCCCTGATGGGGAGAGATACGTAAGTGCATTTAATATTTTTGTACCTTCTGCATTCACGTTTCTTCAAATAACTAATGCGTTGGCCTTGTCATGCTGCAGGGGTTGGGACCACCATCATAGTGTCCGCCGGCCCAACTCCGTCCTTGGAGTTCTTTGCCGGCAAAACTTCCCGGGGTCTGTCACGTTGCCTGGTGAGGGTCGGCTTCCAGAGCTTGGATTGAGCTGGGAGCACTACGTGGCTGCCCTGGCCCCGCCGGATGTCATTATCGATGGTGTCGTGTGCGACACGAGGGTAGACATGGTGATCAGGACGTTCTGGGTAATTTCTCCTTTACACATTTAAAAATCTTCAACTAGCTAGTTATTAATTGTACTAATCAATATTGTCTCATTTGATTGCAGACATTCTACAGGTGTGAGGAGGGATACGAGGAGGACGCGGCAAATGTTATCCAGAACGTCTGCAAGCGCCTACTCCAGAACTTACGGCACGAGGCTCGGGTGCAGGCTGTTCGAGACTACTACGCCTTGCGTGGTATCAAGAAGACCAAGCCGGCGTGCCGCGATAAGTTCCTGAGTAAGGAGCAGTACATGAAGGTAATTCTTAAGGCCTTCTACTTAAGTTCCTTCATTTAGTAATTCTTAGCCGTAGCGCTCAAGTTTCTATTTGCTAACTTAGGCGCCTCCGAGATGGTGTGCGGATCGGATGGATTGTTGGGAGGTGTTGGTCGATGAGTGGTGCTCAAAAGAATGGCTAGCCCTCCACAACGAGGCCAAGGACAAACGTGCCCAAATGGAAGGTGTGCCACACCATCAAGGCAGCTCCAACTTATATCAGTTCGGGCGCAACTGGGTATGTGGTTTGCTTCATGATTCATGCAATTCATTCATCATGCTAGCTTGAGCCCTTTAATTACTAATTTTCATTGTTTCTCTCTTTCAGGCACGCTACAATAAGGCGGATAAGGTGCCAGAGGTGTACGACCTGTATGCCATGGCCCACACTGCCTCTTTCAAGAAAGTCAAGGCTTTCTCTCAGTCTGACCTCGATGATGCAAACAACTTCACCAACATCTCCTCCCACAACAAGCTTGTGAGATATAGAGATGAGGGGAAGGCGAGGAAAGGGGAGGACTTTAACCCGAGCCAAGGTCCCATCGATCCAGAGCTGGTGATGATATCTGGTGGCGGGAGGTCCCATGGCTCCATAGCCATTGGAGATGGACTTATCCGTTGTCCTAGCACTCTCCCGGAGATCAAGGCGCGCCAGTCGAGCTCCGCTCCTGAGATAAGGCCTCGTGAACGGCCAGTGCAACTCGCCATCAAGGTTAGTGATACGTACTCAGTTATCTTTCTCCATTACATTGTGTGCGCTTCCATCAATGATTACAAATGGTCATGTGAGTGGTGTTGCAGGCTGCTATACAGACTGAGAGAGATAGAACGGAGAAACTTCTGGCGGAGGCGGCGGAGAGGCAGCGGGAGATGGAGGAGAGGACGAGGAAGATGATGGAGGAGGAGAGGGCACGGAATGACATGCAGGCAAGGGCCATGTACGAGCTCCTTGTGGTAAGTTTCTTCTGCAGATTACTTGCTAGTCTTAACATTTGAGTCTCATTACTAACTAGTATGACTCTGTTGTGAAAACCAAATGTGCAGTCTGTGTGCGAGAAGTCCGGTCAGCCCGCTCCACCGATGCCAGTGATTGCTCCTGGGAGCACGGTGAGTTTAATTTGAATGGACATTACTTGCTAGTCTTAACATTTGAGTGTCATAATGCTAACGAGACATTGGAAATGATCTTTGGTGCAGCTTAACTCCAGAAACGCATCGCACGATCCTTCTCCAGGTAGCGGCACTAGCCACCCCGCTCCTACACCTCCCTGATCACACTAAGTTTCTCTAGTGTTTTGCTTAACAAATGCATAAAGACCTAGACTTAGCTTTATTTCCTCCAATATGCTTACCATAATGACCTAGAGTTAGCTTCTTTTCCTCCAAAATGACCCATTTTACCTAGGTTAGCTTATAAATGATGCAGTTCATCCAAGTTAGCTCAAAAGTGACCCATTTTACCTAGATTAGCTCCTAAATGATCCATTTTACCTACGTTAGCTTTAAAATGGCCCATTTCACCTAGGTTAACTCCAAAATGACCCATCTTACCTAGGTTATCTCATAAACGATCCATTCCAACTAATTTAGCTCATAAATGATCCATTTGACCTAAGTGAGCTAAAAAACAATCCATTTCACCTAAATTAGCTCTTAAATGATCCATTTCACCTAAGTTAGCTCAAAAAGATTCATTTCAACTAAATTAGCTCATAAATGATCCATTTCAACAAAGTTAGCTCAAAAAGATCCATTTCAACTAAATTAGCTCATAAATGATCCATTTCAACAAAGTTAGCTCAAAAACGATCCATTTCAACTAAGTTAGCTCATAAATGATCCATTTGACCTAAGTGAGCTAAAAAATGATCCATTTCACCTTAGTTACCTCAAAAACGATCCATTTGACCTTAGTTAGCTCATAAACGACCCATTTCAACTTAGTTAGCTCATATATGATCCATTTCACGTAAGTTAGCCCATAAATAACATACTCTTCTTGTTCTAGTCTTCTTCTTGTTCTAGTCACCTATTTATAACTTTCTTATTTTTCATTTTGCAGATTTCATTCACTTGACGAAAGCTTGCATAGATGGAGTGCTCCTTATCCCTTTCTCTGTTTCTTTTGTATCGCTGAACTATGCATGTATCTTGGTAGTTGGATGAACTATGCTATGTATGATGGAACTTGGTAGTTGGATGGAACATATGTGATGGAACTATGTATGATGGAACTCTGCATGTTGGATATCTATGTGATGGAACTATGTCATATACATCATATATATCTTATATGTTTGCTGTGAAATATATTTGTATATGTCATATATATTTGTGATGAAAATTGTTGGATTTAATAAAAAACAGAAAAAAGAGCCAATATGCAGGCTCTTTGCCATCTGCCACCGACGGCAACGGGCTCTTTGCCGTCTGCCACCGACGGCAAAGAGGCCACGTGGCATCTAGCTGTGCTTCCTGGGAGCTGACCCATTTAGTCAATTTGCCTACAGTGGCAGACGGCAAAGAGTAAAAGAGTTTGCCGTCAGCGGCAGACGGCAAAGGCCTGCCATGTGGTGACGTGTAGATGACATCATACGGTGGACGGCAAAGACACTAGAAAATTTGCCGTCCGCTGGCGGACGGCAAAGGCCTGCCGTTATCCACTTAACGGACTGAGAGCACAAGTTTTGCCGTCCGCTCTCTTTGTCGTCCGCCGCAGACGGCAAAGGGCCTTTGCCGTCAGCCGCCAGGAAGCAGACGGCAAAGCAGCTGTTTACCGTAGCCTACTTTGCCGGAGCCTTTTGCCGTCCGCCGTTCGTGCCTTTGCCGTCCGCCGTGGCAGACGGCAAAATAGCTGTTTCCTGTAGTGTAAGTCCTTTGGATCTCTTCTATAGATTGCGGATCTATAAAAATAATTTTACATGTGTCCTCATGTTAGGGATCAGAATAGTGAATTTTGACTGCAGTTTCATTGAGCTCTACAACTAATATAATCTGTGGTCACGAGAGTGCTTAAGTTTTGCATGGCTAGAGATATAACTCAACTTAGCAAAACCACGGCGCAAGCATGCAGTTGGCATGATTAAAGTGAGGTCAGCTGAGTCCTAATTTTAAATCCATAACCCTTCTGCTGTTAAGACGGCGCAACAGTTTGAGCACGGACCAGCTGAAGATAATTGGATCCGGAACCGATATTCAAATCGCGCCCCACCTGCTGTGTTGCGCACATGCGGTGTGTACGCAGCCCGCGGAATTGCTAGCACCAGTAATTTATTTTGTTCAAACGTTGAATCGGTGGCATAATCATGGTGAGGATGCAATGGATTACCTGAACAGGAGATCCATGGCGAGTGAGATGAAGGAGGCCGATAATTTTTCGGTGACGAGCGAACTCTGCGGAGGGATCAGGATTGGCTTTCCTTTGGAGAGCCAGAATATGCCTCGCCTGTCGCCACCGATGCTAGATGGAGAGAGATCTGGAACTCATCTGTGGACGGCCCCACAAGTTAGTCAAATACTTGGAGGAACTATTTGAGAGCCCGCATGTCAGTATGAGTTTGAAGTCCACGTACCACATTTTCTCACCCCAGATGGAGGTACTCCTCGTAGGACTCATATAAGGCCGACCCCACAAGTTAGTGAGAGACTTAGAGGAATTAGTAACTGAGAGCCCACTTGTCAGTGTCGTCGACAGTCAAGTGACTTTCGTTAGGTTTCATGGTTATCTTTGTGTTAAGTGTTGCACAAGCAAATTAGCATCAGAGGATCTCACTTTGGTTGAGGTTGTAGTTTAATTAAAAATTAATATATGTATATATTTATATATGTCACTTATATAGAACTAAAAATATATCTCTCTTGCGTTGTAAGTGTAAAAGGTTAGTAAGAAAGATTGAGATCGACTTCGAAATGTTTCAACACTGATACTGCAGGTTTATAACCTTTATATTTATTTCGTCTCTTTTTCGGGCAGATGTTCAGGAGTGCGTCATCTAGTCAGGACAACAGGGACGGTCGGTCTTTGAACGACATCAGCAAGGATTATGGGAGGCAGGTAATAGTAAGGCAGTTGAACATTAGTGTTTGGTCTTTTATTTCTGGGACGTTTGCTGTCAACAACAACAAAAATGATTTATATATCCTGGATGAATGATGTAATATCTATTTATCCTGTGCATCTACTCTGCAGTTGAGTATAGAAAGGTGGAAGAAAAAAATTACTAGAAAACGAGAAGAAGATCAAGGATGCAGATGCTGCCAAACACGCACATGCCATGCAGGCTGGAATAATTGGAGTCAAGAGTGAGATACAAGTTCTTGGCAAACGTCCCAACCAGGAGCATGGTGTGCAACAGACACCTGCGAAGAGGAGCATTCTAAGCAGCAGAGACTCCACTAAGCAGATTGTGCAGGTAACGGCGAAAACTTGAAACGCTGGTTTTAACGTACGTGGAAGTTTTACTCGCACATGCCTCTAATTATTTTTTGGTTTGAAGACACAGATGCCCACAAAGGCGCAGAGTGGGCGTTGTGACGGCCCAGCGTTTGTAGGCGGTCATAATGAAGAGGTACAGGGTAACAGAATTTCCTTTGATGCAAGCAGAAGGATCATTGGCAACAAAAGCATTGGTGTTCAAGGATTCGGTACGGTTTGCACAAGCAAGAAGAGCCCAACGACAAAATCCAACATAGGAGCAATAAACTCTACCATACAGCAATACAGGTGACAGCATATACAAACGTCCAACAACATTTAAAGCAAATGTATATTTTTTTGTGAGCAATTTTTTCTTTGTTTTCGTCTGCTATATTTAAATTGTAGTATCTTCCACACGCAGGTGTACGAACAAGGAAGCAAGTATCGTGGTAGTCCACGGATCGATGAAAACATAAGGCAAGGTCCTTTGAAAGGATCACCTGTGGCGTTCAACACGAGGGGTCCTTCCAAAGGATCTCCGATGGCATTCAGAATCGTCAGCGAAATCACCAATGCACGGAGGTTGTCGCCAAGTTTTGCTGGACAAGAGAGGCATGGGAAAACAAAGGTGACGTCGGAACTATGCTTTTTCAATTCAACACACAAACAGTTTTATGGAAGAACAGGGTAAAGTGCAAAACAGGAGGATGGCTGTATCTGCAGTTGTTCTTTTGTATACGATGTTGTTGTGCCTCTCCGGTTATGGTGTAAACAGAAGCACATCTGTGCCTCTTTGTGCAGATGTGTGTGTAGCATGGTCACATTCGTGCTGCTGGGTGTAATGTGAACAGTGCATCTGGTGTACCGCTTATACTCAGTGAAGAGGCACGGGTCTGGTTTTGGTATACCAGATGAGCCCTGATGAGTCATATAAATCTTTTGTTTAGAAATTAAAAAAATGCATATGCTGCTCTGGACATCTAATTCTGTTTCGTGCCATGTGTTCAGGATTTGGCGGAGGGGATAACAGATGAGGCAAAGAAATATCATAGTTCTCCATCCATTTCGAAGGAAACGCAACGTTCACAGCAGCAAGTATCGTACAGCGCTAGCACGGATTGCATGGTAGAAGCAGCACAATCCCTTGGTTGCATGAGTGCCGGAGAAACAGGTAGCAGCATTGCACAATGCAACAGTGGAGAGGCAGACTCATTTATGGATTTGACCGTGCCATGCAGAAACGACGCTGCTGCGTGTGACAAACAACAGAGCAGCAGCAGCTCTGCTGTAAGTGGACCTGTGGTTGGCGATGAAACTGATGTCGTCAGAAGTGAATGCGATCAGACGAACGAAGACACGGTAGACAGAATCATAATGGCGCCGCCGACCATTGTAGAGAAAGAAATGGATGACATGTTTAAAGAAGGCATATACCCAACGATTCAGGAGGTCACCGAAGCGGTCGAACCAGAAGGTGGTATGGTATTCGGATCTTTGGATGAGTGCATTTTCTTTTTCTAAAGATATGCTAGAAAGGCTGGCTTTGCTGCCAAGCGATCAAGGAGCAGAAGATCGACATATGATCAGCAACTTGACAAGCAGGTGTTTCAGTGCACCAAGGATGGGCAGAATAAAACAACTGAGAGACATGTTAAGGAGAGAAGGAACAACTGCTTGATCCGGACAAGCTGCCCACTCCAAATAACAGCCAAGAGGGATACAGATAGGAGGAAATGGTATCTGAAGAACGTGCGTCTAGAGCACAACCACCAGCTTCACCCATCTGATTGGATGCTGAAGTTCATGAGATGCTATAAGAAGATTACACCTCAGGAGAAATTCTTTATACAAGTGCTGCAGAAGGCGAGGTTAGAACCAAGGAAGGTTATGCGGATTTTTACTGCCATGGGGAAACCGAGGCGAGAAATTATGTTCGACACGATTGACATAAGCAACATTGCATGCCGGGATAGGGCTGCAGAGCGCGGCACTGATATCGCAGACACCATGAAACTGTTTGCCGATATGCAGAGGCGGAGGCCGGGATTCCACCATGTGGAAGAGACAGAGAACAATGTAGTGCGCAGCCTGTTCTGGACAGACTCCTTGTGTAAGATGAATTATGATCTATATGGAGATTTCGTGTCTTTTGACACGACATTCTCTACGAATATATATGGCTTGCCATTTGCACCAATTATAGGTGTCGACAACCATGGGTCGACCGTCCTGTTTGGAGTAGGTCTTTTGAAGGATGAGAAAATAGGGTCATTCAAGTGGCTCCTAAGCATGTTTGTCGAGGCAATGGGAGGTAAAGAGCCGAAATACATAATAACAGACCAGGACCAGGCGATGAAGACTGCAATAGAGGAAGCTCTTCCGAGAACGAGGCACAAGTTCTGCTGGTGGCATATTAGGAACAACCAGAAGGAAAATAATGCAGCAGTGTTTGCGCAACACCCAGGGATGTCTGATGATTTATTTCGAATCGTCAAAAACTCACTAGATCAAGACGAGTTTGATCGTGCCTGGAAAGAAGCCATTTCTATGCACAAGGTGGAAGGCAACGAACACCTGAACATGCTATGGGAACTCCGAAATTTTTGCGTGCCGGCCTACTTCAAGGACTGCTTCTATCCTTTCTCGTCAACAACCACTCGCAGTGAGAGCACGAATTCAATGTGGAAGAATTACGTCGACCACAAGGACACTATAAAAAGGTTTGTTGATGCGTATCACATGATTCAGCAAAATTGCCTCGCCACTCTTGACAAGAAAAGACACCGAACAGAAGAGAAGGCACCATCACTAGAGACGGGTTTTCCGATTGAAAGACAAGCAAGTCAAGTATACACAAATGAAATTTTTAGGAAATTCCAGATGGAGCTATGGAACCGGACTTACTTCAAGTGCTCTGACCTGACAAAGGGGAGGGCGTATTTTTTTAAAAAGATTACTGAGCCTGGAGAAAAAGTGTGGAAACCATATCCGGGCGAGGAATTTGACAAGTCTGAGTTCAGGGTAGATGTGGATGAGCAAAAAGAAATATACAGTTGCAGCTGCAAGAAAATGAGTAGGGATGGCATTCAGTGCTGCCATGTGCTTAAGGTGATGGACCAAACAGGCATGATCAATCAACTTCCAAAATCCTTTGTCATCCCCAGATGGACCAGGAATCTATCAGAGAGTCTGAAAGTTCTGTCTACAAGTCAAGGTGATAGCATGACCGCACAAGACGATGAAACTATGAGATTCTTCCTCGCTTACGCTGAGTTGTCGGATATCCGTTCAAATGCTTGCAGAAAAGAGAAGGCATACAGTGTGCTTCATGAGTGTATGGTAGATATGAAAATAAAAGTCATGGCGGCACTTGCCGAGGAACCAGACACATGCATTCTTGCCAAAACTCTCAAGAACCCTCCCATGAGTGGCTCAAAGGGCACGAAAAAAGGAGATCAAATCAAAGCTGGTTCTGAGAAGAAAGGAAAAGGCAACAAAGCTGCATCCAAGTGCGGCCGTTGTAGAGTAAAGGGTCATAGGAAAACAAACTGCCTGGATAACCCAGAAGTCCAGGAGAGGATGTGGATTGAAGAGGAGAAGAGGAAATCGCAGGAGGAGAAGAGGGCAAGGTCAATGAAATGGCCGACAACACCGACAACACCATCGAGGACATCAAACGGCTCAGGACAATGCACTCCAAGCCCAGGAGGAAGACGTCATACGCCAGCAACTCCAACGACCCCACTGACAGCAGGGAGCATTCACCAAAGTCTTGCATCTATGCCAGAATCGAACATCACACAAGCCAGGCACACAGAATGCGTGCAGGGAAGCCCGGGACAAGGCACGGAATCTGCACAGTCCATTTTCAGAAAGGAAAGGTCTGAGTGGAGACTTTTTGGTACGGGAGAACTGTACGAATAGAAAAATTAAAAGGTAATAATGCAGCTTAAACAGGACGTAAGCAAAAGAATAGTGGCGACCGCAATCTTTCGCTTTGTTTTTATGTATGAATATTAATTTTACAGGTAAATAGGTTGAATAGCTACGCAGAAAGGTGGGGTTGCACAAGGGTCGAGAAGGAAGAATGGATCGCTGAACATTCAAAAACAAGACCGCACGTGGAGCGATGAAATAGCAAGCAATTGGTGGGGAGGGCGGGCGGGTGTCGATTGTTTATTTTCTTGTGTTGTGGGTATAAGAACGGCTTGTAAGTTAATTTGCTGCAGAAACAAAACAAATTTAAATAAGAACGCCTTTTGCTTCTTTATGTATTTTTTACTCAGCGGAGAAAAATATCAAAGGCATAGGTTTCCTTGTTATTTTCCGCAGCCGCGTCGGTTTCTGAACGTGGATGTTGTAAGCATACAAGCATGCTTCTCTGCTGCGTGACAGAGAGATAAAAATAACCTAAGGCCACAGGCAGCCACGGCCATGCCACCGGTGAGTGTTCAACCGTGACTCTCATGGTTGCATGGTCACGCCCGCCGTTATGGAACGAAAACATTTTTAAGCACAGAATCTGGGTCGTGCTTCTGGGGCTGCATAACTGTGGCTTTCGTGGTAACGGTGCCTCGCCTGTTCTTACACATGTTCTTCTGTTATGAATGCATGTCTGTAAGTAATTTAAATAACCGTGCTTGCGATGCGTGTCCAACCGTGCCTCATGTGCCTTCACGCTGTGCTTCTGTCATGCAAAGATTTCAAACAGAACGGGTCACGGTTGTGTTTGTTTTTCTGTTTCACAAATGGATATAGGGCCTGGCAGTAGGTTCATGACGTTTGCTGTGAGAGAATCACGTCTTTACATGCTACGAAAGCACATGGAATCACGGTCGTGCCTGTGTGGCATGTAGAACAGTGTGTCTCATTCTTGAAAAGTCGTGCTTCTGCCATCACTTCACTTACTTGGTTTTGTCCGCGTTTTAGCAGAATCATCTGCAAAGCAGAGGCAGGGCCTTGAATCTTCTAGTGACTTAATTGTCAACGTGCCCGTGGAAAATTTTGCCGCTTGCAGAGGGAAGATGACTGTACAACCGTGCTTCCTGCGTCGAACAGATTCACAAAGACAGGCACGCTTTGTGAATGTGTGCGGTAAATAATTAAATCATGGAGGGGCACGCCCGTGCCTGGTCTGCAAGTACAACAGTGCATCTCGTACCATCAAAGCCGTGGCTCTATTTGATGCTTCAAGCAACCACCTAGCATTGACTTGTTACTACTTTTGAGTTTTCAGTGACCCAGTCGATCTGTCATGATCAGGACTTCTAGTTACTGTGTGTGTTCTACTATAAGTTTGAGTCTAATGTTGTATGCCTGTTGTTAAGTTCTATTATTAGTTAATACCACTTTTTATGCATCTCTCTATATGTGTGCGCATATATAATGATTCATTTCTGATGATGTTAATTAATATGCCTCCTCGTGCCTCTTGTATCTGTAAGACTGTGCGTTTGTTATCACTGCACGGCACTTCCTCTGTGTATGTCTGTTACCCTGTGGTGAACGTTTGGGTGGAAACATGCTGCACACAGCCTAGAACATAGCGTCCTGTAGAACCACGACAGTGTTGTTTCTGCAAATAGAGACGTGCTTGTGCTTTGTTTAAAAGTGTGCCCGTGCTTCATTGTGAAACAATGAAATATAGATAGCCACGAATGTCCACGCCTTTTATATCGAAATAATATACGGAACATCAAGAAAGATGTGTGACACAACTCAATAGGGAACCGTGTCCATAGGGAGTTCACGTCCGTGCTCTTAAATACAAGGAAATAAGATTTTAAATACAGCGTCCCTCACATAGGCCATTGCGTGCCTCTGTGGGCTAAACGCCCCTGCGTCTCCGTCTGATAGAGTCACAGGCTAGCGTGACTATGTAATACCACCGACCATGCCTTTGAGCGCTTCATGCTCGTTCCTGTGACCCGAAACACTTAAACAAAGAAAGGTAGGAATGTCCACGCCTTCATGTGTGCACAAGACATGACTCTAGTTGGTACAAACAACCTTGGCTGCAGAGACTTCACGCCCGTGCTTTTCAAAACAGCGCCTCTCGAATTGGCCATTACATTAATGTTCACATCTGTACCCATAAACTTGACCCAGGAAACCAAAACACGTTTGTTATGAAAGTTACTGACTACGAGGTGACGCAAGACAAAATAAGAAACTTTTTAGTCCACTGCTTAATTGCTTCAGATATAGCGATCAGGGTCGCTGGGCGCGAAGTTCCTTGACCTCTTTTATCATAACGTATGTCTCCAGCGTGAGCTTGTCGTACTCAAGTTTGAGCTTCACCTTCGTCTTCTCATCCAGAAGATCATACAACCTCGTGGATATCTCCACGATCTTCAAGAGGTGAGCTTCCGTAGCCTCCCACCGGTTCTTCACCTGGACAAAAGAGAAGGTGTCAGATTGATGGCAGGACGCACTATCATCAACTTAGGATGAAGTTCACCACAATGATCCATGTTTCACAACTAATCCGGGTAGCCGAAAGAAAGAAAAAATGAATGAAACAGAAGCAGAGTGAACTTACAGATGAGGAAGCCTGGCCAGACGAGATTTCCTCCTGCGTCAGGACACGGCTCTCTGGAGTAGTGTCATCCTGCACAGCCATGGCGGAGAGTGTCAGGATAGAGAACAGCAAGAGGAGTGGATGGCCTGGAGGCGGATAAAAGGATGAAGGGGGTGTGGCTAGGGTTTCGAGATTCCGTCTGGCTTATTCACGTTTCACAACTAAATCAAGTAGCCGAAAGAAAGAAAAAAGGAAAGAAGCGGAAGCAGAGTGAACTTACAGATGAGGAACCCTCGCCATCCTTGATCCCCTCCAGTGTCTGGGCACGGGGTTCTGCAGTAGTGTCCTCCTGCGCAGCCATGGCGGAGAGGGTCAGGATGGAGAGCAGCAAGAGGAATGGATAGCCTGGCGGCAGGCAGAGGGGGGAAGAGGGTGTGGCTAGGGTTTCGAGACCCCGTCCTGCTTAAATAGCCGGAGCCTGGCCTCGGTCTACGAGCCAGAGCGGCGTCACCGGAGGAGACGCCCGTCGGACCCTTGGGTTTCTGGAGCGGTGCCACGTGGCGTTCACACCCGGATGCGAGGAGACACCCGTCGAAACATTGGGTTTCCACAATTAATGCACGAACGTGACTCCACGTAAAACACAAGCATGCCTCCCTGAGCATCTTGACCGTGCCACTCCTGGTGATAGATCAACGGATGCATTTGGAGCACAAAAAGACACGAAGGTGCCCTCTGACCTGAAACACTGACACACTTGGCGGTTCGTGCATTTGAGTTAAAATCTCACAACGAAAACAATTGTAATATGGACAGTCGCCCGATTCTATTAGGTTTTCGTAATAATCGCACAATCGTGACTCCGGGTAAGAATAAACCATGCCTCTCCACCGACTCATTCTGAATACAATTAGAAAACCTCTGTGCGTGACTCTATGTAATTAGAAAACCTTTGAGGGCTGTATGCCCGTGCTTGTGACCCTTGACACTGAAACACAGATAGCCACGAACGTCGAGTCCGAAGCTATAGGCCGTGGCTCAGGAATGTGAGGAAAATCATTGGCCTGGGACGGAATGTGCACCTGATGGGGGGCTGGGGGTTGTCGAACTTAATCAAAACGTGGTTTTCCCGTGTGTCCCGTGCACACCACTAAAGCTACATAAGTTGTTCTTCGAAAAAAACTATATAAGTTGTTCGTTTCGGTTCTTCTTACACGAGCTGGGTTTATTTTTTGCAAAAAGATCAGATTTATTATAAAGATTCCCCACAAAGCCGCCTGATTGTGCGACGTTGCCGATGTCATTTGCTGCTAGCAATGGGGGTGATTATGGGGGTGTTACTGAAACACCTGCCCACCCGAAGTGCGAAAGGTTCGATCGTGTGTGTGCGTGTGGAAGGACCATTCAAAGATGCTGCATTAAATTCAGAAGAGATGATTCCAGTAATACACTACCATGTTGTTCCATCGGCGTCCTCCTTGGATGCACCAAACGATCGATCGACGTCCTCCTCCGGGGAGGATCGCTGGGAGCAAATAAAATAATAAGTTGGAACTGTCGGGGTCTCTTGGGAACCCCGAAAATTCTTTTGCTTCTGGACATCCAGAGGTGACATAATCCAGATGCGTTTTTTCTGTCTGAAACGCATTTGGATGAGGATAGGGCAGAGAACTTGAGAAGGAAAACGAGGATGGATTACAAAATCGTTGCGCCAAGCCTTGATGGAAGGAAAGATGGTTTGCTTTTAGTCTGGAAGAAGGAGGTGAGAATCTACTCCCGGACTACCACTTTTCGTGTCATCAATGTGATGGTGGAGGAATCAAATGGAAGAGAATGAAGGCTTTAGGGATTGTATGGGGAGCCGAGTTGGGATAACAAGGATCATACGTACCAGCTAATATGTTACTTGCATGCTCAATCTAATCTCCTGTGGGTGGTCATTGGTGAATTTAATGAGATTCTATTCTCGTCGGAAAAGGAGGGAGGTGCGTCACGGCAGCAAGCGCCAAGATGTGCTCCGAAAGGCACATAATCTTCATCTCCTACAGATATCTGCAACATCTGCTAATTTTAATTCCCTCATGTGCAGTTTGGTAAATCCTACTCATCTTTGCTATCTAAAGCTCGGAGTCGTTAAGGTGCATGAGGGTTTGCCTCAAGTTTGGAGCAAGTTTTGCCATCTTCAAGTATTAGATTCTTTGTCTGGACGCTGCTGCAGAACAGACTTTGGACTGCGGATCGACTGCTTGTGAGAGGCTGGAATCATCAGGATACTTGCTCCACTTTTGGCAGGTGCTCGAGTCTGCTCACCACCCGATCTTGGGTTGCCCCTTCGCCAAGCAGGTCTAGACTGCATACCAAAATACGAGACCACTGGCAAGCCAGGCAGCGCTGCGCTCAACCTCTGTTGGGACCTAGTGGGAGACGATCCTGCCTCTCAGGAAAAAAGGATAGGGCACTGATGATTGCATCTTCTCAGCTTACGTGGCATGCATGGAACCTCTGGAATGAGCGAAATCGAAGAGTTTTCAAAAGTCAACAAATGAACCCCCTGTGTGTTCGAAGATTAACGATGAGATCAGCCTCTTTGATGAGGCATGGGAGCAATAGGTTTTTTTGAACTGTACAGCGAGGCAGGCCTTGCTTGTACTGGGTCTTTTATTCTTTTTTAGGCTTTTACTAGTAGCTTCACTACTACCGTAAAGTTTCCCCCCCTCCTTAAATGAAAAGGCAGAGCACCTGCCGTTCCGGTCAAAAAAAATGTCAACTGTGTTGGTCAGTGGATCTAGCTAGAGCCTTACTGCAGAACACATGGCAGCATAGGTATATTTGTCATAACCGAGGTTAGCATCTGTAGCTGTGTGCTGTTTTACTGCCTCGGAAGGTGGTGCTTCGCTGCCTTTTAGGCGCAATTCCACCATAGATCATATCATGTCCAGAATTTACATGCTGAATTTCTGTTATTAGTTTCTTGGAAAGTATAAAAAGCTGATCTTGTGACAGTTTCCTGGGCTGGTACGCTTTCACGTGGGAACCTCATCCTCATGCAATCCGTTTTGCTTGCCATATTCACTGAAAGCACCGAAAACAACTGATATGTTTCATTCTAGTATGTTATTTACTGAATCTTGTGAACTCAAACTGGAAATTAATCTTTTCTCTCCTTGATTTGATACGGAACTCTGTGGAGATTGTGGTAATCTCTAAGATATGTAATGTGCAGTCTGCAGTCCATTACAGAATGGCATGAAGAAACTTTTGCGAAGCTCCCTCGATATCATACGCCATGCAGAAATTCTCTGTAGCTACAGTGATGCACTTGGTAGGCCTAAACTCATATGTTGGGGTTTCTTGAACTGATATGTCATACCTTGATCCGTCAGAGTTCAGGATGCATTCAGCAGCAGACACCTAATCTCTCCTTAAATTTGAATGTGCGACCCTGCTGGTTGCTCACTACGTGGTTCTTGTTCATTGTGCACTATGCTATCTTCTCATCTTATATGGAGTTCATTACTGGGGGTGCTTTTTGGATAATGTTGCTCCAGGTATGATGTCGTTTGTTTGTCATGTTCATGACTTGTAGTAATGACTTTGTGTTCCCCCGTTGTAATCTTAATCGTTTGTTTGTCATGTTCATGACTTGCTGGCCGCGTTTGGAAGCCCTGTAAGTACCATATTATAGCTCTGATCTCTTTGGTTTATCTATAAGATTCAACCCTAAACTCTAAACCGGCTAAGTTTCAACCCTGAACCATCAAAACCGGATATATTACTTGATTTATTACGATAACTTCTTGTTTCCCGTAGAAAAATCACACTGATATTACAAACACTGGTAAGAAGGATACACCGTGACACACGCAGATCCGTCTGTCCTTCTTATAATCGTGTTATTCTGAACTCTGCTGAGTTCTGCAGACACTGAAATCGTAAATAGCACACGGTGACAGAACGAAATCATGGGGATTTCAATGGAGTCGGATGGAGTTCTGTTTACGGCAGGGCCTTGGTCTCCGGCTTGTGCGGGTTGTGCTTCTTCTTGTGGTGGCCGCCGCCGCGGGGCTTCTTCCCGATGTTGTGCGTGGTCGAGGGGCAGAAGGCCGACGCGCACTCCGGGGACGCCACCGACGGCGTGGCGGTGGTCTTGGCGCCGGCGACGACGCCGAAGGTGGTGGTGCCCTCGGACAGCGGCACGATCTTGGACGGCTCCTGGCCGGGGCACGGCGCGTTGGAGGCGGCGCTGTGGAGCTGCGCGACGCAGTCGGCACCGTGGAGGTCGGTGGCCAGGGGCACGCTGAAGGCGCCGGTGCGGTCGAGGCCGCCCACCGCCTTGCTCTCGTACTCGCCGTGGACGTTCCTGCACTTGATCGCCACCCGGAGACGCTTGAAGGCTTCCTCGGCCTTCATGTCCTTCCTGGTGCAGCCGGCGCACTTGGCCAGGCCGACCACCACGGACGCCGCCTCGGCGTTGGCGACGGTGGCCGCCAGCAGCACGGCGCAGACGCCGAGGAAGAATGCTCTCGGAGCTGCCATGTTTGAGTCTCCTCTATGAACTGAGCTGCCTGCTGGCGTGAAGTAGCAGCTCGATGGATGGATGCAACTGGCGACGCATGACTTATATAGGCCTCCGCTCCGCATTGGTCGGCACGGCACAGCTCGATGGATGATCTGGTTGAATGCTCCATTGGTGGTGGTGGTCGGCCGTCGATCGGCGCAGTGAAGCGAGACAAGGAGAGACCGGCTCATTTGGCGCGCCGAATTTGCAGATGGCGAATTAAAACTCCGTCGGCTGATCACGCCATGCACTGCATGCATGCATGCGTCGACCGTCGATTTGATCCACGTCATTGGCCAGTTACTCGGTTGGTGGTCGACTCGTGCGGTGGTCGATCGCGTCCCTCAGCTGGCATTATGCTTGCACCCTCAGGTCGGTCAGCAAGTTCACAACATGTCCATCGCTTGCTCCTTGGATATATACCACGTCGATCGAGATGGTTGCCTCCACTCACTCTGTTATGCTCTGCTGCCTCATCACTCTGTTCCAGGTATGGCATGAGTTCAGGAAACCCGGCATATCGAGGGAACGACGACATATCGTGGCGTACGTTATCTCTGGTCTCTGCACATAAACAGGATCCATGGTAGAATTGTGCCTAAAAATGTAGCAAGGTACCTCATTCCGAGGCAGTAAAGCAGCATGGACCGGTGAGGACAAATATACTTTTGCTACATATATGTCCTGCAGTATATCAATCTGATCAAGGCTCTTGATCCGCTGATCAACATAGGTGACAATTGACACCAATGTCTGAAGGGTCACGGATTTACCTCTGTGTTTACAAGTGTCATAGTTTGCCCTTACAAGGAAAACCGGAACATAGTTGTGTGTGTGCGAGAAAAATTTCAATCTATTTATCAACTGTCAAAGTATTACAAAGATCATCAAAAATAAAAAATACATCCAGGTCCGTTGACCACCTAGCGACGACTACAAACACTGGAGCGAGCCGAAGGTGTATATTCGATAGACGATGTTCACTCTCTTCAGGGTGATAAGGCATCATTGTATGAAGGTTGTTATCACTCCAGAAAATAATTCGCAGCACGAACAATTCCATATTTATAAATATATATATGTTTTAGATGTCTACTCATACCCCAATGAACGATGAATAGAGCTCTGCCTGTCTCATAAAGACCAATATATACAACAGATTAGCACCTTAGTAGTGATAGAATAAAACGCTGGCTTGCAATCCCAAGATGGACTGTTTAAAATGCACATGGACTTGTACATAGCGGGGAAACCTTCACCGGCCACTGGTAGAAAAAAGCCCTTTAGTCCCGGTTCGCAACAGCCTTTAGTCCTGGCTGTGCAACCGGGACTAAATATGCGTGACTAAAGACCCCCCTCCCCCTTAGTCGCGCCTCTTACGGACCGCGACTAAAGGCTTTAGTCCCGGTTCTTGTGGCTGACCGGGACTAAAGGCCCGTCCACGTGGGCGCCCGTGGTCCGTCGGGGCGGAGGACCTTTAGTCCCGGTTCTTGTGGCCAACCGGGACTAAAGGCCTCCTCCGCAGGTTTAGGGTTTTAGCCCCCCTAAACCTGGTTTCTTTTTAGTTTGGAGTGTTTTATTTCTTTTATATTATATTTTGTGTTTTATTTTAATTCTGATAAAGTTTCAGTACACATATTCTACGCTACTATATACATGCATATGAAATTTCAAACAAGAAGAATTCAAGAGGAATATATAATATATATTCAATCTCGGGTGACCATATACAACTTCGAACAAGTTTCCATACACAATTAGGATGGATGACCATATACAACTTCGTACAAGTTTCAATCTCGGGTATGCATATAAATTTCTTCGTCCTCGGTATAGTGTTATCCTTTAGGATTGATGACTTCCCTCATGAAAAATCCTGCTAATTCTTCTTGAATTGGTCGGAAGCGAGCTTCTGGACTAAGCCTCCTCCGCAAGTTATCCGTCGCGTTCCGCACGCTATCCGATGCCTTCCGCTCAGAGGTGTGTCTCCGGATGTTCTCACAAACATAGTATCCACATAGATTGGTCCCCGGTGGCTGCTTATCCACATTAACTAACCTTCTGAAATCTAGCTCATGTTTGAATTCACCGACAATTTCTTCTGAGAACCGTCTCCAAACCCTACAGGGCAAAGAAAATTAAATGAACAAGGGAGTTATTAGTTACTTGATATTAGGAAATGAACGAAAGAGACCAATCGATATAGAGCTCAAATGATTGAAAATAATTACTTTTGCAGCATTTTTCTCATGTCGGCCCAACGCTTTGGATCCGAATCCATAGAGTCCATGATTAGAACTCTGAAGGTGTGAAGTTCAATATTTAGCAGAATCCAGTGGAACCTGTGGACACGTTGCATGCACAGTCATGCATAACTCATCGATTAGACATACCATGCAAAGAGTAAACAAAAGAGAATGGGCACAAGAGAGAAACACTCACCCAAAATGGTAAGGAAATAGAATATGACTTTTGAGTTGATGCTTTCTAAGAAACTTGTACAAGTCTTTCTCCACGTCTTCGGGGTGATGTTGTAACACATGTCCATTAACGATATGTGGGTCAATGAACCCAACATCATGGATGTTTCTTATTTTGCATTCCCAAATCTTCAATCTGCATAATAGCGTACGCAACAATATAGTTAGGACAATATATATATATATAGTGCAGGCAATGAAGAACGAGATGAGGTAGAAATAAATCACTTACAGAACGTAGCAACTCAGCATAGATTTGTCGAGGTCGCACAGATTGAACAGCTGGAACAATTCACTCATATGAACTTCTACAGAGTACCGTTTGGTGTGATGCTCATCTGTAACATCCGCATAAATATATTCTTTGTCGGCCCATGTTATGAATTGCTTGTACCAACGTAGCAGATTTCGCATTTGTGGTGGTAGACTCTTTTCCCGCGCAGGCTCGACGAGAGGCCCATTCCGCACATATTGTAATGCTATCTCACATACTGGCGCATCCTCAAGGCCTAAGAAGGCACGAAGAGTCAAACCCATCTCGGACGCTTGTTTCATGGCACTCGCTATAGTCAATCCAAGTGCTGCCGCAGCTGCTATGATCTCGGGGTCCTCTTCCGGACCGGCTTTCACTATGAGCAGGGGGATCGATTGTTTCTTCTGCATCCCGAGCTGGTCAACTTGTTTCCCGCTTTTTTTACTTTCTTCTTTCTCCTCCTTCAATATTTTTGCTTGCCTACGAAGTTCATGTCCATAGTCGTCAGGCATATTCAGCTCGGCTTGGGACGGTGTCGTCAAAAAATCCTTAGCCCACTTCTTTTGCTTCTCAGTGAATACTTGCTTGGGCTCAGGCTCTTTTTTCGCCTTCATATCCGCCTTCCATTTCTCATAATCAGCAGACGCGGCCAATTTGGTTTCAGCTTCACTAAGTTCCCCAGGCCTTGGGAGGAGAGGCTTCAGTGATGGCTCTGGTACCCTTGTGGTCTTAGGTACATAAGGGTCCGGGTTAATAGTCCAGGAGCGGGTTTCCTTGCTGTCCGCCTGCTTCTGCTTCTTCGCCGGAGGTGGATTGGGGGGCGTCGTACCCGCCGGAGGAGGATTGGGGGGCGTCGTACCCGCCGGAGGTTGTGGATCGGGGGACGGCGTCGAATGGCGTGAAGGAGGTGTAGGTGAACCACCACGACCACCACCACCGCCACCACCGCCACCACCACCACCACCACCATCGGAGGGGGGTGGACTTGCTAGCCTTGGCGCCTCGCCTGGAAACACTATGTACTTCTTTTTCCATAGAATGAACTGGCGCTTGACATCTCCAAGTCTTCTCTCCCCTTCGGGTGTAGGTTTGTCAATCTCCAGGTCCTCAAACCCTTGGACTATGTCTTCCACCGTGACACGAGCATAGCCATATGCAATGGGGTTGTTGTGGTGGAGTGCTCCAGGTGTACAGGGTAAAGCACTGCCGCTAGCTACCTTCGTGGAAACGTTCCCCACGGGATAATGCAGATCACATTCTTTCATCTCCTTTACATCATCCACGGGGTAGTGAGGCTCCGGTGCACGAATCTCGATCATCGGTGCACTAGCACCAGGCGGGGCATCCGTGGAAGCCACGCTGCTTCTCCGCTGCTGGCTTCCGCGATCCGCTTCATGATCTTCATGCGGCCCTGCAGCCGATTTTTCATTCACTAGTTCATGCACGGTCTTCTTCAACTCATGGAGTTCCGATGCAAACTTCGTCATAAGATCTGCATCCCGGTCCGTCTTTCTCTTACGGCTTCTGTAACAGTACGGGTCATTGTCTTGGGAAAACCCTACTTTCCACGGAACTTTGCCTTTGCCTCGTACACGTCCTCCGTGTTCATCATTCCCGAGGGCTGTTGTCAGTGCGTCTTTCTCTCTGTTAAACTTGATCAAGCCCTCTTGAGCTTGGGTCATTGCGTCAATAAGGGCTTGGGTGGGAGCAAACTGTCTCTGCCGGTGAACACACACCCCTGTCTCCGGGTCTAGTGATCCCCCATGCCCGTACCACCAGCTTTTGGCCCTTGGGTCCCATCCCTCTGTACCTAGAGGGATTCCTCGCACCCTCAGGTCCTCCTCCATCTTCTGCACCTAGGCTCCGAAAGGCGGTATCCTCCTGGCCCCATAATATGATGGAACTTTTTCTTACTCGCATTATCCTTATTTTTTTTCGATATTTCCTTGAAATGCTCCGATTGCTTTTGCCTCACAAATTCTGGCCAATCATCTTTCAGTTTCTCATGTTGTCCATTGAAATCCGGAGTCTTGCCCTTGTTGACATAGTCACGGGTTAAATTTTTCTTGAAGTTCCGGAATGCTTCGCCCATCTTCTGAAGAGCGAACTCTTTAACTAGCCTCCTCCTCTGACGTCCACCCGGAACCTCGTTACCGAATTCATCGACTTTGTTGTATTCCAGAGGTAGAATGAAATGTTCCATAAGCTTTCTCCCGCAATCCTTTTTCGTTCTCTTGTCGACAAAACTGAAACCAAGACGTGCCTTCTTTGGCTCCTTCCATTCCTGGACGGTGATCGGGACGTTGTCTCTAACAACGACTCCGCATTGGTTGATAAACTTTGAGGTGTGCTGTAGGGGCTTGCCGGTTTCACTGACAAACTCAATGGCATATGTTTCTCCTGTTTTCATCGCCTTGGATTTGCCACGCTTTGTCGTACTCGATCCGGAGGGCTAAAAAAAGAAAGAGAGTCGCGCGCGTTAATACATATGTATTCACATTTCAGTAAGTTTGTATCACCAGAGGCTCAATGTATATATATACCTCGCCGGAGGTGGTTGCTACTTGCAATTCGAGATCGTCGGTTGTTGACGGTTGACCTCCGTCGACAATGTCCGTTCCTTCACCTTCTTGATCATCGACAATCTTTGTTCCACCGTCAAGGTTCAGAAAAGAAGAGACTACATCCTCTTGTTGCTCATATTCTGAGCCCGGCACATAAGGAATCTCGTTGTTGATGATGCCCATTAAATAACGTTCAGCCTCCGGATCCCTAAGCGGCTCGGTTCTATCGTCCGCCATATGTCACTCCTGCATGTAGTAAAAATTCTTTAAGTATAAAGGAATTAAAAAATAAGATTAAGGGGACATAGAGGAGGAGGAATTAAAAAATAAGATTCTTTAAGTAAAAATTCTTTTTTTCTTCTTCTTCTTCCTTTCTTCTTCCTCTTTCTTCTTTCTTTCTTTCTTCTTCTTCCTTTTTCTTTTTTCTTTCTTTCTTCTTCTTCCTTTCTTCTTCCTTTCTTCTTCTTTTTTTCTTCTTCCTTTTTCTTTCTTCTTTCTTTTGGTTTTCATTTGGTTTTCATTTTTTTCTTCTTCCTTTTTCTTTCTTGTTTTTTCTTCTTCCTTTTTCTTTCTTCTTGCTTTCTTCTTTCTTTTTTTCTTCTTCCTTTTTTTCTTCTTCCTTTTTCTTCTTTCTTTCTTCTTTCTTTTTTTCTTCTTCCTTTTTTTTCTTCTTTCTTGTTTTTCTTCTTCCTTTGTTTTTCTTCTTCCTTTGTTTTTCTTCTTCCTTTTTTTCTTCCTCCTTTGTTTTTCTTCTTTCTTTTTTTCTTCTTCCTTTTTTTTCTTCTTTCTTTTTTTCTTCTTCCTTTGTTTTTCTTCTTCCTTTGTTTTTCTTCTTCCTTTGTTTTTCTTCTTTCTTTTTTTCTTCTTCCTTTTTTCTTCTTCCTCCTTTTTTTTCTTCTTTCTTTTTTTCTTCTTCCTTTGTTTTTCTTCTGTTTTTTCCTTCCTTTTTTCCTTTTTCCTTTTTTCTTCTGTTTTTTTCTTCTGTTTGTTTTTCTTGTGTTTTCTTTTGTTTTCTTTTTTCTTTCTTTTTCCTTTTTCTTTTTTCTTGTGTTTTCCTTTTTTTTGTTTTTTTCTTCTGTTTGTTTTTTTGTTTTCTTTTGTTTTTTCTTCTTCCTTTGTTTTTCTTCTGTTTTTTGTTTTCTTTTATTTTTTTCTTCTGTTTGTTTTTCTTGTGTTTTCCTTTTTTTCTTCTTTCTTTTTTTCTTCTTCCTTTGTTTTTCTTCTGTTGTTTTCTTCCTTTTTCTTTTGTTTTCTTTTTTTTCTTCCTTTTCCCTTTTTTCTTCCTTATTCTTGTTTTTCTTCTGTTTTTCTTTTGTTTTCTTCTTCCTTTTTCCTTTTTCTTTCTTCTTCTTCTTCTTCCTTTTTCTTCTTCCTTCTTCTTCTTCTGCCGGCGCGCGGAGGACGGCAGGCAGGGTCAGCGGGCGGCGGGCGGCGGGCAAGGGCAGGGCACGGGCGGAGGCGGCGCTCACTGGGGACGGGGGCGGCGGCGCGCAGGGCTTCGGCGTCGGCGTTGGCGTCGGGGCAGGGCTTCGGCATCGATCGGCGTCGGGGCAGGGCTTCGGCGTCGAGAGAGGAAGAATGGGAAGTGGCGGAAACTGCTAAGTGCAGTATTTATAGACGCACCTTTAGTCCCGGTTGGGGAGGCGGACCGCGACTAAAGGTACCCTTTAGTGGCGGCTGGCCACACCAACCGCGACTAAAGGGTACCCTTTAGTCGCGGTCCGCCTCCCCAACCGGGACTAAAGGGTTTTGGCGCCGCTTTCGTTCCCGCGCAGAAAGACCCTTTAGTCGCGGTTGGGGACAACAATCGCGACTAAAGGGTACCCTTTAGTCGCGGTCCTCCTGCCCAACCGGGACTAAAGGGTCTGTGCTGGAACTGGCGCGGTGCGGTGGGATGTTTAGTCCCACCTCGCTAGCCGAGAGGCTTCGACAGTGGTTTATAAGCGCGGCTGCGCTCACCACTTCGAGCTCCTCTCAAATGCAGGCTTACGGGCCTATTCTGTCACTATGTGCTTGTGGGCCTACTGGGCCTTCTGCGGGCCTGAATCCTGGCTCATTGATGGGTTTCTAGTCGTATTCAGGCCATGGTGGACCAGTAGGTGGCATATTTTTTATTTTTTGCCTGTTTTTTGTTTTCTTTTTTGCTTTATTTATTTTGTTTTGTTTCTACTTACAACAAAAAACTTATTTATTTTATTTTATTTTGTTTCTAATTACTTATTTATTTTACTTTATGATAATTATTTTTGCTATTAAAGTTTCTAACAAAAAAAGTTCTTTATGAAAATTCTTTTAGCTTTCAATGATTTTGAACAGAAAATACTTCGATAATTTTAGTTGAATCAATTTTATTTATGTTATTAAAATTTATTAAAGTTTATATTATTTTGTTTCTAATTCATTTTAAAATCTTAAAAATACAATTATATATCAAAAAAATCAGAAAATAAAACTAATTCATTTTAAATTCTTAAAAATACAAATAATATATCAAAAAAATCAGAAAAATAAAACTAATTCATTTTAAAATCTTAAAAATACAATTATATATCAAAAAAATCAGAAAAATAAAACTAATTCATTTTAAAATCCCTTGAAGGTTTGACAAAAGGTTTGATACATCATTCAGTTCATCGACCAAATACAAAGTTTGGTACAATAAATTATTACACATCAATTCTTCCCTTGTGTCCCTGCTTGCTTACGATTGTGCCGTATCCATGGAGCATCCTCATCATTTAACTTAATGCTTGGGTCAGTGTTCACTTTGAAGGGCGGAATTTCACCAAACATATTATAATCTTCTGACATGTCTGTCTTGTCCTCCACTCCCACGATGTTTCTTTTCCCTGAAAGAACAATGTGCCGCTTTGGATCATCGCATGATGTACTGATCGTTTTCTTATCTTTCCGTTTCCTCGGTTTGCTACTCATGTCCTTCAAGTAAAAAACCCGAGCGACATCTTTGGCAAGGACGAATGGTTCGTCAAGGTAACCAAGATTGTTGAAATCCACCATTGTCATTCCGTATTGCTCGTCCACCTTTACCCCACCTCCTGTTAGCTTGAACCATTTGCACCGGAACAAAGGGACCTTAAAGGAGGGTCCATAGTCAAGTTCCCATATCTCCTCTATGTAACCATAATATGTGACGTTTTGCCCATTCTCGGTTGCTGCATCAAAGCGGACACCACTGTTTTGGTTGGTGCTCTTTTTATCTTGGGCGATGGTGTAAAATGTATTCCCATTTATCTCGTACCCTTGGAAAGTCGTTATAGTCGAAGATGGTTTCTTGGCCAACATGTACAACTGATCTCCAACATCATTGTCATTCATTAAATGTTTTCGCAACCAACTGCCAAAAGTCTCCATGTGGGCCTTTCTAATCCAGGATTCAGGTTTCCCCGGGTTGTCCGAGCGTAAAATATTCTTGTGTTGCTCGAAGTACGGAGCCACCAAGCTGGAATTTTGCAGAACTGTGTGGTGTGCTTCAGTCATAGAATGACCGTCCATACATATCGTGGATTCCCTTCCGATCTTGCCTTTTCCACTTAGTCTCCCCTCGTGCCGCGATTGAGGAATACCAATCGGCTTAAGGTCAGGAACATAGTCAATACAGAACTCAATTACCTCCTCATTTCCATAGCCCTTGACGATGCTTCCTTCTGGCCTAGCACGGTTACGAACATATTTCTTTAATACTCCCATGAACCTCTCAAAGGGGAACATATTGTGTAGAAATACAGGACCGAGAATGAAAATCTCTTCGACTAGGTGGAGCAGGAGGTGCGTCATAATATCGAAGAAGGATGGTGGGAACACCAACTCGAAACTGACAAGGCATTGGACCACATCGTTCTGTAACCGTGGTAGATCTTCTGGATTGATTACCTTCTGAGAGATTGCATTGAGGAATGCACATAGCTTCACAATGGCTACTCGAACATTTTCCGGTAGGAGCCCCCTCAAAGCAATCGGAAGCAATTGCGTCATAATCACGTGGCAGTCGTGAGACTTCAGGTTTTGGAACTTTTTCTCCGCCATGTTTATTATTCCCTTTATATTCGACGAGAAGCCAGACGGGACCTTCATACTGCTCAGGCATTAAAAAAAATGACCTTCTCTTCTTTGGTAAGAGCGTAGCTGGCACGACCTTGAAACCATTCCGGATGCCGGTCATCTGGGTCTTTCAAAAGTTGCTGGTCCTGCCGTGCTTCCTTTGTATCATTTGTCTTCCCATACACGCCCAAGAAGCTTAGCAGGTTCACGCAAATATTCTTCGTAACATGCATCACGTCGATTGCAGAGCGGACATCTAGGACTTTCCAATATTCTAGCTCCCAAAATATAGATTTCTTCTTCCACATGGGTGCGTGCCCGTCAACTCCCCGCGAAACTGATTGTCCGCCAGGACCCTTTCCAAAGATGACTTTCAAATCCTTGACCATATCAAATATCTCAGCACCAGTACGTTCCGCAGGCTTCGGCCAGTGATCTGCCTTGCCGTTGAAATGCTTGCCTTTCTTTCTTACGTTATGATTTAGGGGAAGAAATCGACGATGACCCAGGTACACGTTCTTCTTACAATTAACCAAACGTACACTTTCAGTCTCATGTAAGCAGTGTGTGCATGCATTGTATCCCTTATTTGTCTGTCCCGAAAGGTTACTGAGAGCAGGCCAATCGTTGATGGTTACAAAAAGCAACGCTCGTAGGTCAAATTCCTCTCCTTTGTGCTCATCCCAGACACGTACACCAGGTCTGGCCCACAACTGTAAAAGTTCTTCAACTAATGGCCTTAGGTACACATCGATGTCGTTGCCGGGTTGCTTAGGGCCTTGGATGAGAATTGGCATCATAATGAACTTCCGCTTCATGCACAACCAAGGAGGAAGGTTGTAGATGCATAGAGTCACGGGCCAGGTGCTATGGCTGGAGCTCTGCTCGCCAAAAGGATTCATGCCATCAGTACTTAGACCAAATCTTATGTTCCTTGCGTCAGCTGGAAAATCTTTGAACACTCTGTCGATCTTTCTCCATTGCGTTCCATCAGCGGGGTGTCTCAACTCCCCGTCGGACTTACGGTCCTCTTTGTGCCATCGCAACGACTTGGCATGCTTTTTGTTCATGAACAGACATTTCAACCGTGGTATTATAGGAGCATACCACATCACCTTGGCGGGAACCCTCTTCCTGGGTTTCTCGCCCTCAACATCGTCACCAGGGTCATCGCCTCTGATCTTATAATGCAATGCAGTGCATACAGGGCATTCATTCAAATTCTCGTATTCACCGCGGTAGAGGATGCAGTCGTTAATGCATGCATGTATCTTCAGAACCTCTAAACCTAGAGGGCAGACAACCTTCTTTGCTTCGTACGTACTGGCGGGCAACTCGTTATTCTTCGGAAACATATTCTTCAACATTTTCAGTAAATTTTCAAATGATGAGTCACCTACACCTTCCCGTGCCTTCCATTTTAGCAAATCCAGTGTGCAGCCCAGCTTTTTCAGACTATTATCGCATCCTGGATACAACGACTTTTTGTGATCCTCTAACATGCGATCCAAATTCTCCCTCTCCTTGTCAGTTTCGCAGCGTCTCCGTGCATCAGCAATGGTCCGACCAAGATCATCAGCGGGCTCATCATGTGCCTCTTCTTCACCTTCACCTAACCCTTCCCCACCTTCAGCATCATCCTCCATGAAAGTATCACCGAAATGATCATGATAGTTGTCATCGATATCATCCCCTTCTTCATCTTCTTCCATTCTAACCCCTCTTTCTCCATGCTTGGTCCAACAATTATAGCTTGGCATGAAACCGTGCCGAAGCAGGTGCATGTGAACGTCTCTTGAGGAGGAGTAACCCTTCTGATTCTTACAGACAGCACATGGACAGATAATAAAACCTTGCTGCTTGTTCGCATTTGCCACTACGAGGAAATCTTTCAAACCCGTAGTGAACTCGCCGGAGAGTCGGGGACCGTACATCCATTGCCGATTCATCTACATTATTATTATATAAAGTATATAATTAACCATCATGCATTTGTTAAACTAACTAGCTAGAAATAATACAAATTAAACAATGAACTACACACATGCATATTTTATCAATGACACATGAAAGGTTCAAGTTGCTAACCGCGATCGCGGAGGAAAAATAAATGAGAAAGCTCAAGTGTGGCTCGGACACTTCATATCATGTTTGTTTCAGGCTCTCGGGCATTTCATCGAACACTTTGTGTGCATAGGAGGAACCAAAAGCAAACCCACCACCCCCTTTTGAAAATTGTGAAGTGAGCTGAGTCCTATATATAGGGATGGGCCTTTAGTCCCGGTTGGCCTGGCCAACCGCAACTAAAGGCCTTCGGGGACCTTTAGTCCCGGTTGGCCAGGCCAACCGGGACTAAAGCCCCTCCCGTCCGCCAGCTGTCGACCGAGCGCGCTGGGCCCAGATAGTTGGTCGCGGGTCTCCTCCCGAACCGCGACTAAAGACCCCTTTTGTCGCGGTTCGATTGTTTTGGGGACTAATTGGGGCGTATGGAAGCCTCTTTTTCTACCAGTGAACTAATCATTTCTATAAGAATTTATAGCTTTGTCCTCATGTTTCTATAAGTGATGGATGGTCCAGTATCATTTCTTTAACCCATTGTCATGTCACCTGTGTAAGCATACATGATACACCTAGCATTTGTTCACCTTGTGAAGTTCATCAAATACTATCAAAATGATGCAATCAAAGAACTCAGGTATAACATACTCCCTCTGTAAATAAATATAAGAGTGTTTAGATCACTACTCTAGTAATCTAAACGCTCTTACATTTCTTTACGGAGGGAGTAGGTTTTTTTAGTTATGGGCAAAGTATTAAAACTTCATACTGAACATTTTGGTTGCAAATAATGGTATATCCCTATGTGCAAAGCAGCTGTGAATGCACTGAGACAGATAGCTTTAGTCTTCGAAACAACATTGATTTTTTTTCAAATCTACCACAACTGTTATGGCTGGAAAAAGGAAACTTGAACATTTGAAATCCACAACCGTTGCTACTTGCTATGCCTGGTAGCCTGGTACAAAGGGAACTTGTGTGGGCAATGTCATTTGACTTTTCAAAGTGATCTAGTGAGATGACAATTCAGGAGAAGTATGCATACCTGCTGCTGAACTGGTTCACCTCACACAACTCCCAAAGACATTTCAACAAACACCTTCACACCATCAATCTTTGTATATAGCAGCTACAAAGCACCGATATGTGCAGGTCCGCCGTGTCTGCATACAGAATGCAGGCGATAATCGCATCCTTGGAGTACCCTGTTTTCTGAGTTAAAACTTTTGAATAGATAGATGGATGCACAGAAAGATTTGAAAATGCAAATGATTTCAAACAGAGATAATGTGTTCTATCACATCCAGTTAACAAGTGTGAACAACTATCAGTAAATGAGAGCAAATAGGTTTACTGTGTAGGTCTGTCCAAATAACTAGACAGTAGCTACCTCACAAAATCTCCTCGGTTAATCAACGACATGCACCTGAACACCAACAGATAAGCAAATTGACCCAGGCACACAACTTGTCCAGGCCACCGCCTCAAAAGTGGGTCTGGTCGCCTGATTTAGTGACCATCCGAGGACCATTTCACGAAGCAGGGGACGTAAGGCAGACACGGGAGATAACGGCGACTTTCAAGACTGCTGATATGCTGCACTTTCCGGGTATCCATGTCGTACGACATGAGCGACCATGACCTCTCCTCCCCACCGATAAAGAAAACCAGATTACATTCCGGATGGATTGCAACCGACTGGTAGATCTCGGTGGGTATGCGACGAGGCGTTCCTAGCAGACCCGGAAAGTCCGCGGTGTGCTTCAAGGTCCACTGACCACTGGCATATTCCTCGAGAACCCAAACAGATAGTTGCCAATCATTGTCATAGTCTATGCATACAAGGTGTAAGCGCCCCTGAGACAGCCCTATGGCAGCAGGTTTATTGTCCTCCGGCATTGGGATTTCCCCCCATGTCTGTCGCTTGGTGTCCAGCGTGACGATCAAAGAAGAGTAGTAGGCACTCAAATGCAAAGTGCCATTGAAGAAGACATACCCTAAATCGTCACCGGCAAAACCAAGGTGACCACACTCGCTCAGCAGGGATGCCCAGCGTCCAGTTTCTGACGAGTAAACCTCGACTCCGCCGCTCTCCGATGGTTTCACAAACACCGCAAAGTAGGATGGAACTATTGCAGGATCGAAACAGAGACAGATGTTGCTATCCCGTTGGTCGCCGTGTGAGGCGGGCACGGGCAGCACCGCCCAGATCTCCTCAGTCGCAGGGTTGCACACAATGTACTCCGCCGGAGACGGCGGCCTCTCCCGGTGGGCGGAGCAGAGTAGGATGCCGTTGCAGCAGTGGATGAGCGTGACGCTTCTATAGCCGCGCTGGCGCAGAAAGGGCAGGCATGGGTCGATGAGGGGCCGGCCTCTCCCGGACAGATTGCGAAAGACGAGGAGATGGCCGTCGCGGCTGTGGCAAACGGAGCCGCGGCGGCGCGCGTCGCGGGAGTGGCAGAAGAAGCCGGAGAGGGTCTGCGGCGACCTGCGGAGGACGCGGCGGTCGGAGCAGAGCGCGCGCCACGACCTCGACACGCACCTGAAGCGGCAGAGCGATCTGTACGGCACCCGCGGCAGGACCATCTTCGCGAGAAGGTCGGCGGGGAGACTCGCCGCAGGCCGCCGCTGCTGCTTTAGCTTCTGAATCTCCTTCCTCCTCCTCTTGGCCACCCCGCATCCGACCTGCCGCAGATGGGTCAAGAACCGGAAGGGGCTCCTCCCGGCTCTCAGGAACGGCGGGGGCCGCTGCCGCGGACGGGGTGGGGGGATCGCCGGAGGGTGCTCACGGTCCGTACAGCCGCGCTCGGGATCTCCCCGCGGCTTCGCCGAATCCACACGGGGAATTCGGAGACACGGACGGGCGAGGAGGGCAGGAAGGAGAAGGGTGAACAAAGTCAATATAAACAAAGTTGTGCTTAATTCATACACCTTTTTTTTAAAAAGTAAAAGTTCATATAAAGCATCTCAAACATAATAAAGTTTACACTGAGACCACCGATAAACCACTACTGTCGCCAGAACGAGTCGCCGACGCACTCTCCTATAGGAGCCGGCTTGACCTTGTCGATGCCAGCCGGGAAGTTTTCGTGCACATGCCCCTAAGGACCGGCGTCCTAAAGCCGCAGTCGTCGCCGTTAAACCCTTGCATATATCTGAAGCAACCGGCAAAAAATTTCACCACACGACAAGAGACCCCAACCTTATGGCCCCAAGGAGACGACATGAATCTACGCTGAAGCTCTGTCAACTACATACAGACGGACGAACTCAAGTAGGATCGGAGCCCGGCAGACAAACTGAAAAAAAAACATCGCCTTCATCCAAGGTCATCAAGCTAAGAAGGTTCCATGAAGATGACCGAGATGGTAAAATTTCCACTAAGAATATTGGGAAAAATAATGAGCTCTATGATGTGCCCTCAAAGCTACGCTGATAATGTTCATACAAAACTTGTTGATGAGCATGCTACAATAGAGGGAATTTGGCCTTCATAAGATGGATGTTAAAGTACCGATTTGACGATGAAACAATTGGTATCATAGAAGGTTTTTTCTTTTTTGAGGGAAAGTATCATAGAAGGTTTGACCCTCAAATTTGAGGAGCTAAAGTCTTTGGAAAGGGCAAGAGATCCTCTAAATTCACCATAAAAGTAACTTGGCCTTTATAAAATAATGTTGCATAGGTTGTATGTAAGGAATACAACTTCCTTCACAATATGAGTTTTGCCCCAAATTCAGTTTGGAACCTGAATCCGAACCAAACCCAGTCAATAGGAGCTTTGCTACAACAATTGGCAATTTACATAGGGTTTACAGGCTGGGTGCCCAGCCCACCAGTTAAATTCAGAGGGGAAGGGGGCGGTTAATTAGGAGTAGGTTATTTAGCCCAATTAAATCTGGACAAGTCAGCTTTCGTAAAGTTCCATTGGTTTAGTCCGTGTGTCTAGCATTTTTTGAGTCAATAGTTAGATCTTGTCACGATCATTCCCTTTTGCCATGTCAAAATCTAAATTATGAGGGAAACTACTCCATTACAGCTTGGTGGATGGTGTGTCGGCGTATAAAAGGTTCAAACGTGTTCCCCGTCAAGGCATAAGACGTAGGAGCAGATGCAGACGTTATGAACGTTTTGACAAAAGCTCGGTATGATGACTACTTGATAGTTTAGTGCACCATGCTTAACGGCTTAGTATCGGGACTTCAAAGATGCTTTGAACGTCATGGACCATATCAGATGGTCCAGGAGTTGAAGTTAATATTTCAAGCAAATACCCGAGTTGAGAGATATGAAGTCTCCAACAAGTTCTATAGCTAAAAGATGGAGGAGAATAGCTCAAGCAGTGAGCATGTGCTCAGATTGTCTGGGTACTACAATCACTTGAATCAAGTGGGAGTTAATCTTCCAGATAAGACAGTGATTGGCAGAGTTCTCTGGTCAATATCACCAAGTTACTAGAACTTCGTGATGAACTATAATATGCAAGGGACAACGGAAACGATTCCCAAGCTCTTCGTGATGCTGAAATCGACGAAGGTAGACATCAAGAAAAACATCAAGTGTTGATGGTTGACAAGACCACTAGTTTCAAGAAAAGGGCAAAGGGAAGAAGGGGAACTTCAAGTAGAACGGCAAGCGAGTTGCTGCTCAAGTGAAGAAGCCCAAGTCTGGACCTAAGCCTGAGACTAAGTGCTTCTACTTCAAAGGGACTGGTCACTGGAAGTGGAACTGCCCCAAGTATTTGGTGGATAGGAAGGATGGCAAAGTGAACAAAGCTATATTTGATATACATGTTATTGATGTGTACTTTACTAGTGTTTATAGCAACCCCTCAGTATTTGATACTGGTTCAGTTGCTAAGAGTAGTAACTCGAAACGGGAGTTGCAGAATGAACAGAGACTAGTTAAGGGTGAAGTGACGATGTGTATTGGAAGTGGTTCCAAGATTGATATGATCATCATCGCACACTCCCTATACTTTCGGAATTAGTGTTGAACCTAAAATAAATGTTATTTAGTGTTTGCGTTGAGCATGAATATGATTGGATCATGTTTATTGCAATACGGTTATTCATGTAAGTTAGAGAATAATTGTTGTTCTGTTTACATGAATAAAACCTTCTATGGTCATACACCCAATGAAAATGGTTTGTTGGTTCTCGATCGTGGTGATACACATTTTCATAATATTGAAGCCAAAAGATGAAAGGTTAATAATTATAGTGCAACTTATTTGTGGCACTGCCGTTTAGGTCATATTGGTGTAAAGCGCATGAAGAAATTCCATACTGATGGACTTTTGGAATCACTTGATTATGAATCACTTGATACTTGTGAACCATGCCTCATGGGCAAGATGACTAAGACTCCGTTCTCCGGAACAATGGAGCGAGCAACTGACTTATTAGAAATAATACATACTGATGTATGCGATCCGATGAGTGTTGAGGCTCGCGGCAGGTATCGTTATTTTCTGACCTAAACAGATGATTTGAGCAGATATGGGTATATCTACTTGATGAAACATAGGTCTCAAACATTTGAAAAGTTCAAAGAATTTCAGAGTGAAGTGGAAAATCATCGTGACAAGAAAATAAGGTTTCTACGATTTGATCGCGGAGACAAATATTTGAGTTACGAGTTTGGTCTTCAATTAAAACAATGTGGAATAGTTTCACAAATTCGTGCCACCTGGAACACCACAGCATAATGGTGTGTCCGAACGTCATAACCGTACTTTATTGGATATAGTACAATCTATGATGTTTCTTACGGATTCACCACTATAGTTTTGGGGTTATGCATTAGAGACAGCCGCATTCACGTAAAAAAAAGGGCACCATCTAAGTCCGTTTGAGACGACACCTTATGAACTGTGGTTTGGCAAGAAACCAAAGTTGTTGTTTCTTAAAGTTTGGGGTTGCGATGCTTATAAGAAAAAGTTTCATCCTGATAAGCTCAAACTCAAATCAGAGAAATGTGTCTTCATAGGATATCCAGAGGAGACAATTGGGTACACCTTCTATCACAGATATGAAGGCAAGATATTCATTGCTGAGAATGGATCCTTTCTAGAGAAGGAGTTTCTCTTGAAAGAAGTGAGTGGGAGGAAAGTAGAACTTGATCAGGTAACTGTACCTGCTCCTTTATTGGAAAGTAGTTCATCACAGAAATTTGTTCCTGTGACTCCTACACCAATTAGTGAGGAAGCTAATGATGATGATCATGTAACTTCAGATCAAGTTACTACCGAACCTCGTAGGTAAACCAGAGTGAGATCCACACCACAGTGGTACGGTAATCCTGTTCTGGAGGTCATGTTACTTGACCATGACGAACCTACGAACTATGAGGAAGCGATGATGAGCCTAGATTCCGCGAAATGGCTTGAGGCCATGAAATCTGAGATGAGATCCATGTATGAGAACAAAGTATGGACTTTGATTGACTTGCCCAATGATCGGCGAGCCATTGAGATTAAATGGATCTTCAAGAGGAAGACGGATGTTGATAGTAGTGTTACTATCTACAAAGCTAGAATTGTCGCAAAAAGGTTTTCGACAAGTTCAAGGTGTTGACTACGATGAGAGTTTCTCACTCGTATCTATGCTTAAGTCTGTCCGAATCATATTAGCAATTACCCCATTTTATGAAATCTGGAAAATGGATAAACAAAACTGCATTCCTTAATGGATTTATTAAAGAAGAGTTGTATATGATGCAACCAGAAGGTTTTGTCAATCCTAAAGGTGCTAACAGAATATGCAAGCTCCAGCGATCCATCTATGGACTGGTGCAAGCATCTCGGAGTTGGAATATACGCTTTGATAAGTTGATCAAAGGATATAGTTTTATACAGACTTGCGGTGAAGCCTGTATTTACAAGAAAGTGAGTGGGAGCACTACAACATTTCTGATAAGTATATGTGAATGACATATTGTTGATTGGAAATAATGTAGAATTATTCTGCAAAGCATAAAGAAGTGTTTGAAAGGAGTTTTTCAAAGAAAGACCTCGGTGAAGATGCTTACAAATTGAGCATCAAGATCTATAGAGATAGATCAAGACGCTTGATAAGTTTTTTCAATGAGTACATCCCTTAATAAGATTTTGAAGTAGTTCAGAATGGAACAGTCAAAGAAAGAGTTCTTGCCTGTGTTACAAGGTGTGAAATTGAGTAAGACTCAAAGCCCGACCACAGCAGAAGATAGAAAGAGAAGGAAAGTCATTCCCTATGCCATAGGTTCTACAAAGTATGTCATGCTGTGTACCAGATCTATTGTATACCCTACCACTGAGTTTGGCAACGGAGTTCAATAGTGATCTAGGAGTAGATCACTGGACAGCGGTCAAAATTATCCTTAGTGGAGATGTGTTCGGTGAGTGTTGTTAGTTTCCCATCGTCCATGGCAGGAGGTGTGCGGTGGTGAACTGCGGCCGGCGAGAAACTTTCGAGGAAGAGGATGCAAATGGAGTCAGAAAAGGGAAAGGGATGTTTTGTCGTGCAAAAAAGGAAACCACCAAAGAGCAGTTGCTAGTCACCCGGCGGTTCCAGGCGTAGATTTTCGGAAACATGGATTTGTTTTATCTGGTTTTTTTTTAAGATTTTCACTTATCTTGTTCGTTGAATTTTTTTATTCGTTGGGTGCTGCGTGCGTATTCCATCTTTGGCTGTGAAAGTAGTCCTGTAAACGGTAGAACACTCAGCAGATGCATGGTCGTGCCTTTGTTGTGAAAACATTTTTTTCAATTAACAATCTTCCTTGGTTCGGGAGGCACTGTTGTTATATTATTCGGTGCACAAGTGTGTGTTTAGGAAAAGTTGAAGTAAATATAGTTTGGACTTGAAAACGGAGTCCTGTTTGGTTTTGAATTGAGATATGTTTCACTAGATGGTTTGAATAAGTTTGATAACATGGTATTGCTATAGGTTTTGAATCAAAAACTGATTCTTGTTTCGTTTGATTTTTGAAAATGATTCTTTCAGTTTTTTGGTTTTTTGAATTATGATTTTTTCGCATGAATCATTCCGATAGTTCAAATAGTATTTGTTGCAAAGGATCATTCCGATGGTTGAAACAACAAGTTGAGTGTCCGTAAGAGCAACATAAGTTGCAAAAGATCATTCTGATAGTTCAAGCAAGCACATGGTCCATAATAGTTACATTACTCTACCATCCTAACTAGCAAACTTATAGTAACCAGCGTTTTACTGCTGGAGGCATCATCATGAAATGAGCGCTGACATCCTAGGAGATACACTGCTTGCTTCCATTTTAGGTGCTGGTTCCGACGGAATCTACAGAATGCGCTAAATGATGATGGACACAGTACGGTCATGGCGCTCTTTGAAAGTGATTAGAACAACGTTCTTTTCAACAAAGGATGCAGCTGATATGAAGTCTCTGAAAGAAGACTTTTCTATTACCATCCTGCCGTCATTTTTGGAGATGTAGTACGACGAAGGAGTGATGACATGGGTAGGTTCATCAGGAGCTTCAAGGGTCACCCTGCCATTGGTTGGCATGTCCACCCATCTCTTCAGTGTCGAGACAATGCTCCCCGGAATTTTCTAGAAGAAATCGAAATTAAATAGAAATTAAAATCGTTGATTTGTCACTTGGACAATAAAAGAATGGCTGAATATGGTGAGTGCACAAACATTAAGAAATTCCATATTGAAAGTAATATAATTCCTGGCATGTTCAGGTTTGTGTGTAAACAGATAAAACAACAAATTAAGAGAACAGCAAAAGTTTTGTTGTTTTAGGTTTGAATAAATAGGTTCTTTATAATTTTACATATGAGCAAAATACGTTTGGTATTTTAACAAGGACAGTTGTAACCAACCATGACGCAGTCTTTGGTGTTAGTGGGAGTCAATACGTGGACAAATGGACGGCAACGGATGAAAGTATCTCCGAAAAGGTGTTGTAGAAAGAATCGTGTCTCATCATAGGTAAGCTCAATATCCTTAGAGTAGACACAGCAGTGAACATGGTCGAAATCGTCAGAAGAAAAATCGTCGAGAGCTAGAAAAAGAAAAAGATTTTAAAGTTAATTAGATAAAGTTATATCCAACACGGGGTTAATATTATTCAGTTCGATTCATGCATATAAAATTACAGTGAAAGAAGATAAGTTTCTAATATAAAATACCTACCAACGTGGGGTAAAGGAAGCAGCCTTTTGTCATCCCGATATGTTTGTAATTCGAGATTGAGACCCTCGCCTGGTAGTTCAAATTCTATGCGGTCTCCAGCACGAAGTTCATAATCAGCCGCAAAGATGTTCCACTTAGCCCGCAGAACTTTGTGTAGTTCGCCCTATGCTTAAACAAAGCATTGTAAGACCTTCCTTCATGTGTAAGAAGGGCTGGCTCTACCTGCTGTTTACGCAATTTTCTTGCTTCTTTCTTCCTCTCTTCAATGTATTCAGCGAGAAAAGCTCTGATATTACAAGGTACATACTGGAAAAAATAGTGCAAATAACAACCTGTAAGTATAAATTTGAACTCGCGTACTATTAATGTTAAAAGTTTTCTTAAATTGGATATGAATTTTTGATAAGAATTACAGATAACAACATAGTTGTATTATAAATTAATGGATACAGATTTTTGGCATATGTTGACTAAGTTTAATTAGAACTGAAGATGCATTATAGTAATCAAGGCATAGGCAGGCAAAACTAATGGACTATATTAATCAGGGCATAGGCAGGCAAACTAATGGAAAATGAAAACACAAGGCAGGTGCGAAGAAGTGGCAGCAGGGGAACCTAGTGTAGGTGCAAGGGGGTATGAGTGACAGTGACGATTTCTACTGTGTTGTAAGCAACTAATATGTTAGTGATGCTTACTAACCATGCGGCTCCAGCAATTTTCATCAAGAATAATCTCAAACTCCTGGAGAACTTCAGGGTGTGGTTCGCAAGGGCCACCTGGTTGGCGGCAGGTACGGCAAATAATACCTAAATAATTCAGAACAACTATGTTAAGAAAACAAGAATATCATAACAATTTGAAAACAAGCTTCAACGTCGAAGGTAGACAATGACTAGCTTCAACTATGTTAGTCATATTGAAGGCAGGCAACAACTACAAATTTACCAGAAATCTTCTCATCTACTCCTTCCAGAAAAGCAGTATGACAGAGTTTATAACACTTGTTTAGATTTTCAGATGGTTTTTATATTCCTTTAGAGAATGAAGTCGTTCTACCGGATATGATGCTTCAATAACTATCAAATGAAAAACCTAAACGTAAAACGTAAATACGGATCGGAGCATGCTGCTTACGCATATGCTTTTTACCTGGGAGAGAAGAAGAACGAGGGTTGACGAACGGAGATTGGGGTAGGGGAAGCTTAGGGCAAGCACACACGGCTAGCAAATCTACGAGAGAAGCACGGCTTAGAAGTTAATCAAGAGACCCAATAAAAACTCTACAATAACTTGTTTGAAATGAGACTATGTGCGGGGAAGAAGCACGAACCCTAGAAGTAGGCGGACGGGTATGGCAGATGGGTTGTGATGGGAAGCTTAGGGCAAGCACCCACGGCCATCAATCTACGAGAGAAGCATGGCTTAGAAATTAATCGATTGTGTGCGGGTTAGAAGCACGAACCCTAGAAGCAGGCGACGGAGAAGGCAAATGAGTTGTGATGTGGCTGAGGGATTCGGAGCTTATTGAAATATAAAGGAGACGGGAGAGAGCAAGAGTAGTAATGAGTGCTTCTTGTTTTATTTTTTATTCTGCGAATGGTGTGCGTGCATTCCGAGGTGTTGTAGCGACACGAGATGTTTGACTCGTCCAGCTGCCTCCCATTATAGTTGTCCAGCTGTGCTGCCTCCCAGTGGAGTCTTTTACGTGCCTATCCTGCCTCACATACTTTTTGTGAGGCACGGTTATACATACTGAAAAGCATACTCGTGCTTCTGTGTTTTAATTTTTTAATCACATGTTTAATCAGATATGGTTGGGTGTGTCTTTAGGAGAGGAACGGTGATGATGTTATTAGATGCACGGTCGTTGTAGCAGGAGAGGCATGGTCGATACGTCGGGGGAGGCAAATTGAGGAGAGGCATGATGGTTCCTAATGAGAGGCACTTTTGTATCTGGAATGGAGTCACGGTTCGTGACTCTGTTATTGCAATTTTTTTCAAGCAGTCGTTGAACCAGGGAGCCACTGTTTTTATGTACATTGGGTTCAGGCGGGAATATGTATGATAGCGCACAGTTATTTGTATGTGAGAAGCATGGACGTGCTTTTGTTTTGGCAATGTTTTCGGTGCTATGCAGACATAGAGATGCAGGTCCGTTGATTTACCGAGGTTTGTCTTTAAGCAAAGTGGAGGCACGCGTGTGGCTTTTGTGCTGGCCGAACCGTGCTTCTATTTTTGTTCAGTCCCCGTGTAGTATTTGTACGACGGGGTCATCTTGTTTGCTTCCTCTCATTGTTCTCTCGGTCAAAAGATGTGCTGGTGACCGATGGGATGACTATTTATTGTTAGTATTCATTGTGCCAGATACCGTTCTAGAGTTAATCTAGAGGCTCCTCGATTACAACGTGGCAGCCGTGACTTTTGAAGTGCATGGTTTCATAAGCTGCAGAAGCAAAAGCGTCCATTCACACCGTTCCCGATGCAATTTAATGGGCGCATGGTATCCGAGTCGTCTCTCCCCAAGGTTAAGTAGTGGTCTATTGCGGGAGTGTATCGCTTCTTATTCTCTGCAGAGAAGTGCAGTTAGCTCCCGTCATCCTCGCCTCGTACGAGAAGCACAGTCAAACTCCATTGTCGTCTCATCCTCGCTTCCATGGACGACTTCAGGAACACTACTGAGCGTCTCTTTATAGATGCCGATGGTAATACCAAGCTCGAGGTGTTATACACCAACGAGCCCTATAAGGTGGAGGAGATTCTTACTCTCTATGAGGAATGGCTGTGTGAGGACAGGTACAAGTTTGTTGGTCTTGATCTGGAGTACACACGAGAGGATTATTTTGATCGTAGTAGAAAAGTTGCCGTTATGCAACTGGCGATGCGCAAGCATGTTCTTGTCTATCACTTGTGCAAGGCCAGGAGGGAGTGCGCTGCTCTGAAGGATTTCCTTCAGAATAAAGGTATAATTTTTGCTAGTGTCGACGTCAGGAACGATAGGGATCTTCTTGCAAACAGTTACCTCAAAATCCCAAGAGAGTGTCACATCGACCTTCAAGAGGAGCTCATGATCAAAGGAGGCAATCTAAGGGATTCCATGGCAAATTTGGCAGGAGCCGTCATAAACAAATCTTACTTGAGTATGAAGTTGTCTTTTCCACAAGGTCTGCATGACTACTGGAAATGGAAGCCGCTTTCCCTTGAACACCTGAAATATGCGGCAATTGTAAGTGAAAAATTCATTTTTTATGATTTTCTGTCTTTATATTTTTGTTTTATTGCAACAATAGTACTTTTTCCCCTTTACGTATATCTTCATTCTCATCCGCTTTTTGTTTTCGGATGGGTATGTCAGCTACGAGCTCTACCGCCGAGTTCTGTCTATGAGGGACATGATGCATCCTTGTTGTCTTCCCGACCCCACACGCCATTGATGCTTCTGTTGCAGTAGTTTTTCTCGTTACAATGATATTATTGCATGTTAATTGTTTTAGATCTTAATACCTGTGAGAAAGGATCCACATTTTATCTACCTCATCATCGCGAATCTTGCAATGCGTCGCTTCGAAATTCTGTGTCCTTATATCAATTGCGACGGTATAAAGGAACACTCAGACATTGTCATCGAAAACTTCAAGAGAGCTTACCATTCTGCTTACAACAACTATCCTCACACCATGGCCTCCTTTCATGTCAAACCTGTGCAAAGTGTATGTAACTCAGACAGAGAGTAAGTTTCTTTTAACTGTAGCTCTGCCTCATTTAAACCATGCATCTTTTTGTTCCACTACACATCCCATATCTACTGTTCACCTTCTATTCACAGACATTAATGCTCTCAATTTTCAGGGATGACAGTGCTATTTACACCATGCATTTGATGCCGCTCATTAATTTGAATAATAATTCATTTTTTATCAATAATGTAAGTTCACTCTCGTTGACAACACATCAACATACGTTCACCCCACACACCGTTGGACCGTGCAGTAGCTGCTGACGTTTTCCCAATGTGATAAACAGGTGCTCCAAGTGTATCTGTTGAGATTGGATCAGTCAGTAATTGTTTGTCAACCGCAGAGTGCGAGGCTGATGTTTCTGTTGCAGTAGGTTTTGTTGTTTCCTCCAAGAGTTTTTCCATTGGGCTTGTCAGAGAGTTGTGGTCTGCAGATCCTCCAGCAGAATTTTGGGTTTCAATCGGTGCAGAACACTCAGACGAATTTTCACCTGTCATTATAATTGCCCCGCTCTCTAGCATCTCAGTTGTTGACACAAAGGGCTCATGAACCGGCAAGCCATCAAGGCAGTTGTGCAGATGGTTATGCACTTTGTCCAAATGAATCTTGGCTTGTTCATCAATGTCCTCTTTGTTGTGGTCGATCCTGTTCACCTCCAGTAGCAACTTAATCTGGGTTGATGATTTTAGGCGTGAAGATAGATGAATTTGGGACTGTTCTTTGTCGTACGGATTCTGGGATTCTGGGTCAGGGGTATCGCAGCAACCCTTTAAATTTTCCCGGGAGTATGATGTGGCGTGAAGGACACTGGTCGAGCCACTGCTGGAAGAACTTTGACTGCTTGTTGTGCTAGAACTTGGAAGCGTAGAATATGTTGAAGGGAGTGATGAAAAAGTTTCTTTTTCATTTGAGTTGTCCTGTTGCAAGTTAAAATAAACGCCCCGGTCTCTGGTCTTGGTTTCTTTTGCACTAAGATCCCTACCAGGTGAAAGGAGCTTCTCCAATTTCTGCTCGAGAACTGGTTGAAACCGCGAGAAAAGTTCTGTGTACATTTCATTGATAACTTTGGCAATTTTCGCCTTGGCCTGGAACTGAAACAAAAACCATCAGAAATTATTAATGCCGAGAATGAAAAGAAGTTATTAATACCGAAAATGAAAAATATCTTGTGAACTACTGTATGTTCTGTCAATAATTGCAGAAAGGGCATGGAATAATGTGCGCAGAAGGACACATGATGTGCTGCGGGAAGCGCGGGTAACAAAGTCCATGAATCGTGGTGAACACATTCCTTGAAAGAGCACACCCGACGTACCTTACGAAGCATGGTTGATCTACCGCCGCAGGGAAGCAGTGCTATATTTAACACAAAAGCACAGCTAACGTACTATAGGAAGCACTTCTATATTTAACGCAAAGGCACACCTAACGTACTATAGGAAGCACTGTTAGTTTTAACGCAAAGGCACAGCTAACGTATTATATGAAGCACTTCTAGTTTTAACACAAAAGCACATCTAACGTACTATAGGAGGCACTTGTATATTTAACACAAAGGCACAGTTAACGTACTATAGGAAGCACTTTTATATTTAACACAAAAGCACATCTAACGTACTATACGAAGCACTTCTATGTTTAACACAAAAGCACAGCTAACGTCCTATTCAAAGCACTTCTATATTTAACACAAAGGCACAGCTAACGTCTTGTAGGAAGCACTTCTGGTTTTAACACAAAAGCACAGATAACGTCCTATAGGAAGCACTTCTAGTTTTAACACAAAAGCACAGCTAACGTACTATAGGAAGCACTTATGGTTTTAACACAAAAGCACAGCTAACGTCCTATAGGAAGCACTTCTGGTTTTAACACAAAAGCACAGCTAAGGTACTATAGGAGACTGTCTGGATGACCATGAAAGGACAGCTAACGTCCTATATGAAGCACTTCTAGTTTTAACACAAAAGCACAGCTAAAGTACTATACGAAACTGTCTGGATGAACACAATAGGACATGTATCTGTTTCGTAAGAGCTTAGGGAACATCATTTCAAACATAAAATCAGGTGCAGAAGCTGGAAATCACTTACGGAACAATGTTTTTCTTGAGGCACAAATTCTTCTATGTAGGCTTCTAGTCTGGGACTCATTTGGAAAAATGGCGCCTGAAAGCCAGGCGGTGGTTGGAAAGGCATGCGCCTAATGTCTTTCAGCTGCCATGTGGAAGGAAACAATTACAGTCAAGTCAAATTAATACATGGCAGCTAAGTCATTATGTTGAGTCGAAAACTTCGCCAAAGGAAAATGATGAAAAGTTGACTCACCGTGTGTTTCCCAAAAATTCCGTCCTCTGTTGACAGGCTGTCTATGTTAGAATAATTCTTAATGGCCTCTGTGTCCCACATGACAAGTCTTGCAGGAGTGTCAGGTTCCCGGTCCATAATCTTCGTATCCAGGTACTCAAAATACGTTATCTGCAAGTGGGGAAGAGGTAAAAATTAATCATGTTCTTGTAGCTGCTTGTGGGTATAAAGAAGTGTACAAGTTAGTGAAAGAACCACTGGAATCAGGAGGCAGCCACACAGGGCGCGTGCGAATCCTTTGTCCTTGAAGGTCTGGAGCGATGTCACCAGTTTCTCTGTGACAGCATTGGACCAATCATATGATGATATGTTACTTGCTGGTCCTTCTAGAGCGGCTAAGTAGTCGGGGCTAACGCAATCATATGTCGTTGGGCATAGAAATACTGCTGTTGCAAACATCACGAAAACCCGTTGAAACACGTCTCCTGTCAGCTCTGGGGTTATGAGATCAGTTAACTCTCTGATGTTTGGAGCGTGCCCAGCACACCGAGTTTCAGACTTAACCTGACATTTGAAAGCTTCTGAGCATTTTCTAGGGATAATCTGCCCGCCCAGTGGAATTCCTAAGATCCGGTGCATGGTGTATGAGTTGATAAGGAATCTGTATCCACTAGGCAGTATGAAACACCTGGAAGGGCAATCAAAATAGCGAACAAGCCAGCGAACGAAACACCTTGGAAGCTCACGACAGCGCAGATCTAGAAGGTATCCAAAACCAATATCTCTCACAAGCTACTTTTGTGGTTCTGTTAGCTTTTCACAGACAGTAATGAATTTCTGGAAGCTAAGTTTTGTGCTGAACTCTTCTTCGTATTCACCCATTGCAACAGCTCTGTGGACAAAGATAAGAAATGACCTTTAGCAAATGTATTGTTGAACCACATGCTTTTCTGGCAGAAGCTTACATATAAATGCCGAGTCAGCAAAACAGAGACAAATATTTAAGCCGTGATTAAAAATGCAGCTAGAATGAGAGGCATTGATTTCCAAAGAAATTTCAACGACACATGCGACATGCATGATAAAAAACACCTACTTCGAGGCAGCAAGCTGCTTCTTTGTCTTGTACTCCTCAACAAGCTTTTTGTGCGCTGCACGTTTTAACTCGATCCTTAGTCTCTCTGTCTCTAGTTGGTCATGAACCATGAAATCTTGGGTGACAATCTCCGTGTCATCGACAGACTGAGACTGAGACTCCGACAGCTGTGGGGTGGAGTCCATCTCATCGAACTCTACATAAGAGGTCATGAGACGTCATCATTACTAGGTCAGCTATGTAAGACAGTTGTTAGCAGTCCATGTGAGACCATCATCAATAGGGTGGTTAGCTAAGACGGATTCTAACTCTGAGTTAGTAACTGCTGTGCAAAAACGGACGTAACACTACTGGAATCCACTTATTTGCCGTCTGCCACCTCTTTGCCGTCTGCTGGCTGACGGCAAAGAAGGTCTTTGCCGTCAGCCACAAGAAAACAGACGACAAAGATGTGGCTGATGGCAAACGAAGTCTTTGCCATCAGCCAGTTCTTTGCCGTCCGCTGACTGACGGCAAAGAATCTTTGCCGTCCGCTAGCAGACGGCAAAGAGGTGGGTGGGTCCAGTTATTGTTTAACCAACTCAAGCCCACCGGCCCCACCTCTTTGCCGTCCGCAAGCGGACGGCAAAGAAAATTTGCCGACCGTTGGCAGACGGCAAAGAGGCGGCTACGTTAACGGCCGTCCCGCCCCGTCTCTTCTCCCCACTCTCCCATTCGTCCCCACCACACCCGCGCCGCCGCCGCCGACCCCGCCCACACCAGCCCGTGCCGCCACCCCGCCGGCCGCCCCACCGCCCCACACCCCTCCCCTGTGGCGCCCCGACCTCCACCGCACCGCACCCTCGCCGCCTCTTCCGCATCGCCCCGCCCACACCAGCCCGTGCCGCCGTCGCCGACCCCGTCCGGCGTAGCCGGCCTCCCCGCCGCCCCGCACCCCTCCCCAACCTCCATCGCTGCCCCGCCGCTCCTTCCACGTCGGCCAGCCGCGCCGCGGCCGTCCAGTCCCCGTACCGCCGCGCCCGTCCCCGCCCCCGACCCCCGACCAACCGCCGCTGCCGCTGCAGCCGCGGGTCGACCGCCCCCCGAGGAGCGCCGCCCATCGCTGCCCCTCCCCTCCCCATCGCTGCGCCGCCTCGCTGCCGCCCCGTCGCCGCCCCCTCTCCGACCCGTCGCCGCCCCCCACGGTGAGCCCCTACCATTTCTTTTCTGTTTTTTTGTTTTTCTTTTCTGTTTAGATAAGGTTTTTTAGTTTAAGTTTTTTCAGTTTAGAATTAATTAGTTTAGCTTAATTAGTTTAATTAGTTAAGGTTTAATTAGTTTAAATAGTTTAGTTTTAATTAGTTTAGGTTTTTAGTTTAGGTTTAGGTTATATAGTTAGCTAGATTAGATTAATTAGATTGGATTATATTAGACTAGTGTTAGGTTTTAGTTAAATAGTCATAATTAAAGGAAGTGAAAAAAGATGAAAAAAGAAGACGAAAAGTAGAATAAGTAGAAGGGGGAAGAAGAAGAAGAAGAAGAAGAAGAAGAGGAGGAGGAGGAGGAGGTGGAGAAAGAAGAAGAAGAAGAAGAAGAAGAAGACGGGGGATGAGAAGAAGTAGAAGAATGAGAAGAAGTAGAAGTAGTAGAAGAATGAGAAGACCCCCTGACCCCCCAACCCCGACACCACACCCCGACACCCGACCCCGACTCCACCCCGACACCCGACCCCCTGACCCCGACACGACATCCCGACCCCGAAACAGCACCCCGGCCCCGACACGGCACCCCGACACCAACACGACACCCCGACCCCCGACACGACACCCCCAACACCCCGACCCCGAGACCCCGACCCCGACCCCGACCCCGACACCCCGACCCCGAGCCTGACCCGACACCGACACGGCACCCCGACCCCGACCCGGCACCCCGACCCGAGACCCCGACCCCGACACGGCACCCCGAGACCGACACGACACCCCGACCCCCGACACCTCCCGAAAAGGTGTTCTTTGGCCTTCCAGAAGCCGACGGGGTCATATATTTGTGAATTATTAGTTAGGTCATATATCTTTCGATTTTGTTATGAAAAACATCATATATAATTGTGTTGATCGGGTAGTTTTAAATGTGCAGTTGTTTCGTCGCTGCGAGGTTTGGTGTTCGACGACCTCGCCGTGCGTTTGACGAGCTCTGCCCCTTCGTTCGTGGGTGAGCACAAATTACATGTCCTCCTCCCCCATTAATTATTTGATCTATTCCGATGAAACTTGATAGCTAGCTATATATGTGTCTTGAATCATCAGTATGCGTAACCAATATGTGTCTCCCGTTCGAAAGCGTCATAGTTATAAATATGCATGCATTTGCATATTTATAACCTTGATTCTTTCGAATTGTCCAACGCTATCCATGGAAAGCCCGAGTATGTTTAGATTGGGTTCGTTTTCCCATATGCTTTGCTCCGGATCCGACGCATAAATTTCGTCAGTGCCTCCCCTGTTGTTCTCCGGGTACACATCCTCTCTGTTTATTGCAGAGACGTGTATCAGGAGAACAGCGGGGAGGTGCTGCCGAAATTTTGCGTAGGATCCGGAGCATAGCCTGGGAAAATGAACCCAATCTAAACATACTCGGGTGGGATTAGGACCTATCATTACCTATTAGAGTGTAGGTTGCATGGACGTAATAAAATTGACAAAGTAGATCAACTGATGAATATATACATGGTGAATTATATATATATATTTGTTGTGTGTCTAGTAGCTCTGAAAGTCAAGATGAGTGATCGTGCGTGGATGTACACCGGTCACACTGGTCAGAACAAATGGAGCACTGAATGGTTCACAAAAACCAAGGGGTTTGTGCGAGCCGCATTTGCAAATGGCCAGAGGAAAACCTGGTGCCCCTGTTTACGGTGCGGCAATTGGGAAAAGAGGACAGAGGCTGAAATGGGCAAACACCTGCAGAAGAGTGGTTTTACGCCCGATTATACGGTGTGGACATTTCATGGTGAGTCTGCCCAATGTGACCGAGCTGAGGTGGATCGTCGTCGCACCGACGAGCATGGTACCGGGATGGAAAACATGGTGCAAGACTTTGATGATGCTCGGGATTCGGACGAGGAGATGGAGGAATCTGCAAAGGCCTTCAATGAAATGTTGGAGTCTTCAAAACGTCCGCTCCATGAGCACACTGAGCTTTGTCAGTTGGATGCCATCTCACAAGTAATGGCTCTGAAGGCTCAGTTCAACTTGGGCAGAGAATGCTACGATGCAATGATGACAGTATTTGGACGCTTTCTACCCAAAGGCCATGTAATGCCTGCAAACCTGTACCAGTCGGACAAAATCCTCCGTGCACTAAAGATGCCCTATGATAAGATACATGCCTGTGAGAAAGGATGTGTCTTGTTTAGGCTTGACTATGCGGACTTGAACTATTGTCCCATTTGCAAGTCTTCCAGGTATGTTGTGGTAGACAACGGTATGGGTGAGAAGACACAGACCAAAATCCCCGTTAGTGTTCTTCGGTATATGCCAATCGTACCAAGACTTCAACGTCTTTTCATGGTCGAAGAGACGGCCAGACAGATGACATGGCACAAAACGGGCAAAAGAACCGAACTAGATGCAGATGGGAATCTGATGATTGTACACACATCGGATGGTGTTGCGTGGAATTTTTTTGATGAATTACATGGTGACAAAGCTGCAGATCCGAGGCATCCTCGAGTCAGCATCAGCACGGATGGGTTCAGTGTGTTTGGTATGACGGCAGCCCAATACAGTTGTTGGCCCGTATTTGTCTTTCCACTCAATCTCCCCCCCGGACAGATTATGCAAAGAAAGAACATTTTCCTGACGTTGATAATTCCAGGGCCCAACTATCCGGGGAAAAATATGAATGTGTACATGCAACCGCTTAAGGACGAATTGCAAGAAGCCTGGGATAATGGGTTCAAGACATACGATGCCTATAGCAAACGGAACTTCATAATGCGTGTCTGGTACATGTACTCGACGCATGACTTGCCGGCGTATGCGCTATTCGTTGGCTGGTGTGTGCATGGAAGGTTCCCGTGCCCCACATGCAAGGGAGCTCTTGAGTTTTGTTGGCTTCAGGCCGGTTGCAAGTTTTCTTGCTTCGACATGCATAGATAGTTCCTGAATCCTCGCCATAAGTTCAGGAAAGACAGGAAGAACTTCATCAGAGGTAGAGTTGTCAAAAACTCTGCACCACCTGCATTGACAGGCCAACAGACCCTGGATCAGTTAAACGCTCTCGAGCCAGATCCAGAGCGTCCAGGGTACTTCAAGGGGTATAATTCTAAGCACGCCTGGACTCACAAAACATGCTTATGGGATCTGCCTTACTTCAAAGACCTCCTTTGCCCACACAACATCGACGTGATGCACACTGAGAAGAATATCGCCGAGGCACTTTTTGGTACATTGTTCGGCATAGATGGGAAGTCAAAGGATAATACTAAGGCTAGAGTCGATCTGGAGGCGCTATGTGATAGGCCGTTACAAAACATGAAAGAACCGAAAGGAAAGCAGAACTAGACGAAGCCAAAGGCATGGTTCAATCTTGGAAGGCCAGCTATGAGGGAAATTATCTTGTGGGTGAAAATGCAGTTGATGTTCCCCGATGGGTATGCAGCGAATCTACAGAGGGGAGCCAGTCTTGATAAATTGAAGATATTTGGTCTCAAGAGTCATGATTGGCACATATGGATTGAGCGGGTAATGCCGGTGATGTTGCGTGGCTTCATCCCTGAGGATGAATGGCTAGTACTGGCAGAACTCAGCTATTTCTTCCGTGTTCTTTGTGCGAAAGAACTATCGCCTGGCGTGCTAGAAGAAATGGAAGAGTTGGCGCCGGAGTTGATATGCAAGTTAGAGAAGATCTTTCCACCGGGCTTCTTTAATCCAATGCAACATTTGATTTTGCATCTCCCGACCGAGGCAAGATTGGGGGGGCCCGTGCAAAATCGTTGGTGCTACCCAACTGAGAGGATGCAGAAGACGCTTCGACAAAAATGTAAAAATAAACGTAGAATTGAAGCATCGATGGCTGAGGCATTCATCACTGAGGAGGCGGCAAACTTCGTGACAGCACACTACGAAGCCAAAAATCATCATTTGCATAATCCGAAGCCTCGGTACAATGCTGACGACCCTAAAAAGGGTGGATCCAACCTCAGCCTATTCAAAGGGAATCTCGCACCAGCCAGTGTTTCAAATCCAGTATCTTTGGATAACGAACAATGGCAGACCATTTCGTTGTATATCTTCAACAACCTGATAGAAGTGCGGCCGTACATCGAGTAAGTTCTCGGTACATAGTTTCGCAACTTCTATTTCCTTTGAACTGCTCTTATTCCTGGATATTTCATACAGTCGATACGTTGCCTTATTCTCGTATGGAGCGGTGATCCAAAAGGATTCTGTCGAAGAGTATGAGCTTCTCGCAAAGCAAGGAGGCGGCTATCCCGGTTTCATCTCTTGGTTCAAACAAACGGTAATTTCTATTAGACTTGTAGGCTAATTTGTAGGCGGCTATCCCGGTTTCATTCGCTAATTTGTGTGTAATGCAACAATCCTTTCATATTAAACTTGTAGGCTAATTCAGAGTCTATGGACGCCGAATTGAGACAAGTCGCTAATGGTTTTGACTATAAGGTCCGTTCATTTGACAAATACGACATCAACGGGTATCGCTTCCGTACCTATGGCAAAGAGCTATCTATGGCCGACCGAAAGTCTACAAATTGTTGTGTATCTGCTATCGGCGAAGGAGGTACCGAGTATTATGGGAGAGTTGAAGCGATTTATGAACTTCTATTCTATGGTGAAAACCCACCGAATGTCGTAGTCTTCAAATGTTATTTGTTTCAGCCGAAGGAGACTAGAAGGACTCATGAACATATAGGGCTAGTTGAAATCAACCAAAGCACCCATTTAGATGTTGCTGATGTCTATATTACGGCTCAACAGGCGACCCAAGTATTCTATCTACCGTGGGCCTGCCAAACTAATCCAAATCTGAAAGGTTGGGATGTCGTTTATGAAGTGCCGCCACGTGCTAGACTATCTCCCCCAAAGGAAGAGGATTATGAAACTCACATTAACCCAGACACATATGAAGGAGAATTCTTCCAAGAGACACGTCTTTCCAAAAAGCGTTTCAAGAACCGCTATACTTCACCCCCAAAACATTGAAGTAGACAGCGACAGTGAATCCGACATCACCCCAGAGGAGGAACAAGAAGAGCCGGAACAAGAAGAGGTTACTGCTGCGGATGACCTGTCATTGCTTGACCGATTACGTCAAGGTGGCCTTCCACATGTTGATGCCACTTAACCCTATGAGCCCGTCACTGATTATAGTGATGATGATGATTATGCATTTATTCATGATACTGATCGAGATTATTAGTAGTGTCAGGTATTAAATTTTTTAATGTTGTACTTGATGATGATACACTTAAGTGATACACATATTATTATTCATGTCGGTCTTTTTTTTATGTTGTACTAATTTCGTTTACTGTTTGTCATGGCAGGTGTTGAAAGATGGTGGGCGCTGGTCGGGAGCGCGCCAAGGCCCCTTCTTCATCGGTGCGTGGTCTGAGGTATTCGATTCCAGACGCACCTCTCCGCTGAGCGTTGCTGGACAGTATGTCCACACCGCCGGGCCCTTCTTCGTCGACCGCGGTGCCCAGCAGGGGACGAGGTAGGAAGAGAGGAGGTGGGGCACGTGGTCGCGGGAGAGGAGGTAGGGTGACTGCTACGGCGCCTTCCTCGCCGCCACCCCCAGCTGTTTCACCCGATCACGTGACTGCTAGGGTGGACTCGTCCGAGGAGGAGGCTACACAGACTCCGGTCCACGAGCCTCCGGTCCACGGGTCTTGGGCCCACGAGCCTCGGGTCGACTGGCCTTCGGCCCACGAGACCCCGGAGGAGCACACGTCCGGATGGGGTACCTGGCCGGATCAGCCCGAGGAGCCGAGTGGCCATGCTGATGATGGCGGGGAGCCGACTGATCTTGAGGAGGAGGGGGGCACCGTCTACCAGCGTGGTGCTACACGGCTCCCGTCCGTGCCGGCGACCCGCGAGCAGAGGTGGTTGATTTTCCCTGATGGGGAGAGGTACGTAAGTGCATTTAATATTTTTGTACCTTCTGCATTCACGTTTCTTCAAATAACTAATGCGTTGGCCTTGTCATGCTGCAGGGGTTGGGACCACCATCATAGTGTCCGCCGGCCCAACTCCGTCCTTGGAGTTCTTTGCCGGCAAAACTTCCCGGGGTCTGTCACGTTGCCTGGTGAGGGTCGGCTTCCAGAGCTTGGATTGAGCTGGGAGCACTACGTGGCTGCCCTGGCCCCGCCGGATGTCATTATCGATGGTGTCGTGTGCGACACGAGGGTAGACATGGTGATCAGGACGTTCTGGGTAATTTCTCCTTTACACATTTAAAAATCTTCAACTAGCTAGTTATTAATTGTACTAATCAATATTGTCTCATTTGATTGCAGACATTCTACAGGTGTGAGGAGGGATACGAGGAGGACGCGGCAAATGTTATCCAGAACGTCTGCAAGCGCCTACTCCAGAACTTACGGCACGAGGCTCGGGTGCAGGCTGTTCGAGACTACTACGCCTTGCGTGGTATCAAGAAGACCAAGCCGGCGTGCCGCGATAAGTTCCTGAGTAAGGAGCAGTACATGAAGGTAATTCTTAAGGCCTTCTACTTAAGTTCCTTCATTTAGTAATTCTTAGCCGTAGCGCTCAAGTTTCTATTTGCTAACTTAGGCGCCTCCGAGATGGTGTGCGGATCGGATGGATTGTTGGGAGGTGTTGGTCGATGAGTGGTGCTCAAAAGAATGGCTAGCCCTCCACAACGAGGCCAAGGACAAACGTGCCCAAATGGAAGGTGTGCCACACCATCAAGGCAGCTCCAACTTATATCAGTTCGGGCGCAACTGGGTATGTGGTTTGCTTCATGATTCATGCAATTCATTCATCATGCTAGCTTGAGCCCTTTAATTACTAATTTTCATTGTTTCTCTCTTTCAGGCACGCTACAATAAGGCGGATAAGGTGCCAGAGGTGTACGACCTGTATGCCATGGCCCACACTGCCTCTTTCAAGAAAGTCAAGGCTTTCTCTCAGTCTGACCTCGATGATGCAAACAACTTCACCAACATCTCCTCCCACAACAAGCTTGTGAGATATAGAGATGAGGGGAAGGCGAGGAAAGGGGAGGACTTTAACCCGAGCCAAGGTCCCATCGATCCAGAGCTGGTGATGATATCTGGTGGCGGGAGGTCCCATGGCTCCATAGCCATTGGAGATGGACTTATCCGTTGTCCTAGCACTCTCCCGGAGATCAAGGCGCGCCAGTCGAGCTCCGCTCCTGAGATAAGGCCTCGTGAACGGCCAGTGCAACTCGCCATCAAGGTTAGTGATACGTACTCAGTTATCTTTCTCCATTACATTGTGTGCGCTTCCATCAATGATTACAAATGGTCATGTGAGTGGTGTTGCAGGCTGCTATACAGACTGAGAGAGATAGAACAGAGAAACTTCTGGCGGAGGCGGCGGAGAGGCAGCGGGAGATGGAGGAGAGGACGAGGAAGATGATGGAGGAGGAGAGGGCACGGAATGACATGCAGGCAAGGGCCATGTACGAGCTCCTTGTGGTAAGTTTCTTCTGCAGATTACTTGCTAGTCTTAACATTTGAGTCTCATTACTAACTAGTATGACTCTGTTGTGAAAACCAAATGTGCAGTCTGTGTGCGAGAAGTCCGGTCAGCCCACTCCACCGATGCCAGTGATTGCTCCTGGGAGCACGGTGAGTTTAATTTGAATGGACATTACTTGCTAGTCTTAACATTTGAGTGTCATAATGCTAACGAGACATTGGAAATGATCTTTGGTGCAGCTTAACTCCAGAAACGCATCGCACGATCCTTCTCCAGGTAGCGGCACTAGCCACCCCGCTCCTACACCTCCCTGATCACACTAAGTTTCTCTAGTGTTTTGCTTAACAAATGCATAAAGACCTAGACTTAGCTTTATTTCCTCCAATATGCTTACCATAATGACCTAGAGTTAGCTTCTTTTCCTCCAAAATGACCCATTTTACCTAGGTTAGCTTATAAATGATGCAGTTCATCCAAGTTAGCTCAAAAGTGACCCATTTTACCTAGATTAGCTCCTAAATGATCCATTTTACCTACGTTAGCTTTAAAATGGCCCATTTCACCTAGGTTAACTCCAAAATGACCCATCTTACCTAGGTTATCTCATAAACGATCCATTTCAACTAATTTAGCTCATAAATGATCCATTTGACCTAAGTGAGCTAAAAAACAATCCATTTCACCTAAATTAGCTCTTAAATGATCCATTTCACCTAAGTTAGCTCAAAAAGATTCATTTCAACTAAATTAGCTCATAAATGATCCATTTCAACAAAGTTAGCTCAAAAAGATCCATTTCAACTAAATTAGCTCATAAATGATCCATTTCAACAAAGTTAGCTCAAAAACGATCCATTTCAACTAAGTTAGCTCATAAATGATCCATTTGACCTAAGTGAGCTAAAAAACGATCCATTTCACCTTAGTTACCTCAAAAACGATCCATTTGACCTTAGTTAGCTCATAAACGACCCATTTCAACTTAGTTAGCTCATATATGATCCATTTCACGTAAGTTAGCCCATAAATAACATACTCTTCTTGTTCTAGTCTTCTTCTTGTTCTAGTCACCTATTTATAACTTTCTTATTTTTCATTTTGCAGATTTCATTCACTTGACGAAAGCTTGCATAGATGGAGTGCTCCTTATCCCTTTCTCTGTTTCTTTTGTATCGCTGAACTATGCATGTATCTTGGTAGTTGGATGAACTATGCTATGTATGATGGAACTTGGTAGTTGGATGGAACATATGTGATGGAACTATGTATGATGGAACTCTGCATGTTGGATATCTATGTGATGGAACTATGTCATATACATCATATATATCTTATATGTTTGCTGTGAAATATATTTGTATATGTCATATATATTTGTGATGAAAATTGTTGGATTTAATAAAAAACAGAAAAAAGAGCCAATATGCAGGCTCTTTGCCATCTGCCACCGACGGCAACGGGCTCTTTGCCGTCTGCCACCGACGGCAAAGAGGCCACGTGGCATCTAGCTGTGCTTCCTGGGAGCTGACCCATTTAGTCAATTTGCCTACAGTGGCAGACGGCAAAGAGTAAAAGAGTTTGCCGTCAGCGGCAGACGGCAAAGGCCTGCCATGTGGTGACGTGTAGATGACATCATACGGTGGACGGCAAAGACACTAGAAAATTTGCCGTCCGCTAGCGGACGGCAAAGGCCTGCCGTTATCCACTTAACGGACTGAGAGCACAAGTTTTGCCGTCCGCTCTCTTTGTCGTCCGCCGCAGACGGCAAAGGGCCTTTGCCGTCAGCCGCCAGGAAGCAGACGGCAAAGCAGCTGTTTACCGTAGCCTACTTTGCCGGAGCCTTTTGCCGTCCGCCGTTCGTGCCTTTGCCGTCCGCCGTGGCAGACGGCAAAATAGCTGTTTCCTGTAGTGTAAGTCCTTTGGATCTCTTCTATAGATTGCGGATCTATAAAAATAATTTTACATGTGTCCTCATGTTAGGGATCAGAATAGTGAATTTTGACTGCAGTTTCATTGAGCTCTACAACTAATATAATCTGTGGTCACGAGAGTGCTTAAGTTTTGCATGGCTAGAGATATAACTCAACTTAGCAAAACCACGGCGCAAGCATGCAGTTGGCATGATTAAAGTGAGGTCAGCTGAGTCCTAATTTTAAATCCATAACCCTTCTGCTGTTAAGACGGCGCAACAGTTTGAGCACGGACCAGCTGAAGATAATTGGATCCGGAACCGATATTCAAATCGCGCCCCACCTGCTGTGTTGCGCACATGCGGTGTGTACGCAGCCCGCGGAATTGCTAGCACCAGTAATTTATTTTGTTCAAACGTTGAATCGGTGGCATAATCATGGTGAGGATGCAATGGATTACCTGAACAGGAGATCCATGGCGAGTGAGATGAAGGAGGCCGATAATTTTTCGGTGACGAGCGAACTCTGCGGAGGGATCAGGATTGGCTTTCCTTTGGAGAGCCAGAATATGCCTCGCCTGTCGCCACCGATGCTAGATGGAGAGAGATCTGGAACTCATCTGTGGACGGCCCCACAAGTTAGTCAAATACTTGGAGGAACTATTTGAGAGCCCGCATGTCAGTATGAGTTTGAAGTCCACGTACCACATTTTCTCACCCCAGATGGAGGTACTCCTCGTAGGACTCATATAAGGCCGACCCCACAAGTTAGTGAGAGACTTAGAGGAATTAGTAACTGAGAGCCCACTTGTCAGTGTCGTCGACAGTCAAGTGACTTTTGTTAGGTTTCATGGTTATCTTTGTGTTAAGTGTTGCACAAGCAAATTAGCATCAGAGGATCTCACTTTGGTTGAGGTTGTAGTTTAATTAAAAATTAATATATGTATATATTTATATATGTCACTTATATAGAACTAAAAATATATCTCTCTTGCGTTGTAAGTGTAAAAGGTTAGTAAGAAAGATTGAGATCGACTTCGAAATGTTTCAACACTGATACTGCAGGTTTATAACCTTTATATTTATTTCGTCTCTTTTTCGGGCAGATGTTCAGGAGTGCGTCATCTAGTCAGGACAACAGGGACGGTCGGTCTTTGAACGACATCAGCAAGGATTATGGGAGGCAGGTAATAGTAAGGCAGTTGAACATTAGTGTTTGGTCTTTTATTTCTGGGACGTTTGCTGTCAACAACAACAAAAATGATTTATATATCCTGGATGAATGATGTAATATCTATTTATCCTGTGCATCTACTCTGCAGTTGAGTATAGAAAGGTGGAAGAAAAAAATTACTAGAAAACGAGAAGAAGATCAAGGATGCAGATGCTGCCAAACACGCACATGCCATGCGGGCTGGAATAATTGGAGTCAAGAGTGAGATACAAGTTCTTGGCAAACGTCCCAACCAGGAGCATGGTGTGCAACAGACACCTGCGAAGAGGAGCATTCTAAGCAGCAGAGACTCCACTAAGCAGATTGTGCAGGTAACGGCGAAAACTTGAAACGCTGGTTTTAACGTACGTGGAAGTTTTACTCGCACATGCCTCTAATTATTTTTTGGTTTGAAGACACAGATGCCCACAAAGGCGCAGAGTGGGCGTTGTGACGGCCCAGCGTTTGTAGGCGGTCATAATGAAGAGGTACAGGGTAACAGAATTTCCTTTGATGCAAGCAGAAGGATCATTGGCAACAAAAGCATTGGTGTTCAAGGATTCGGTACGGTTTGCACAAGCAAGAAGAGCCCAACGACAAAATCCAACATAGGAGCAATAAACTCTACCATACAGCAATACAGGTGACAGCATATACAAACGTCCAACAACATTTAAAGCAAATGTATATTTTTTTGTGAGCAATTTTTTCTTTGTTTTCGTCTGCTATATTTAAATTGTAGTATCTTCCACACGCAGGTGTACGAACAAGGAAGCAAGTATCGTGGTAGTCCACGGATCGATGAAAACATAAGGCAAGGTCCTTTGAAAGGATCACCTGTGGCGTTCAACACGAGGGGTCCTTCCAAAGGATCTCCGATGGCATTCAGAATCGTCAGCGAAATCACCAATGCACGGAGGTTGTCGCCAAGTTTTGCTGGACAAGAGAGGCATGGGAAAACAAAGGTGACGTCGGAACTATGCTTTTTCAATTCAACACACAAACAGTTTTATGGAAGAACAGGGTAAAGTGCAAAACAGGAGGATGGCTGTATCTGCAGTTGTTCTTTTGTATACGATGTTGTTGTGCCTCTCCGGTTATGGTGTAAACAGAAGCACATCTGTGCCTCTTTGTGCAGATGTGTGTGTAGCATGGTCACATTCGTGCTGCTGGGTGTAATGTGAACAGTGCATCTGGTGTACCGCTTATACTCAGTGAAGAGGCACGGGTCTGGTTTTGGTATACCAGATGAGCCCTGATGAGTCATATAAATCTTTTGTTTAGAAATTAAAAAAATGCATATGCTGCTCTGGACATCTAATTCTGTTTCGTGCCATGTGTTCAGGATTTGGCGGAGGGGATAACAGATGAGGCAAAGAAATATCATAGTTCTCCATCCATTTCGAAGGAAACGCAACGTTCACAGCAGCAAGTATCGTACAGCGCTAGCACGGATTGCATGGTAGAAGCAGCACAATCCCTTGGTTGCATGAGTGCCGGAGAAACAGGTAGCAGCATTGCACAATGCAACAGTGGAGAGGCAGACTCATTTATGGATTTGACCGTGCCATGCAGAAACGACGCTGCTGCGTGTGACAAACAACAGAGCAGCAGCAGCTCTGCTGTAAGTGGACCTGTGGTTGGCGATGAAACTGATGTCGTCAGAAGTGAATGCGATCAGACGAACGAAGACACGGTAGACAGAATCATAATGGCGCCGCCGACCATTGTAGAGAAAGAAATGGACGACATGTTTAAAGAAGGCATATACCCAACGATTCAGGAGGTCACCGAAGCGGTCGAACCAGAAGGTGGTATGGTATTCGGATCTTTGGATGAGTGCATTTTCTTTTTCTAAAGATATGCTAGAAAGGCTGGCTTTGCTGCCAAGCGATCAACGAGCAGAAGATCGACATATGATCAGCAACTTGACAAGCAGGTGTTTCAGTGCACCAAGGATGGGCAGAATAAAACAACTGAGAGACATGTTAAGGAGAGAAGGAACAACTGCTTGATCCGGACAAGCTGCCCACTCCAAATAACAGCCAAGAGGGATACAGATAGGAGGAAATGGTATCTGAAGAACGTGCGTCTAGAGCACAACCACCAGCTTCACCCATCTGATTGGATGCTGAAGTTCATGAGATGCTATAAGAAGATTACACCTCAGGAGAAATTCTTTATACAAGTGCTGCAGAAGGCGAGGTTAGAACCAAGGAAGGTTATGCGGATTTTTACTGCCATGGGGAAACCGAGGCGAGAAATTATGTTCGACACGATTGACATAAGCAACATTGCATGCCGGGATAGGGCTGCAGAGCGCGGCACTGATATCGCAGACACCATGAAACTGTTTGCCGATATGCAGAGGCGGAGGCCGGGATTCCACCATGTGGAAGAGACAGAGAACAATGTAGTGCGCAGCCTGTTCTGGACAGACTCCTTGTGTAAGATGAATTATGATCTATATGGAGATTTCGTGTCTTTTGACACGACATTCTCTACGAATATATATGGCTTGCCATTTGCACCAATTATAGGTGTCGACAACCATGGGTCGACCGTCCTGTTTGGAGTAGGTCTTTTGAAGGATGAGAAAATAGGGTCATTCAAGTGGCTCCTAAGCATGTTTGTCGAGGCAATGGGAGGTAAAGAGCCGAAATACATAATAACAGACCAGGACCAGGCGATGAAGACTGCAATAGAGGAAGCTCTTCCGAGAACGAGGCACAAGTTCTGCTGGTGGCATATTAGGAACAACCAGAAGGAAAATAATGCAGCAGTGTTTGCGCAACACCCAGGGATGTCTGATGATTTATTTCGAATCGTCAAAAACTCACTAGATCAAGACGAGTTTGATCGTGCCTGGAAAGAAGCCATTTCTATGCACAAGGTGGAAGGCAACAAACACCTGAACATGCTATGGGAACTCCGAAATTTTTGCGTGCCGGCCTACTTCAAGGACTGCTTCTATCCTTTCTCGTCAACAACCACTCGCAGTGAGAGCACGAATTCAATGTGGAAGAATTACGTCGACCACAAGGACACTATAAAAAGGTTTGTTGATGCGTATCACATGATTCAGCAAAATTGCCTCGCCACTCTTGACAAGAAAAGACACCGAACAGAAGAGAAGGCACCATCACTAGAGACGGGTTTTCCGATTGAAAGACAAGCAAGTCAAGTATACACAAATGAAATTTTTAGGAAATTCCAGATGGAGCTATGGAACCGGACTTACTTCAAGTGCTCTGACCTGGCAAAGGGGAGGGCGTATTTTTTTAAAAAGATTACTGAGCCTGGAGAAAAAGTGTGGAAACCATATCCGGGCGAGGAATTTGACAAGTCTGAGTTCAGGGTAGATGTGGATGAGCAAAAAGAAATATACAGTTGCAGCTGCAAGAAAATGAGTAGGGATGGCATTCAGTGCTGCCATGTGCTTAAGGTGATGGACCAAACAGGCATGATCAATCAACTTCCAAAATCCTTTGTCATCCCCAGATGGACCAGGAATCTATCAGAGAGTCTGAAAGTTCTGTCTACAAGTCAAGGTGATAGCATGACCGCACAAGACGATGAAACTATGAGATTCTTCCTCGCTTACGCTGAGTTGTCGGATATCCGTTCAAATGCTTGCAGAAAAGAGAAGGCATACAGTGTGCTTCGTGAGTGTATGGTAGATATGAAAATAAAAGTCATGGCGGCACTTGCCGAGGAACCAGACACATGCATTCTTGCCAAAACTCTCAAGAACCCTCCCATGAGTGGCTCAAAGGGCACGAAAAAAGGAGATCAAATCAAAGCTGGTTCTGAGAAGAAAGGAAAAGGCAACAAAGCTGCATCCAAGTGCGGTCGTTGTAGAGTAAAGGGTCATAGGAAAACAAACTGCCTGGATAACCCAGAAGTCCAGGAGAGGATGTGGATTGAAGAGGAGAAGAGGAAATCGCAGGAGGAGAAGAGGGCAAGGTCAATGAAATGGCCGACAACACCGACAACACCATCGAGGACATCAAACGGCTCAGGACAATGCACTCCAAGCCCAGGAGGAAGACGTCATACGCCAGCAACTCCAACGACCCCACTGACAGCAGGGAGCATTCACCAAAGTCTTGCATCTATGCCAGAATCGAACATCACACAAGCCAGGCACACAGAATGCGTGCAGGGAAGCCCGGGACAAGGCACGGAATCTGCACAGTCCATTTTCAGAAAGGAAAGGTCTGAGTGGAGACTTTTTGGTACGGGAGAACTGTACGAATAGAAAAATTAAAAGGTAATAATGCAGCTTAAACAGGACGTAAGCAAAAAAATAGTGGCGACCGCAATCTTTCGCTTTGTTTTTATGTATGAATATTAATTTTACAGGTAAATAGGTTGAATAGCTACGCAGAAAGGTGGGGTTGCACAAGGGTCGAGAAGGAAGAATGGATCGCTGAACATTCAAAAACAAGGCCGCACGTGGAGCGATGAAATAGCAAGCAATTGGTGGGGAGGGCGGGCGGGTGTCGATTGTTTATTTTCTTGTGTTGTGGGTATAAGAACGGCTTGTAAGTTAATTTGCTGCAGAAACAAAACAAATTTAAATAAGAACGCCTTTTGCTTCTTTATGTATTTTTTACTCAGCGGAGAAAAATATCAAAGGCATAGGTTTCCTTGTTATTTTCCGCAGCCGCGTCGGTTTCTGAACGTGGATGTTGTAAGCATACAAGCATGCTTCTCTGCTGCGTGACAGAGAGATAAAAATAACCTAAGGCCACAGGCAGCCACGGCCATGCCACCGGTGAGTGTTCAACCGTGACTCTCATGGTTGCATGGTCACGCCCGCCGTTATGGAACGAAAACATTTTTAAGCACAGAATCTGGGTCGTGCTTCTGGGGCTGCATAACTGTGGCTTTCGTGGTAACGGTGCCTCGCCTGTTCTTACACATGTTCTTCTGTTATGAATGCATGTCTGTAAGTAATTTAAATAACCGTGCTTGCGATGCGTGTCCAACCGTGCCTCATGTGCCTTCACGCTGTGCTTCTGTCATGCAAAGATTTCAAACAGAACGGGTCACGGTTGTGTTTGTTTTTCTGTTTCACAAATGGATATAGGGCCTGGCAGTAGGTTCATGACGTTTGCTGTGAGAGAATCACGTCTTTACATGCTACGAAAGCACATGGAATCACGGTCGTGCCTGTGTGGCATGTAGAACAGTGTGTCTCATTCTTGAAAAGTCGTGCTTCTGCCATCACTTCACTTACTTGGTTTTGTCCGCGTTTTAGCAGAATCATCTGCAAAGCAGAGGCAGGGCCTTGAATCTTCTAGTGACTTAATTGTCAACGTGCCCGTGGAAAATTTTGCCGCTTGCAGAGGGAAGATGACTGTACAACCGTGCTTCCTGCGTCGAACAGATTCACAAAGACAGGCACGCTTTGTGAATGTGTGCGGTAAATAATTAAATCATGGAGGGGCACGCCCGTGCCTGGTCTGCAAGTACAACAGTGCATCTCGTACCATCAAAGCCGTGGCTCTATTTGATGCTTCAAGCAACCACCTAGCATTGACTTGTTACTACTTTTGAGTTTTCAGTGACCCAGTCGATCTGTCATGATCAGGACTTCTAGTTACTGTGTGTGTTCTACTATAAGTTTGAGTCTAATGTTGTATGCCTGTTGTTAAGTTCTATTATTAGTTAATACCACTTTTTATGCATCTCTCTATATGTGTGCGCATATATAATGATTCATTTCTGATGATGTTAATTAATATGCCTCCTCGTGCCTCTTGTATCTGTAAGACTGTGCGTTTGTTATCACTGCACGGCACTTCCTCTGTGTATGTCTGTTACCCTGTGGTGAACGTTTGGGTGGAAACATGCTGCACACAGCCTAGAACATAGCGTCCTGTAGAACCACGACAGTGTTGTTTCTGCAAATAGAGACGTGCTTGTGCTTTGTTTAAAAGTGTGCCCGTGCTTCATTGTGAAACAATGAAATATAGATAGCCACGAATGTCCACGCCTTTTATATCAAAATAATATACGGAACATCAAGAAAGATGTGTGACACAACTCAATAGGGAACCGTGTCCATAGGGAGTTCACGTCCGTGCTCTTAAATACAAGGAAATAAGATTTTAAATACAGCGTCCCTCACATAGGCCATTGCGTGCCTCTGTGGGCTAAACGCCCCTGCGTCTCCGTCTGATAGAGTCACAGGCTAGCGTGACTATGTAATACCACCGACCATGCCTTTGAGCGCTTCATGCTCGTTCCTGTGACCCGAAACACTTAAACAAAGAAAGGTAGGAATGTCCACGCCTTCATGTGTGCACAAGACATGACTCTAGTTGGTACAAACAACCTTGGCTGCAGAGACTTCACGCCCGTGCTTTTCAAAACAGCGCCTCTCGAATTGGCCATTACATTAATGTTCACATCTGTACCCATAAACTTGACCCAGGAAACCAAAACACGTTTGTTATGAAAGTTACTGACTACGAGGTGACGCAAGACAAAATAAGAAACTTTTTAGTCCACTGCTTAATTGCTTCAGATATAGCGATCAGGGTCGCTGGGCGCGAAGTTCCTTGACCTCTTTTATCATAACGTATGTCTCCAGCGTGAGCTTGTCGTACTCAAGTTTGAGCTTCACCTTCGTCTTCTCATCCAGAAGATCATACAACCTCGTGGATATCTCCACGATCTTCAAGAGGTGAGCTTCCGTAGCCTCCCACCGGTTCTTCACCTGGACAAAAGAGAAGGTGTCAGATTGATGGCAGGACGCACTATCATCAACTTAGGATGAAGTTCACCACAATGATCCATGTTTCACAACTAATCCGGGTAGCCGAAAGAAAGAAAAAATGAATGAAACAGAAGCAGAGTGAACTTACAGATGAGGAAGCCTGGCCAGACGAGATTTCCTCCTGCGTCAGGACACGGCTCTCTGGAGTAGTGTCATCCTGCACAGCCATGGCGGAGAGTGTCAGGATAGAGAACAGCAAGAGGAGTGGATGGCCTGGAGGCGGATAAAAGGATGAAGGGGGTGTGGCTAGGGTTTCGAGATTCCGTCTGGCTTATTCACGTTTCACAACTAAATCAAGTAGCCGAAAGAAAGAAAAAAGGAAAGAAGCGGAAGCAGAGTGAACTTACAGATGAGGAACCCTCGCCATCCTTGATCCCCTCCAGTGTCTGGGCACGGGGTTCTGCAGTAGTGTCCTCCTGCGCAGCCATGGCGGAGAGGGTCAGGATGGAGAGCAGCAAGAGGAATGGATAGCCTGGCGGCAGGCAGAGGGGGGAAGAGGGTGTGGCTAGGGTTTCGAGACCCCGTCCTGCTTAAATAGCCGGAGCCTGGCCTCGGTCTACGAGCCAGAGCGGCGTCACCGGAGGAGACGCCCGTCGGACCCTTGGGTTTCTGGAGCGGTGCCACGTGGCGTTCACACCCGGATGCGAGGAGACACCCGTCGAAACATTGGGTTTCCACAATTAATGCACGAACGTGACTCCACGTAAAACACAAGCATGCCTCCCTGAGCATCTTGACCGTGCCACTCCTGGTGATAGATCAACGGATGCATTTGGAGCACAAAAAGACACGAAGGTGCCCTCTGACCTGAAACACTGACACACTTGGCGGTTCGTGCATTTGAGTTAAAATCTCACAACGAAAACAATTGTAATACGGACAGTCGCCCGATTCTATTAGGTTTTCGTAATAATCGCACAATCGTGACTCCGGGTAAGAATAAACCATGCCTCTCCACCGACTCATTCTGAATACAATTAGAAAACCTCTGTGCGTGACTCTATGTAATTAGAAAACCTTTGAGGGCTGTATGCCCGTGCTTGTGACCCTTGACACTGAAACACAGATAGCCACGAACGTCGAGACCGAAGCTATAGGCCGTGGCTCAGGAATGTGAGGAAAATCATTGGCCTGGGACGGAATGTGCACCTGATGGGGGGCTGGGGGTTGTCGAACTTAATCAAAACGTGGTTTTCCCGTGTGTCCCGTGCACACCACTAAAGCTACATAAGTTGTTCTTCGAAAAAAACTATATAAGTTGTTCGTTTCGGTTCTTCTTACACGAGCTGGGTTTATTTTTTGCAAAAAGATCAGATTTATTATAAAGATTCCCCACAAAGCCGCCTGATTGTGCGACGTTGCCGATGTCATTTGCTGCTAGCAATGGGGGTGATTATGGGGGTGTTACTGAAACACCTGCCCACCCGAAGTGCGAAAGGTTCGATCGTGTGTGTGCGTGTGGAAGGACCATTCAAAGATGCTGCATTAAATTCAGAAGAGATGATTCCAGTAATACACTACCATGTTGTTCCATCGGCGTCCTCCTTGGATGCACCAAACGATCGATCGACGTCCTCCTCCGGGGAGGATCGCTGGGAGCAAATAAAATAATAAGTTGGAACTGTCGGGGTCTCTTGGGAACCCCGAAAATTCTTTTGCTTCTGGACATCCAGAGGTGACATAATCCAGATGCGTTTTTTCTGTCTGAAACGCATTTGGATGAGGATAGGGCAGAGAACTTGAGAAGGAAAACGAGGATGGATTACAAAATCGTTGCGCCAAGCCTTGATGGAAGGAAAGATGGTTTGCTTTTAGTCTGGAAGAAGGAGGTGAGAATCTACTCCCGGACTACCACTTTTCGTGTCATCAATGTGATGGTGGAGGAATCAAATGGAAGAGAATGAAGGCTTTAGGGATTGTATGGGGAGCCGAGTTGGGATAACAAGGATCATACGTACCAGCTAATATGTTACTTGCATGCTCAATCTAATCTCCTGTGGGTGGTCATTGGTGAATTTAATGAGATTCTATTCTCGTCGGAAAAGGAGGGAGGTGCGTCACGGCAGCAAGCGCCAAGATGTGCTCCGAAAGGCACATAATCTTCATCTCCTACAGATATCTGCAACATCTGCTAATTTTAATTCCCTCATGTGCAGTTTGGTAAATCCTACTCATCTTTGCTATCTAAAGCTCGGAGTCGTTAAGGTGCATGAGGGTTTGCCTCAAGTTTGGAGCAAGTTTTGCCATCTTCAAGTATTAGATTCTTTGTCTGGACGCTGCTGCAGAACAGACTTTGGACTGCGGATCGACTGCTTGTGAGAGGCTGGAATCATCAGGATACTTGCTCCACTTTTGGCAGGTGCTCGAGTCTGCTCACCACCCGATCTTGGGTTGCCCCTTCGCCAAGCAGGTCTAGACTGCATACCAAAATACGAGACCACTGGCAAGCCAGGCAGCGCTGCGCTCAACCTCTGTTGGGACCTAGTGGGAGACGATCCTGCCTCTCAGGAAAAAAGGAGAGGGCACTGATGATTGCATCTTCTCAGCTTACGTGGCATGCATGGAACCTCTGGAATGAGCGAAATCGAAGAGTTTTCAAAAGTCAACAAATGAACCCCCTGTGTGTTCGAAGATTAACGATGAGATCAGCCTCTTTGATGAGGCATGGGAGCAATAGGTTTTTTTGAACTGTACAGCGAGGCAGGCCTTGCTTGTACTGGGTCTTTTATTCTTTTTTAGGCTTTTACTAGTAGCTTCACTACTACCGTAAAGTTCCCCCCCTCCTTAAATGAAAAGGCAGAGCACCTGCCGTTCCGGTCAAAAAAAATGTCAACTGTGTTGGTCAGTGGATCTAGCTAGAGCCTTACTGCAGAACACATGGCAGCATAGGTATATTTGTCATAACCGAGGTTAGCATCTGTAGCTGTGTGCTGTTTTACTGCCTCGGAAGGTGGTGCTTCGCTGCCTTTTAGGCGCAATTCCACCATAGATCATATCATGTCCAGAATTTACATGCTGAATTTCTGTTATTAGTTTCTTGGAAAGTATAAAAAGCTGATCTTGTGACAGTTTCCTGGGCTGGTACGCTTTCACGTGGGAACCTCATCCTCATGCAATCCGTTTTGCTTGCCATATTCACTGAAAGCACCGAAAACAACTGATATGTTTCATTCTAGTATGTTATTTACTGAATCTTGTGAACTCAAACTGGAAATTAATCTTTTCTCTCCTTGATTTGATACGGAACTCTGTGGAGATTGTGGTAATCTCTAAGATATGTAATGTGCAGTCTGCAGTCCATTACAGAATGGCATGAAGAAACTTTTGCGAAGCTCCCTCGATATCATACGCCATGCAGAAATTCTCTGTAGCTACAGTGATGCACTTGGTAGGCCTAAACTCATATGTTGGGGTTTCTTGAACTGATATGTCATACCTTGATCCGTCAGAGTTCAGGATGCATTCAGCAGCAGACACCTAATCTCTCCTTAAATTTGAATGTGCGACCCTGCTGGTTGCTCACTACGTGGTTCTTGTTCATTGTGCACTATGCTATCTTCTCATCTTATATGGAGTTCATTACTGGGGGTGCTTTTTGGATAATGTTGCTCCAGGTATGATGTCGTTTGTTTGTCATGTTCATGACTTGTAGTAATGACTTTGTGTTCCCCCGTTGTAATCTTAATCGTTTGTTTGTCATGTTCATGACTTGCTGGCCGCGTTTGGAAGCCCTGTAAGTACCATATTATAGCTCTGATCTCTTTGGTTTATCTATAAGATTCAACCCTAAACTCTAAACCGGCTAAGTTTCAACCCTGAACCATCAAAACCGGATATATTACTTGATTTATTACGATAACTTCTTGTTTCCCGTAGAAAAATCACACTGATATTACAAACACTGGTAAGAAGGATACACCGTGACACACGCAGATCCGTCTGTCCTTCTTATAATCGTGTTATTCTGAACTCTGCTGAGTTCTGCAGACACTGAAATCGTAAATAGCACACGGTGACAGAACGAAATCATGGGGATTTCAATGGAGTCGGATGGAGTTCTGTTTACGGCAGGGCCTTGGTCTCCGGCTTGTGCGGGTTGTGCTTCTTCTTGTGGTGGCCGCCGCCGTGGGACTTCTTCCCGATGTCGGGCGGGGTCGAGGGGCAGAAGGCCGACGCGCACTCCGGGGACGCCACCGACGGCGTGGCAGTGGTCTTGGCGCCGGCAACGACGCCGAAGGTGGTGGCGCCCTCGGACAGCGGCACGATCTTGGACGGCTCCTGGCCGGGGCACGGCGCATTGGAGGCGGCGCTGTGAAGCTGCACGACGCAGTCGGCGCCGTGGAGGTCGGTGGCCAGGGGCACGCTGAAGGCGCCGGTGCGGTCGAGGCCGCCCACCGCCTTGCTCTCGTACTCGCCCTCGACGTTCCTGCACTTGATCGCCACGCGGAGACGCTTGAACGTTTCCTCGGCCTTCATGTCCTTCCTGGTGCAGCCGGCGCACTTGGCCAGGCCGACCACCACGGAAGCCGCGTCGGCGTTGGCGACGGCGGCCGCCAGCAGCACCGCGCAAACGCCGAGGAAGAATGCTGTCGGAGCTGCCATGTTCGAGTCTCTTCTCTGAACTCAGCTGCCTGCTGGCATCAAGTGGCAGCTCGATGGATGGATGGATGGAAGAGGCGACGCATGGCTTATATAGGCCTCCGCTCCGCATTGGTCGGCAGCGGCACAGCTCGATGGATGATCTGGTTGAATGCTCCGATGGTGGTGGTGGTCGGCCGTCGATCGGCGCAGTGAAGCGAGACAAGGACAGACCGGCTGATTTGGCGCGCCGAATTTGCAGATGGCGAATTAAAACTCCGTCGGCTGATCACGCCATGCACTGCATGCATGCATGCGTCGACCGTCGATTTGATCAAGGCTCTTGATCCGCTGATCAACATAGGTGACAATTGACACCAATGTCTGAAGGGTCACGGATTTACCTCTGTGTTTACAAGTGCCATAGTTTGCCCTTACAAGGAAAACTGGAACATAGTTGTGTGTGTGCGAGAAAACTTCCAATCTATTTATCAACTGTCAAAGTAGTACAAAGATCATCAGAAGTAAAAAACACATCCAGGTCCGTTGACCACCTAGCGACGACTACAAACACTGGAGCGAGCCGAAGGTGTATATTCGATAGACGATGTTCACTCTCTTCAGGGTGATAAGGCATCATTGTATGAAGGTTGTTATCACTTCAGAAAATAATTCGCAGCACGAACAATTCCATATTTATAAATATATATGTTTTAGATGTCTACCCATACCCCAATGAACGATGAACAGAGCTCTGCCTGTCTCATAAAGACCAATATATACAACAGATTAGCACCTTAGTAGTGATAGAATAAAACGCCGGCTTGCAATCCCAAGATGGACTGTTTAAAATGCACATGGACTTGTACATAGCGGGGAAACCTTCACCAGCTAATCATTTCTATAAGAATTTATAGCTTTGTCCTCATGTTTCTATAAGTGATGGATGGTCCAGCATCATTTCTTTAACCCATTGTCATGTCACCTGTGTAAGCATACATGATACACCTAGCATTTGTTCACCTTGTGAAGTTCATCAAATACTATCAAAATGATGCAATCAAAGAACTCAGGTATAACATACTCCCTCTGTAAATAAATATAAGAGTGTTTAGATCACTACTTTAGTAATCTAAATGCTCTTGCATTTCTTTACGGAGGGAGTAGGTTTTTTTAGTTATGGGCAAAGTATTAAAACTTCATACTGAACATTTTGGTTGCAAATAATGGTATATCCCTATGTGCAAAGCAGCTGTGAATGCACTGAGACAGATAGCTTTAGTCTTCGAAACAACATTGATTTTTTTTTCAAATCTACCACAACTGTTATGGCTGGAAAAAGGAAACTTGAACATTTGAAATCCACAACCGTTGCTACTTGCTATGCCTGGTAGCCTGGTACAAAGGGAACTTGTGTGGGCAATGTCATTTGACTTTTCAAAGTGATCTAGTGAGATGATAATTCAGGAGAAGTATGCATACCTGCTGCTGAACTGGTTCACCTCACACAACTCCCAAAGACATTTCAACAAACACCTTCACACCATCAATCTTTGTATATAGCAGCTACAAAGCACCGATATGTGCAGGTCCGCCGTGTCTGCATACAGAATGCAGGCGATAATCGCATCCTTGGAGTACCCTGTTTTCTGAGTTAAAACTTTTGAATAGATAGATGGATGCACGGAAAGATTTGAAAATGCAAATGATTTCAAACAGAGATAATGTGTTCTATCACATCCAGTTAACAAGTGTGAACAACTATCAGTAAATGAGAGCAAATAGGTTTACTGTGTAGGTCTGTCCAAATAACTAGACAGTAGCTACCTCACAAAATCTCCACGGTTAATCAAATGACATGCACCTGAACACCAACTGATAAGCAAATGGACCTAGGCACAGAAGTTGTCCAGGCCACCGCCTCAAAAGTGGGTCTGGTCGCCTGATTTAGTGACCATCCGAGGACCATTTCACGAAGCAGGGGACGTAACTCGTAAGGCAGACACGGGAGATAACGGCGACTTTCAAGACTGCTGATATGCTGCACTTTCCGGGTATCCATGTCGTACGACATGAGCGACCATGACCTCTCCTCCCCGCCGGTAAAGAAAACCAGATTACATTCCGGATGGATTGCAACCGACTCGTAGATCTCGGTGGGTATGCGACGAGGCGTTCCTAGCAGACCCGGAAAGTCCACGGTGTGCTTCAAGGTCCACTGGCCACTGGCATATTCCTCGAGAACCCAAACAGATAGTTGCCAATCTTTGTCATAGTCTATGCATACAAGGTGTAAGCGCCCCTGAGACAGCCCTATGGCAGCAGGTTTATTGTCCTCCGGCATTGGGATTTCCCCCCATGTTTGTCGCTTGGTGTCCAGCGTGACGATCGAAGAAGAGTAGTAGGCACTCAAATGCAAAGTGCCATTGAAGAAGACATACCCTAAATCGTCACCGGCAAAACCAAGGTGACCACACTCGCTCAGCAGGGATGCCCAGCGTCCAGTTTCTGACGAGTAAACCTCGACTCCGCCGCTCTCCGATGGTTTCACAAACACCGCAAAGTAGGATGGAACTATTGCAGGATCGAAACAGAGACAGATGTTGCCATCCCGTTGGTCGCCATGTGAGGCGGGCACGGGCAGCACCGCCTAGATCTCCTTAGTCGCAGGGTTGCACACAATGTACTCCGCCGGAGACGGCGGCCTCTCCCAGTGGGCGGAGCAGAGGAGGATGCCATTGCAGCAGTGGATGAGCGTGAGGCTTCTGTAGCCGCGCTGGCGCAGAAAGGGCAGACATGAGTCGATGAGGGGCCGGCCTCTCCCGGACAGATTGCGAAAGCCGAGGAGATGGCCGTCGCGGCTGTGGCAGACGGAGCCGCGGCGGCGCGCGTCGCGGGAGTGGCAGAAGAAGCCGGAGAGGGTCTGCGGCGACCTGCGGAGGACGCGGCGGTCGGAGCAGAGCGCGCGCCACGACCTCGACACGCACCTGAAGCGGAAGAGCGATCTGTACGGCACCCGCGGCAGGACCATCTCCGCAAGAAGGTCGGCGGGGAGGCTCGCCGCGGGCCGCCGCTGCTACTTCAGCTTCTGAATCTCCTTCCTCCTCCTCTTGGCCACCCCGCATCCGACCTGCCGCAGATGGGTCAAGAACCAGAAGGGGCTCCTCCCGGCTCTCAGGAACGGCGGGGGACGCTGCCGCGGACGGGGTGGGGGGATCGCCGGAGGGTGCTCACGGTCCGTACAGCCGCGCTCGGGATCTCCCCACGGCATCGCCGAATCCACACGGGGAATTCGGAGACACGGCCGGGCGAGGAGGGCAGGAAGGAGCAGGGTGAACAAAGTCAATATAAACAAAGTCGTGCTTAATTCATACACTTTTTTTCAAAAAAAAAGTAAAAGTTCATATAAAGCATCTCAAACATAATAAAGTTTACACTGAGACCACCGATAAACCACTACTGTCGCCAGAACGAGTCGCTGACGCACTCTCCTATAGGAGCCGGCTTGACCTTGTCGATGCCAGCCGGGAAGTTTTCGTGCACATGCCCCTAAGGACCAGCGTCCTAAAGCCGCAGTCGTCGCCGTTAAACCCTTGCATATATCTAAAGCAACCGGCAAAAAATTTCACCACACGACAAGAGACCCCAACCTTATGGCCCCAAGGAGATGACATGAATCTACGCCGAAGCTCTGTCGACTACATATAGACGGACGAACTCAAGTAGGATCGGAGCCCGGAAGACAAACTGAAAAAAAAGCGTCGCCTTCATCCAAGGTCATCAAGCTAAGAAGGTTCCATGAAGATGACCGAGATGGTAAAATTTCCACTAAGAATATTGGGAAAAATAATGAGCTCTATGATGTGCCCTCAAAGCTACGCCGATAATGTTCATACAAAACTTGTTGATGAGCATGCTACAATAGAGGGATTTTGGCCTTCATAAGATGGATGTTAAAGTACCGATTTGACGATGAAACAATTGGTATCATAGAAGGTTTTTTCTTTTTTGAGGGAAAGTATCATAGAAGGTTTGACCCTCAAATTTGAGGAGCTAAAGTCTGGGGAAAGGGCAAGAGATCCTCTAAATTCACCATAAAAGTAACTTAGCCTTTATAAAATAATGTTGCATAGGTTGTATGTAAGGAATACAACTTCCTTCACAATATGATTTTTGCCCCAAATTCAGTTTGGAACCTGAATCCGAACCAAACCAAGTCAATAAGAGCTTTGCTACAACAATTGGCAATTTACAGAGGGTTTACAGGCTGGGTGCCCAGCCCACCAGTTAAATTCAGAGGGGAAGGGGGCGGTTAATTAGGAGTAGGTTATTTAGCCCAATTAAAACTGGACAAGTCAGCTTTCGTAAAGTTCCATTGGTTTAGTCCGTGTGTCTAGCATTTTTTGAGTCAATAGTTAGATCTTGTCACGATCATTCCCTTTTGCCATGTCAAAATCTAAATTATGAGGGAAACAACTCCATTACAGCTTGGTGGATGGTGTGCCGGCGTATAAAAGGTTCAAACGTGTTCCCCATCAAGGCATAAGACGTAGGAGGCATGATAGAGGATATCACTACCATGGATACAACCAGAACTACCACTACTTTGATACATAACATGATGATCAAGAACAAGACGAGTCCAAGAAAATGATCCTGATGATCAAGATGAACAATCATAACCAGCACTGGAGGGCGAAGGTCATGAAGCTAAGAAGGTCCCATGAAGCTGATTGAGATGGTAAAATGTCCACTAAGAATGTTGGGGAAAATAACAAGGTCTATGATGTGCCCTCAAAGCTATGCCGATAATGTTCATACAAAACTTGTTGACGAGCATGCTGCAATAGAGGGATCTTGGTCTTCATAACATGGATGTTAAAAGTACCGATCGATTCGGCGATGAAACAACTGGTATCATAGAAGAGCTTGTAGTGTACCGAATATTGTCGTGGTCGAAACTCGCTCTTTATGGAAAGAAAAAAATGAATCACTTTGTACTTGATTATATTACTTGATTTATAATAACTTTGGTTACAAAATCACACTGATATTTCAAACACCAGTACAGAAATACCTATCACCCGTACACTTGAGTGACACACACTGAACCAGATATTGAAGAAAACCAAACCAGCCATTCATGCGATGCGATAATCATAGATAGCGGTCACTCACTCACCGACAACACGAAAACCAGGCGATTTCAGTGCTGGGCGGGAGGGTGGCAGATCGGAGTCAGTGGTGTCCGTGGTATCCACCGCCACCGCCGTAGGTGGGGGTGAGAGGGACGGGGTGGTAGTCGGGGTGGGGCTGCGGCTTGGGCACAGGGCCATAGTCAGGGTGGGGCTGGGGCTTGGGCTCCGGCTTTGGTGGCACGGGCTTTTTGTGGTGGAAGTGCTCGATGATGTGCTTCTTGATCGGCCCGCACAGGGTCATGGACGCGCACTCCGGTGACGCTGCGGACGGCGTGGCGGTGTTTTCGCCTGCAACAATTCCGTAGTTGGTGCCCTCGGACACCGGGACGATCTTGGATGGCTCCTGGCCGGGGCACGGCGCGTTGGAGGTGGCGCTGTGGAGCTGCGCGACGCAATTGGCGCCATGGAGGTCAGCGGCGAGGGGCACGCTGAAGGCGCCGGTGCCGTCGAGGGCACCGACTGCCTTGCTCTCGTAGTCGCCGTGGACGTTCTTGCACTTGATCGCCACCTGAAGACCTGATGTGCATTCATGGCAGAACAACAGTGAGCTAATTTCAATATGTATGTGTACATTGATAGCTAGCTTACCTTTGAAAGCTTCCTCGGCCTTCATGTTCTTCCTGGTGCAGTCGGCGCACCTGGCCAGGCCGACCACGACCGACGCCGCGTCGGTGTTGGCGACGGCGATGGCCAGAAGGACGGCGAGGACCAGTGCTCTCGTCGGAGCCGCCATGCCTGAACCTCTGAATCGAACTCCACTACTTGCCTGTGTGAAGTAAGTAGCTAGCGGCTCGATGGATGGATGGATGAATGGAACAGGCGAGGCATGGCTTATATAGGCATCTGCATTGATCGATACGATACAGCAGCATCTGATCTGGCTGCAAGGGAAGAAGGGTGGCCAGAGGAGTGAAGCGGGACAGCCTAATTTGCGTTTGGCGCGCCGAAATTTCGGATGCGAATTAAAACTCGGTTGATTCCAGAGTCCACTCCACGCATCGTTCATCGATTTGATCCACGTCGTCGTCATTACTCGATGGGTTGGTGATCGACTTTTGCATTGGCTGGTGGCAGATCGCATCGTTCGTAGGTTCCACGCCGTACATGGATATGCATGCAGCATGCATGCATACATGCAGTGCAAGTACGTGGCCTTTGTTAGGGAGCCTACATAAGTCAGAGCGTAACTGACTCTCCCGTCTTTCCTTTCTGCGTGTGTGGTGCGCCAGCCGGGCATTAATATGTCGCAAACTTTTAGGTGTTGAGCGTCACACAATAAAATTTGCAATACATACATTTCAAAATGTCAAATTAAAGTCCAAATGCCATATAATCATGCATGGATGGTTCCAAACGTGACAGAGAAAAAAAAAAAGGTTCCGAGACAGCAAATATCTAGGAAGGACGTAATGGGACGACATAGAATGGCTCGTGTGCCGTAGGAGAGGAAGATGTCTCTATTGGTGTGGTGGCGGCCGCCTGGGCAACCCTCCTCCGCCCCTCCCGCTCGGCTCAGGCGGCAACCTCAAGGGTGTAAGGCTATGTCGCGTCCTTGAGCATGTACTCATGTTCAGCCGAAGCGTGAGGCTTGGCGGTGGAAGCCTCTATCGCCTCTTGGAGCCTCCGCTCCGTTAGGCCATGGCCACGCCATCTTGATTAATTGGCTGACTCAACGAGATTATCCCCATCGATCTCGTCATGGGAGTCGTAGGGTGGCAAGACCACGTGGAGTCGTGAACACATCAAGGAGAACTGAAAGTGCACCGATTGACCCCTATTGGGTTTTGGTGGTATATGATAACTTCATTAAGGGTACTAATTTTTTCTCTAAGTGTTTATTAGCTTATGTCCCAAAAGATATCATTTCATAGTTTGTAGTGATCAATATCACTTCGAATCCATAGATGTACCAACACTATCAAAAGAGGATTATGATATGTGAGTTAAAGTATTTTTTTTTGCAAAGTTCTTGAAGATTAGACTTCGAAATGGTCAGAAGTATCATAATTTCTAGTAGGAGTGAAACTGGATTGGAATCGGATGGATAATGCTCCTACTATACCCTATTCCATTTTTTTCAGATTCGGAAGCGAGACAGATGTGGTATGGATGTAAATTCAGATATCGGATTATGTTGGATTAAGTCATATTTTATGATAACAGAATGGACATATGTCAGAAATGGACATATACTATATGCATATATACATGTTCTGAACTAAAATTATACATAAACACCAAGTAAATATTAAAAATTATACACTTAAAGGATTATGCTAAACCATCTTATATTAGTAATAGCCTATGCCTTACTAGACAGACTCAGATTCAGGCTGATGTCAAAAATCTCTTAATGTATCATGCCACCAAATTCGAAAATGTTTTCGTTCCGAAATTATCCTAACCACTTCTTCCTTACATCCTAGCCTATATCTCTTTGTTTTCACTTGTTTAGACCCTCCAACCAATTCCCATTCGGAGCCTCTGACTCCACTCTAGGGAGATAGTCATTGTTCTTTGTGACATTCGGATCCTCTACGTGTATTCCATTTGGAACCTTTCAAGTAGTAGCAGTAGCGTATTGAGCTGTCTGGAACCTTTCAAACCATGCAGGCCAGCCCCTCCGAACCCAACTATTAGCGCGCACCATGTTTCCTCTTCCATTCAGAGTTTCTAGGCACAATTCCTTCAAATCTAAGCGTATGCATACTTGACAACTTTCATTCCATTTGGTGGCTCCGAGCTAATCACTTTGTGCTCAGTGTTGTAAGTAAAAGTTTGTAGATGTCAGATTTTTGGGTCTAGCCTATAGATACCCCATCCACCCCACCATTCCATTCAACACCGATCAAGTCTTATGTTGAGATTCAATGGACGATTACCCCCGGCATCTGCATCTGAGCGATGCAGTCATTTTATTAATTATTCACAAAGACCTTACAAAGTAGTACAACAGATAGTCTGAAGCCACCATCTTAACAACAACTGCCGCTACTCATATCCACTTAATAAAGGGGTGCCGATAGTCTGAGTCTAATAGCAAACAAAACTCGCACCAAAACCTAACATCTAAAGTCGGAGACCCCAACCAAGGCACATATTGGGTTTGGGGTACAAACCGGTCTGACGCACTCTCATGTGTCATTGCCGCCGTCTTTCACCAATCCATTTTCAGAACAGAAACTAACGCACTGACTTTGCCAAGCCTCTCTGCCATCGATGCCACCATGACGCCAGACAACGTCATCCTCCTGCGCGAGTCCATCTCCGCGCATCGGACGCCAAGTCTCCACTGCGCCACGCCACCAAGATCTGCCGCCATCAATGAGTAAGATGAAGCACCGCTCCACCAAAGAAGACGTCCACTGGTCTCCCGAGCCATCGTCATTCGATCTACTGATCTAGGGTTTCCCCGAAGGTAGCGGATAGAGGTCTGCAGCTTCTCCACGGCGATGCCTTCAAGAAGGCAACGACACAAAAGAGTGATGCCATCGCCGGTCTTGGGAACAAGCCGAGAAAGAGGTTTTCACCAAGCATTGTATGCACGGGTCGCCACCGATCTGAGCCGCCGCGCAGCGAGCAGGCCGCACCGGCCAGATCAAATCTGTCTGGAGGCCAGACCACTCATGGCGCCAATCCGTCCACTAGGCCCTCCAAGCCGCCGCCGCTGATCTGAGGTCAGATGTCCTGTCGCCGCTGCCGATCGTAGCCAACGCTGCAAGGTTCGTCGCCGCTCCTACAACCATCGCCGCCCAAGGCTGAGCCGGCCGACGCGCCACCGCCGGTCAAGGCAGGGACGTCTGCCGCGTCGCCAAGGCCAGATCGGCCGCACCTCCTCATGCCATGGGGCTCCGCACCATCCCCCATGGCGCAGGAGAGAGGGAGGCCCCCGCCACCACCGCCGGCCCTCGGGCTATAGGCTAGCGGCATCCTTCGGCGGCGGCGGAGGGAGGGAGGGAAGGAAGAAGAACCCCCGGTGGCTAGGGTTTCGTCCGCGCCCGACAACGCCTGTGTACTTGTGCTGGACCAGGCCATAGCTCTCGATCGTACCCACCCACAGTGCCGCTTCCAAATTAATCCGCTCTCAAGCCTGGACCAGTAGCTACCATTTGGTATTTGACGTGAATGCCGTGAGTTGTCCATCACAAATCCATTTGCACACTTCCCTGAATTCTACCCCACCGATCTGAAAATCGACTGAAAGTAATGATGGTCTCAGGCAACTACGCAATGCATGGCAAAACTATTGCCATCGTCATACCCAATCATCATCTACACGAACGGCTTCAGTGATTCCATTGACCCAAATGGACTTGATTAAATTACTTGATTCACAGTAACTTCTTATACAAAACACACACCGAAATTACAAATCTTAAAAAAGCAATACACACGTTCCTCACAAATGTTATTCTGAACTCTCAACTCTGCAGTGCAGATACTAAAACGGGGCAGCGAATGGCAGAACACCAAACAATACACCCACGCGCATGCAAACGGATCATAAATAGCAAGGTCGATCACTCGCTGACTTTGAACCCGGTGATGAGATTCATCGCTGGATAGGACGGTGGTAGACCGGACTCAATGATGCACTAGTAGAAAACTGGGCTTTGGTCACAGGGCAATATTCACATTAGTCCCGTTCAGTCACGAACCGGGACTAATGTGAGCATTGGTCCCGGTTCGTGCGGCCAGGGGCATGCCGGGCCTCGTGGTGGCATTGGTCCCCTTTGGTCCGGGTTGGGGGGACAAACCGGGACCAATGGGCCTCGCTCCTGGCCCACCACCATTGGTCCCGGTTGGTGGCTTGAACCAGGACCAGAGGCTCACCCTTTGGTCCTAGTTGCGGTCCCACCTTGCCAACCGAAGGGCGCTCAGACCGGTTTATAAGCCCGTCCCTCTCTGCCTTGTTGAGCTCCTCTCAAAGTGAAAATAGATGCCCTTATACAGGGAATTTGACCTAAATTCAGAGTAAATTTCTTTGAATTTCATAGAAATTTATTATGAATTTAGGTTGAATTTTCTCTATAGGCGCATCTATGTTCATTTTTTATAGTAAATAAAATAAATAAACCTTAATAAAATAAATAAAAATAGCAGCAGTAAAATAAATAAAAATAGCAGCAGTAAAATAAATAAAAATAAAATAAATAAAGTAAAATACATAAGTAATTAGAAACAAAATGGAATAAAATAAATAAGTTTTTTGTTGTAAGTAGAAACAAAACAAAATAAATAAAGCAAAAGAGAAAACAAAAAACAGGGGAAAAAATTATGCCACCTACTGGGCCACCACGGCCTGAATACGACTTGAAACCCATCCATGGGCCAGGATTCAGGCCCGCAGAAGGCCCAGTAGGCCCCACAGGCAAAGAGAATGGTTAGGCCCGAAAGCCTGCAGTTGAGAGGAGCTCGAGAGGGTGGGCGCAGCAGTGCTTATAAACCACTCTCGAGCTCTCTCAACTAGCGAGGTGGGACTAAACTTTTGACGCGGGGCAGCACAAGGCCTTTGGTCCCGGTTGGTGCCACCAACCGGGACTAAAGGGGGGCATGCGTACCGGTTCGTGGCACCAACCACGACCAATGCCCCCCTTTAGTCCCGGTTGGTGCCACGAACCGGGACCAATGAGTTGCCTATATATACCCCATCGCCACAGCAGAGCACTCCACAGTGCTCTGTTTTTTCTGGCCGGCGAGGGGAGGGCATTTGGGTGCTCTAGCTCACCTCCTATGCACATGAGGTGTTCGATGAAATGTCTGAGCCACACTAGTTAATCTTTCTCCACTCGAAACTCGACCTCCGAGCTCCATTTTCCCCGAGATTTGTCTAAGTTTAGCGGTCCGTCACGTCCCGTCCCCGTCTTCACCGCCGTCGATCGCCCGCGCCGATCTCGTCGCCAGCACCACCGTGGTGAGCCTCTTGTTCTTATCTTCTTTCTGAAAGAAAAAAAAATTCTTACTTTAGATAGATACTTGTCTAATTTTGTTACTTTTATTATTCTTTCTTATTACATAGTGCGATGGTTTTGGTATCCGCCCCCGTCGGCCCTCGTCCTGTCTATGATTCGGATGTGGTATATATTATCTTTTTATAACTATTTGGTTCATTTATTGTTTATGACAAATATGCCGACCAACGTGACATAGATTTTATTTATCTAGGAGGTGGTTGAACCGGAAATTCCAACCGACCCTATTGTCGAGAGGTTAAATTTAGTTGAAGAAGAAAACAATTACTTGAAGGAAAAAATAAAAAAATTGAGGAGGAGAAGATGATATTGGAGTTGCATGTTGCGGATGTCGTCGATGATCACAAGATCAAGATGGATGCAATGCGCTTGAAGATTAGAAAGATTAGAAAATATGCCATTCATACCGAGGCTTGGTATCATTATGCCGTTGGATCAATTGTTACCTTGGTTGCGATTATGATCGCATTTGTTTTCGCATTGAAATGTTTTACATAGTTTCAATGTATGTTTAATTAATTAGATGCTCTGGAGAGCTATATGTTGTTAGATGAGAACTATGTATGTACTTTGGTTTTAATGTGATGATGAACTTCTATTAATTTGGTCACTTAATTATCTATTCATGATGTTCTGTAATGGTTTTTGACACACTTAATTATATATAATGCACGCAGATGAACCGGCAATGGATGTACGGTGACAGACACACCTCCGAGTAGATTAAGGGCGTGCATGATTTTCTCGAAGTGGCTGAGGCAAACAAGCAGAATGGTTTTATGTGTTGTCCATGCCCTACATGTGGGAATACGAAGTCTTACTCTGACCGGAAAATCCTTCACACCCACCTGCTTTACAAGGGTTTCATGCCACACTATAATGTTTGGACGAGGCACGGAGAATTAGGGGTTATGATGGAAGACGGCGAAGAAGAAGAGGACGATGACAACTATGTGCCCCCTGAATACGGTGATGCTGCAACGGGGGAAGCTGCTGAAGATCAAGAGGAACCAGACGATGTGCCCAATGATGCTGCAAGGGGGGAAGCTGCTGAAGATCAAGAGGAACCAGTGCCCGATGATGATGATCTCCGCCGGGTCATTGTCGATGCAAGGACGCAATGCGAAAGTCAAAAGGAGAAGCTGAAGTTCGATCGCATGTTAGAGGATCACAAAAAAGGGTTGTACCCGAATTGCGAAGATGGCAATACAAAGCTCGGTACCGTACTGGAATTGCTGCAGTGGAAGGCAGAGAATGCTGTGCCTGACAAAGGATTTGAGAAGCTATTGAAAATATTGAAGGAGAAGCTTCCAAAGGATAACGAATTGCCCGACAGTACATACGCAGCAAAGAAGGTCGTATGCCCTCTAGGATTGGAGGTGCAGAAGATACATGCATGCCCTAATGACTGTATCCTCTACCGCGGTGGGTACAAGGATCTGAACGCATGCCCGGTATGCGGTGCATTGCGGTATAAGATCAGACGAGATGACCCTGGTGATGTTGACGGCGAGCCCCCCAGGAAGAGGGTTCCTGCGAAGGTGATGTGGTATGCTCCTATAATACCACGGTTGAAACATCTTTTCAGAAACGAAGAGCATGCCAAGTTGATGCGATGGCACAGTGAGGACCGTAAGAAAGACGGGAAGTTGAGAGTACCCGCTGACGGGTCGCAGTGGAGAAAAATCGAGAGAAAGTACTGGGCTAAGTTTGCAGCTGACCCAAGGAACGTATGGTTTGGTTTAAGCGCGGATGGCATTAATCCTTTCGGGGAGCAGAGCAGCAATCACAGCACCTGGCCCGTGACTCTATGTATGTATAACCTTCCTCCTTGGAAGTGCATGAAGCGGAAGTTCATTATGATGCCAGTTCTCATCCAAGGCCCTAAGCAACCCGGCAACGACATTGATGTGTACCTAAGGCCATTAGTTGAAGAACTTTTACAGCTGTGGAATGGAAACGGTGTACGTACGTGGGATGAGCACAAATAGGAGGAATTTAACCTGCACGCGTTGCTGCTTGTAACCATCAACGATTGGCCCGCTCTCAGTAACCTTTCAGGACAGACAAACAAGGGATACCACGCATGCACGCACTGTTTAGATGACACTGAAAGTATATACCTGGACAAATGCAGGAAGAATGTGTACCTGGGCCATCGTCGATTTCTTCCGACCAACCATCAATGTCGAAAGAAAGGCAAGCATTTCAAAGGCGAGGCAGATCACCGGAAGAAGCCCGCCATGCGTACCGGTGATCACGTACTTGCTATGGTCAATGATTTACACGTAATCTTTGGAAAGGGTCCCGGCGGACTAGCTGTTCCGAATGACGCTGAGGGACACGCACCCATGTGGAAGAAGAAATTTATATTTTGGGACCTACCCTACTGGAAAGAGCTAGAGGTCCGCTCTTCAATCGACGTGATGCACGTGACGAAGAACCTTTGCGTGAACCTGCTAGGCTTCTTGGACGTGTATGGGAAGACAAAAGATACACCTGAGGCATGGGAGGACCTGCAACGTTTGCACGAAAAAGACGGCAAGCCTCCGAAGCAGTATGAAGGTCCTGCCAGCTACGCTCTTACGAAAGAAGAGAAAGAAATCTTCTTTGAATGCCTGCTCAGTATGAAGGTCCCGACTGGCTTCTCGTCGAATATAAAGGGAATAATAAATATGCCAGAGAAAAAGTTCTAGAACCTAAAGTCTCATGACTGCCACGTGATTATGACGCAACTGCTTCCGGTTGCATTGAGGGGGCTTCTACCGAAAAACGTCCGATTAGCCATTGTGAAGCTATGTGCATTCCTCAATGCAATCTCTCAGAAGGTGATCGATCCAGAAATCATACCAAGGCTAAGGAGTGATGTGGCGCAATGTCTTGTCAGTTTCAAGCTGGTGTTCCCACCATCCTTCTTCAATATCATGACGCACGTCCTAGTTCATCTAGTCGACGAGATTGTCATTCTGGGGCCCGTATTTCTACACAATATGTTCCCCTTTGAGAGGTTCATGGGAGTCCTAAAGAAATATGTCCGTAACCGCGCTAGGCCAGAAGGAAGCATCTCCATGGGCCATCAAACAGAGGATGTCATTGGGTTTTGTGTTGACTTCATTCCTGGCCTTAAGAAGATAGGTCTCCCTAAATTGCGGTATGAGGGGAGACTGACTGGAAAAGGCACGCTTGGAGGGGACTCAATAGTATGCAGGGACGGATATTCTTGGTCTCAAACACACTACACAATTCTACAGAACTCTACCTTGGTGACCCCGTATGTCGATGAACACAAGAACAGTCTGCGCTCCAAACACCCGGAGCAGTGCGACGACTGGATTACATGTGAACACATCAGGACTTTCAGCAGTTGGTTGGAAACACGTCTCAGAGGTGACAACACTGTTTGTGATGAGCTGTACTCGTTGTCCAGGGGACCATCTTTGACTGTATTGACTTACAAAGGATACGAGATAAATGGGAATACATTTTACACGATCGCCCAAGATCAAAAGAGCACCAACCAAAAAAGCGGTGTCCGCTTTGATGCAGCAACCGAGAGGGGAAAGGACACATATTATGGTTACATAGTGGACATATGGGAACTTGACTACGGACATGATTTTAAGGTCCCTTTGTTTAAGTGCAAATGGGTCAATCTGTCAGGAGGCGGGGTACAGGTAGACCCACAGTACGGAATGACAACAGTGGATCTGAACAATCTTGGGTACACTGACGAACCGTTCGTCCTAGCCAATGATGTGGCCCAGGTTATCTATGTGAAGGACATGTCTACTAGACCGAGAAAAAGAAAAGATAAGAAAGCGAATACATCATACGATGAGCCAAAGCGCCCACATAGTTCTTTCAGGAAAAAGGGACATCGTGGGAGTGGAGGGCAAGACATACATGTCTGAAGATTATGAAAAGTTTCATGAAATTCCTCCCTTCAAAGTCAAGGCTGATCCAAGCATCCTGATAAACGATGAAGATTATCCATGGTTACGGCGCAATAAGCAAAGGACACAAGCGAAGAAAAGGTGAAGACTTTCTCTCCACAACTATTATGATGATACCATGCCAACTTTCAAACTCTTTGTAGTTCATTTGAAATGCCTGTTGTAACAGATGAGTTTTCGTCCGAAATCCTGATACTTCGAAAGAGATTGTCCATTTTATACACGAAGTGCATCCAGTTTTTGCCGTAATCCTCTCAACTTTTTAGCACATGCTACGTGGGTGAAATGATGACACCATGCCAACTTTCAACCTTTTCAGAGTTCATTTGTAGTGCTTTTCAATTTCACGGTCATATAGCTCATGAAAATGAGTAAATGCATGAAAAATAACAAATGAAGTCAAAAAGGGTTGAAAATTGATGATGTGGCTTTGAATGGTGCATTTTGAACACACAAAAAGTCTGGAGTTCAAATAAGTTCAAAAAAATGAAATCCCTTTGTAACTGATGAGTTTTCGTTCGAAACCCTGATACTTCGGAAGAGATTGTCCATTTTGTACACGAAGTGCATCCAGTTTTTACCGTAACCCTCTCAACTTTTTAGCACATGCTATGTGGGTGAAATGATGACACCATGCCAACTTTCAACCTTTTCAGAGTTCATTTGTAGTGCTTTTCAATTTCAGGGTCATTTATAGCTCATGAACTAATAGCAAAAAGAATGAACTAAAAATAATCAATTAAAATATGCTGTTATGATCAACTAAAACAAAACTATAATATTCTTCAATAGCCAAAAGAATCAACTAAAAAGCTTTTATAAAACTCCAATAGCAAAAGGAATTTTCATAAAGAATATTTTTGTTAGAAACTTTAATAGCAAAAAGCATTATCATAAAGATTTTCTTTGTTAGAAACTAAAATAACAAAATGTGTTTTTGAATAGAATCATAAAACACAGTAATATTAAATAGCAGGAAAAAGAATCACTCCAAAATCTATTTTTATAGTAAAGTTAATCACAAACTAGCGATTCACACAAATTTCAAAGAATTCAAATTTAAACAATTCAAATTTGAAAACTAATGGCACTAACAGAAAGTTTATAATTTTTGTGACCTAAAAGCAAAAAGAATTAAAAAATAAACTTTAATAAAATAAATAAAAATAGCAACAGTAAGTATTTTGTTGTAAGTAGAAACAAAATAAAATAAATAAAGCAACAAAGAAAAAAAAGTGCCATCTACTGGGCCACCACGGCCTGAATACGACTAGAAACCCAACCATGGGCCAGGATTCAGGCCCGCACGTGGCCCAGTAGGCCCCACAGGCACATAGTGTATGGTTAGGCCCGAAAGCCTGTAGTTGAGAGGAGCTCGAGAGGGTGGGCGCAGCAGCGCTTATAAACCACTCTCGAGCTCTCTCAACTAGCGAGGTGGGACTAAAGTTTGGCCGCGACGCGGGCAGCACATGTCCTGTGGTCCCGGTTGGTGGCACCAACCGGGACTAAAGGGGGGCATGGGTACCGGTTAGTGGCACCAACCGGGACCAATGCCCCCCCTTTAGTCCCGGTTGGTGCCACCAACCGGGACCAAAGGCCGCCGCTTCCCGCCCTTTGGGCTACTGAAAAGAGGCCTTTGGTCCCGGTTGGTGGCACCAACCGGGACTAAAGGGGGGCATTGGTCCCGGTTGGTGCCACGAACCGGGACCAATGCTCTAAGTATATAAGAAAACACTTAGCGTTTTTCAGATTCATCTCTGCAGTTGCCCCGCCCCGACGACGCCGCCAGGCTGCCCGAGCTCGCCCCGTCGACGCCGTCGCCGCCCTCTGCCTCGTCGACGCAGCCGCCCCTGCCCCGACCACGCCGCCGTCGGCCCGCCCCGACCACGCCGCGCGCCCCTGCCCCGACCACGCCGTCGTCGCCCCAGCTGCCCCGACCACGCCGCGGGCCCTCGCCGTGCCTCTGCCTCGCCCTGCCCTGATCGACCACGCCGCCGTCGCCCCTGCCCCGACCACGCCGTCGTCGCCGCCCTCTACCCCGACGCGCGCCGTGCCTCTGCCCCTGCCCCGACCACGCCGCACCTCTCCTTTGGTCAGGCCGGCGCCGCCCCTGCCTCCCTATTTTTTCACATATATATGATGTTTTTTTCCAGATTATATGTATATGTGTGAGTATATGTATGTGTGTATATCTGATTATATGTCCTCTTTTCAGATTTTTTTTTTGCATTTTTATTAAAATGTATATATGTATGTATGTTCTCTGTGTATATATATGTTCATGTATGCAAAACATAGATTTTTAGAAAGTTTTATCTATATATGTTCTCTAATTTAGTCCATTTTAGGTTAGTTTCATTTTTAAAAAAGTTTTATATATTTAGGAAAAGAAGGAAGAGAAGGAACAAGGAAGAAGAAGAAAAGTTTTATATATATGCAAAAGTTACATTTTTAGAAAAGTTTTATATATCTAGCTAGGAAGAAAAGGAAGAAGAAGAAAAAGAAGGATAGGAAAAAAGAAAATAAGAAGAGGAAGAAAGGAGAAGAAGAGGAGAGGAAGAAGAGGAGAAATAAACAAGAAGAGGAAAAAAGAAGAAAAAGAAGAGGAGAAGAAGAAAGGAATAGAGGAGAAGAAGAAAATCTATAGAAAATATAGATTTTCTTCTTCTCCTATATTCCTTTCTTCTTCTCCTCTTCTTTTTCTTCTTTTTTTCTTCGATCTTCTCCTCTATTCCTTTCTTCTTCTCCTCTTTTTATTTCTTCTTCGTCTTCATTTTTATCGGGTATGTCGTTGTCGATATACCCCCTCCCCGATAACATTATTTTCCCATGTATGTATGTCGTCGTTGTCGATATATATAACTCCCTCCCAGATAACTTCGACATGATGGACGGTCGATATTTATACCCCCTCTCGACCGTGATAACTTATACCACGGGAGCACCCCCCGGCCCTCTCGCTCGACCAAAACTCTCGAGGACACCCAAACCCTAGAAAAAAACGATATCGGTCTCCTACCCCCTCCCGCCGCGCCCCTACCCTTGAAGCGTTGCCGAGGCCACCCCTAACCCGGAATAAGCTAGGTCTACGTTTGCACTAATATATCCACCTGCTGTCATGTTTGTGTAATAATTGCCATGTTGTAATATTTGCAGAAAGAATGGAGCACGGAAGAGACGAGCAAGCAGAAGAGGTGTTGGGGGACATAATCTTAGCCGGAGGTGATATCTTGTCGTATCTTAACGACAATGATGGTCTGGAAGAACAGGGTGAAGAAGCAGGCTACGGTGATTGAAGAGTGGAGGAGGAAAGACATGATTATGATGGCTCCGGTGACCCAATGCCGGTGCAAGAAGGAGCCCGTGGTGACGGCTCCGGTGACCGAACAGAGTCCGGCCAGGTAAATATATTAGTTAAGCCTGTGCTGACTAGCTAATTGATGCATTCATTGTTTTGGTATGCACACATATTAATTAACTCTTGTCTTTCTTCTTTTTTCTAGCCCTCCGGATCAAGCACAACTTCGGTAAAGAGACGAGGCCCGAAGAGAAAGTTGCGCTCTGATGAAAGGTTTGAGATCACAGCAATCGCGCGCGACGGCCAACCGATTGAACCCGTCCGGACAAAGGAAGCATTTGCTGCTCAGTGCGGGGTTCTTGTTAGGGACAAGATCCCGATCAGCATCCACCAATGGTATAAGCCTAAGAAGGAAGACCCTGAGGTGTCTTATGTCAATGATATGCAGAAAGATGATCTTTGGACTGAGCTGAAGGCAAATTTCACCCTACCGCCAGAGGAGGATCCGGAGAAGCCAGTTAAAGAGCAATTAATCAAGTCTCATGCTCTTAAGAAGATGGCAGACTTATTCAGGAGGTGGAAGAATGAGCTGAAAACGTTTGTCGACAAAGAAGAGACACCAGAATTCATCGGCCGGTATGAGAAGATCAGAGATCACTGGCCCGCATTTGTGGCCAACAAGACATCAGAAAAGAGTAAGAAGATGTCAGCGACAAACAAGAAGAATGCTGCGAAGAAGAAGCTTCACCATCGCACGGGGTCAGGTGGCTACCTCAAAGCCCGGCCTAAGTGGGCCAAGGCTAAGAATGATCTGCTTGAAAAAGGGATCGAACCACAGACAATGAACTAGCCAGACCGTTGCCGGAATTGGTTCTTCGCGGCTGGCGGAAAATTGGACCCTGTATCAGGGAGGTGCGTTTGGACGGACGAGCTTTCGAGAATACCAGTCAAGAGGCTTCAGCACTATATCGATGCAGCGCAGCAAGGGACGTTCGTTCCAGACAGAGAGAACGACGAGCTCACAATGGCCCTCGGGAATCCTGAGCACCCTGGACGGACACGAGGCACGCCAGGCTCCGTTTCGTGGAAGGCTGGTTTTCCGGAAGCAGGCGGTTACAAAAGCCAGGAGAGGAGGAAAAAAGTGGAGCAGACCCAAATTCAGAAGCTGCACGAAAGGGTTCAAGCGCTAGAGGAACGAGACGGCAATCGACATGCCGAAACTACCCCCGAAGCTACCCCAACATCTCAGCGGAGAAGCAGCGTGGCTTCCACCGAGCTGCTTCAGCCGGAGCATGTCTTGACGGCTCCTGCTAGCTACCCCATGGATGCTATCACGGAGTCTCAACATTGCCACCTTATGGCGCAATGGCAGAACTTCAAAGTCAAGGCGGCTGTTGGCTCTGTTTTACGTCCTGAACCCGGCGCAACCTACCACTGCCGGCCGATTCCAGAAGGATATGCTAGGGTGATGGTGGATGAAATAACGGAGGGATTTGAAGACCTCCAGCTTGACCACCCTACTGGTGAAGGGGAGACTCGGCTGGGTTCTACTCTGAAGACTCCGTGCCTATGGCGGAAGGAGCTCATTAACCTTCCGAACTAGACGCCTCCGGCAAGTAAGGGCACTCCGCCGCCTCCTCCTCCGGCGAGTGATCAGGGCACTCAGCCTCCTTCTCCGGCGCGTGGCGGCACTCCGCCTCCTCCTCCGGCGAGTGATCAGGGCACTCAGCCTCCTTCTCTGGCGCGTGGCGGCACTCCGCCTCCTTCTCCGCCTGCGCCGGCGTGCCAGAGCAGCCAGCCTCCTCCTTCTCCGCCTCGTCAGCAAGGGCGGAAGAGACCCGCCGCCGCTCCGGCAGCTCTGGCGCGTTGTAGTCCTTCTCCTCCGCCTCGTAAGCAAGGAAAGAAGACAGCCGCAGCCGGTCCGTCTGCTCTGCCGGCGTCTAGCAGTACAGCTGCCAGAGGCGGGAGGCAATACAGATTCGGTCCTTCTCTGAAGACTCCAGAGAAGTTACCATACGAGAGGACCCCGGAGGAGAACGCGAAGATCATGCGAGCCGAAGTGACAAACTTCTTTGAAGGGGTGAAAGCAAAGAAACATCCACCTCCGGAGGAGAAGGTACATCCCGTGAAAGCGAAGCGCACTCTGGCTGCCCTGACAAAACCACCAAAGACTCCGCCGAAAGGCAACTATGAGCGCATTATTGCAAAGACATTTGTCGAAGCGGAGCGGTCGGGAAGTACTGTCAGTGATCAAAGGTTAAAAGAACGACGAGCTGGGAAAATAATTGCCCAGCTCGGCGAACAAGCGAACCAATCGTGCCCCCCGCTCAAGGTGTCTAGCGACATCGTCGCTAATGATCCGAGGATTGTGCCCAGTTATAGCAATCTTGGAGATTACCTGCCCGACGATGTACATTATGAAATCATGGAGGTGGACGAACACAAATACCATTACGGGAAGCCTCTCGTCAAAGATGAAAGATCTCTAACAACGATGATGCGAAGATTACATGATTGGTACATGAAAACCTGCAGAGAGTCTGATGTGATGAATACTTTGACGCTGAGAGTTAAACCGGAGCATGACCTCGTTGGAATTGAACTGCTGAATGTTCCATTTGAGGAGTTCTTCCAGTTTTTCAATCAAAAGGCCCTCGATAAATCAACGATCACTTGCTACTGTCTGTAAGTAGTACTACTTCTGTCATTAAGTCTCTCTATATAGGTCAGCTATTTCATTGCATGTATTTATAATTATCCTCACTATATTATGCAGATTGAAGATCGCCGAATTGAAGAAAAGACAAATCGGTGATATTGGGTTCATTAACACAAATCTCATAGATGCATATACGGTTGAAAAACATGCCAAAGAAGCCGAGGCCAACTTGCTACGATCGTTGGTATTAAATCAAAACAAAGATATAATACTCTTTCCTTACAACTTCAAGTGAGTGTTACTGTCTTGTGCATATTCGGTTTCCCTTATTAGTCCAGGTTATGGTAATGTAATTGATGACTTATGCATGCATGCGCAGCTTCCACTATATTCTCCTAGAGATTAAGCTTGAGCAGGGAGTAGTAACCGTCTTAGACTCGAGACGAAAAGATCCCCAGGACTATGCGGACATGACTCAAATGCTCGAGAAGTAAGTTAAATCGATCATTATCCACCATATCAGCAACTTTGTTCATTTCCTGATATCAAGTAATTGTTTTCTTTGTCTGGCAGGGTTTGGAGAAAATTCACCACAAAAGCTCCGGGACTGCCGAAGAAGCTGCAATTTAGACACCCGAAAGTAAGTACTATAGTAGCATGTTCCGCACATCTCCTAGTGATTCAAGCGCTAGTTTCATCAATACCATTTAGCATGCTTGCTTATCAGTTAGATTGACCTCTATTTCTTGTAAAGTGATTGTGGCAGGAACAAGGGAATGATTTCTGTGGATACTACGTTTGCGAGTCTATCTGCCACACGACTTGTGAGCGGGGCTACTCTGACGAACAATATGAAATGCGTAAGCAATAATATTCACAATTTTATTTTATTACCATCATTTGTGTCGAGTTTCATTTATTCATATATATATGTATTGACCCCCTTCTTCAAATTAGATGTTTCGGATGCGGGATGAACTCCTAGCACCAGATCGTATGCGAGCAATTCAAGAGGAATTGGCGGAATTCTTCCTTGACCACCTGATCGCTGAAAACGGAGAATACTATGTGGACCCTGTGTTCTTACAATTTAATTAGGAGATTATATTGTAAGAGATAATTATTGTATATATGTAGCCGGTAGTGTCAGATAGATATACGAGAACTTGTTGTTCGACCAATCTCTCGGAGAAGGAGAGGTGGTCGATATCACTTCTCTCTGTATGCATATGTTCATGACGATCTTCTATTTCCTTCATTTGCTTACTAGCTAGCGTGTCTAGTCCTCTCCATACGTATATAGTACGTAGCGTCGACCAAGCATGGAGATAAGAGAGGACACTTCTCTCTATTAATTAGCTAGCTAACACAATATATGAAACACCTAAATTAACCCCCCAAAACCCCCAAACCCCCCCCCTTCAAAAAAAAACAGAAACCCCAGCCCCTGAAATGCTGACGCGTGGATGCCTATTGGTCCCGGTTGGTGACACCAACCGGGACAAAAGGCCCTGCCTATTGGTCCCGGTTGATGTCACCAACCGGGACCAAAGGCCCCCCTGCCTGGGCTGGCAGAAGCGGCCACGTGGAGGACATTCTGTCCCGGTTCGTGTAAGAACCGGGACTAAAGGGTTAGGGCTTTAGTAACGACCATTTAGTCCCGGTTCGAAAACCGGGACAGAAGGCCCTTACCAACCGGGGTAAAAGCCCCTTTTTCTACTAGTGATGTCCGTGGTATCCGCCGCCGCTGCCGCCGTAGGTGGGCGTGGGAGGGACGGGGTGGTAGTCCGGGTGGGGCTGCGGCTTCGGTTCCGGCTTGGGTACGGGACCGTAGTCCGGGTGGGGCTGGGGCTTGGGCTCTGGCTTCGGTGGCACGGGCTTCTTGTGGTGGAAGTGTTCGATGATGTGCTTCTTGATCGGCCCGCACAGGGTCATGGACGCGCACTCCGGCGACACCGCGGATGCTGTGGCGGTGTGGCCACCGGCGATGATGCCGAAGGTGGTGCCTTCCGAAACCGGCACGATCTTTGATGGCTTCTGGCCGGAGCACGGCGTGTTGGAGGTGGTGCTGTGGAGCTGAGCGACGCAGTCGGCGCCATGAAGGTCAGCGGCGAGGGGCACACTGAAGGCGCCGGTGCCGTCGAGGGCGCCCACTGCCTTGCTCTCATAGTCGCCATGGACGTTCTTGCACTTGATTGCCACCTGGAGACCTGACAAAATGTTCGTGGCAGGGACATCAGTATATCAGTGACTCTGAGCTGATATCATATCTATCTAATATACATGTAGCTAGCTCACCTTTGAAAGCTTCCTCGGCCATCATGTTCTTCCTGGTGCAGTCTGCGCACTTGGCCAGGCCGACCACGACGGACCCCGCCTCTGCGTTGGCGACAGTGATCGCCAGAAGGACAGCGAGGACTAGTGCTCTCGTCGGAGCTGCCATGCCTGAATTTCTGGTGTGAAGTGGCTGATGGATGGATGGATGGATGAATGAATGCAACAGACGAGGCATGGCTTATATAGGTCTCGGCATTGATCGATCCAGCTCGGTCGATGATCTGGCTGCATGTTCGCAGGGTGGCCGGCGAAGTGATGCGTGACAAGGAGAGACCGGCTAACTCGCCGAAATTTCAGATGCCGAATTATATTTAAAACTCGGTTGGTTCCAGAGTCCACTGCACGCATCGATCAACGGATTTGATCCACGTCGTCGTCATTTGTTATTCGGTTGGTGATCCAGTTTGCATTGGCTGGTGGCCGATCGCATCGTTCGTAGGTTCCACGCCGTACATGGTTATGCATGCATGCAGCGCAAGTACGTGGCGTTTTTTTAGGGGTACGTGGCCTTTGTTATTTTTTTAGGGGTACGTGGCCTTCGTTAGGGAGCCTACATAAGACTAGCCACAATGGGTAGTAACATAGACTAGTAACATGCATATGTTACTAGTCAGTAACGTAGACTAGTAACATGCATATGTTACTACCTATATAATGGGGAGTAACATATGTGGGGTAACATGCAACATTTTATTTATTATGCTATAGACTCATCTTGCTTTGATATGTGTTATGTTACTCATATTACTAGTAATTAGTTATGTTACCACTTTGCTCTTTTTTTTCATTTATTGCTTGCCACATCATCTATTTTATTGAGATATGTGTAATGTTACTATCTATGTTACTCCCATTGTGGGTAGTCTAAGTCAGAACGGAGCGTGTAACCAATTCTCTCGTCTTTCCATTCTGCGTGTGCGGTGCGCCAGCCAGGCATTAATATGTCGTGCGCCAGCCAGGCATTAATATGTCGCAAACTTCTAGGTGTTGAGCGTCACACCATTTCACAAAATTTGCAATGCATAAATTTTAAAATGTCAAAATTCAAGTCCAAATGCGAGATACTACATATAATCATGCATGGATAGCTTCCGAATGTGGCATAGACAAAGATAGATTCTGAGACACACCATAAATATCTAGAAAGGACGTAATGGGACGGCATAGCATGGCTCGTGCGCCGTAGGAGGAGGAAGACATCCCCATGATGGTGGCGGCGGCCGTCTGGGTAACCCTCCTCCGCCCCTCCCGCTCGGCCCAGGCGGCGGCCTCAAGGGTGTAAGGCTCTGTCGCGTCCTTCAGCACACACTCATATCCGGCCGAACAGTGAGCCTTGACGGTGGAAGGCTCTGTCGCCTCCTGGAGCCTCCGCTCCCTTAGGCCATGGCCACGCCATCCTGATTGGCCGACTCGACGAGATTATCCCAATCGATCTTGTCATGGGAGTCGCTGCGTGGCAGGAGGACATGGAGTCGTGGACACATCAAGGGGAACTCAAAGTGTACCCATTGACCCCTAGTGGGTTTCGATGATACTCCCTCCGTTTCAAAATACTTGACTTTCATTTGTCCAAAAATGAATGTACCTGTGTACTGAAACATGTCTAGATACATCTATATTTTGACAAATGGAAGTCATGTATTGTGGAATGGAGGGAGTATATGATAACTTCATTAAGGGTACTAATGTTTTCTCTAAGTGTTATTAGCTTACGTCCCAAATGGTACCATTTCATAGTTTGTAGTGATAGAATATCACTTTGAATCCATAGATATGCCAGTACTACAAAAAGAGGGTTACGATACGTGAGGTAAAGGTTTTTTTTTTCAAAGTTCTTGAAGATTAGACTCCGAAAAGGTCAGAAGTCTCATAATTTCTCGTAGGAGTAAACCGGATCGGATTCAGATAGATAATGCTCATACTAATACCCTATTCAATTTTTTCTAAGATCCGGAAACGAGACAGATGTGTTATGAATGCAGATTCGAATATGGGATTATGTTGGACTAGGACATATGTTACAGTAACATAATGGACACATATCAGAAACAGACATATACGGCATGCATATATGAGGAATATATACATGTTCTGAACTAAAATTATACATAAACACCAGGCAAATATTAAAAATTATACACTTAACACATAAAAGCATTAGAGGGTACTAAAGTAGTCCAAATAAACTAGTAGAAGCACATGTCTCATGTCATCAGCATTAAATACAACTATTGCTAGTTAATACTTAAAACTTTAGCAAATAAATCATATAGCCATATTTAAAAGGTTGGATTATCCTGATAAAAAGGATTGTGCTAAATCATCGCATATTAGTAATACCCTATACCGTACTAGACAGACTCAGATTCAGACCGGATTGTGTTCAGATGTCAAAATTCTCTTACGATACCATGCCACCGAATTCGAAAATGTTTTCGGTCCAAAATCATCCTAACCATTTCTTCCTTACTTCCTAGCCTATATCTCTTTGTTTTCACTTGTTCAAACCTTCGAACCAATTCCCATTCGGAGCCTATGACTCCACTCTAGAGAGGTAGTAATTGTTGTTTGTGACATTCAGATCCTCTACGTGTATTCCATTTGGAACCTTTGAAGTAGTTGCAGTAGTGTATTGCGTGCTGTCTGGAACCTTTCAAACCATGCAGGTCGGTCCCTCCGAACCCCATCTATTAGCCCGAACCATGTTTCCTCTTCCATTCAGAGTTTCTAGGCACAGTTCCTTCAAATCTAAGTGTATGCATACTTGACAACTTTCATTCCGTTTGGTGGCTCCGAGCTAATCACTTAGTGCACACTGTTGTAAGTAAAAGTGTGTAGAGGTCAGATTTTTGGGTCCGGCCTCACTAGTGCAAAACCAGGATTTATCACCGGTTCGTAAGGGCCTTTAGTGCCGGTTCCGCAACCGGCACTAAAGAGTGAGGACTAAAGGTCCCCCTTTAGTACCGGTTCGGCTCGAACCGGCACTAAAGTGCACCCACGTGGCACGAGCCAACGCCAGGAGCAGGTAGCCCTTTAGTATCGGTTGGTAACACCAACCGGTACTACAATATTTGAGGGGGTTTTGGTTTTATTTTTTATTTTTCATTTAATTTGTTTTTTCGATTTAATATTTTTCTGTTTGCTAGTATTTTACGATACTACATATTGTACACGTTATATCATCGAATGTCTCACAACCACCATTATTCACACATACACATGCATGTATATATATATATATACAATTAGGTATATATACAATTTCTCCTACATGTTGCCTTGGTGCCTTCGGAGCACGATGACAAGTGGTTCATGGGGGCGGTAGCGGGTAATGGTATTCTCCTTTGGGATCTATGACCTGGTCGAGCAAAAATCCCGCTATTTTTTCTTGAAGTGCTCGTATGCACTCCGTTGGTAGGAGCTTCACCCCCACGTCTTGGAACTGTTAAGAAGGGGATCAATATGCATGCATGTGTATTAGTTGTGTGACTAGATATCGATAATCATGTAAAAATTGTGAATAGTGTTCTGTCAAACGTACCCATTGCAGTCTATCAGATTTGCTCCTTTCGGACGCCATCATGCGAATGTTCTCGCAAACGTAGAACGCACACACATCAGTCCCCGGTGCCTGCTTCAGGGCCTTTACGAGAATTGAATTTAATCAGGTAATATTAAATCAAGCATGACAATTAATTAATGGTATTGAAACAAGAATTAAAGAGATGGTAGCTAGCTAGCTAGTATTACTTAATTACTTACCTTGGGTCGATACCAAAACAGCTTTTCTGCCCATTTTCCTAAAGTCACCTTGATGAACTTTGCCCAAGCCCTGCCCACCGGCAAAGAAAATTAATAAAGGGGTTATTAAATAGTTCATATCAGGAAATGACGAACTAAATAGGCCGAGATATAGTTAATAATGATTGAAATTACCTGTTGACTATCCCCTTCAAGATGTTGTAGTCACTTTCTTTTTTAAATAGTGAGTCCAGTACTTTAACTTTTCCTTCTTCAACTTTAATGTCTAACAAGATCCAGTGGTAACTGCATGCACATACACGTTTGCATGTCTTAATTAAGCGGGCATGCGCATAACACTAATCAACTACCCTAAACCCTATACACTTAATTATTAACATCTAGCTAGCTAGTAAGCAAAAATAGAATTTGTAGTACAAGACAGTGTGACTCACAGGAAGTTGTAAGGAAGTAGTATATCTTTATTGGTATTGAGGCGGTTCAAGAACTCTAGCATTTTATTCTCTACATCTTGTCTATACCATTCCAATTTCCATGTGTATTCATTAACGGTATTTGAGTCAATGAACCCAATGCCATAGCGTCCAGCTTTTTTCATTTCATAGATCTTCATCCTGCATAATACCACAGAAAAGAATATAGTGAGGATAATTATAGGTAATGATCGATCAATGAGCACCAAAGTTAGCTTGAGACTTAAATTACAGAAATAAATCACTTACAGACAATAGCAACTGACGAGAGATTTGCCGAGTGCATCTTGATTGAATAACCGAAATAGTTCTGAATACTCAGCGGACAGAGCTAGCTTATGGAAGTAATGCTCTTCCTTGACTTTCGCCATGAGGGACTCTCGATTGGAACTCTTGGTAATGTTCATGTACCACTGATGCAATTCATACATTCTCGTTGGGAGGTTCTTGACCTCCTCGGGCTCGACCAAAGGTTGGCCCCGGACATATTTCCGTTTTATTTCCTCCTCTCTAAGGGGAGACATGGGCTCGATCTCGAGGTGTTGTCCAACACTGATATTGAGCATTTTAGCCTGGCTTTATGCTCCTCGGTTATTACCAGATTGTTCAGCCAGGGAACGGTTTGCCCACAATAATATAGGGCGCGCGTACTCTCATGTGTTGTTGGCACAACAAGCGGGGAACGGTTTTCCCGCATTTTTTGCCAGCTGTTTGTTGGCTCGAACTCGAGCTCGCTTCCTTCTGTAGTCGTGCTCGATGTGCCTTCCTGATTTGGCGCTCATAGTCTGAGTCAACGGGCTTGGGAGCTGGTGGTCTAACCATACGAATGAAGTGGTCAATCTTTTCCTCAGGCACTTTCTCCCTTGGCGGCGGTGCCGGTTTCGGTCCAAAATGGGCGTCCAATTGGGCCTGCACTATGCCTGCGTTTTTCTCCACGGTCATGTCGTAAGGCCTCTGAGGAAGAGGAGTGAGGCTTGGACCATATTTATATCGCTTGCCTCCGCCTGTACCTCCTGTACTACCTCGACTCGTACCGCTACGCACCATAGCTGCGGCGGCTCTCTTCTGCAATTGCTGAGGCGGCGGAGACGGCTGATGTGGCTGAGTTGGAGCAGGAGTCTGCTCACGCATTGGTGGACTTGGAGGAGCGGGAGTCTGCTGACACGGTGGCGGACTTCGAGGAGGAGTCGGCTCACGCGTTCGTGGACTTGGAGGAGCAGGAGTCTACTGACACGGTGGCGGACTTCGAGGAGGAGTCGGCTCACGCGTTCGTGGACTTGGAGGAGCAGGAGTCTGCTGACTCGGTGGCGGACTTCGAGGAGGAGCCGGCTGACGCGGTGTCGGTGGCCTTCGAAAGATGATGCAATCCCTTCTCCATAGGATGATACAATGTATGGCCTCTCCCAGTTTGTGCTCGTCGTCACCTCCAGGAATGTCAAGCTCTAGCCCCGAATATTGGTCCACCACCTCATCAACCAAGACACGAGCATAGCCCGCTGGAATCGGGTTGCAATGGAAGGTTGCTTCGGGGGTATTAGTAAAAGCAACAGCGTCCGCCACCTTCATGGATATGTTCTTCATTTTGAAGTGTAGCTCATAGTTAGTGTTCTCTATGATGTCATCCACAGGGTATCTATCCAGCAGTGCGTCGGCCGGGGCGGAACCAACGCTGCTTCTCGGCATGGATGGGACGGTGCTATCCAATGCTGGATCATCCGCTAGCTGCTGCCGCTGCTGAGACCCCCTTTCCTGGCTAAGTGAGTCGATCTGCTGCTGCTACCGCTGGAATTTGAGTGCCAAGTCCGCGTGCCTTGCTTCTAGGCCTTGAAGGCGTTCTGCTTCCTACTTCCTCTGCTCCTCCTCCAGCTTCCTCTTCTTCTCCTCCTCCATCTTCTTTCTTGCACGACACATGTAGTCGTCGTTCCATTCCGAAAAGCCCTCATACCAGGGAATAACGCCCTTGCCTCGTGTTCTTCCCGGGTGTTCAGGATTTCCCAGGGCGCGCGTAAGCTCGTCGTTCTCTCTGTTGGGCGTGAACGCCCCCTTTCGAGCATCTTCTATTGCGTCAAGTAACTTTTGTTCGGCTCCTTTTAGACTTGCCTTCTTCGAAACCAGGCCTGTCTTCGGGTCCAACGCCCCCCCCCCCATGCGCATAGAACCAAGTTCTGCACCTGGGGGGCCAGCTCCTAGTAACTGGAGTGACCCCTGCATCCACCATCTCTTGCTCAGACTTATCCCACTTAGGCATTGCCACCGCTTAGCCACCTGGCCCCAGCCTATGGAACTGCGTCTTTTTTGCGGCATTGGCCTTGTTTTTTCTCGACCGTTCCTTAGATAATTCTGATTCCTTGAATTTCGTGAAAGCGGGCCAGTGTTCTCTTTGCTTCTCCAGTGTTCCCTTGAATTCTGGAGTCTTCCTTTCTGCAGCGACGTAGTTGGCCCATACAGTTTTCTTGTGGGTGTTGAATGCAACTGCCATCTTCCTAAGAGCAGCGTCCTTGACTTTCTGCACATCTGCATCAGTGAAATGATCTGGTAGGGTGAAATGTTGAAGGAAATATGCCCTAGAGGCAATAATAAAGTTATTATTTAATTCCTTATATCATGATAAATGTTTATTATTCATGCTAGAATTGTATTAACCGGAAACATGATACATGTGTGAATACATAGACAAACAGAGTGTCACTAGTATGCCTCTACTTGACTAGCTCGTTGATCAAAGATGGTTATGTTTCCTAGCCATAGACATGAGTTGTCATTTGATTAACGGGATCATATCATTAGGAGAATGATGTGATTGACTTGACCCATTCCGTTAGCTTAGCACACGATCGTTTAGTATTCTGCTATTGCTTTCTTCATGACTTATACATGTTCCTATGACTATGAGATTATGCAACTCCCGTTTACCGGAGGAACACTTTGTGTGCTACCAAACATCACAACGTAACTGGGTGATTATAAAGGTGCTCTACAGGTGTCTCCGAAGGTACTTGTTGGGGTTGGCGTATTTCGAGATTACGATTTGTCACTCCGATTGTCGGAGAGGTATCTCTGGGCCCACTCAGTAATGCACATCACTATAAGCCTTGCAAGCATTCTAACTAATGAGTTAGTTGCGGGATGATGTATTACGGAACGAGTAAAGAGACTTGCCGGTAACGAGATTTAACTAGGTATTGAGATACCGACGATCGAATCTCGGGCAAATAACATACCGATGACAAAGGGAACAACTTATGTTGTTATGCGGTTTGACCGATAAAGATCTTCGTAGAATATGTGGGAGCCAATATGAGCATCCAGGTTCCGCTATTGGTTATTGACCGGAGACATGTCTCGGTCATGTCTACATAGTTCTCGAACCCGTAGGGTCCGCACGCTTAAAGTTAGATGACGGTTATATTATGAGTTTATGTGTTTTGATGTACCGAAGGAGTCCGGAGTCCCGGATGAGATCAGGGACATGACGAGGACTCTCGAAATGGTCGAGACGTAAACATCGATATATTGGACGACTATATTCGGACATCGGAAAGGTTCCGAGTGATTCGGGTATTTTTCGGAGTACCGGAGAGTTACGGGAATTCGTATTCGGCCTTAATGGGCCATACGGGAAAGGAGAGAAAGGCCCCAAACGGTGGCCGCACCCCTCCCCATGGACTAGTCCGAATTGGACTAGGGAGCGGGGCGCCCCCTTCCTTCCTTCTCCTTCTCCCTTCCCTTCTCCTACTCCAACAAGGAAAGGAGGAGTCCTACTCCCGGTGGGAGTAGGACTCCCCCACTTGGCGCGCCCTCCTCCTAGGCCGGCCGCCTCCCCCCTTGCTCCTTTATATATGGGGGTAGGGGGGCACCCCAAAGACACAACAATTGATCTCTTGATCTCTTAGCCGTGTGCGGTGCCCCCCTCCACCATAATCCACCTCAATAATATCGTAGCGGTGCTTAGGTGAAGCCATGCGTCGGTAGAACATCATCATCGTCACCATGCCGTCGTGCTGACGGAACTCTCCCTCAAAGCTCGGCTGGATCGGAGTTCGAGGGACGTCATTGAGCTGAACGTGTGCTGAACTCGAAGGTGCCGTACGTTCGGTACTTGGATCGGTCGGATCGTGAAGACGTACGACTACATCAACCGCGTTGTGCTAACGCTTCCGCTTTCGGTCTACGAGGGTACATGGACAACACTCTCCCCTCTCGTTGCTATGCATCACCATGATCTTGCGTGTGCGTAGAAATTTTTTGAAATTACTATGTTCCCCAACAGTGGTATCAGAGCCAGGTTTTATGCGTAGATGTCATATGCACGAGTAGAACACAAGTGAGTTGTGGGTGATATAAGTCATACTGCTTACCAGCATGTCATACTTTGGTTCGGCGGTATTGTTGGATGAAGCGGCTCGGACCGACATTACGCGTACGCTTACGCAAGACTGGTTCTACCGACGTGCTTTGCACATAGGTGGCTGGCGGGTGTCAGTTTCTCCAACTTTAGTTGAACCGAGTGTGGCTACGCCCGATCCTTGCGAAGGTTAAGACAACACCAACTTGACAAACTATCGTTGTGGTTTTGATGCGTAGGTAAGAACGGTTCTTGCTAAGCCCGTAGCAGCCACGTCAAACTTGCAACAACAAAGTAGAGGACGTCTAACTTGTTTTTGCAGGGCATGTTGTGATGTGATATGGTCAAAGCATGATGCTAAATTTATTGTATGAGATGATCATGTTTTGTAACCAAGTTATCGACAACTGGCAGGAGCCATATGGTTGTCGCTTTATTGTATGCAATGCAATCGCCCTGTAATGCTTTACTTTATCACTAAGCGGTAGCGGGTAGTCGTAGAAGCATAAGATTGGCGAGACGACAACGATGCTATGATGGAGATCAAGGTGTCACGCCGGTGACGATGGTGATCATGACGGTGCTTCGGAGATGGAGATCACAAGCACAAGATGATGATGGCCATATCATATCACTTATATTGATTGCATGTGATGTTTATCTTTTATGCATCTTATCTTGCTTTGATTGACGGTAGCATTATAAGATGATCCCTCACTAAATTATCAAAGTATAAGTGTTCTCCCTGAGTATGCACCGTTGCGAAAGTTCTTCGTGATGAGACACCACGTGATGATCGGGTGTGATAGGCTCTACGTTCAAATACAACGGGTGCAAAACAGTTGCACACGCAGAATACTCAGGTTAAGCTTGACGAGCCTAGCATATAACAGATATGGCCTCGGAACACGGAGACCGAAAGGTCGAGCGTGAATCATATAGTAGATATGATCAACATAGTGATGTTCACCGTTGAAACTACTCCATCTCACGTGATGATCGGACATGGTTTAGTTTATATGGATCACATGATCACTTAGGGGATTAGAGGGATGTCTATCTAAGTGGGAGTTCTTAAGTAATATGATTAATTGAACTTAAATTTATCATGAACTTAGTCCTGTTAGTATTAGCATATCTATGTTGTAGATCAATAGCTCGTGTTTAGCTCCCCTGTTTTGTTTTGATATGTTCCTAGAGAAAACTAAGTTGAAAGATGTTAGTAGCAATGATGCGGACTTGGTCCATGATCTGAGGATTAACCTCATTTCTACACAGAAGTATTATGTCCTTGATGCACCGCTAGGTGACAGAACTATTGCAGGAGCAGATGCAGACGTTATGAACGTTTTGACAAAAGCTCGGTATGATAACTACTTGATAGTTTAGTGCACCATGCTTAACGGCTTAGTATCGGGACTTCAAAGACGTTTTGAACGTCATGGACCATATGAGATGTTCCAGGAGTTGAAGTTAATATTTCAAGCAAATACCCGAGTTGAGAGATATGAAGTCTCCAACAAGTTCTATAGCTAAAAGATGGAGGAGAATAGCTCAAGCAGTGAGCATGTGCTCAGATTGTCTGGGTACTACAATCACTTGAATCAAGTGGGAGTTAATCTTCCAGATAAGACAGTGATTGGCAGAGTTCTCTGGTCACTATCACAAGGTTACTAGAACTTCGTGATGAACTATAATATGCAAGGGATAACGGAAACGATTCCCAAGCTCTTCGTGATGCTGAAATCGACGAAGGTAGACATCAAGAAAAACATCAAGTGTTGATGGTTGACAAGACCACTAGTTTCAAGAAAAGGGCAAAGGGAAGAAGGGGAACTTCAAGTAGAACGGCAAGCGAGTTGCTGCTCAAGTGAAGAAGCCCAAGTCTGGACCTAAGCCTGAGACTAAGTGCTTCTACTGCAAAGGGACTGGTCACTGGAAGCGGAACTGCCCCAAGTATTTGGTGGATAAGAAGGATGGAAAAGTGAACAAAGCTATATTTGATATACATGTTATTGATGTGTACTTTACTAGTGTTAATAGCAACCCCTCGGTATTTGATACTGGTTCAGTTGCTAAGAGTAGTAACTCGAAACGGGAGTTGCAGAATGAAAAGAGACTAGTTAAGGGTGAAGTGACGATGTGTATTGGAAGTGGTTCCAAGGTTGATATGATCATCATCGCACACTCCCTATACTTTCGGGATTAGTGTTGAACCTAAAATAAATGTTATTTAGTGTTTGCGTTGAGCATGAATATGATTGGATCATGTTTATTGCAATACGGTTATTCATGTAAGTTAGAGAATAATTGTTGTTCTGTTTACATGAATAAAACCTTCTATGGTCATACACCCAATGAAAATGGTTTGTTGTTTCTCGATCGTGGTGATACACATTTTCATAATATTGAAGCCAAAAGATGCAAAGTTAATAATGATAGTGCAACTTATTTGTGGCACTGCCGTTTAGGTCATATTGGTGTAAAGCGCATGAAGAAACTCCATACTAATGGACTTTTGGAATCACTTGATTATGAATCACTTGATACTTGCGAACCATGCCTCATGGGCAAGATGACTAAGACTCCGTTCTCCGGAACAATGGAGCGAGCAACTGACTTATTGGAAATAATACATACTGATGTATGCGATCCGATGAGTGTTGAGGCTCGCGGCGGGTATCGTTATTTTCTGACCTAAACAGATGATTTGAGCAGATATGGGTATATCTACTTGATGAAACATAAGTCTCAAACATTTGAAAAGTTCAAAGAATTTCAGAGTGAAGTGGAAAATCATCGTGACAAGAAAATAAGGTTTCTACGATCTGATCGCGGAGACAAATATTTGAGTTACGAGTTTGTTCTTCAATTAAAACAATGTGGAATAGTTTCACAAATTCGTGCCACCTGGAACACCACAGTATAATGGTGTGTCCGAACGTCATAACCGTACTTTATTGGATATAGTGCAATCTATGATGTTTCTTACCGATTTACCACTATAGTTTTGGGGTTATGCATTAGAGACAGCTGCATTCACGTTAAAAAAAGGGCACCATCTAAGTCCGTTTGAGACGACACCGTATGAACTGTGGTTTGGCAAGAAACCAAAGTTGTCGTTTCTTAAAGTTTGGGGTTGCGATGCTTATAAGAAAAAGTTGCATCCTGATAAGCTCAAACCCAAATCGGAGAAATGTGTCTTCATAGGATACCCAAAGGAGACAATTGGGTACACCTTCTATCACAAATCCGAAGGCAAGATATTCATTGCTGAGAATGGATCCTTTCTAGAGAAGGAGTTTCTCTTGAAAGAAGTGAGTGGGAGGAAAGTAGAACTTGATCAGGTAACTGTACCTGCTCCTTTATTGGAAAGTAGTTCATCACAGAAATTTGTTCCTGTGACTCCTACACCAATTAGTGAGGAAGCTAATGATGATGATCATGTAACTTCAGATCAAGTTACTACCAAACCTCGTAGGTAAACCAGAGTGAGATCCACACCAGAGTGGTACGGTAATCCTGTTTTGGAGGTCATGTTACTTGACCATGACGAACCTACGAACTATGAGGAAGCGATGATGAGCCTAGATTCCGCGAAATGGCTTGAGGCCATGAAATCTGAGATGAGATCCATGTATGAGAACAAAGTATGGACTTTGATTGACTTGCCCAATGATCGGCGAGCCATTCATATTAAATGGATCTTCAAGAGGAAGACAGACGATGATAGTAGTGTTACTATCTACAAAGCTAGAATTGTCGCAAAAAGGTTTTCGACAAGTTCAAGGTGTTGACTACGATGAGAGTTTCTCACTCGTATCTATGCTTAAGTCTGTCTGAATCATGTTAGCAATTGCCGCATTTTATGAAATCTGGAAAATGGATAAACAAAACTGCATTCCTTAATGGATTTATTAAAGAAGAGTTGTATATGATGCAACCAGAAGGTTTTGTCAATCCTAAAGTTGCTAACAAAATATGCAAGCTCCAGTGATCCATCTATGGACTGGTGCAAGCATCTCGGAGTTGGAATATACGCTTTGATAAGTTGATCAAAGGATATAGTTTTATACAGACTTGCGGTGAAGCCTGTATTTACAAGAAAGTGAGTGGGAGCACTACAACATTTCTGATAAGTATATGTGAATGACATATTGTTGATCGGAAATAATGTAGAATTATTCTGCAAAGCATAAAGGAGTGTTTGAAAGGAGTTTTTCAAAGAAAGACCTCGCTGAAGCTGCTTACATATTGAGCATCAAGATCTATAGAGATAGATCAACACGCTTGATAAGTTTTTTCAATGAGTACATACCTTAACAAGATTTTGAAGTAGTTCAAAATGGAACAGTCAAAGAAAAAGTTCTTGCTTGTGTTACAAGGTGTGAAATTGAGTAAGACTCAAAGCCCGACCACAGCAGAAGATAGAAAGAGAATGAAAATCATTCCCTATGCCATAGGTTCTACAAAGTATGCCATGCTGTGTACCAGATCTATTGTATACCCTACCACTGAGTTTGGCAAGGGAGTACAATAGTGATCTAGGAGTAGATCACTGGACAACGGTCAAAATTATCCTTAGTGGAGATGTGTTCGGTGAGTGTTGTTAGTTTCTCGTCGTCCATGGCAGGAGGTTTGCGGTGGTGAACTGCGGCCGGCGAGAAACTTTCGAGGAAGAGGATGCAAATGGAGTCGGAAAAGGGAAAGGGATGTTTTGTCGTGCAAAAAAGGAAACCGCCAAAGAGTAGTTGCTAGTCACCCGGTGGTTCTAGGCGTAGATTTTCGGGAACATGGATTTGTTTTATCTGTTTTTTTTAAGATTTTCACTTATCTTGTTCGTTGAATTTTTTTTTATTCGTTGGGTGCTGCATGCGTGATCCATATGTGCGTATTCCATCTTTGGCTGTGAAAGTAGTCCTGTAAATGGTAGAACACTCAGCAGATGCATGGTCGTGCCTTTGTTGTGAAAACATTTTTTTCAATGAACAATCTTCCTTGGTTCGGGAGGCACTGTTGTTATGTTATTCGGTGCACAAGTGTGTGTTTAGGAAAAGTTGAAGTAAATATAGTTTGGACTTGAAAACGGAGTCCTGTTTGGTTTTTAATTGAGATATGTTTCACTAGATGGTTTGAATAAGTTTGATAACATGGTATTGCTATAGGTTTTGAATCAAAAACTGATTCTTGTTTCGTTTGATTTTTGAAAATGATTCTTTCTGTTTTTTTGTTTTTTGAATTATGATTTTTTCGCATGGATCATTCCGATTGTTCAAATAGTATTTGTTGCAAAGGATCATTCCGATGGTTGAAACAGCAAGTTGAGTGTCCGTAAGAGCTACATAAGTTGCAAAAGATCATTCTGATAGTTCAAGCAAGCACATGGTCCATAATAGTTACATTACTCTACCATCCTAACTAGCAAACTTATAGTAACCAGTGTTTTGCTGCTAGAGGCATCATCATGAAATGAGCGCTGACATCCTAGGAGATACACTGCTTGCTTCCATTTTAGGTGCTGGTTCCGACGGAATCTACAGAATGCGTTGAATGATGATGGACACAGTACGGTCATGGCGCTCTTTGAAAGTGATTAGAACAACGTTCTTTTCAACAAAGGATGCAGCTGATATGAAGTCTCTGAAAGAAGACTTTTCTATTACCATCTTGCCGTCGTTTTTGGAGATGTAGTACGACGAAGGAGTGATGACATGGGTAGGTTCATCAGGAGCTTCAAGGGTCACCCTGCCATTGGTTGGCATGTCCACCCATCTCTTCAGTGTCGAGACAACGCTCCTCGGAATTTTCTTGAAGAAATCGAAATTAAATAGAAATTAAAACCGTTGATTTGTCACTTGGATAATAAATAAAAAGAATGGCTGAATACGGTGAGTGCGCAAACATTAAGAAATTCCATATTGAAAGTAATATAATTCTTGGCATGTTCAGGTTTGTGTGTAAACAGATAAAACAACATATTAAGAGAACATCAAAAGTTTTGTTGTTTTAGGTTTGAATAAATAGGTTCTTTATAATTTTACATATGAGCAAAATACGTTTGGTATTTTAACAAGCACAGTTGTAACCAACCATGACGCAGTCTTTGGTGTTAGTGGGAGTCAATACGTGGACAAATGGACGGCAACGGATGAAAGTATCTCCGAAAAGGCGTTGTAGAAAGAATCGTGTCTCATCGTAGGTAAGCTCAATATCCTTAGAGTAGACACAGCAGTGAACATGGTCGAAATCGTCAGAAGAAAGATCACCGAGAGCTAGAAAAAGAAAAAGATTTTAAAGTTAGATAAAGTTATATCCAACACGGGGTTAATATTATTCAGTTCGATTCATGCATATAAAATTATAGTGAAAGAAGATAAGTTTCTAATATAAAATACCTACCAACGTGGGGTAATGGAAGCAGCCTTTTGTCATCCCCGATATGTTTGTAATTCGAGATTGAGACCCTCATCTGGTAGTTCAAATTCTATGCGGTCTCCAGCACGAAGTTCATAATCAGCCGCAAAGATGTTCCACTCAGCCCGCAGAACTTTGTGAAGTTCGCCCTATGCTTAAACAAAGCATTGTAAGACCTTCCTTCATGTGTAAGAAGGGCTGGCTCTACCTGCTGTTTACGCAATTTTCTTGCTTCTTTCTTCCTCTCTTCAATGTATTCAGCGAGAAAAGCTCTGATATTACAAGGTACATACTGGAAAAAATAGTGCAAATAACAACCTGTAAGTATAAATTTGAACTCGCGTACTATTAATGTTAAAAGTTTTCTTAAATTGGATATGAATTTTTGATAAGAATTACAGATAACAACATAATTGTATTATAAATTAATGGATGCAGATTTTTGGCATATGTTGACTAATTTTAATTAGAACTGAAGATGCATTATAGTAATCAAGGCATAGGCAGGCAAAACTAATGGACTATATTAATCAGGGCATAGGCAGGCAAACTAATGGAAAATGAAAACACAAGGCAGGTGCGAAGAAGTGGTAGCAGGGGAACCTAGTGTAGGTGCAACGGGGTATGAGTGACAGTGACGATTTCTACTGTGTTGTAAGCAACTAATATGTTAGTGATGCTTACTAACCATGCGGCTCCAGCAATTTTCATCAAGAATAACCTCAAACTCCTGGAGAACTTCAGGGTGTGGTTCGCAAGGGCCGCCTGGTTGGCGGCAGGTAGGGCAAATCATACCTAAATAATTCAGAACAACTATGTTAAGAAAACAAGAATATCATAACAATTTAAAAACAAGCTTCAACGTCGAAGGTAGACAACGACTAGCTTCAACTATGTTAGCCATATTGAAGGCAGGCAACAACTACAAATTTACCAGAAATCTTCTCATCTACTCCTTCCAGAAAGCAGTATGACAGAGTTTATAACACTTGTTTAGAATTTTTCAAATGGTATTTATATTCCTTTAGAGAATGAAGTCGTTGTACCGGATCTGATGCTTCAATAACTATCAAATGAAAAACCTAAATGTAAAACGTAAATACGGATCGGAGCATGCTGCTTACGCATATGCTTTTTACCTGGGAGAGAAGAAGAACGAGGGTTGACGAACGGAGATTGGGGTAGGGGAAGCTTAGGGCAAGCACACACTGCTAGCAAATCTACGAGAGAAGCACGGCTTAGAAGTTAATCAAGAGACCCAATAAAAACTCTACAATAACTTGTTTGAAATGAGACTGTGTGCGGGGAAGAAGCACGAACCCTAGAAGTAGGCGGACGGGTAAGGCAGATGGGTTGTGATGGGAAGCTTAGGGCAAGCACCCACGGCCAGCAATCTACGAGAGAAGCATGGCTTAGAAATTAATCGATTGTGTGCGGGTTAGAAGCACGAACCCTAGAAGCAGGCGACGGAGAAGGCAAATGAGTTGTGATGTGGCTGAGGGAGTCGGAGCTTATTGAAATATAAAGGAGACGGGAGAGAGCAAGAGTAGTAATGAGTGCTTCTTGTTTTATTTTTTATTCTGCGAAATGGAATGAATGCTGGTTGTAGATGGTGTGCGTGCATTCCGAGGTGTTGTGGCGACACAAGATGTTTGACTCGTCCAGCTGCCTCCCATTATAGTTGTCTAGCTGTGCTGCCTCCCAGCGGAGTCTTTTACGTGCCTATCCTGCCTCACATACTTTTTGTGAGGCACGGTTATACATACTGAAAAGCATACTCGTGCTTCTGTGTTTTAATTTTTTTAATCACATGTTTAATCAGATATGCTTGGGTGTGTCTTCAGGAGAGGAACGGTGATGATGTTATTAGATGCACGGTCGTTGTAGCAGGAGAGGCATGGTCGATACATCGGGGAGGCAAATTGAGGAGAGGCATGATGGTTCCTAATGAGAGGCACTTTTGTATCTGGAATGGAGTCACGGTTCGTGACTCTGTTATTGCAATTTTTTTTGAAGCAGTCGTTGACCCAGGGAGCCACTGTTTTTATGTACGTTGGGTTCAGGCGGGAATATGTATGATAGCCCATAGTTATTTGTATGTGAGAAGCATGGATGTGCTTTTGTTTTGGCAATGTTTTCGGTTGTATGCAGACATAGAGATGCAGGTCCGTTGATATTACTGAGGTTTGTCTTTAAGCAAAGTGGAGGCACGCGTGTGGCTTTTGTGCTGGCCGAACCGTGCTTCTATTTTTGTTTAGTCCCCGTGTAGTATTTGTACGACGGGGTCATCTTGTTTGCTTCCTCTCATTGTTCTCTCGGTCAAAAGATGTGCTGGTGACCGATGGGATGGCTATTTATTGTTAGTATTCATTGTGCCAGATACGGTGCTAGAGTTAATCTAGAGGCTCCTCGATTACAACGTGGCAGCCGTGACTTTTAAGTGCATGGTTTCATAAGCTGCAGAAGCACAACCGTCCATTCACACCGTTCCCGATGCAATTTAATGGGCGCATGGTAACCGAGTCGTCTCTCCCCAAGGTTAAGTAGTGGTCTATTGCGGGAGTTTATCGCTTCTTATTCTCTGCAGAGAAGTGCAGTTAGCTCCCGTCATCCTCGCCTCGTACGAGAAGCACAGTCAAACTCCATTGTCGTCTCACCCTCGCTTCCATGGACGACTTCAGGAACACTACTGAGCATCTCTTTATAGATGTCGATGGTAATACCAAGCTCGAGGTGTTGTACACCAACGAGCCCTACAAGGTGGAGGAGATTCTTACTCTCTATGAGGAATGGCTGTGTGAGGACAGGTACAAGTTTGTTGGTCTTGATCTGGAGTACACACGAGAGGATTATTTTGATCGTAGTAGAAAAGTCGCCATTATGCAACTGGCGATGCGCAAGCATGTTCTTGTCTATCACTTGTGCAAGGCCAGGACGGAGTGCGCTGCTCTGAAGGATTTCCTTCGGAACAAAGGTATAATTTCCGCTAGTGTCGACGTCAGGAACGATAGGGATGTTCTTGCAAACAGTTACCTCAAACTCCCAAGAGAGTGTCACATCGACCTTCAAGAGGAGCTCATTATCAAAGGACGCAATCTAAGGGATTCCATGGCAGATTTGGCAGGAGCCGTCATAAACAAATCTTACTTGAGTATGAAGTCGTCTTTTCCACAAGGTCTGCATGACTACTGGGAATGGAAGCCGCTTTCCCTTGAACACCTGAAATATGCGGCAATTGTAAGTGAAAATTTCGTTTTTTATGATTTTCTATCTTTATATTTTTGTTTTATTGCAACAATAGTACTTTTTCCCCTTTACATATATCTTCATTCTCATCCGCTTTTTGTTTTCAGATGGGTATGTCAGCTACGAGCTCTACCGCCGAGTTCTGTCTGTGAAGGACATGATGCATCCTCGTTGTCTTCCCGACCCCAGATGTCGTTGATGCTTCTGAGCAGAACTCCAACTGAGTAGAATGGTCACGGTGGTCTGAGAAGAATGGACTCCTGGAAGACTTTCATTTCTCTTTTTGTATAATTAATGAGTACTTTTAGCTCAAACCTATGGAGTACCGTCTCATGTTATGTGAATATAATTTCTTATGTTTTTTCATGATACAAGTTCATTGTTGACGTTTGCGCGAGTTCATGTACTTTTAGAGAACCTGTTGAAGTGGCGCATATGTATCGTTTGGGAGAAGCACGCTTTGTTTTGGCTTATATTCAGTGCCGTTTGTTTGTGTTTGTATTGTTGTCTTTTACACGTTCGCACAAGAGAGGCACGTCTGCTAACGTACGAGGCAACATTTTAGTTTCCTGTTTTTGTGTGCTTTAGGACCGTGCCTTGAGAATCCGGACATCTGTGTCTGTTCAGGCTTCACTTCCGTGGCTTCTTTCCGTCTATGCATGTACCTCACGTGACACACGCCATGTCTGTACGTGCTGGTTTCACACGGCAGTTCCTCTTGACACTACACAACCGTGCCTTTGCCACCACTATTTTGTGCATCCAGGTGGTTTGTACCCGTGCCTCGAGAACTATGAGAAGCCGCAATTCCGTGCCTGTATACGCTTTAATTCCGTGTCTCCTGTACGTGCATTTGCGTGTCTCAGGCGTCATGCTGGCTGTGACTCTACGTGCCTCTGGTGCCAGATGCCCGTCTGTGAGGGGACGCATATGTATTGTTTGGGAGAAGCGTGTTTTTTGTTTGGCTTATATTCACCGCCGTTTGTTTGTGTTTGTACTGTTGTGTTTTACACATCCGCACAAGAGAGGCACGTCTGGTAACGTACGAGGCAACATTTTCAGTTTCCTGTCTTTGTGTTCTTCGGGACCGTGCCTCTAGAAGCTCGGCATCCGTGTCTGTGGAGGCTTCACTGCCGTGGCTTCTTTTCCGCTATTCGTGTACCTCACGTGACACACGCGATGTCTCTATGTGGTGGTGTCACACGGCAGTTTCTCTTCAGACTACTCAACCGTGCCTCTGCCACCACTCTTTTGTGCGTCCAGGTGGTTTGTACCCGTGCCTCAAGAACGCCAATTTCAAAGCCGTACATGTGCGCCAAAAGCCGCAATTCCGTGCCTGTATACGCTTAAGTTCTGTGCGTCCTGTACCTGCATTCGCTTGTCTCAGGAACCACGCTGGCTGTGACTCTACGTGCCTGTGGTGCCAGACGCCCGTCCGTGAGGGGATGCGGTGGCTGTGATTCGTCGTGCCTGTGCTTGTACACGCCCGTGCCTCTGGACACTTTAAAACTATGGCTCTTTCCCTTCTCCCGTTGATTCGCTGTTTGTATTTGATGTATCTGACGTGATACACGTCACGACTCTATGTGTCTGCAGTGTCACATGGCTGTCCCTCTTGAGAGTTTGCAACCGCGCCTCTCGAACAGAGTGTTCTTACCGATGCCTCTGCCACCTCTGTTTTTTGCATCCAGAGGATTTGTACATGTGCCTCGAGAATGCCAATTCGAAAACCGTGCTTGTGCGTCGGAGAAGCTGCAATTCCGTGTCTGTACGTAGAGGGTGTGTAGCCGTGGCTCGAGAACGTCAATTGCAAGGCCGTATTCGTGCCTTGCCAAGCCGAAGCACGTGCCTGTAGAGGCTACGTTTCCGTGCCTTCGTTGCCTGCATTCACGTGTTTCCGGCGAGTTGCTGCCTGTATCTCTACGTGCCTGTGGTGATACCCGTGCCTGTGGAATAGGCACGTATGTGCATCATGTGCGTGCATACCCGTGCCTGTGGGATAGACATGTATGTGCGTCTTGTGCCTGCATACCCGGGCCTCACGTGAAACCAGCCTTGACTATAGAGGGACAGATGTTGTGAATCTAGCTAGATGAGGCACAGATGAGTTTTGGCCTTCGGATCTAAGGTGTACGGCTGGCTGTTCGTTTGCTTCATTGGATTCTTCCGTCGGTGGTCTTTGTTCAAAGGAGGAATTGATGACCGATGTGCCGGCTGTTCGATGTGACTATTCCATGTGTCAGTTACCGTAAAATAAAGTTAGAGGCTCCTCGATTTCTCCACGGCATCAAATATATGTGCACAGCCGTGACTTTACGAAGTGCATGGTTTCATGAGCTTCAGAAGCACAACCGTCTATTCGCTGTTCCTAGTTCACACGTTAATGCGCATTGTAACTCAAACGTCCCTCGCCAAGGTTAAATACCGGCCGTGTTTGTGAGGTCTTCACGTCGTATTGTAGCCACAGAACATCAGTCAGTTCCCACCCTCCTCACCACTCCCAAACCTTGTCGCAGGGTCTCAGGAATCTCCATTGGCACCTTGCTGCTTGCTGCCATGGATGACTTTTTGAACACCACCGAGTACCATCCTATAGTTGCCGATGGTAACACGAAGCTCGACGTGTGGTACACGAACGAGCCTGGCAAGGTGGAGGAGATCATTGCCTTGTACGAGGACTAGTTGCGCGAGGAGAAGCACAAGTTTGTTGGTCTTGGCATGGAGTTCACGCGAAAGGATTGTTACGGGCGTAGAAAAGTCACCGTCATGGAACTGGCTATGCGGAATCTTGTTTTGGTCTATCACTTCTGCAGGGCCAGGACGGAGTGCCCTGCCCTGAAGGATTTCCTTGAGAATAGAGGTATAACTTTCTCTAATGTGGGCGTCAGGAATATTAGAGATGCTCTTTTTCAAGATTTCATCAGAATTCCAGAAGGGTACCACATCGACATCCAAGAGAAGTTTATGATCAAAGGCCGCGAAGAAAGGGACTCCATGGAGGACTTAGCAGGAGCCATCATTGACGAATCTTATTCGAAGCTGGAGTCATCTTTTCCAGAACTTCTTCGTCACTACTGGGATTGGAAGCCACTTACTTTAATTTGATCACCTGAAATATGGAGCTACTGTAAGTGAATATTTCATTTTCATTAGTTTCTGCCTTTGTTGGTAGAACAATACTTATTTTTTTGTATATTCATGTTTTCATTTGCTTTTCCTTTAGGAAGGGTATGTGAGCTATGAGCTATACCGCCGGTTTCTGTCGATGAGGGACATCCTGCATCGTCGCTGTCTTCCTGATCTCAGATGGCGAGGACGTTTCTGAGGAGTAGTCCAGGTGGAAGTGCTGGCAAGATGGATTGTGTGATGAATTAGTTATTTGATAGTTATTTTATGGGGTAATATTACATAGACTGATGAATTTGTAATTGTGGTGGTTTTATTTTGAACCGGATGGAGTTAACTAGTTTGGAAATTTAAGTTTATTTTCGTTCCATTATGTTTTTCTTGATTGGGTGCCTTCAAGAATATTTTCCTCTATGATTTTTCGCTTTGTGTTTGTACTGTGGTTGGCACGGTTGTTTTTATATTGAATATACGGTTGTGGTTGTGTGTTTGAAATGTTTTTATGTAGAGCTTGAGTGTGTTTAAGATTCTTCAGATTTTCTCATTGTGTTGTCTGTTTCAATATATGTTGTCTGTTTTAGGCTCGGTAATCCAGTGTGATACTTGTTGTGGGAGTATTGTGTTAGCGACGGTTGCGTTTCTGTGTTTCAATTATTGTGGTGGTACTTTGATTTTGAAAGGCATGGCCGTGAAGGCATTGCATGCATTGTCGTATGTTTGGTAGAGGCGTTATCCTTCCTTTGGGTATTAAATTCGGAGAGGGACTGCGTTATGTCAGTATGAGTTACTGTCATGGTTGTATGTTCTGTAATATTTCTAGTTAGTCTGCTAGTGAAGTCACGTCTGTCTAGTTAGTGGAGGCATGTCCTATGTTATGTTGAGTCAGAGTTCTGTCTGTTGTTCGCAAATGCTTTCTCTTACACGTTCGCTCGGAGAGGCACGTCTACGATGTTATTCAAAGGCACGGGCGTGCCTTTCTTTCGAAACGTTTGCTTTCACTTATTTGCTGAGAGAGACTCGTCGTTGAAACTTGTGAGGTCACGGACCTTTTATAGTTGAAGTCACGGTCATTCTTCTGTTTTGGTATTTTTTCAGTTTAGTCGTCTATCACAGAGGATGGTTCTTCTTTCGTTAACTTGAGCCACGGCCGTGCTTCCATGACTCATTTGGCTTGGAGAGGCACCAACTATCGAGAGGGGACGGTCCTGTGTTAACTGGTGGCGCACTTGTGTGTGCCAGCTTAGTTGTCCGTGGTAAGAGAGGCACGTTCTACGTGGATAAGAGGCACGACAGTGCCTCTGTGACCCAGATTACTGGAGGTGAGTCATTTAGCTCCTTCGTCAGATGCTTACGAATCGATAGTGTTTTTCCTCTATGTTCCAATTGTTTCTTTTATTATGTCTACTCGAAGTGAGTGGTGTTCTAGTGCAAGGAAGTGATGTCTTGAATATCATGTTTAGAACTTTTGGAAAAAATACGATTCTTATTTGTAAATGTTTGCTGTTCAGGAATTTAAGACTTGACCATTTGAACACACAGCTGCGTTTAACGGGATCCATAGCAGATATCTTGGACGGACACAAAAATAGCTGAAACATTGTTGTGATTACATATGAGTCGATATGGCTGAAACAATGTTCGGATGGCTCCAGCTAAATGAAGGCACATTTAAGCAGTAGTCATCTTCTTCCAACTCTTCTTCTTTCGCGCCGGATATTGTGTTTGACGAGGACGATGCTCAGTGCCTCAAATACATGGCATGTGTTGTAGTTGGATGTTATCATTTTGAAAGTTAGTTGTTCTCTCATCGGTATCACATGGATCTGCAAACACATAACTGTGCAAACTAATAAAATTTATTGTAAAACTTAATGTTCAGCTGGCTTGGATGAACATATGTTGATGTGTTGTCAATGAGAGTGAACTTACATTATTGATAAAAAATGAATTATTATTCAAATTAATGAGCGGCATCAAATGCATGGTGTAAATAGCATTGTCATCCCTGAAAATTGAGAGCATTAATGTCTGTGAATAGAAGGTGAACAGTAGATATGGGATGTGTAGTTGAACAAAAAGATGCATGGTTTAAATGAGGCAGAGCTACAGTCAAAAGAAACTTACTCTCTGTCTGAGTTACATACACTCTGCACAGGTTTGACATGAAAGGAGGCTATGGTGTGAGGATAGTTGCTGTAAGCAGAATGGTAAGCTCTCTTGAAGTTTTCGATGACAATTTCTGAGTGTTCCTTTATACCGTCGCAATTGATATAAGGACATATAATTTCGAAGCGACGCATTGCAAGATTCGCGATGATGAGGTAGATAAAATGTGGATCCTTTCTCACAGGTATTAAGATCTAAAACAATTAACAGGGAATAATATCATTGTAACAAGAAAAACTTGTACAATCAAAGACGAACACTGGGCAGATAGAGTGAGTAGGGTGAACTCACGATGTTACATTTGTTGGGCAGCCTGTACCCAATAGTTTTTTCCACAATGTGTTCCTTGAGTAGTTCTGTGCCTGCTCCTAGAACTTTAAATTTATCCTGCAGAAAATTGAAGCTTTGTCACTCAGTGTGGTAGTAGTAGTAAATGTGGTTTGTTATTATTATTTATGAGAAGCAAGAACTTACAGAAGCGTCAATGTACATTATATGCTTGTGCACAAACGTTGGCGTTGCGTAGAATTGTTCTTTCATCAGCAACGCTGAGTAAGCATCGACCACGAATGAGTTGATATATCTGTATACCTTCATTGACAAACCTAAAGTTTGATGATCGGCCCAACGTCGATCGATGAAGAATATCCTCTTGCTGTCAAAAAAACAAATGAATTTTAAATCATAAGATTTTCTTTTTTTAACATAAGAGGAAATGATTAGTATTCAATTACAATAGTACAAGAATCGAGCCGAAACACTTGAATATGATAGCCTCAGGCAGAATATATTGCATTAGTAAACGAAGGGACCAAAACTTTACTGTAATAGGAACAAAAAATTCATTACCTATCATTTTGCTTGACACCTGGCGTATTGTTGACGATTGTTTCATACACTTCTTTCTCCTCCATTGTAGAGTCTCTTATTTCTAAAAGTTGGCAGTGATCTTGATGGTCATTCCCTTGGTCAGTGAATCGAGTCTGTTCTAGCTCAAAATGATGTTGATGAGGCTGGAAGACATGACCACCGGAGTTCAATTGACCATTACTAAGTTGCAGACAACCCTCATTATAATTGTTGTTTCTTTGGAACATTAGGCGTTGTGGTTGGTGCTGCATGCGCAGTTCTAATGTTCTGACAGTTGGATCATCGGTTGAGCTTGAAGGAATATCTGTTGGAAAATGTTGGAGAGGATGGCTGGAATACTGCATGCTGTTGAACTGTTGTTGCAAGGCACTGTAACTTTGCCCATTAGACTCGCCTCTGTGTGGTTTCTCATTGTTCTGCTCTTGAGGCTGGCGTTGTTGGCACCGTGTAGTGCTGTTATTCTGAGCATCATTGTGTTGGGGGTAGTGGGCATCACGAACAGTGGTTTGTTGCTGGTACTGCTTGTGACTTTTGTCATTCATCGCATATGGTGAGCGCTGGCTGTTGTTTGAACCGCCGTTATTCTGAGCACCAGGATGTCGGTAGAAGTGGTTTTTGATACTAGGAGCTTGTTGGTTGTAGTGTTGGGACAAAGCAGTTGCTGGTAAACTTTGGGACAAGACAGTTTGAGTTAAACCTGTAGAGTATGACGTATCAAAGGCCTGTGTGAGGTGGCTACCGCCTGACATTGATCCTGATCTGTTGGGTATAGGTGGCTCTGGATAGTTAGAAAGGGAAGATCTAGCTGACGAGCTTGAATTCTTGGCCAAGTGTGAGACAATATCAGGTTGGCATTGTTGTGATGCTACTTGGTTATGAAAGGGTTGTTTCTTTTTTTCTTCAATGACTCTGTCAAGTTGTTCATAGATAGATGGGTCAGACCATATTTGATCATCATCAACGAATCCACAATCAAGGAGGCCTCTATGGTTGTCAGCATGTAGAGAATGGTTGTTTGCAGTTTCTGTTAAATTATGCGGAGTCTCCAGTATCCTAACTCTTTTCTTAGGAGGCGTTGTACTCTTGTTACCTGGATCTTCTAACTGCTGTAAGGACCTCTTGTGAGCTGCCATTTGTGGTTCCAGTTCTGGCTGATGTGCGCTTGTGGTAATAGGGACGCTGTCTGTGGGATCAATAGGTGGTTGCTTCGTACATTGTTCATGTTCTTCTGCAATGTTATTGTCTTCTGCATCGACAGATGCTGCAGCAACCAGTGGAGCATCACTAGTGGATGGAATTGCTTTTCCCGTGTCCAGTACTGAGCCAGAACCGCTGGCAGAATCACTGGGGACTTCCACTGTAGGAGCAAAGGAGGAAGTAGCTCTTGTGCGTTCTGTTTCAGCAATGTTCTTCTCGTCACTCAAAGTTGAAACAAGATGGACCTTATCTTCCGGCAGCGAAGAAGAACGTTGTCCAGTGACATTGTTTGATTTTTGTGCAGGTTGGGATACAGAGGCTCTTTGTGTTGGTTGAAGAGTTGTTGTGAGCGCTGTCAGAACGGCTGGACCATGCAGTAGCTGGTGACGTTTTCCCGATGTGATAAACAGGTGCTCCAAGTGTATCTGTTGAGATTGGATCAGTCAGTAATTGTTTGTCAACCGCAGAGTGCGAGGCTGATGTTTCCGTTGCAGTAGGTTTTGTTGTTTCCTCCAAGAGTTTTTCCAGTGGGCTTGTCAAAGAGTTGTGGTCTGCAGATCCTCCAGCAGAATTTTGGGTTTCAATCGGTACAGAACACTCATATGAATTTTCACCTGTCATTATAATTGCCCCGCTCTCCAGCATCTCAGTTGTTGACACAAAGGGCTCATGAACCGGCAAGCCATCAAGGCAGTTGTGCAGATGGTTATGCACTTTGTCCAGATGAATCTTGGCTTGTTCATCAATGTCCTCTTTGTTGTGGTCGATCATGTTCACCTCCAGTAGCAACTTAATCTGGGTTGATGATTTTAGGCGTGAAGATAGATGAATTTGGGACTGTTCTTTGTCGTACGGATTCTGGGATTCTGGGTCAGGGGTATCGCAGCAACCCTTTAAATTTTCCAGGGAGTATGATGTGGCGTGAAGGACACTGGTCGAGCCACTACTGGAAGAACTTTGACTGCTTGTTGTGCTAGAACTTGGAAGCGTAGAACATGTTGAAGGGAGTGATGAAAAAGTTTCTTTTTCATTTGAGTTGTCATGTTGCAAGTTACAATAAATGCCCCGGTCTCTGGTCTTGGTTTCTTTTGCACTAAGATCCCTACCAAGTGAATTTCTGCTTGGCCTGGAATTGAAACAAAAACCATCAGAAATTATTAATACCGAGAATGAAAAGAAGTTATTAATACCGAAAATGAAAAATATCTTGTGAACTACTGTACGTTCTGTCAATAATTGCAGAAAGGGCATGGAATAATGTGCGCAGAAGGACACATGATGTGCTGCGGGAAGCACGGCTAACAAAGTCCATGAATCATGGTGAACACATTCCTTGAAAGAGCACACCCGACGTACCTTACGAAGCATGGTTGATCTACCGCCGTAGGGAAGCAGTGCTATATTTAACACAAAAGCACAGCTAACGTACTATAGGAAGCACTTCTATATTTAACGCAAAGGCACAGCTAACGTACTATAGGAAGCACTGCTAGTTTTAACGCAAAGGCACAGCTAACGTATTATATGAAGCACTTCTAGTTTTAACACAAAAGCACATCTAACGTACTATAGGAGGCACTTGTATATTTAACACAAAGGCACAGTTAACGTACTATAGGAAGCACTTTTATATTTAACACAAAAGCACAGCTAACGTACTATACGAAGCACTTCCATGTTTAACACAAAAGCACAGCTAACGTCCTATTCGAAGCACTTCTATATTTAACACAAAGGCACAACTAACGTCCTGTAGGAAGCACTTCTGGTTTTAACACAAAAGCACAGATAACGTCCTATAGGAAGCACTTCTAGTTTTAACACAGAAGCACAGCTAACGTACTATAGGAAGCACTTATGATTTTAACACAAAAGCACAGCTAACGTCCTATAGGAAGCACTTCTGGTTTTAACACAAAAGCACAGCTAAGGTACTATAGGAGACTGTCTGGATGACCATGAAAGGACAGCTAACGTCCTATATGAAGCACTTCTAGTTTAACACAAAAGCACAGCTAGAGTACTATAGGAAACTGTCTGGATGAACACAATAGGACATGTATCTGTTTCGTAAAAACTTAGGGAACATCATTTCAAACATAAAATCAGGTGCAGAAGCTGGAAATCACTTACGAAACAAAGTTTTTCTTGAGGCAAAAATTCTTCTATGTAGGCTTCTAGTATGGGACTCATTTGGAAAAATGGCGCCTGAAAGCCAGGCGATGGTTGGAAAGGCATGCGCCTAATGTCTTTCAGCTGCCATGTGGAAGGAAACAATTACAGTCAAGTCAAATTAATACATGGCAGCTAAGTCATTATATTGAGTCGAAAACTTCGCCAAAGGAAAATGATGAAAAGTTGACTCACCGTGTGTTTCCCAAAAATTCCGTCCTCTGTTGACAGGCTGTCTATGTTAGCATAATTATTAATGGCCTCTGTGTCCCACATGACAAGTCTTGCAGGAGTGTCAGGTTCCCGGTCCATAATCTTTGTATCCAGGTACTCAAAATAGGTTATCTGCAAGTGGGGAAGAGGTAAAAATTAATCATGTTCTTGTAGCTGCTTGTGGGTATAAAGAAGTGTACAATTTAGTGAACGAACCACTGGAATCAGGAGGCAGCCACACAGGGCGTGTGCGAATCCTTTGTCCTTGAAGGTCTGGAGCGATGTCACCAGTTTCTCTGTGACAGCATTGGACCAATCATATGATGATATGTTACTTGCTGGTCCTTCTAGAGCGGCTAAGTAGTCAGGGCTAACGCAATCATATGTCGTTGGGCATAGAAATACCGCCGTTGCAAACATCACGAAAACCTTTTGAAACACTTCTCCTGTCAGCTCTGGAGTTATGAGATCAGTTAACTCTCTGATGTTTGGAGCGTGCCCAGCACACCGAGTTTCAGACTTAACCTGACATTTGAAAGCTTCTGAGCATTTTCTAGGGATAATCTGCCCGCCCAGTGGAATTCCTAAGATCCGGTGCATGGTGTATGAGTTGATAAGGAATCTGTATCCACTAGGCAGTATGAAACACCTGGAAGGGCAATCAAAATAGCGGACAAGCCAGCGAACGAAACACCTTGGAAGCTCGCGACAGCACAGATCTAGAAGGTATCCAAAACCAATATCTCTGACAAGCTGCTTTTGTGGTTCTGTTAGCTTTTCACAGACAGTAATGAATTTCTGGAAGCTAAGTTTTGTGCTAAACTCTTCTTCGTATTCACCCATTGCAACAGCTCTGTGGACAAAGATAAGAAATGACCTTTAGCAAATGTATTGTTGAACCACATGCTTTTCTGGCAGAAGCTTACATATAAACGCCGAGTCAGCAAAACAGAGACAAATATTTAAGCCGTGATTAAAAATGCAGCTAGAATGAGAGGCATTGATTTCCCAAGAAATTTCAACGACACATGCGAGATGCATGATAAAAAACACCTAGGCAGCAAGCTGCTTCTTTGTCTTGTACTCCTCAACAAGCTTTTTGTGTGCTGCACGTTTTAACTCGATCCTTAGTCTCTCTGTCTCTAGTTGGTCATGAACCATGAAATCTTGGGTGACAATCTCTATGTCATCGATAGACTGAGACTGAGTCTCCGACAGCTGTGGGGTGGAGTCCATCTCATCGAACTCTACATAAGAGGTCATGAGACGTCATCATTACTAGGTCAGCTATGTAAGACAGTTGTTAGCAGTCCATGTGAGACCATCATCAATAGGGTGGTTAGCTAAGACGGATTCTAACTCTGAGTTAGTAACTGCTGTGCAAAAACGGACGTAAGTCCTTTGGATCTCTGCTATAGATTGCGGATCTATAAAAATAATTTTACCTGTGTCCTCATGTTAGGGATCAGGATAGTGAATTTTGACTGCAGTTTCATTGAGCTCTGCAACTAATATAATCTGTGGTCACGAGAGTGCTTAAGTTTTGCATGTCTGGAGATATAACTCAACTTAGCAAAACCACGGCGCAAGCATGCAGTTGGCATGATTAAAGTGAGGTCAGCTGAGTCCTAATTTTAAATCCATAACCCTTCTGCTGTTAAGACGGCGCAACAGTTTGAGCACGGACCAGCTAAAGATAATTGGATCCGGAACCGATATTCAAATCGCGCACCACCTGCTATGTTGCGCACATGCGGTGTGTACGCAGCCCGCGGAATTGCTAGCACCAGTAATTTTTTTGTTCAAACGCTGAATCGGTGGCATAATCATGGTGAGGATGCAATGGATTACCTGAACAGGAGATCCACGGCGAGTGAGATGAAGGAGACCGATAATTTTTCGGTAACGAGCGAACTCTGCGTAGGGATCAGGATTGGCTTTCCTTTGGAGAGCCAGAATATACCTCGCCTGTCGCCACCGATGCTAGATGGAGAGAGATCTGGAACTCATCTGTGGACGGCCCCACAAGTTAGTCAAATACTTGGAGGAACTATTTGAGAGCCCGCATGTCAGTATGAGTTTGAAGTCCACCTACCACATTTTCTCACCCCAAATGGAGGTACTCCTCGTAGGACTCATATAAGGCTGACCCCACAAGTTAGTGAGAGACTTAGAGGAATTAGTAACTGAGAGCCCACTTGTCAGTGTCGTCGACGGTCAAGTGACTTTTGTTAGGTTTCATGGTTATCTTTGTGTTAAGTGTTGCACAAGCAAATTAGCATCAGAGGATCTCACTTTGGTTGAGGTTGTAGTTTAATTAAAAATCAATATATGTATATATTTATATATGTCAATTATATAGAACTAAAAATATATCTCTGTTGCGTTGTAAGTGTAAAAGGTTAGTAAGAAAGATTGAGATCGACTTCGAAAAGTTTCAACACTAATACTGCAGGTTTATAACCTTTATATTTATTTCGTCTCTTTTTCGGGCAGATGTTCAGGAGTGCGTCATCTGGTCAGGACAACAGGGACGGTCGGTCTTTGAACGACATCGGCAAGGATTATGGGAGGCAAGTAATAGTAAGGCAGTTGAACATTAGTGTTTGGTCTTTTATTTCTAGGACGTTTGCTGTCAAGGTGCCACCACTGAGAACACCAAATAGTAGATCATTAACAACAACAAAAATGATTTATATATCCTGGATGATTGCTATAATATCTGTTTATCCTGCGCATCTACTCTGCAGTTGAGTATCAAAAGGTGGAAGAAAAAAAATTACTACAAAACGAGTAGAAGATCAAGGATGCAGATGATGTCAAACACGCACATGCCATGCGGGCTGGAATAATTGGAGTCAAGAGTGAGATACAAGTTCTTGGCAAACGTCCCAACCAGGAGCATGGTGTGCAACAGACACCTGCGAAGAGGAGCATTCTAAGCAGCAGAGACTCCACTAAGCAGATTGTGCAGGTAACGACGAAAACTTGAAACGCTGGTTTTAACATACGTGGAAGTTTTACTCGCACGTGCCTCTAATTATTTTTTGGTTTGAAGACACAGATGCCCACAAAGGCGCAGAGTGGGCGTTGTGACGGCCCAGCGTTTGTAGGCGGTCATAATGAAGAGGTACAGGGTAACAGAATTTCCTTTGATGCAAGCAGAAGGATCATTGGCAACAAAAGCATTGGTGTTCAAGGATTCGGTACGGTTTGCACAAGCAAGAAGAGCCCAACGACAAAATCAAACATAGGAGCAATAAACTCTACCATACAGCAGCACCAGAAAGCAATACAGGTGACAGCATATACGAACGTGCAACAACATTTAAAGCAAATGTATATTTTTTGTGAGCAATTTTTTCTTTGTTTTCCTCTGGTATATTTAAATTGTAGTATCTTCCACACACAGGTGTACGAACAAGGAAGCAAGTATCATGGTAGTCCATGTATCGATGAAAACATAAGGCAAGGTCCTTTGAAAGGATCACCTGTGGCGTTCAACACGAGGGGTCCTTCCAAAGGATCTCCGATGGCATTCAGAATCGTCAGCGAAATCACCAATGCACGGAGGTTGTCGCCAAGATTTGCTGGACAAGAGAGGCATGGGAAAACAAAGGTGACGTCGGAACTATGCTTTTTCAATTCAACACACAAACCGTTTTATGGAAGAACAGGGTAAAGTGCAAAACAGGAGGACGGCTGTATGTGCAGTTGTTCTTTTGTATACGATGTTGTTGTGCCTCTCCGGTTGTATGGTGTAAACAAAAGCACATCCGTGCCTCTTTGTGCAGATGTGTGTGTAGCACGGTCACATTCGTGCTGCTGGGTGTAATGTGAACAGTGCCTCTGGTGTACCGCTTATACTCGGTGAAGAGGCACGGGTCTGGTTTTGGTATACCAGATGAGCCCTGATGAGTCATATAAATCTTTTGTTTAGAAATTAAAAAAAATGCATATGCTGCTCTGGACATCTAATTCTGTTTCGTGCCATGTGTTCAGGATTTGGCGGAGGGGATAACAGATGAGGCAAAGAAATATCATAGTTCTCCATCCATTTCGAAGGAAACGCAACGTTCACAGCAGCAAGTATCGTACAGCGCCAGCACGGATTGCATGGTAGAAGCAGCACAGTCCCTTGGTTGCACGAGTGCCGGAGAAACAGGGAGCAGCATTGCACAATGCAACAGTGGAGAGGCAGACTCATTTATGGATTTGACCGTGCCATGCAGAAACGACGCTGCTGCGTGTGACAAACAATAGAGCAGCAGCAGCTCAGCTATAAGTGGACCTGTGGTTGGCGATGAAACTGATGTCGTCAGAAGTGAATGCGATCAGACGAACGAAGACATGGTAGACAGAATCATCATGGCGCCGCCGACCATTGTAGAGAAAGAAATGGACGACATGTTTAAAGAAGGCATATACCCAACGATTCAGGAGGTCACCGAAGCGGTCGAACCAGAAGGTGGTATGGTATTCGGATCTTTGGATGAGTGCATTTTCTATTTCTGCAGATATGCTAGAAAGGTTGGCTTTGCTGCCAAGCGATCAACGAGCAGAAGATCGACATATGATCAGCAGCTTGACAAGCAGGTGTTTCAGTGCACCAAGGAAGGGCAGAATGAAACAACTGAGAGACATGTTAAGGAGAGAAGGAGCAACTGCTTGATCCGGACAAGCTGCCCAGTCCAAATAACAGCCAAGAGGGATACAGATAGGAGGAAATGGTATCTGAAGAACGTGCGTCTAGAGCACAACCACCAGCTTCACCCATCTGATTGGATGTTGAAGTTCATGAGATGCTATAAGAAGATTACACCTCAGGAGAAATTCTTTATACAAGTGTTGCAGAAGGCGAGGTTAGAACCAAGGAAGGTTATGCAGATTTTTACTGCCATGGGGAAACCGAGGCGAGAAATTATGTTCGACACGATTGACATAAGCAACATTGCATGCCGGGACAGGGCTGGAGAGCGCGGCACTGATATCGCATACACCATGAACCATGTGGAAGAGACAGAGAACAATGTAGTGCGCAGCCTGTTCTGGACAGACTCCTTGTGTAAGATGAATTATGATCTATATGGAGATTTCGTGTCTTTTGACACGACATTCTCTACGAATATATACGGCTTGCCATTTGCACCAATTATAGGTGTCGACAACCATGGGTCGACCGTCTTGTTTGGAGTAGGTCTTTTGAAGGATGAGAAAATAGGGTCATTCAAGTGGCTCCTAAGCACGTTTGTCGAGGCAATGGGAGGTAAAGAGCCGAAATACATAATAACAGACCAGGACCAGGCGATGAAGACTGCAATAGAGGAAGCTCTTCCGAGAACGAGGCACAGGTTCTGCTGGTGGCATATTAGGAAGAACCTGAAGGAAAATAATGCAGCAGTGTTTGCGCAGCACCCAAGGATGTCTGATGATTTATTTCGAATCATCAAAAACTCACTAGATCAAGACGAGTTTGAGCATGCCTGGAAAGAAGCCATTTCTATGCACAAGGCGGAAGGCAACAAACACCTGAACACGCTATGGGAACTCTGAAATTTTTGGGTGCCGGCCTACTTCAAGGACTGCTTCTATCCTTTCTCGTCAACAACCACTCGCGGTGAGAGCATGAATTCAATGTGGAAGAATTACGTCGACCACAAGGACACCATATCCGGGCGAGGAATTTGACAAGTCTGAGTTCAGGGTAGATGTGGATGAGCAAAAAGAAATATACAGTTGCAGCTGCAAGAAAATGAGTAGGGATGGCATTCAGTGCTGCCATGTGCTTAAGGTGATGGACCAAACAGGCATGATCAATCAACTTCCAAAATCCTTTGTCATCCCCAGATGGACCAGGAATCTATCAGAGAGTCTGAAAGTTCTGTCTACAAGTCAAGGTGATAGCATGACCGCACAAGACGATGAAACTATGAGATTCGGCCTCGCTTACGCTGAGTTGTCAGATATCTGTTCAAATGCTTGTAGAAAAGAGAAGGCATACAGTGTGCTTCGTGAGTGTATGGTAGATATGAAAATAAAAGTCATGGCGGCACTTGCCGAGGAACCAGACACATGCATTCTTGCCAAAACTCTCAAGAACCCTCCCATGAGTGGCTCAAAGGGCACGAAAAAAGGAGATCGAATCAAAGCTGGTTCTGAGAAGAAAGGAAAAGGCAACAAAGCTGCATCCAAGTGCGGCCGTTGTAGAGTAAAGGGTCATAGGAAAACAAACTGCCCGGATAACCCAGAAGTCCAGGAGAGGATGAGGATTGAAGAGGAGAAGAAGAAATCGCAGGAGGAGAAGAGGGCAAGGTCAATGAAATGGCCGACAACACCGACAACACCATCGAGGACATCAAACGGCTCAGGACAATGCACTCCAAGCCCAGGAGGAAGACGTCATACGCCAGCAACTCCAACGACCCCACTGACAGCAGGGAGCATTTACCAAAGTCTTGCATCTACGCCAAAATCGAACATCACACAAGCTAGGCACACAGAATGCGTGCAGGGCAGCCCGGGACAAGGCACGGAATCTGCGCAGTCCATTTTCAGAAAGGAAAGGTCTGAGTGGAGACTTTTTGGTACCGGAGAACAGTACGAATAGAAAAATTAAAAGGCAATAATGCAGCTTAAACAGGACTTAAGCAAAAAACAGTGACGACCACAATCTTTCGCTTTGTTTTTATGTATGAATATTAATTTTACAGGTAAATAGGTTGAATAGGTACGCAGAAAGGTGGGGTTGCAGAAGGGTCGAGAAGGAAGAATGGATCGCTGAACATTCAAAAACAAGGCCGCACGTGGAGCGATGAAATAGCAAGCAATTGGTGGGGAGGGCGGGCGGGTGTCGATTGTTTATTTTCTTGTGCTGTGGTTATAAGAACGGCTTGTAAGTTAATTTGCTGCAGAAACAAAACAAATTTAAATAAGAACGCCTTTTGCTTCTTTATGTATTTTTTACTCGGCGGAGAAAAATATCAGAGGCACAGGTTTCCTTGTTATTTTCCGCAGCCGCGTCGGTTTCTGAACGTGGATGTTGTAAGCATACAAGCATGCTTCTCTGCTGCGTGACAGAGAGATAAAAATAACCTAAGGGCACAGGCAGCCACGGCCATGCCACCGGTGAGTGTTCAACCGTGACTCTCACGGTTGCATGGTCACGCCCGCCGTTATGGAACGAAAACATTTTTAAGCACAGAATCTGGGTCGTGCTTCTGGGGCTGCATAACCGTGGCTTTCGTGGTAACGGTGCCTCGCCTGTTCTTACGCATGTTCTTCTATTATGAATGCATGTCTGTAAGTAATTTAAATAACCGTGCTTGCGATGCGTGTCCAACCGTGCCTCATGTGCCTTCACGCTGTGCTTCTGTCATGCAAAGATTTCAAACAGAACGGGTCACGGTTGTGTTTGTTTTTCTGTTTCACAAATGGATATAGGGCCTGGCAGTAGGTTCACGGTGTTTGCTGTGAGAGAATCACGTCTTTACATGCTACTAAAGCACGTGGAATCACGGTCGTGCATGTGTGGCATGTAGAACAGTGTGTCTCGTTCCTGAAAAGCTGTGCTTCTGCCATCACTTCACTTACTTGGTTTTGTCCGCGTTTTAGCAGAATCATCTGCAAAGCAGAGGCAGGGCCTTGAATCTTCTACTGACTTAATTGTCAACGTGCCCGTGGAAAAAATTTCCGCTTGCAGAGGGAAGATGACTGTACAACCGTGCTTCCTGCGTCGAACAGATTCACAAAGACAGGCACGCTTTGTGAATGTGTGCGGTAAATAATTAAATCATGGAGGGGCACGCCCGTGCCTGGTCTGCAAGTACAACAGTGCATCTCGTACCATCAAAGCCGTGGCTCTATTTGGTGCTTCAAGCAACCACCTAGCATTGACTTGTTACTACTTTTGAGTTTTCCGTGACCCAGTCGATCTGTCATGATCAGGACTTCTAGTTACTGTGTGTGTTCTACTATAAGTTTGAGTCTAATGTTGTATGCATGTTGTTAAGTTCTATTATTAGTTAATACCACTTTTTATGCATCTCTCTATATGTGTGCGCATGTATAATCTGATTCATTTCTGATGATGTTAATTAATATGCCTCCTCGTGCCTCTTGTATCTGTAAGACTGTGCGTTTGTTATCACTGCACGGCACTTCCTCTGTGTATGTCTGTTACCCTGTGGTGAACGTTTGGGTGGAAACATGCTGCACATAGCCTAGAACATAGCGTCCTATAGAACCACGACAGTGCTGTTTCTGCAAATCGAGACGTGCTTGTGCTTTGTTTAAAAGTGTGCCCGTGCTTCATTGTGAAACAATGAAATACAGATAGCCACGAACGTCCACGCCTTTTATATCGAAATAATATACGTAACATCAAGAAAGATGTGTGGCACAACTCAATAGGGAACCGTGTCCGTAGGGAGTTCACGTCCGTGCTTTTAAATACAAGGAAATAAGATTTTAAAAACAGCGTCCCTCACATAGGCCATTGCGTGCCTCTGTGGGCTAAACGCCCGTGCGTCTCCGTCTGATAGAGTCACAGGCTAGCATGACTATGTAATACCACCGACCATGCCTTTGAGCGCTTCATGCTCGTGCCTGTGACCCGAAACACTTAAACAAAGAAAGGCAGGAATGTCCACGCCTTCATGTGTGCACAAGACATGACTCTAGTTGGTACAAACAACCTTGGCTGCAGAGACTTCACGCCCGTGCTTTTCAAAACAGCGCCTCTCGAATTGGCCATTACGTTAATGTTCACATCTGTACCTATAAACGTGACCCAGGAAACCAAAACACGTTTGTTATCAAAGTTACTGACTACGAGGTGACGCAAGACAAAATAAGAAACTTTTTAGTCCACTGCTTAATTGCTTCAGATACAGCGATCAGGGTCGCTGGGCGCGAAGTTCCTTGACCTCTTTTATCATAACGTATGTCTCTAGTGTGAGATTGTCGTACTCAAGTTTGAGCTTCGCCTTCGTCTTCTCATCCAGAAGATCATACAACCTCGTGGATATCTCCACGATCTTCAAGAGGTGAGCTTCCGTAGCCTCCCACCGGTTCTTCACCTGGACAAAAGAGAAGGTGTCAGATTGATGGCAGGACGCACTATCATCAACTTAGGATGAAGTTCACCACAATGATCCACGTTTCACAACTAATCCGGGTAGCCGAAAGAAAGAAAAAACGAATGAAACGGAAGCAGAGTGAACTTACAGATGAGGAAGCCTGGCCAGACGAGATTTCCTCCTGCGTCAGGACACGGCTCTCTGGAGTAGTGTCAACCTGCACAGCCATGGTAGAGAGTGTCAGGGTAGAGAACAGCAAGAGGAGTGGATGGCCTGGAGGCGGATAAAAGGATGAAGGGGATGTGGCTAGGGTTTCGAGATTCCGTCTGGCTTATTCACGTTTCACAACTAAATCAAGTAGCCGAAAGAAAGAAAAAAGGAAAGAAGCGGGAGCAGAGTGAACTTACAGATGAGGAACCCTCGCCATCCTTGATCCCCTCCAGTGTCTGGGCACGGGGTTCTGCAGTAGTGTCCTCCTGCGCAGCCATGGCGGAGAGGGTCAGGATGGAGAGCAGCAAGAGGAATGGATAGCCTGGCGGCGGGCAGAGGGGGGAAGAGGGTGTGGCTAGGGTTTCGAGACACCGTCCTGCTTAAATAGCCGGAGCCTGGCCTCGGTCTACGAGCCAGAGCGGCGTCACTGGAGGAGACGCCCGTCGGACCCTTGGGTTTCTGGAGCGGTGCCACGTGGCGTTCACACCCGGATGCGAGGAGACACCCGTCGAAACATTGGGTTTCCACAATTAATGCACGAACGTGACTCCACGTAAAACACAAGCATGCCTCCCTGAGCATCTTGACCATGCCACTCCTGGTGATAGATCAACGGATGCATTTGGAGCACAAAGAGACACGAAGGTGACCTCTGACCTGAAACACTGACACACTTGACGGTTCGTGCATTTGAGTTAAAATCTCACAACGAAAACAATTGTAATACGGACAGTCGCCCGATTCTATTAGGTTTTCGTAATAATCGCACAATCGTGACTCCGGGTAAGAATAAACCATGCCTCTCCACCGACTCATTCTGAATACAATTAGAAAACCTCTGTGCGTGACTCTATGTAATTAGAAAACCTTTGAGGGTTATGCCCGTGCTTGTGACCCTTGACACTGAAACACAGATAACCACGAACGTCGACGTCTTTATCAAGAAAGAAGCGTGACGCAACTCGGTACTGAACCGTGTCTGTATGGACTTCACGTCTATGCTTTTAAATACAAGGAAATGAGCTTTTAAAATCAGCTTCATATAGACAATTCCGTGCCTCACATAGTAAACGCCCGTGGCTGTGCGTAAGACAAAGGTTCAGTTCCGTGGGCTAGACGGCAGTGCATCTCCGTCTGGTCGAGTCTCACAGGCGAGCATGACTCTATGTAATACCATCGACCATGCGCAATAAAGCATGATTGTGACCCTGCCTAATACTAAAGTATGCGTCCATGGGCTTCTCGTCCGTGCCTCTCCGTCTGAACGAGTCGTCTGAATCATTCGGAACACAAACACAAGCGAACATGACTCTATATAATACCACACGATGCCTTTGTGGATTTGACGCCTGTGCCTGTGACCCTAATGACTGAAACACAGAGAGTCACAAACGTACATAACTGTGGCTGCAGGAGTGCTAGCCCATGCCTTCGTGGTTGTCACGTGCGTGCCTCTCTTTCCTACCGAGTCCGTGCCTCAGTGCCGTAAATAATTAAAGCACTCAGGGGCACGCCTGTGCCTGGTCTGCGTGTGCAATAGTGCATTTCGTACCTTGAAAGCCGTGGTTCTATTTAATGTTTCAAGCACCCATCTACCATTGACTTGCTACGAGTAGTACTTAACCCGGGCCCTCCTGTCAAAAAGAAAAAAAGAAGAAGTAATTAATCTGGACCCCTCCGCTCCCCGTCGTGGGTATTTAAGTCGTTTCGTGGATTGACATGCTGCAATCCATTTCTCCAGATCCACCTCAGTGAGCACTGGTCGTGGGCGGCGCCACCCGAGCAACGGAGGTGGAGATGGAAAGCGCTGCTCGTAGCATCAAGAGGTCGAGAGTGGCGCCACCCGCGACGCCGCCTTCTGGAGGTGTGCTGGTCGTCGGAGGGGATGGAAGCGGCGACCATGCTCCCTCTCGATCCGAGGAGGAAGCAAAGGGATGTTGTGCGGACCGCATCAGCGATCTCGCCGACGGCGTCCTAGGTGAGATCATCTCTCGTCTTCCCATCAAGGATGGCATCCATACTCGAATCCTCGCATGTCGCTGGCGTCCTTTGTGGCCCATCGCTCCTTTGAATCTCGACTGCCGCGAGATCTCTGTCTCTTGTCTTTTTAACGATGGAGAAAAAGTTCATATCGAGACCATATCTCATCTGTCCGCCTTCACCAAGGAGCGCGTTCGCAAATGCTATTCCGGAACGCGGCTCTGTCGAAATCCTGTTGTCAGTCTTCCAGAATCCATTCTGTCCGGCCATGCTGGCTCGGTTAGCCACATCTCTATTCCGGCGTGCTATCTACAGTGCAGGCCCTCCATCGTTGATGCCTGGCTCCGATCCTGGAAGTTGAACAATATCCAGGTTCTTGAGTTCTACTACCTCTTCCCAGAATTTCTGACGCAAGAGGTAACTCTATTAGATCTATGCACTTCAACTACGCCCTCGGCACCGGAGTCCGTGTTTCGGTTTTCCTCCTCTCTCCACACCCTCGGCTTTGCTCTTTGCCAAATATCAGACAATTACATAGGGACGCTTAAGCTACCACTGGTGAAAAGACTCTCGCTTGTGGAGGTTGATATATCAGACGCCTCGCTGCAAAGCATAATCCACTCTAGTTGCCCTGCACTTGAGTCTCTCCTGCTTGTTTGCAATAGAGGAGGTCGTCGCGTCACAATAAACTCGTCTAACCTTGTAAGCCTTGGCATTTGTTGTCCACACGAAGAACTCATTATTGAGGATGCCCCTTCGGTTCGACGGTTGATTGTTGATTGTCTGGTTGATGACTGTTCGATAATCGTTGTCTCTGCACCTAAACTGGAGATGTTGGGTGAATTCGTGTTTGTGTCTCCCTCGACGTGTCTTGAGGTACTGACTTTCGTTCATACTGGAACAGAGCTGTACTTGTTCCGATGTTTGTTCTATTAATTTGATGGTCTATGCTCTATTCTTCATGCAGAGTCAGGACTTGGAGGTAACCGATGTCTCTGCGTCTGAACCGTATCCATGTCGTCTGACGTGTCTTGAGGTATTGAGTTTTTACGATACTTCCAGCTTAACTTTATTTGTGAGGAAACAAGTTTTATTTCATCCAACCTTTATGCTATTAGTTTTGTGATCAATCTTTTGTTAATTTTCATCAAGGGTTTGAAGGCAGTCAGTCTAACAACAATGCGTCAATCTGTCAAGACCTTGCTTATCTACATGATTATAAGGTGGACACCGTCGTTCAATTGCTGCAGTGCTTTCCAAAACTGGAGAACTTGTTTGTCGAGGTGATGATCTTCAGAAATGTGCATACTGTAGTACTCGTTCCATTTCAAAATTCTTGTCTTAATTTTGACTGGAATTGATGCACCCATATCTACACATGATTAATGTTTGGATACATCCATATATAGACAAGTCTATGTCTAACTTCTTGTTACAGAGGTTGTAGAACTGATTGTTTCATTTTGTTTTTTATGGTCTGTATCTTTTTTTATAGACGCTAAGTATTTTCAACCTATCATTTATATTTTAGGGATCGTTGATTTGCCACGGTGAAAAAAAAAACAAATGGCGTCTTAAGCACCGGCAGTTCCTCAAACATCACGACGTTTGTCTGAGGACAGTATCGCTGGGAGATTATATTCGCTCCGGGAGTTACACTGAATTTGCGACGTTCTTTGTTCTTAGTGCAAAGGATCTGGAGACCATCACCATTAAGTTTACCTCCCCTCCCTTAGAGTTCACGGGAGTATTTTACGAAAAGCAACAAAGGGTTCTGGAGTGGCATAGAAGGGCTTCTAAACGTGCACGTCTTAGATTATCGTCAAGTTGCAGCCACGCGCGTCCGCTTTTAAGGAAGAGGAGTGTTGAGTACCTGGATTTGACGGTTCCGTTCACATGTGGATGCTGAAATCAGGCCTTGTGTTAGTTGTCCAGGTGTATGGAGTTATTTGTTGTTGCGTTCTTTTGAGCTAGGGTTTTATGTAAACTTTATCAGACAACCGTTGTAGTCTTTGCACCGTGTGTAGGTTGTCTGTTTTTGTGTTGCGTGCAGTCATGAAGGAAATGTGTGGTTTTGCGGCTTTGTACGGGCCGAAGGACCATAAAATGTTGTGGCACCAAGGTTAAGAGACATAAAGTAGATTTAATTTTTCAGTGGAGAGATGTGCGATGTATGTGTAACCGTGCTGTGTTGTATGTACGACGGTGCCTGTCTTATATATGTACCTGTCATGCACACAATGCATGCACAACCGTGCCTGTGTTGCAGGTAGAGCGGTGATTCTCGGATGTACCTGCCAAACACACTGAGGAGCTGCAGTTGAGCCTTGCACTGATGGAGCTGCATTTGAGCCGATGCACTGTTTCTGTTCCTCGTACTGTGGTTATAAAAAACGGCTTGTAAGTTTATTTGGTGCAGTTGTAGAAACAAAGCAAATGTAAGCAGAACAGATTTTGCTTGTTTAGGTATTTTTATTACTCAGCTGGGAAAATATTATAAGGGCGATAGGTTTGTTTGTAAATGTTTGCAGCCCTTTCTTTATGAAGTTGGATGGTGTAACAATACAACCATGCCTCTCTGCTGCGACACAGGAGAGATGAAAAGAGCTGAAAGCATAGACAGCCACCACAACGGTCAACCAAACCTGTTTTGCGGGACGTTACGTAGTGCCTCCGGTGACCGCACAACCGAGTTTCTACTCAACAGGCCACACCGAAATGCGTCTCGAGGATTCTAGCCGTGACACTGCAGACTCACAACCATGCTTTTGACCTTGTCCTGGCATCGTGATGTTCGTTCTCTGCTTGAATAACGTGCCTTCCACAGCCACCCTACTGTGCAGGTAGCAAAGGAGCAACGCCAGTTGATAAAGTGCTTTTTCTACTACTAAAAGTGTGGCCCTCGTTGCATGACTTCCATGCGTTTGACAGTGGCTCTTTGGTACAGAACCGTGGTTGTAGAGAGTTCTTGCCCGTGCTTTTAAGGATTGTGTCTCTCGGATCGGTCATTCATTGCCTCACAAAGTAAACAGTGAGGGTTCACATCTGCATCCAATTCTGTTATGTTTCTGCAGTAAACGCACGAACATGACTCTGCCTAATACTCAAGTATGCCTCCATGGGCTTCTCATCCGTGCCTCTCCGTCTAAACGAATCGACGGAATCATTCGGAAAACAGACACAAGGGAACATGACTCTATATAATACCACATGATGCCTTTGTGGATTTGACACCCGTGTCTACGACCCTTATCACTGAAATACAGAAAGTCACAAACGCACATAACCGTGGCTGCAGAGACTTCAAGCCTGTTTAGCTAATTAAATGTACGGTTTGCACAATAAACGAATGAACGTGACTCTGCATAATACTAACCTATGCCTCCATGGGCTGCTCGTCCGTGCCTCTCCGTCTGAACGAGTCGACTGAATCATTCGGAACACAAACACAAGTGAACATGACTCTATTTAAGACCACACGATGCCTTTGTGGATTTGACGCCCGTGGCTGTGACCCTAATGACTGAAACACTGAAACACAGAGAGTGCAAGCCCGTGCTTTTAAAAAACGCGCAACAGCGGTGACATCTGCAATTATGTCCCTGCACTGTGCCTAACCGTACCTCATGTGCATAACCGTGCTTGCGATGCGTGTCCAACCGTACTTCATGTGCCTTCACGCAGTGCTTCTGTGATGCAAAGATTTCAAACACAATGGGTCACGGTTGTGTTTGCGTTTCTGTTTCACAAATAGATATAGTGCCTGGCAGTAGGTTCACGGCGTTTCCTGTGAAAGAATTGCGTTTTTACGTGCTACTGAAGCACGTGGAATCACGAGCATGCCTGTGTGGCATGTAGAACAGTGCGTGTCGTATCACTTCACGGCCGTTGTGTGGTTCGTGGCAAACCGTGCGTTTGCCATTGTCGTGCCTGTGTGACAGGTAGAACAGTGCGTCCTGAATTACTTTTCTACGAAGGCATGATCGTCTGTGTGTTTGCTGACAAACCGTGGTTCACTGAATCATTCGGAACACAAACACAAGCACAAGCGAACATGACTCTATATATTACCACACGATGCCTTTGCGGATTTGACGCCCGTGCCTGTGACCCTTATCACTGAAACACAGAAAGTCACAAATGTACATAGCCGTGGCTGCAGAGACTTGAAGCCCGTTTAGCTAATGAAATGTATGGCATGAGCAAAAGACCGTTTAGCCATAGACCGAAATACCAAGTTCGCTGTTGGCAAGGTAACAGATTGAGCAAAAAGGTACAGGCATTGTTTCACCACACCTACGTAAATTCCAAACCGGAAAGTGGCGGCAACATCTCACTCCAGCACTGTTTTCAGCACTTACAAGTGAATGGATCCTTTAAATCCAGGTGCTCAATGCATGCGTGCCTTAGATCCAAGTTCCCGTGGTTGCAACTTGGCGGCAACCTAAGGCAAGCATGTTTAGAAGCCTTTTTGTCCCACTGAAGCACGTCTTGTTGCTGTTTGTAGAATTCTTCCGTGAAGTCTTCCTGAAGAAGAAACTTGATCCTCATAGTCTGCAGCCGTGCTGCGTTGAGAATAGAGAATGTCGCAAATCGAATGCTTTTCTCGCATTGAACATAGCTTTCCAGCGTCAGTGACTTCAAACGAACGTCATGATGGTGCTTGCAAGAACAGTCGTTCGCAAGACTTTCTTCATTAGAGGCTATTTCCTGAATAAACATGAAGATTTAAAATGGTTAAGCTCCATAAAGAGTGATTCTGCTGGGAGAGCAAGTGAAGGAATAATTTTATAACCTCTGTTGTGATAAAAGCTCTTTTTTAGTTTTGTCGTAATACTGGTCCATGACTATATACACCTTTGTCCATTACATACAAATGTAAGTGACGTTTTTTTTTGTTGAATGGAGTTCTACACCATGCATGGTATGTGTTTTACAATTTGTGTGAGAAGCATCACCTCGATATACAAGTTCTCCAAGCTTCGGAAGTGTTCCACCAAGGAAAAGACTGCGTGCAGGTCATAATCCATGCTGATAGACAACATCTTGATAGAATGAACCGCTGTGGATGTGCTGACTGTCGGCAAACACTTCATGTAGAATAAAACATAATATTAGTAGAGTAAAGGTTGAATTGCATGGAACTTGTTTGTACCAATGAATGGAGGTGAAAGTATTGTTGAAAGTTAGCACCTGAATAATTATACGGTCATTTGTGACGCCGGATTCACAAAAAATATTAGATAATTTGCCCATGACCTGCAGTTTAGGTGCAGAGGTGATAACTATCCGCAACTTCTTGCAATCACCATCACAAAGCAACCATTGAAGTGACGAGGCATCTTCTATAACAATTTTCCCATAGTAACCAGATATGCCGATGCTTATAAGGTTAGGTGAGTTTATTCTGATGCGATGGTGCCTTACTGTCCAAACAAGAAGCAGAGACTCGAGTGTAGGAGAAGTAGAGCTGATGATGCTTTGTAATGAGACATCTGATACATCAACATCTACGAGCGAGAGTTTCCTGAGCAGTGGTAGTTTAAGCACCCGTGCATAGTTGTCTGGTAACTTGCAAAGAGCAAAGGCGATGGTTTGGAGAGAGGAGGAAATTTGAGGGTTTAATTCTGGTGGTGATGGCATGAGCGAAGGGCATGAGAATGGCCCTATGTCATGTTGTCTCAAGCATGGTGGGAACAGGTAGTAAAACTCGAGCACCTGGAGATTTTTCAGTCTTGGGGATCGAAGCCAGTCGTCGACTGTGGAGTGCCTGCAGTGGAGGTAGGACGCCGGAATGCAGAGGCGGCGAACTGCACTCTGACGCCCGGAGAGGATGGCCTCTGGAAGGTACGAATCATCATAGGAATTATCTTCACGGACGAGTTCCTCCGGTGTGGCGGAGTTCGCGGTGACCAACTCGAAATGTACTTGATCTAGAGGGTTAAAAAGACGTGGGACAGGGATCTCACAGCAGTCCAGATTCAGAGGAGCGGCGCGCCAAACAGGGCGCCACCGACGTGCGAGGATTTGAGTGCGAACGCCTTCCTTAGTGGACAGACGGGATATGATCTCACCGAGGACACCGTCCGGGAGGTCGCTGATGCGGTCCGGACCAGACTGCTTTTCTTGATCCTCGGATCCAGTAGGCGCACCCTCGCCGCTTCCGGTCGCTACCGCCAAACCACCAGAGGAAGGCGTCGCGGGTGGCGCGAGCCTCGCCCTCTTGGTGCTCGGGGCACCGAAGTTGACCTCCATCTCCGTCTCCAGTGCTGGGATCACGCGGCCTGCGAGCGCCGCTTTATGTGGCGTGGATCTGGACAAACCAAGAAAGAGGGTGTGGCTAGGGTTTTGAGACGCCGTCCGTCCGCCTTAAATAGCCGGAGCCTGGCCTCGGGCGACGAGCCAGACCGGCATCACCGGAGGAGACATCCGTCGGACCATTGGGTTTCCGTAGCGGCGCCACGTGGCGTTCACATCCGAATACGTGGAGACGCCCGTCAGAACGCTGGGTTTCCGCAATCAACGCACGAACGTGGCTCCGCGTAAAACACAAGCATGCCTCCATCGGCATCCCGACAGTGCCTGTCCTGGTAATATAGTCAACGGATGCATTTGGAACACAAAGAGACACCAAGGTGACTCTGGATAATTACACGTCATGCGTTTGTGACTTTGACAACCGTGCCTGTGACCTGAAACACTAACACACAAAAAGTCGTCTTCGTGCGTAAAGGATCGTGACGCTACTAAACATATAAAGTCGCCTTTCGTGCATTTGAGTTAAAAATCTTACAACGAAAACAATTGTAACAAGGACAGTCGCCTGATTCTATTAGTTTTCCGTAATAAACGCACAAACGTGACTCCGGGTAGGAACAAACCATGCCTCCGTGGGCTGGACGTCCGTGCCTCTCCTTTTGACCGAGTCCACCGACTCATTCGGAACACAATCAGAAAACATTTGTGTGTGACTCTATATAATAGCACGCCATGCCTTTGAGGGCTGTATGCCCATGCTTGTGACCCTTGACACTGAAACACACATAGCCACGAACGTCGATGCCTTTATCAAAAAAGAAGCGTGACGCAACTCGGTACTGAACCGTGTCTGTATGGACTTCACGTCTGTGCTTTTAGATACAAGAAAATAAGCTTTTAAAATCAGCGTCTCTCATATAGGCAATTCCGTGCCTCACAGAGTAAACGCCCGTGGCTGTGCGTAAGACAAAGGTTCAGTTCCGTGGGCTAGACGCCCGTGCATCTTTGTCTGGTCGAGTCTCACAGGCGAGCATGACTCTATGTAAATCAATCGACCATGTGCAATAAACGCATGATTGTGACCCTGCCTAATACTAAAGTATGCCTCCATGAGCTTCTCGTCCGTGCCTCTCCGTCTGAACGAGTCGTCTGAATCATTAGGAACACAAACACAACCGAACATGACTCTATATAATACCAAACGATGCCTTTGTGGATTTGACGCCCGTGCCTGTGACCCTAATGACTGAAACACAGAGAGTCACAAACGTACATAACCGTGGCTGCAGAGAGTGCTAGCCCATGCCTTCGTGGGCATCACGTGTGTGCCTCTCTTTCCTACCGAGTCCACCGTGCTTCCGGCATCGAACAGATTCTTCTAGTGAATGTGTGCCGTAAATAATTAAAGCATTCATGAAGAAGCATTACAGCGAAGCGGAGCTACGAGCCAACAGCGAACCGAACTGGTCGAGGATAGCAGAAACACCTAACAGAGTTTGCGTGCCAAAACAGCTGGGTACCCAATGCGGACACTTCATGGTTCAATTTGCAAAATACTGGAATGGCATTGATCTCATAAAAGATGATGAGGATTTCGATGTAAGTGAATAGTACAAGAGCAACAATTTTAATTTTTACAAGCAACACTACTTGAATACTTCAATTATCTCATGAAAGAAAAATAAAAGAATATCCAATGACCTCCATGCAGCAAAGCAACGTAGATGCCGAGTGGAAACCAGAGTTCCTTTTTACAGCCATATTTGGTGAAACAAACCAAGTAAAGAAGAATCAAAGAATTGAAAACAGAAACTTCAAAGTTCTTTTCCACCAACAAAGGTAAGAAAATCATCTATACTTATCTTTTTTTGTAATAACCTACCCATCCCACGGTTCACCAATGTCTTTCGTATCACGAGAGCTTACATATTACATATCTGCTTCCGCTGACAGAAACAGATGAAACAAAAAGGAAAAAAAGACGAAGCACCAGTCCACCAAAACATTCTCATTGCTTCCAACACACAAAGGAGGCGCCCGACCTCTTCCATCTAGTCATGAGCGACAGCTGGCAGGAGGAATACAAAAAGTGAGCCGTTTTCTATTGCACCTCAAAATAGTTGGACAGAGGCCAAAAATAATGTAAAAATCTGTTTCTCACTGACCGTGACCTCCAAAATTATTTTATCTCCCTGTCGCAGCAAAACTATATTTAGGCGCATCCGGAGGGATAGTGAAAGCACGCAACTTACTGGAGCCCAACTGAAGGCAGTATTTGGTCCAAGACCAGCACAGACGAACATACCACATCATATGGAAAAGAGGGTGCTCGATGACATCCCAGAAACCTGGGAAAGCAGACAAGATTCAAAAGAGAGCGACAGAGTAATATTGGGCCCAAACTTTGCAGAGGTAAACTTTTAAGAAGCAAAATATTGTCTATATTGCAACACCTACTCTTTTTATATTGTTACACATCTCTTTTTTCTAACAGTTATTTTCATCGTAATTATTGTTTGTAGCATATATTGGATTTAAAGGAACACAAAACTAGTATTACAAAATTTAAAAATGAATTGCAAAAAACAAAGAATCAGCTGGTTCCCATGTATCTCAAGGAAAATCAACGGAAAAAGCTCTCAACGGCAAACATGGTAACAACCTTTTCCTCCATGACAAAATCACAAAATATGTGTTCTATTAAATTACTTTATATTAAATTGTCATCTAAGCAACAAGTATTTTGTACGCAGATATTCATTCCAATGGAGAAGCATGACCGCTATGTACTATATGTGTTGGACAAATACAAACACAAAGTTCACATTATTGATCCTTGAGAAACGACTCCAGAGGAATTTGAGAAAGAAAAGATAGACATGGATAAATTGGATCCAAAAGAAGCATGTCGAGTTCTTCAGGAACATGAAGATGCTAAAAAAGAAAGAGAAAGACAGTTTCAGGAATATCATGTTCATAAGTCGGCAATTGTAAGCATTTATACATAACAATTTTTTCAGTTTTACAAGTTGCAATATTAAAACAATTAATTACAAAATGCAATATTCCCAGGTACCTAGGTTTAAAGAAGTCTTAAACATCATACTAGGACAAACAATGAATGCCAAGGGTACAAGATGGTAGATTCATACCGTGCAAGATGTTCCAGTGGTAGAAAAGGGAGAATCAACATTTGTTGTTTTAAAGCTTGCATTCCTCTACAATGGTGAAAAGTTTGTCGAAGACCTGGAAGATTTGACAGTAAGTTTATATATATTTACTTATAAACAACTTATATGCACAAACCCTAATAATATACTTCTCTTCTCGGCAAAATTTCACAGGATGAGGTCGAAGACTGGAGGGCAGAGGCAATGTACATTCTCTTAAGTAGCGAGATGAATCAAGTCAAAGCTAGTGAAATGGGTGACGAGATTAGTAAGATCTTCAGCAAAAATGAAGACTAAAACAGTTTATCAATAACTCAAGTTTCTATGTAATGTAGTTAGAAATTGCGTGTTCATGTTGAAAAGAGAACTATTTCGACAACAGTGCCTCTTACATCATCAGAGAGTGCCAGTAAACTATAAACAACAATGCCTCTTTTTATTTGTACGACAGCAGTGACTCCCAAAACGAACCCTTACGCATGACTCTGGAGACCACCCTCCTGTGCCTCCAGAGGCAACATGGCCTTGTGCCACCAAAGCCTGGGTCACCATGCCTCCGGGCAATATCCACACAAACACGTACCCTTACGCGTGACTCTGGACACCACCCTCCTGTGCCTCCAGAGGCGACATGGCCTTGTGCCACTAAAGCCAGGGTCACCATGCCTCCGGGCAATATCCACACACACACACATACCCTTACGCGTGACTCTGGAAACCACCCTCCCGTGCCTCCAGAGGCGACATGGCCTTGTGCCACCAAAACCTGGGTCACCATGCCTCCGGGCAATATCCACACACACACATACTAAGAGCGCCTCAACCGCGGCTAGCTCCTACGCACACGTGACTTCACATGCTTCAAACCCGTGCCTCCGGAGGCAACATACCAATGCCTTCGTAGTATGCACACATGTGCATGCATGCACAAACCTATATATCCTCAACAAAGCCTAGCTCTTAAGCAGACGTGACTGCACATGCTTCAAACCCGTGCCTTTTGAAACAAAGCAGTTTGCCTTTTGCACGACCTGCTATATGAAAATTAAACGAGCCGAAGGCGAGCAGGAGGTTCCCTCGTGCCGGAGGCGCCGTGTCACACCACGAGGAACAACGCGCTGCACGACCAACACACACTTCGACCTATGCCCCCCCTTTAAGATGTTTATGAAAATTAAATGAGCCGAAGGCGAGCAGGAGGTTCCCTCGCGCCGGAGGCGCCGTGTCACACCACGAGGGACAACGCGCCGCACGAACCACCACGCTGCACGACCAACACACACTTCGACATATGCCCCCTTTCAAGATGTTTATGAAAATTAAACGAGCCGAAGGCGAGCAGGAGGTTCCCTCGCGCCGGAGGCGCCGTGTCACACCACGAGGGACAACGCGCCGCACGAACCACCACGCTGCACGACCAACACACACTTCGACCTATGCCCCCCCTTCAAGATGTTTATGAAAATTAAACGAGCCGAAGGCGAGCAGGAGGTTCCCTCGTGCTGGAGGCGCCGTGTCACACCACGAGGGACAACGCGCCGCACGAACCAGCACGATGCACGACCAACACACACTTCGACCTATGCCCCCCCCCTTCAAGATGTTTATGAAAATTAAACGAGCTGAAGGCGAGCAGGAGGCGCTTTTCTTCATTTAGTAAAGTTATACACCCGTGCCTCTCCTAGTGTTCACCTGTGCCTATAAAGAAGTCACACGATTGAACGATTCTGGAGACTGCCGTTTTACATTAAAAAGTTGCTCTTTTTCTTACTTGAAAGGTCACATTTGATAGTGTTGGTAGTCCCCGCGCGTAAGTACCCCATAAATCTCCATTACACGGAAATATAATGGGAACAAAAAGGGAAACCAGAAAGGGAAACAGGGAACCAACCACGCGAACTGGTATTTTCTTTGTGTTTTCGCGCGGAAAGGGAAAACGAAAAATTCTGATAGTTCGAGGGTCAAACTGCAAAACGCACCAAACCACAAACCGAAAAGGGAAAACCGGGAACCAACCACGCAACTGGTTCTCCCTTGCGGGAGCGCTCCGCGCGCGACACTTGTCACGCGCGGAGTGCTCCCGAACCGCTCGTTACGAGCGCTTTCGGAGCGCTCGTTAACTAGTTGCTCCCAGGATTCGGCCGTGGTCGAGCCAGATCTTTTTTTTTCCTCAAAGCAAAAAGAGCCCGATCTTTTTTTTTTGTGGTCGAGCCACATCCGACTAACCCGACGTGCTCGTACTAATTTCCGTATCCTAGCCTAAAGAAACTAATTTCCTTTTTTTCTGCATAGAAAAAACTAATTTCCGTAGCCAAAGATACAAAAATGCTACACCTACGTAATGTCCTACGAAACCTTATGTAAATCCTTTGAACGCTAATCAAATTGTCCCCCCCCCCCCCCCTGATTTTCAGGGTGGGCCTGCGCCCCAACTAAGGCCCAATATAAAGCGGCCACGTCGGATCGTATGTAAGTTACGTAGATGTAGCTTATCCCCCAAAGATATCCTCCTCTGCAGCCATAAATACATGTCGTCATTTATTTCCGTATATTGAATATACCAAGAGATATCCTCCTCTCCAGCTATAAATACACGCCATTATTTATTTCCATATATACAGAATACTCCCTCCGGTCCTTTTTAGTCTGCATATAAGTTTTGTCCGAAGTCAAAGTATTTTTACTCTGATCAAACTTGTAGAAAAAAGTATCAACATTCACAATGCCAAATCAACATTGTTAGATTCATTATGAAATGTAGTTTCGTAGTATATACATATTTGGTATTGTAGATATAGATATTTTTTAATATAAATTTGGTCAAAGTTCGTAAAGTTTGACTTGGCACAAATCTAATACGCGGAGTAAAAAGGACAGGAGGGAGTACTAAAAGATATCCTCATCTCCAGCAATAAATGTACGTCGTTATATATTTCCATGTACAGAATACCAAACAATATCCTCCTCTTCATCAGCTACAAATACACACACCAAACCTTCTCACCGAACACTTTCTCAATCGCAAACAAATTTTCAAAAGCCACAAGAACTCAAGATGAATGCCATTCTTGATCCTCACCATCCTTGTTCTCTCTCTCCAGTGCTACGCTTCCGTTGCCTCCCCGCTTGTAAGAGATAAGGAGACGAACATCCTCTTCTACCTCCACAACATCCATGCCGATAAGGATTCATCCTCGGTCCTTGTCGCACAAAACGCCAATGCCACGGCCCATGCTCGTGGTATCGTGGCCTTTAGCTCTGTCTACGTGTTTGATGTTGTGATCACCGAGGGGCCCTCGATCGCGTCTAAGGTGCTTGGGAATGCACAGGGCATGTACGTCGGCACAGCAAAAGATGGGTACACGATTTTGATGGCCATCGATGTTGAGATCACAACTGGCCCATTTAATGGCAGTTTTTTGTATTGTTCTCAAGGAACCCGTTGAGATCAACCAGGGAGCTCCCCGTTATTGGAGGCCGAGGTGCATTCCGGATGGCCCAAGGGTACGGCATGCTCCGGACGGTGTGCGTTCACTGTCTCACCTCTACGAACCCTCCCAATGGAGATGTGATAGAGTACAATGTGACGCTCTGGCACCATTAGTTGAGTTTATGTATTTTGGGTCGTTTGTAGCACCATGATGATAATATAATGGATGATTGGGTTTTCTAGTTATTCACTTGTTATGCTTTGTAAAAATACCACATAAAACTCCCTCGACTTATATATACTCAAATGATGGTTATTAATTTTAATTTACATTGATGATTTCAAAATTAGGATGGGATGATTTTTAGCTAGCCGGAAATTTAGAAATAGTTATTTTGGATAGTAGGAATCAAAGAAGAACAAAATATGTCATCATCAAATCAAAGAAGAAGAAGAAGAAGCATGGAACATGTCCTTCCGTGGAGGGGAAGGTGGTCAACGGCCCTGCTCCGTGACGACTAGTGCGACCACGAGCGTGAAGATGCTGCAGGCGGCGCCAACGCATAGGATCCTGCCGGACAAGAGCAACATCTGTCTTGTGGGAGGTTCAGGGCCCGTCAGGCGGATGGACAAGGCCACAATGGACAGCGTCACCAGACCCAGGAAGACGATGGCCATGCACCGGCCACAGTCGACTTTGCCGCCGGCCATGGCTCTGGCTCTGGATCCTCGACGGCGACGACTTTGGCCCGTCCATCCGCCCGTCGAGGGGAAAGTGGTCGCTCCGTGATGATGAGTGTGGCGAGGAGGATGAAGAGGGCGCAGGGGGCGACGACGCAGAGGATCCTGGCGAACAAGAGCAGCATGGGTCGTGGCAGTGCCGGTGGCGGTGCGTGAGGGCCCGGCAGCCAGATGGACACGGCCGCGATCGGCAGGATCAGCAAACCCGCCGTGACGATCACCCTGCACGGTCCGCAGCCGTGGTCTGGCTCCGTAAGACTACCCACAGTAGGAGTAATATAGGTAGTAACATCACACATATCTAAGTTAAATAGATGATGTGGCATGCAATAAATAAATAAAGAGATGAAAGTGATAACATAGCTAGTTACTACTAGTATGGATAACATCACACATATGAAGGTAAGATGTGTCTATAGCCTAATAAATGAAGTGTTCCATGTTACCGCACATATGTTACTCCCAACTATAGAGGTAGTAACGTAGACTAGTAACATGGGCATTGTGCCTAGTCTAAGCCCGCCGCCGCTCTCCTGACTGCTGCCACCGCCGCCAGCCATCGGTCCACTCCGCTCGCTGTAGATCCGATCTGATCGTGCCGTCACGAACGATATTGTCTATAACACTAAGCTCCCTAGTTTTAAAAAGCTCACATTCAATTGAGGTCTTCAATTAGGATTGGGTCACCCGATTTTGACCGGATCGACAATTTCTCAAAGTTTTTTTTGCAGGGGAACAATTTCTCAAAGCTATCTCATTCAATTTCTTTATACTATACACCATGCTTCCTATTTTTTAAAGCCTCGCAACTAATTGAAACCTTCAATTTATAATTGGATCAGCACAATTTTGACCAAGTCAACAATTTTCAAGGGCTCTTCCATTCAATTCTTTTAGTTCACTATGTTCCCACTTTGAAGCTCTCTTTCATTTAATTTTTTTTGAAACTTTTTAATCCAAAAGCTAAGGAAGACTGGTGAAAAACCGAAACGTCGAAAAAACCCGAAAAAATGTTTAGAAAGCCAAAAACGCGTCCGAAAAAAACCCCGGGGAGGGCCCAGAGCACGACACGTGGCGGACGGCTGAGAGCGCGTAAAGTGGCGCTGATCGTTGTGAGGCTCCCGAAGGAGCGCTCGTCAACTAGGTGCTTCATAATCGCCGCTTAAGGCGTCATACATGGTTTGGGCTTCTTCTTTTTTTGAGGGATAAAGCCTAATCTTTATTGATCAAAAACCACAGAGAGTGGGATAACGTTCGCATCATGTGGTCGGCCAAACCACACATGACGCCCGGGAGCTAGATTAAGAGCAAATCTGGCTAATCTATGAGCTTATACATTACTATTTCGACCCTCATAAACGAAAGTACATAAAAAAAGAGGTAGACCGTGTTTTAATCTCACTGATGATTGCACCATGTTTCTCATGATTCCCTTGATTTATATCTCTGACCACTTGCTTAGCATCTGAGGCTATGACAAACTGATTCAGGAGCAAATCTTCTGCAACACATAAAGCTTCCCTGCATACTATTGATTCCAGAATAATTGGATCGTCCACACCTTGTACTACCAGAACGGAGCTGCCCAAATAATTGCCTCCCTGGTCTCTGCACACCACAGCTGCCGTCCCCCTTCTACCTAGTCTGACTGCTGCATCTACGTGTATCTTTGCATGCCCAGCAGGAGGTGCTCTCGGCCGTATAATCCTAGCCCGAGCCACATCAGCGATTGGATCAACGGCTGGTTTTGTTTCCTTGATCATCTCTAGCTCCCCAATGTATCTTGTGGCAAAGGAATGCACAGAATGCGGGCTCTGAAAAATACCTTCATGAATAGCCTTTCTTCTTGCTGACCAAAAAGCCCACAAGGTTACTGCTAGCTTCACAAAGGACGCATGTGATAAGGACTCCATCTGAGAGAACAACCATTGTTTGGCATTGGGCTTCTACCGTTGATATTGATGGGTATGCCAACTGGACTGGAGTGGACTTGACCACAAGTCAGTAGGGCTGACGGGCCCATACCAGACCTCATAGATTAGAAAGGGCTTCAGCCCTTAGATGGACCACATCCGACTAACTGCCCTCCAGATATCCATCTAAGTGGGCTGCGGCCCAATATCTCACCTCCCACTGGTTTTAGGCTGGGTTTTTTTGGGCGTTCTTTTGTTCACTCGTGTTTTTTTGTTCGGTTTTGGTGGTTTTTGGTGTTTTTTTCCTTTTATTTTTTGGGTTTTCTTTTTTATTTATTTCCATTTCCTTTTTGTTTTCAGTTTACATCAATGAAATGTTCTCATTTTCGTGAAATTTTTTAATCCACAGAATTAGTTAAAAAATCAACTTTGTTAAAGTTTTACAAATCCACAGAATTAGTGATTTTTTCTCAAATTCTTTTCAAATCCACAAAATCTATGAACTTTTTTTTGAAGTCCGTGAAAGTTTTTCAAATCCATGAATTGTTTCCAAATTCGTCAAGTTATTTCAATCGTTGAACATTATTTAAAATTTATGAACATTTCTTAAATTCAGAAAAAAAATCAAACTTATGATTTTCTTCGAATCCACAAACTATTTTAAAATTTGTGAACTTTTCAAAATTCGTTATTTTTTTCGTAAACTTTTCCCAAAATCTCCGCACGGTGTGTGTTCATTGTCTCAATTCTGTGTTTGGAGAGTAGGAAACATGAGGAACAAAATATGTCATCATGTGCATACACGTATGGAGGGGCCAGAAAATCAATCTATAAATGAATAATAAAAAATAAAGTGAATCAAATGAAAGAAGAAGAAGAAGAAGAAGAAGCAGCAGCATGGTAAAGGTGGGTCCGTGGAGGGGAATTAAGGTGGTCGCCTTTGGCCCTTCTCCGTGACGACTAGTGCGGCCATGAGCATGAAGAAGCTGCAGGCGGTGGCGATGCATTGGATCCTCATGGCCAAGTCCAACATGGGCCGTGTGGGAGGGTCAGGGCCCGGCAGGCGGATGGTCAAGGCCACCATCGACAGCGTCACCAGACCCAGGAAGAAGATCGCCATGCACCGGCCGCAGTCGATTTTAAAGCCGGCCATCCCCAACTCTGGCTCTGGCTCTGGCTCTGGATCCACGACGACGACGCCTTTGGGCCGTCCGTCGGGGAAGGTGGTCGCCTTTGGCCCTGGAAAGTTTTTGAATAAGTAGGGGGAATTCGTAGATCCTCCAAACGTAGATTGTATTTACGTGTAGCCTCTGTATAGGTCTTGTATATTGTACCGTACACTTTTGTGTACCCCTTATATATATGAGATAGCCACACCTTTAACGGGTGTCGTGCAGTTTCCCAAACCCTAAGTCTTACATGGTATCAACCCTAACCGGTCCTATGTCTTCCGCTGCCGCCGCCGCCGCGATCGCATCGACCTCCGTCGCCGCCGTCGCGCCGGTCTCTGTCACGGCGCCTGCATCGTCGTTCCTCTCCTCGCGCCCCCTGGTCTCGGTCTACACCGGCCAGTCCTCGATGGTGGGTGACTCCTCAGATCAGCCGTCGCCGCCATCACCGGCCGCGCCTCCGCCTGCGTTGGGAGATCCTTCGTACGCTGGTCCCTAGATGGGATCGGCGCCCTACGGGCCCTACGGGGCTGCTCCTCCGCCGCCAGCAGGCCCCTACGGGGCGGCGCCTGTTCCTGCCAACTCGGTGTCCTACGGGCCTTACGGGGCTGCTCCTCCGCTGTTAGGCTCCTATGAGGCGACGCCTGCACCTGCCTCCGCGTACAACGCAGCGTATGGCGCCTTGCCTTACGCGGCCGTTGCGGCTGCACCACATGCCACCGTCCCTGCGGCGTCCTACGCGGCTCCAACCCTGCAACCCTATGCGGCTGCACTTGGCGCCGCGACCGCCGGGTCGGGCAGGGCGCCGGTCGTGCCCTACGGCACCCCGCCACCGCCGTTGCCCTACGGCGGCTACTACCCGCCGGCAATGGCTGCGCCCTATCCTGGAGCTCCTATGCCGGCTGCTACTTCCTCCACAGCGCTGGGTCCCGGTGCACCTGGTGGTTCATCCCACATGAGCTACTACACGTCGCCTCCTGCCGCTGATCATGCCGTGGCCAGTGCGCCGTTCTACTTCGCGCATCTCATCCCAGTGAAACTGACGACGGATAATTATCTGTCGTGGCGTGCATAGGTGCTGCCACTTCTCCGCAGTCGCTACCTGGAGGACTACGTCGACGGTTCCTTGTCGTGTCCTCCACCACATCACCCAGCGTATCATGCGTGGGTGGCTCAGGATCAGGCCATCCTTTCTGCGATCCAGTCTTCACTCACCGAGGCGGTGTCCTCCTTGGTCCTCTTCGCTGCCACGTCCCAGGAGGCATGGTCTGCCCTTCACACCAGCTTCGCATCTCAGCAACAGGCCCGTGCTCTCACTCTTCGTACGGAGCTGGGGGAGACCAAGCTTCTTGACCTCAGCATTACCGACTACTTCGGCAAGATGACGCGTCTTGCAGACACCTTGGCCTCCATTGGTCAACCGCTTCGCAAAGAGGACTTCACCACCTTCGTCATGAACGGCATGGACGACGACTATGATAACCTTGCTGAGAACATCAATGGTCGTGATACTCCGCTTGAACCTCGTGAGCTCTACGCCCGCCTCCTCGCCACGGAACAGCGCGTCAAGTCCCGTCGTACCAACCCAAGTTTTATTGCTGCCAATGCTGCCACTCGTGGAAAAGGGAAGCCCTTCAAGTCATCTGCAGGTGGCAAATCAGTACCACTGACTTCACAGGCTCAGCGGTCGCCTGTCGCTGCCTCCTTGCCCACGACCGGGGGTGGCCGCTCGTGTGCCTGCTGCCCTTCATGTGGCGTCCAGCTTCCCTGCCAGCTGTGCAGCCTTCCAGGTCACATTGCTTCCCGTTGAGCGTCTTATTGATGCTTATAGTCGGTTTACTTGGCTTTATCTTATCAAGCGTAAATCTGATGTGTTCGATGTGTTTCTACAATTTCAAGCTCACGTTGAGCGTCTTCTTAAGCATAAGATCATCCATGTCCAGTCAGATTGGGGGGGGGGTGAATATCACAACCTCAATTCTTTTTTTAATAAGCTTGGGATTTCGCACCGTGTGTCTTGTCCTCATACACATCAGCAGAATGGCACGGCTGAACGTAAGCATCGTCACATTGTCGAAACTGGTCTCACTTTACTTGCTCATTCATCGGCACCTTTTCGGTTTTGGAGTGATGTGTTTTCCACTGCATGTTTTCTCATAAATAGGCTTCCTACACAACTCCTTGAGATGAAAATACCACTTGAACTGTTGCTTAACGAGGTTCCAGATTATACATTTCTCAAAGTTTTTGGTTGTGCATGCTGGCCTCATCTTCGTCCTTACAATAAGCGTAAGCTTGAGTTTCGGTCAAAACTTTGTGTTTTTCTTGGGTATAGCTCTCTTCACAAAGGGTACAAGTGTCTTCATATTCCATCCAACCGTGTCTACATCTCGCGTGATGTTGTGTTTGACGAGAGTGTATTCCCATTCTCGTCTTTGTCCACAACTCCCGCACCTCCAGTCTCCTCGCATTCCACCTCTCCACTGCCTGCTCAATTTGTTGATATTGCATACTCTCCTGCGTTGTTGCCTAATCATGCTGCAGGAACGGGTCGTGGAGCTCGCCTTGAGTTGCGGGAGGAGCCGGAGCTGTCGACTGCACCTGACGTTGGGAGCGGTCTCGTGCATGCGCCATGCACGTCTGGACCGGGCTCTTCAGCGCCGGCTTTGCCCGTGTCGGCCTTCCCTGCGCCGGCCTCCCCTGAGCCTAGGCCGGTCTCGCCTGGGCCGGCCTCCCGCGACTTGGTCGGCCTCGAGCCGACTGGCTCGCCCGCCCGGTCGATTGCTGCCTCGCCTGGTTCTGCCTCGCCTGGGTCGGCCTCGTCCTCGCCTGGCGCAAATGCTCCGTCACCAGCTGCTTCTTCATCGCCAGTGCCGTCGCCAATTGCTGCACCACCTGCTTCTGTTGCTCTTCGACCGCATACACGCAGCCGATCCGGTATTGTGTGTCCCAAGCAACGCAAAGATGGGATGGTGGCCTGGCTTGCGGCCTGTGTTGCTCACGTCAAGGAAGATCCTTTGGCTGAACCGCGTCACTTCCAGGTTGCTCTCGGGATTCTTCATTGGCGTCAAGCTATGGAGCAAGAATATCAGGCATTGTTGACAAATGGTACTTGGCATCTCGTTCCCCCGGTCTCTGGTGTCAATATTATTGATTCCAAGTGGGTCTTCAAAGTTAAGAAGCATGCCGATGGTTCTATTGAACGCTATAAGGCACGGTTAGTGGCGAAAGGGTTCAAGCAAAGGTATGGTCTTGACTACGAGGATACGTTGAGTCTGGTGATCAAACTGACGACTATACGGCTTCTGCTGTCCTTGGCTGTTACTCGGGGCTGGTTTCTTCGTCAGCTGGATGTTCAGAATGCTTTTCTTCATGGTGTTCTGGATGAGGAGGCTTACATGCGTCAGCCCCCGGGGTTCGTTGATCCTGCTCGCCCTCATCATCTGTGTCTCCTGGTCAAGGCGCTCTGTGGGCTGAAGCAGGCTCCTCGTGCTTGGCATGCCAGATTGGGCTCTGTTCTTCGGTCACTTGGTTTTGTTCCCTCCACAGCTGACACCTCGCTCTTCCTTCTGCATCGGCCTCACGTGACGATGTATCTTCTGGTATATGTTGATGACATTATCCTCATTAGCTCCTCAGATGCTGCTGCTGATCGTCTGATCTCTTCCTTGAGTGGTGATTTTGCGGTGAAGGATTTAGGAACGTTGCATTACTTCCTTGGCCTGGAAGTTTCACCTTCTCCTGTCGGTTTGACACTCACGCAGCATAAGTACTCGATGGACTTGTTGCGACGGGCAGGTATGCTGAAGTGCAAACATGTCATGACTCCTATGTCTGCTACTGATCGTCTGTCTGCTTTTGATGGAGATCCTCTCACCTCTGATGATGCCACTGAGTATCGTAGCGTTGTTGGTGGTCTGCAGTACCTAACTATCACTCGGCTTGACATCTCATATGCAGTCAATCGTGTCTGTCAGTTTCTTCATGCTCCTCGGACTTCTCATTGGACAGCGGTGAAGCGCATTCTTCGCTATGTTTGCTTTACTGCCTCATATGGTTTACTCCTTCAGCCAGCACCGTTTCCTACGCTTTCTGCTTTTTCAGATGCAGACTGGGCTGGTAATCCAGATGACAGGCGATCCACGGGGGGACATGCTGTCTTCTTTGGTCCTAACTTGATCGCCGGGGCTGCTCGTAAACAAGCTACAGTGTCCAGGAGTAGCACTGAAGCTGAATACAAAGCAGTTGCAAATGCTACAGCTGAGATCATATGGGTACAGTCCTTATTGAGAGAATTGGGAGTTTCTCAAACTCAGCCGCCTGTTCTTTGGTGTGACAACATTGGTGCTACATATCTATCATCTAATCCAGTGTTTCATGCTCGGACGAAACACATTGAAGTTGACTATCACTTTGTGCGGGAACGTGTTGCACAGAAGCTACTCCACATCAAGTTCATCTCTTCAAAAGATCAACTTGCTGACATCTTCACAAAGCCTCTTCCACAACCTCAGTTTGTAGGCTGCAGGCGCAATATTAACGTACTTTGTACTTCAGGGCATAGTTAAGATTGAGGGAGGGTGTTAGACTGTATTTACATGTAGCCTCTGTATAGGTCTTGTATATTTTACCGTATACCTTTGTGTACCCCTTATATATATGAGATAGCCACACCCTTAACGGGTTCGTGCAGTTTTCCAAACCCTAAGTCTTACAGGCCCTGCTCCGTGACGATGACTGTGACCAGGATCATGAAGATGGTCCATGGGGTGAGGACGCAGAGGATCTTGGCGAACAAGAGCAACATGGGTCGTGGCGGTGCGTCAGGGCCCGGCACCCAGATGGACAAGGCCGCCATTGGCAGGGTCAGCAAACCCGCCGCCACAATCCGACTACACCGTCCGCAGCCGTCGTCTGGCACTGGCTCCATATTCATAAGCCCGCCGCCGCCGGCCATCGTTCCGCTCCGGTCGCTGTGGATCCGATCGTGCCGTGCGTGCGCCAACTCGACTGTGCCGCAACCAACTCGTGCGTACGGAACCCAGATAAAAGGACTCTGATGATCCATCCAAACAAAGAGCATCGTGGGCACGCACGAGAGCACGGATGTAATACTAAAGCTTTCTCGGCCCGCTACAAACATATACTACAAAATGAGAAGAAGAAAAACATGAGACGGTCTACTCTGCTCTGCTCCCTCCACATCCATCCATGGATCGATCAGGCTTCGTCCAATGATTGGCCGACGGCGACGCGGAATCGGGCGAGGCCGACCTTGGAGCCGGTGGTCTTCACGTCCGCCTGCACCTGCTCCCGGAACTCACGGTAGCTGAACGCCCTGTACACCTCAGGTGGCGAAGTGATGTCTGACAAGGAGAGACCGGCTAACTCGCCGAAATTTCAGATGGCGAATTAAAACTCGATTTATTCTGCACGCATCGATCATCGATCGATTTGGTCCACGCACGTCGTTAGTCATTGCTCGGTTGGTGATCGACTTTGCATTAGCTGGTGGCTGATTCTCGTTCGTAGGTTCCACGCGCCACGCATGCACGCATGCATGCATGCAGCGAAAGTACGTACATGTTAGAGATATATTTGGGTTACACGTGTTTGGTAGTTTAGGATTTGTAATCCGTCTCCTACCTTATCTCTGGGAGAGGCGTCTTGCCCTCCAAGCTTTGTACTCAATATATACTCGCCCTCGAGGCTCAATAATACATCCATCATATTCCGTAATAATCCCTCTCTCTCCCTTCTAACATGGTATCTATCGTAAGTCGATTCTAAACCCTAGCCGCCGCCGCTTCCGCACCCGCGCGCCGCCCCCGGGGCGGTCGGTCTCCATGACCGTCGCCGGGGGCCGCGCTGCCCGTACCTAGGGTTCGTCCGCCGGTCGTGTTGACCGGCTTCCCTAGAGAGTCTTTTCCCCAAGCCTTGCTTCGGGGTTTTCTCTCTCCCGCCGGTCATCTTGATCGCGCGGTTTCTTTTTGGTTTTCCGATCTATTCTTGATCGGTTTGCGTCGCCCACCGCCGCCGTCGACCTCGAGCGCCTCTACTCCGACCCCGCCGCGACCAGCCGACCTCTCCTCCGACCTGGCGGCCACGCGCGTCGAGGCGGCCCGTCAGGGCCAGCCGCCGTCCACGCGTCGGTCTGCCCGTCGCCCGCCGCCGCCATCGACCCCCGCGCGCCTCTAATCCGACTTCGGCATCGACTACACCGGCGTCTTCATCGACCCGGCGGCCTCGCGCGTCTGCCCGCCGGTCGCCCCGACCCGGCGGCCTCGCGTCATGCGGCGGCCCTCACCGCCGCCGTTCGCGCGCCGGCCCGCCCGTCGATCTACGCCGGCCGTCACCGCCCTGCTCCAACCGGGACTCCTGCATCACCCCGACCCGGCGGCCTCGCGTCATGCGGCGGCCAATCATAGCCGCCCTGCCGCCCGCCGTCGCCGGCTTCATCTCGGACTCCGCCGCCACCCCGTCTCCATTGAGCAGCGTCCCCGACCTCGCGTGCGATCGGCTTGATCACCCGCTCGCCGCCGTGATCCGCCTCATCTACGCCGCGCGACCGACTTTGCCCGTTGGTTACGCGCGCCTCCGCAGGTCCCGTGAAGATCGTCCCTGAGTTCAGCGCGCCCCTCCACCGATCGAGCAACGGGCTGCCGCTGCGTCGCCCCGTCGGGCCGCAGCGGCGCCGCCACATGGTTCTCCTCGTGGCTACATCGACTTGTGCATCGCCCCTACGGGCCGTACTGCCGCGATACGCGGTCCCAGCCGCCGCCCCGAGGCCATCCCCGCGGCTGCACCGACTCGCCCGTCGCCGTTGCGTCGCACCTTCGGGCCGCAGCTCCACGGCCCGCGGTCCCCGCCGTCGCCCCGACCTGCCCGCCGCCACTACGTCGTCCCTTCGGGCCGTAGCGTCGCGGCATGCGGTCCACTTCGCCATCACCGCGCGTCGACCTCCTGTGATATGCGCCGCGCCGTCTCCCTTGGCGCGGGAACACCACCGTCCGTGCCGGTCTTCGTCACGCTGTCAGGGTTCTTCGCCTACTTCGAGCACCGCCGCCGCACTCCTAATCTAGCCGCCGCTGCCGCCGTCAGGCCGCCGTCGCCGCTCTTCTTTGGCTGCCACCGCCGCTACCCATGTGGCCGCCGCCGACGCCCGTCCACCCCCTTCGTCTTCTTCCAAGCACCAGCCCGTCGCCAGCGTCGCCGTCATCTACCCCGACCACTTCGTCTACTCCGACCACCGTTGGTGACATCGGCCCCGCGCCGATGGACGCCGCAATCGTCGTCGAGTTCTTCTCTGCTGGCCCCTCCAACTTCTTCGACATGGCGTACAGCTCGTGCAGGTCCCTCGGCTACGCATGCCCGGTGCTGGCAACACCGATGCGTGCCTTCATCCACGACGTGTCCCCAGGCCTGGCAAGCCTGGTCGGCGCTTCGTCAACTTCGTCTTCGTCCGTCTACGCATGTCCGGTGCTGGCAACACCGGTGTGTGCCTTCGTCCACGATGTGTCCCCGGGCTTGGCAAACCCGTCGCGACGCGTCGTCAACAACATTTTTTCCCGGCGCACCCCTACTTCGACACCACTTTGCCCATGCTAACTAGGCGCCCCCTTGCGCCCGCGGCTCCACGGCGACTCCCTCGACACCGACTACCCCGACTCGACATTGACCACGGCGTTCTTCGCACGGCTACCTCGACCACGGCTACACCACCCTACGCTCTCGGCTACATCGACATCGGCACAAAGGATTATCATCCGCTTGAGCAACTCGTGGCTTCCTCTACAGTCAACGCGCCCGCGACGCGACACCGTCCATGACGCTCCCGCTACGACTGCGGGGGGGGGGGGGGGGGGGGGGGGGGATGTCAGCCCGTCGGCTGCTATTCTCTCCAGTCTGACCGTCCGCGACGCTCCTGTTGTTCGCAACGCTACCGCTACGACTGCGCGCGCGCGTGGGGGGGGGGGGGGGTGTTAGAGATATATTTGGGTTACACGTGTTTGGTAGTTTAGGATTTGTAACCCGTCTCCTACCTTATCTCTAGGAGAGGCATCTTGCCCTCCAAGCCTTGTACTCAATATATACTCGCACTCGAGGCTCAATAATGCATCCATCATATTCCGCAACAATTCCTCTCTCTCCCTTCCAATAGTACACTTTATCATCTAGAGCCTACATAAGTTAGAGCCTACGTACCTAATTTTCTGTTGATCCCTTTCTACGTGCGGCGCGCCTCCGGAGCATTTATACCTACGAAAGCAACAAGACTTGAGCTAGCAGCGTGGATTGGCTGGTTAGAAGCTTAATTTGAAAGCAATCTTACAACCACTCAGAGCTAGGAGGATTTCAGCACCAGAGCAGCACAATTGGCATACTAGAGCAAGTAAAATAGTGGGCTATAAGCGCACTTACATGACATTTCTGCCTATGTGAAGAAGAAAGACAAGGAAAAAGTAAAGAAGTGGGCTCTCATGCAAGAGCCAAACTCTATGTGTGCTCCTAGGTAAAAACATTTAATGAGATGAAAGAGGTAGAGAGAAAGTGAAAAAAAGTTGTGGGCTTATAGCCATCCTTATAGCCAACTCTATTGTATGAGTAATTAATATTGCTAACTCTTGATGACATGGCATATCTATATAGCCAGCAGCTGGCTATATTATTAACCATGCTCTAACATAAACACTTCTCAAACTTAGAATATAATAACGCCGGTATTTTGTTCTGCTGTTCAGAAGATAGTTGTATTCCATTTTACTTGAAAGTTGCTCTATGACTACCGGTTCATCGAACGTGGGATTTCTATTAATTGGTGCCACAATATATTGATAAGTAGTTTCCATAACTAAATCGAGGTCGGAGCTAATACTCCTGTATGCCAAGTTAGGTGATCTTGATAAATGATGAATGGCAAACATCAGAAACCAAGTGATTAGATGTTTATTATAACTAGATGATATCTCGCACATTGTTGGGGGAATGTTTCGCATTATATTTTAATTTATTTGGTTGTGTGGAATATGAATAGTTAGATTAATATTATAACAAATAAAACTGAAAATATACATATGGTTTATCGTGTTTGATTATTGTATGGTTGTAAAATATTTATTAAATGTAAATAGCATAATACTACAATGGAAATTCAATTCATATTTGCATGTCGAGGTAAGGCTTTTCATACGCATTGTTGCATATTAAAGATGGGTCTTTGACACGCTGAGATGGCTTGCTTACATAGTGGGGCTAGCTATTTAGATTCTCTAGGATTCTCTCAAGATATAGAAAACTTATGTTTGTGATTGGCCGTGCCACCATAGAAGAACATATTTTTCTGATCGAAAAGCTTTGCTATACTCTTTTTTACAGCAACCAACAACACATGGGTCGGCAAGAGTGCCCTTGTTCCGGGACGGTTAATTACTGACAATGTTTTGATTGCCTAAGAAAGTTTGCATCCAACAAAAATAAGAGAATTGGTGAAGATGGATGGTACATTGGATAAAATATCTAATGAGAATACTATTGAAACATCGAGGCATAAAGGTACGTGGGAATTAGTTTGGAACCTGCAGTGTCCGGCCAAGGTAATTTTTTTCTTGTGGAGGGCAATTGAAAGAGGTGATTCCATGTCGTGCAAATCTTGTTGATAGACATATAAAGGTGTCTCCTCATTGTCCCATTTGCAGATCATGGTCTGAGGACGTTAAACATCTTCTATTTGAATACTCTTTGGCTAGTGAAGTGTGGAATCCCCCAGGACTTGGTGATATTATCCATAAATCATGTGTCTCTGGCTTGTCCTGGGAGGAGACGCTGGAATATTTATTGAACTTCCTTGATCAAGAAGCAATGATTTTAGGATAGGCATCCCGATAAATTATTGCTATTGCATCTTGGTTTGTCTGGTGGGAGTAGAGGAAACTCTTGCATGGCCAGTCGATGCAAACACCGAGTCAAATTCATCTTGCAGTGAGAGCATTGGCAGCAAACTTCAAATTAGCAAGCTACCTCAAACCAATTATGAAGCATGGAGGATGGACCTAGCCGATCCATGGTTATTTAAAGCTCAATGCGGACACATCGTTTGACCTTGATACTCTAGGCATCTGTAGCACTTGTCCTTCGAGATTGTATAGGAAAATTCGTTGTTGCTGCTAATGAAAGAGTTGTGTTTGTTCTGACACTTTCACGGCCGAAGCCACAACACTGAGATATGGGGTGAATCTTGCACACACATAGTTGGGTGCAACAAGCTTGAAGTGAATTCGGATAATCTGGAGGTGATTACGACAATGCTGGAAAGGGCTTCATCACCAGGCGTCACGAGTGCTTTATTTGACGATTGTTACGTACAATATGTCTCTTGATTTTACTCATGTAATCCATGATCACTGTCCTAGAGAGGCTAATGCAACCGCACATGATTTAACTATATTAGCTAGATCTTCTACACATGGTACTTGGATGGATGACGCGCCTTGGGAGCTAATCGAAATTCTTGTCAACAATGTAATGCTACTCATTGAATACAAGGAGACCTTAAGTGTAAAAATAATAATATCCATACGACCATGATACTTGGAAAAACGATGTTGTATATGTGTAGATCTTTTCCACTGGGACACAACAAGCTCACGCAGCAATGATTCACGTAGAGTATATATATGAACCGCATAACCATTGGATGCATCGCAAAATAGGATACGACCCTGGATTTTTTTACGGTATCGTCCGGGATACACCGTTGTCCTTGGATTTGCCAACCTCGGTGGAGCTTTCATTGAAAATGAGAGGAAGCTTTATTATGTCCACTCATATATGAATTCTCTTATTGCTTCCACCAATTTGAGAAACATCAAGTTTTTACGGCGTCTGTTCTTGGTGTGTATTCCAGACTCTTAAACTAAAAGGTCGCGTTAGTTTGTACAATGTCGTGAGTCACATGTTTTTGTCATACTCCATCAGTTTCAAAATATAAGGTATATTAGTTTTTTAAAAAGTCAAACATTTCGATATTTGATCAGGTTTAGAGCTAAATATATCAACATCTACAATACTAAAAAAATATGAAAATATATTTAATGCTGATTCTTAAGAAAATGATTTTGTATTGTAGACATTGATAATTTTTTTTAAACTTGGTCAAAGTTAGAGAAGTTCGGCTTTTAAAAAAATGAATACGCCTTTTATTTTGAAATGGAGTGAGTATATCTATTTGATCAAATGAACATAGAAGACAGCAGTGTCATATATTTTGATGCGTCAATCTTTTTATTTCGCATGTCAGATTGGTCCTAAGTCAAACTTTCAAAATTTGACCAAGATTTTAGAAAGAAAGAAATTTACCAACATTTACAATACCAAATCGATGTCACATCAATCATAAAATATATTTTTCATATCATTTGATATTATAGATATTGATATTTTCAACATACGTTTGATAAAATTTTACAAAGTTTAACTTCAATACAGAACCAATATGTACAATAAAAAAGAAATGAACCAATATGTTTGTATATGTTAAATAAAAAATCGATCACCAAGACACCAACTGAACAATGACGTGGATCAAAACGAGGATCGATATTAATTCGCCATCGGAAACTTCGGCGCGCCGAAAGCGAATTAGCTCATCTCTCGTTGTCTCGCTTCACTGCGCCGGCCACCCTTCTTCTTCTGCGCTTGCAGACAGATCGGCCGGTTGAGCATTCGAGCTCTGCCGATCAACGCCGAGGCCTATATAACATGCGTCGCCTGTTACATCCATTCATCCATCGAGCAGCCACTTCACACCAGCAAGTGGCAGTAGTTCCATCCAGAGGTTCAGGCATGGCGGCTCCGAGAGCACTCGCCCTCTGCGTCCTGCTGGCCATCGCCGTCGCCAATGCGGAGGCGGCGTCCGTGGTCGTCGGCCTGGCCAAATGCGCTGACTGCACCAGGAAGAACATGAAGGCCGAGGAAGCCTTCAAGGCTCTGCAGGTGGGGATCAAGTGCAAGAACAGCGCCGGCGAGTACGAGCGCAAGGCCGTGGGCGCCCTCGACGGCACCGGCGCCTTCAGAGTGCCCCTCGCTTCTGACCTTCATGGCGCCGACTGCGTCGCTCAGCTCCACAGCGCCGCCTCCAACGCGCCGTGCCCCGGCCAGAAGCCGTCCACGATCGTGCCGGTGTCTGACGGCACAACCTACGGCGTCGTCGCCGGCGAGAACACCGCCACGTCGTCCGCGGCGTCGCCCGAGTGCGCGTCCATGACCCTGTGCGGGCCGATCAAGAAGCACATCATCGAGCACTTCCACCACAAGAAGCCCGTGCCGCCCAAGCCGGAGCCCAAGCCCCAGCCTCACCCGGACTACGGCCCCGTGCCCAAGCCTGAGCCGAAGCCGCAGCCACACCCGGACTACCACCCCGTCCCTCCCACGCCCACCTACGGCGGCGGCGGCGGTGGATACCACGGACACCACTGACTCAGAGTCTCAGATCAGCCACCGTACGTCCAGCCCGGCACTGAAATCTATCACCGGCCGGTTCATGGTCAGTGAGTGATCGACGTCGTTGCTATTTATGATGCGTTGCATGCGTGGGAATTGTTTGGTGCTCCGCCATTCGCTGCTCCGTTTTACTATCTGCATTACAGAATTGAGGGTTCAGAATAACAGTCATGTACTACGAATGTATCAGGCGAGTATGAGGGGGTGGTTTGTGTGTTGCTTGCTTTATCAAGATTTTGTAATTTCAGTGTGTATTTTGTATAACAAGTTATTATGAATCAAGTAATTTAAACAAGTCGATTTGTCAACCGAACAACTGCAGCTGTTCGAGGCAATGGACATGATAAGGACACTGTGATTTTGCCATTACTTCAAGTCAATTTTCAGATCCGTGAACTGAAACTGAAGAGAAATTCAGGCGTGTGCAATGCATTCATACTGCTGGTCGTAGTTTTTTCTCTTAGGATGAACAAGTCGATTTATGAACATTTTTTCTAGATAAGTGAGGCTTTTAAAAAATGTTCATCATGTCTTCAAAACATGATAACCGTGAATTTAAATTGTTTATTGCGTATTGCAAAATTGTTCGTCGTGTATCTTATAAATGTTGATCGTGAATTTAAAAGGTTTGCCATTAATTTTAAAAAGTTCAGCCTGTATTTAACAATGAATTATCATGTATTTAAAAGTTGTCATCACGTAATTAAAAAAATGTTAATTGTGCATAAATGAAAATTTTCACCATGTTTCAGAAATGTTCATCATGTATTAATAAGCTTAACCGTGTACTTTTAAAAGTAAAAAAATCTCATTATGTATTTAAAAAATATAAACATATTTTAAAAATGAACTAAAAATATTCATTGTGTATTAGAAAAATATTCACCATGAATTGTCAAAAAAATCACCTTGTATTATTCAAAAACGCTCAAACACAAAGGACTAATGTTCATACAAAGTGTGGGGGTGGGGGGGGGGGGGGAAGAAAATGCATAGAGTAAAAGAACAACAAAAGAGGAAAAATGGACAATGAAAAAAAAGAAATAAAGGGAAAGAATGGACAATCCAACCAAGAAAAAAACAAACAGTTCAGAAGCCAAACACAAAAAACAGGCAAAACAACACAGCAGGAACCAGCGAACGAAACAACACCCCTAGCTGGCCTGGGGGGGGAAGAAAATGCATAGAGTAAAAGAACAACAAAAGAGGAAAAATGGACAATGAAAAAAAAGAAATAAAGGGAAAGAATGGACAATCCAACCAAGAAAAAAACAAACAGTTCAGAAGCCAAACACAAAAAACAGGCAAAACAACACAGCAGGAACCAGCGAACGAAACAACACCCCTAGCTGGCCTGCCCAAGTCACCTTGCTTGTGACTGTCTTCGCATCCATTTGACGTGTGTGCGTATTTGCCGGAGACCTCCTATTCCCTGACCTACGCGGGGAAAAGTGAGGAAACGTGCACCTAAACCTGTGGGTAGCCCGGCCCGAGCTTGGCCCGAAAAATACAGGCTGAGCTCGGGCCTTGTTTTGCAACCCAAAGTACATTTCGGCTAGGCTTAGGCTTTTGTAACAATACTGAGAAATAGTATTTGGTTGGGCCTTCAGAATTCAGGTCGGGCTTACACGTAAAACATTGAGAAACAACATTCGGGCTAGACTTTCGGCCTTCGGGCCTATATGGGCGAGGCTCGAACTTGAGAAAGTGTGTACTTTCGGGCTTTGGACCTGCTTGGGGCTTGAAGTTTGGGTTTCTGGCTTTTTCAAGCCCAGCCCAAAACCCGGCCCAGCCCGCCATATAATCAGGTTTAAGTGCTCCCCCACCCCCAACGCGTGCTTTTGGGCCGGACCATATGCAGGGTGAGCCACGTTTTTTTTTTGCTTTTGTACTTTTGTTCTTTCTCAATTGCAAAAAATGTTCATGAACTTGTAATTCTACAAAAAAAAATTGGGATTTAAAAAATATTCTGAATTTCACAAAACTTCAAGAACTTAAAAATATTCTGTTCAAAAACCCATGTTTGTGAATTCAAATTATTGTTCACGAAATATAATAAAACAATCCGAATATCCAAAAATGTTCACGAATTCCAAAAAGAGTTCCCAAAATAATAATAATAATTTTCAATTCAAAAATGGTCATCGGTTCATAAAATGTTCACAAATAATCATATGTTTGCGCATTTCTGAAAGTGCTTCAAAATTTCAAAATATTATATGATTTAAATTGTTCATAAATTGAAAATTTTCTCAAATTTCAGAAAATGTTCATGAATTGTAAAATTGTTCCCCTAGTTCAAAAATTATTCATGTATTTGAAAGTCCATGGATTCGAAAATTGCTCATGAATTTGAGAAATCGTGCGTGATTTTTATATATGATCATGAATCGGATAAAACATTCGCAGATCTGTTAGAATCTTTACAGCTTTGTTCTTGTGTATAGTGAACATTATTAGACTTTTTCCTAGTGAGAGAAGAGAGTGGAATAATAGAGTGAGTATAGCAATTGATATCTACACATACTTTGCGAGGTTTATATCATTAAATTTAGAAATGATGTCATTATCACGACATGTATTGGATGTCCTTTGTTCACTAGTTAATATCCATACTCATATCATGTTAGACGACCGATTGCTCATAATATAACATTTATTGTGAATCAAAAACCAGAAAGCAAGAATCCTGCAAAGAAAATGTAACACATAATCCTAGAGAGCGCCTTACACATGTCATTTCTAAGTGTGTTTACTTATAATTTGGTAAACATAAGTCCAAGCAAAAAAAAGCAAATCAAAGTACAGAAAATACCTACATACCATGGCCCGGTGACCAGTCCACACAATTGACTGCTTTAATGTGACCCATCAAAGACACTGAGAGCTTCAAAGGTGAACTGTTGTTCGATCCAGGCTTTGGTTGGCACCGTAAAGAATGCAAAATATCAGCTCAAATATTTGTATCAGCAAAAGATCGAACAACTGCAATAAGAAGCATAGAGCACATGAACAAGGAACATAAATGTTGTTAATAAAACAAGAAAAAAACTAAGATACACTTGTGTCACTCACAACTCACTAACTCATCACAAATTCTTCATACGAGCAAAATATCACTACTAGGGACAAAGCAGGGCTTCGATTTTCTTGCACAACAGCTAACAGTTAGAGCTTTTAATTCACGTTTACGCAATAATTCTCCACAATTCCTCACATAGTTTCAAGTTCAACCATTACCGGTATGTAAATAGACAAGATTAGATCGATACTAAAATTTGCATTACGCTATCGACGAATGACGGCTCAATTTTATCTCCACATAGATGACACAAGAATCTCACTTGAGCAGTTGGTCACAATGCATACTAGGATACTAATGTTTCCAATCGAACCGCAGCCAGAAACTTAGAACGACTTATCCAATGTCTACCACCAAATCAAAGTCATAATATGATGTTGCCTCCAGGTTCCACGATCCCAGTAGGTACATCCATGCACGATCCACATGCGAGATGCGACGAAGATGTGAGATGTGGCCAAGGATTTGGGATGTTGTAAACATATCTACGAGATATTTTTTTCTCTCTCTATGTATACCTAATAGTTTACTACAAGCCGCTATCAGGATATTTCTGATTTTTAAAGACACATAGAGAGAGATATACATATATACTATGGTCATGTGAGTGTCACAACTTAATCCATGAAACATGCAATTTTATGTATTCTATTTTCTTATGGTTAGAGGGGTTGAGTTTAAGTATTATTTTATGGTGCAATCTATTGAATAGAAAGAAACTAATCAAATTTAGCGTAGGGCGTGCACATATTTTAATGACACACATTATAACTTAGCAGAAAATACTATTATTTATATTGAGCATAATTATCGTAAGTAAATATAAAAGTAAGTAACCACTGGCAGTTAATAATGACTTATAAACATGTGTAAAATATAAATATTTAATTTAATTAGACTCAATTTCTATTCTCAGGATTGTCTATAAAATAATAGTACGAACGAAGTCTGTGATTAGTATATCATTTTTGTTACAACGACAAATTTATACATGTACAAACGAATTCCGCGTTGTTGTAACCTCACCACTGATTTTAAGCCCCGGTGTGACTTCTTGGCCTGCACAATCAGCGCACAATCAAGACAGGACAAGGGTTAAGCTGGCGAACATAAATTGTCGCAAGAACAAGATGTATTACCAAAAAACCACGGAACGCAGACTGAATTTTGACGGCAACAAGCACCCTCAAAGACGACCAGGTGAACTGAACGAGCTTTCTTTCCAGACTCAAGCTACGCCGCCCCGGCCGCACGCTCGATCGCCCCGTTGCCGCGGTCGCCGCCTCCGCCTCCGCCGACCTGCAGAAGCCTAACCCCTTCTTATGAATCAAGTAATTTATTTAAACAAGTCGATTTATCAACCGAAGTACACTCCAGCTTTCGAGACGATTGACATGATAAGGACAATGTGATTTTGCCATTACTTCCACTCCATTTTCAGATCTGTGAACTGAAACTGAAGATAAATTGAGGCAATTGTGCAATTGGATTTTTCATAGAGAACTGACGGCACTCACGTCATAGACAAATGGCAGCTACTAGAAAGCATGCATTCATACTGCCGGTCCTAGTTTTTTCTTTTAGGGGAAAACAAAATGAACAGGAATGGAAAACCGAAAAGCATCCAAAGAAAAAGGACAAGAAGAAAGCCGAAAAATTTACTTTTGAAATGTTAAACATGAATAAAAAAAGGTTGATCATGTATTTTCAAAATGTTAAACGTGAATAAAAAAATGGTTCTGATGTATAGAAAAAAATTGTCTAACGTACATTAAATAAATGTAGACACCAGAAAACATATATTTTTACAAAAGTTAATTCTATATTTAAAAAATTTAAACATGTATATAAAAGTGTTTCTGATGTATATGAAAAATATACATTGTGTGTGAAAAAAAAGGAATATTGCCATTAACAAAATAATAAACAGATGATGAATATGTTAATAAATGCTTAGCATTTTTTAAGTACATAATCTATGTTTTTATACACGTTAACATTTTTAAATACATGATAAACATTCTTTTCATACACATTGTATATTTTTTGTATACATCGGAAACATTTTTTCTATACACATTTAACATTTTCAAATACTTCATTAAGATTTTTCAAATATTTGATTAACATTTCTTAAATGCTTGATTAATTTTTTTAAATACGTGACATTTTTCATATACATTATATATTTTTTCGTTGGAAACATTCTTTCTATACACATTTAACATTTCTGAAATTCTAGATTAATATTTTTAAAATATATGATTACCACTTTCTCAAATGCTTGATTAGAATTTATTAAATACATTATCAAAATTTTTATACACACTGTATATTGTGTGTACACTTTTTTCGTATACATGAGAAACATTTTTCTATACATATTTAACATTTTTCAAATGCTTGATTACTATTTTTCTAATGTTTTATCTAAAGTCTTTTTTTACTATATGTATATTGAATAGTTTGTAATATAAAAAGTAAGGAAAAACAAATGAAAGAAGTAGGCTGTGGCCTCGCATGCCTGGGCCGGCTCATCCCGCGGTCGCCTTTAGGCGAGGCTGTCCTACGTCTTGCGTCAAGCGAGACATAGGCGTTCGCTCTATTTGACGCTTAGTCAACAAAACACGCGCGCATGTGGGTTTTTGTGAACTTTTTCTCTCCGTTCGTTATAGTTCACTGAGGTTTTATCTATGTTTTTTTATCTATAAAAGTACGAATCTTTCTTTAAGAAAGTGATAATATTACATAAATAATGTTTTTACATTTTCTGGAATATTTTTTGAAAGTGGAGAAACATTTTGTAGCTAGGTCAAACTTTTTTTTATAAAATGCTCATCATTTGTGCAAAACATGTTCGTCATGTATCGAAATATGTTCGTCATGTGTTATAAAAATGTCCATCATGTGTTTTAGAAAAATTCTTTGTGGATTCAAAATAGGTCATCACTTATTTAAAAATGTTCATCGTGTATTTAAAAATAATTTATCATGTATGTTTTTAATAGTTTTCATCGCATAATTAAGAAGTGTGCACAATATTAACAAACAGTTCACCATGTATTTTTTTGAATAAACAAATGTTCGTCATGTTTACCCAATGTTCTAGACATAGTTGTTCATGACTTTGACATTATCTAGAAATAAGATGACTGTAGAAGATGTTTACAGAACACAACAATTTATGACTTATTATAACAACAATGTGAATGACGAAGAATGCTCCCTTTTATTAATCTTGCTTCCACTATGATATAAATTGCTAATGTCACAATACGCATAGCTAGTGTTCTTACCATGTGTGCATCCCGGCCTAATTCTGACTCTGCATTCATCTTTTAATCTTTTGTACTAATTTTTCCTTGGAAAGGCTTCTACATAGAATACACCTCACATAATTTTTGTTTAGAATTTCCTCTATTAACAAAGCAAGTTATCTTACATTGACCGCACAAGATGTGAAGAAACTCGTCCACATGCTTTTTCAGGTTTTGTTTGTCCGTAGAAAAGGGAAGACGGGAGCAAACCAACCTGTGGTTGGATGGTTAAAAGGACAGTGGTATCCCTAGCCCACCAAGGTTCAAGTCTAATCTTCTTCGACGATTCGGTTGCTCTCTCCATCTTTTATTTCTCTCCCATGTCCCTTTCCCGAGCCATCTGTTGTGCAGTTACCTTCACCTCTCCGCTATCCCGGTGACGGCTGGATCCAACCTCACCAAGCCCTGCCACCGCTGGATTCAACGGCGAGGAGCTGCGATGACATGTGCCACTGCAGCATTCCATATGGTTTGCGACCGAGCTCCACACACATGTTCACCTCTTTGCTGCTCCTTGGTAACGACGCATCATCTAACTTCTCTAACTCCCACCACCGCCGGATTTTATGGGGAGGAGCTACAACGACCTACACATCGTCGGATTCAATGGTGAGAAGTTGCGCCAACTGTAAGTCTGTAACCGAGGTCAGCCAAAGAAAAGGTGAGAAAATAGATGAGATTTTGGTTTTTCACTTTTTCTTCCGTGTGACTGCAAGATCTGATCCGAAATTTGTGGAGTGTTGTAGAATCGTTGGGATAAGCCGAGAGATCATGTTATTGTTTTTCTCCGATGAGCTCGTGTTATGATATTTTGCCATGAGATCTTGAAACGTGCGGGGTGTCATCTAGTTATATATATGGATTACACCCGCCGCCCCAGCATACCATGTGTTTTGGTTGCTCAATTATTGTGGGTCATTAAACTAGGCTCGCGCCACCGGCAAGAGTATTATACTAGCTGCAAGTAGAACATAGAAAATACATGTAGCAGTAGTGCAGTACGAATTAGTCGAATTAGCTGGAGCCTGGAGGCGTTGCCGGGGAAGGAAGGTCGTCGAACCGGAGGAAGGGAGAGCAGCCGCAGTTACAAGCTCGGTCGTCTAATCATCTCAAGGATTGCTTGATTGGCCGCCCCGTCGTCTAGCCAAGGTATGCTCCTCCAGTATGATGTATTACTCACTCTTACTATTTGGTCCCATGATTAATTATTAGCTGGGCGTTGAGGACGACGGTCGACGGCGGCCGCTCTTGCGCCGGCGAAGATCGGGCAATCAACTTGCTTGCCGAGGTAGCTATTCCTTAATCAGTTTCCATGGCTACATCGATCTCGCCGGCCGCTCTCTGTCTCTCTCTCTCTCTTTCTGTTGCGCCGGATGCGCTAGATCTGATCTGCCGGTGTTCTTAGCCCACAGTAATCAGCTAGTCTCTTGGTCAACGGTAAACTGTCCGGCTCATTCATCTCGGCGCCGGAGATTTGTAAGTCTACCACTTTTGCTGAAATACAGTAAGTAGTGAAGTTGGACTGAAACTTTCAGTCTTCAAGGAGAGCAATACTGCCATTTAAGGGTGTTTGGTCATCGGAATGACAAAGTACAATTACATGGTGCATGCTGTTCACGCGCAGTTTAATTTCCTCAACAGTCGGCGTCAATAATGTACTAAGATGTACTATATGCCTAAATAACGGCATTGCTCTCGATTCAGGAGATTGCGAATGGATCCCGAAGGCAACAGTAAACACGCCATCCTGGAGCGCTTGCTGGTTGATAAAAATGCAGAGCCCATGAAACTGCCATTATCACTATTGGAGGACATCACGAACCGTTTCTCTCCTGATAACCAAATCGGCATTGGAGGGTTTGCGGTGGTTTATAAGGTAAATAGCATTTTGGTATGTGCAGGGCCAGACACACACGAAGCTGACAATGCATATTGTCACCACAGGGGATGGTTGGAAAATACATGGTCGCTGTCAAGAAGCTATCCAACACATACAATATCCGCGAGAATAAATTCCACCAAGAGGTTAAATGCTTGATGAAGGCTAAGCATGAGAACATAGTACGTTTCTTGGGGTATTGCGCTGAGACACAAGGGGAAATGGAAGACTACGAGGGAAAGCTTGTCATGTCAGATCGACGAAACTGGCTGCTTTGCTCTGAGCATGTGCCCAACGGGAGTCTTGATAAGCATATTACCGGTAGGATCGATGCTCAATTTGTATTTCTGTCAATATTTATTTACTCTATTGTAGGTTATTTGACTACTTAGCATGTTCTGTACTTTGCATTCCTAGATTTACATTACAATATCAATATCGATAAAAATTAAATATGACTATTTGAAAAAACCTGCCACCTCCTCTTCAGATGTATCTACTGGACTTGAATGGAGAGAGCGCTATCGAATAATCAGGGGAATATGCGAGGGGCTACATTATCTTCATCAGAAGTGCATTCTTCATTTGGACCTCAAGCCCGCTAATATACTTTTAGATGATCACATGGTACCTAAAATTACTGATTTTGGTCTATCAAGGTGTTTCGAGGAAGGGCAAACAAGTGCATTCACTGAACAAATATTTCTATCACGGTAAGCAAGCCTCTTAAAAGTTATTCTTCTCTTTGGTGGCAAAAACTATTATACAATTTATTTGCACATTCATCAATCAGACTTCATAAATCTTGCAACAGAGGATATTTTGCTCCGGAACTCCTGAGTGGACAAATCACATACAAGTTAGATATATATAGCCTAGGCGTCATAATCATGGAGATACTGACAGGAGAGAAGAGTTATCAAGAAGATGAGAAGGTAACAACAAGTTATGCTATCCTCCAAGTTAGTCGAAGGAAATATTGTTAAATCAATGTTTTACACTCTAGTTTAGCAAATATCTCTCCCCCATTACCACTAATACAAATACAAGGTGGTAGGGCATTTTGATCCGACCCATCCATATATACTTTCAGCAACCACTCACGATTTAAGTTTGCTATAATTATATCTTAATCTCATGCTTGTGAAATCATCTGTGTGGTTAGTGAGAGAAGAAATACCTTTTACGAAGTTAAATTCAATTTAGATGTGATCTTCTACATATATTGGTACATTCTCTCGGATTGTGCATTGCACATGTACACTTCCTTGAAAATGTACATTCTTAAGATGCTTCAAATAACAACATTTTGACACTTTACTTTAAATACTCATTGTTACCAAGCTATGTGATTTTGATTTCCTACTACTACCAAACATATACAACTATACATGTGATGCACGGTTTTGATATATTGACTACTCCACCCAAAATGTACTTTCACCAATTCAAAAATCATCCTTGCATTTTATTTGGTTTATTATGAACTTAGCACATTCACAATATTAACTCCACCTTGCTAAATAAATAAACTAACACAACGTTTTTCTTAGAATACATAAATAGGATAAAGAAGTATGTGATTAACCCTTTAGTGAAGTCATTAGAGGCTAAGGTTCCAGGTTTTCTTTCTTGCCCCCATCAGATTTGATATTATGGACGTTTAACATTGGTTGGTTTTCACAAAAATCATTCTTCTTGTAAGTAGTATAGTATAGGTGCTAAATCCAACATATCTCGAGGTAGGGGCCCTAAGCTAGGCGTCTTAGAGCGATGGTAACATGGACACAGGATTTTACCCATATTTGAGCTCTCTCGAAGAGATAATGTACCCTACGTCCTGCTTTTGATTGTATAGATATGAGGTATAGTACAGAGTACAGGTATCTACCATGAGATTGTTGATCTACTTTGTAATCCTCTATTGACTAGCCTGGCCTCGGTTTATATAATGCACCGGAGGCCTAGGGTTTAGAAGAGTCCTCTTCTTGTGCGCCAAGTCTTGTGGAATCTTCCTTCTATGCATCATGGGCTGCCCAAAGTGGCCCATTGGTGAACCGCCATGGTGGTCCTCGGCTAGACCCACCTGGTCGGGAGACGACGTGATGAGTACCCCCTAGTCTAGGACTCAATCATATAGCACTATAGGTATGCATATTTTTGGTGGAAGTAAATTGATCCCGTTTTCTAGACACCCACTACAAGAAACTATGCATAGTGAATCATCACGAAACAAAATCTCTGTATCACTAGATATATTTTGTGACGAAATTTTTGCATCAGAATTTTCTTCATGTAACATGACTCGCAAAAGTACATCGAGAAATTTTCCCCTTATCATAGTTTCATCTACCATGACACGAAATATTCATCATATAATTTTGTCAGGAAACATCGCAGATGACCCTTTTTTTCATCACAAATAATTGAAAAAATAACCCAGCTGGAAGTTGGAGCCTTGATGTTGTATAAGTATGTAAGATCAAAAGTGAGATAATTAATTATTTGTAAATAACAAAACATTAATTGTATCGCTTTTGATCTGACCTTTAATTATGTGTTGTGATCTCAAATTACATACAGTTGACTCGTTTGGCTGTTAATATGGCCTTCTTGCAAACAATATGTAAATATATACTCCCTCCGTCCGGTGAAAAATGTACATATAGAAATGTTAGGACAAATTATGGATTGGAGTAAAAAAGCATTGGAAAGGTGCAAGCCACCATCTCTCTCCTCTTTAATTATGCTACCCCCAATGACCTAAGTGCATGTAAAAATTAAGGAAACCATGTGTAGAATGCTATTTTGATTAAAGGAACCATGTAAAAATTAAGGAAACCATGTAAAAATTAAGGAAACCAATCGGAAGGCTGGAAGAAAGAAGAGCCTTCCGATTTGATTTGAACGGCAGATTCTACTACCTACTGTACCGGTACAGTAACAACACAACTGTAGAGGAGCCGAACCTGGAAGATAGATGTACACTCTTTTGTGGACAAATTTTAAAGCCAAACGTACACTTTTCACGGGACAGAGGGAGTATGTACGTGAAACCCAAAAAAGTTGTTCCCCACGCTGTTGTTTGGGGAACGGTGTTAGTTATTAAATACTAATTAACTCATGATTGCAACTGTGTAGGTAGTTGCAAGTTGGATGAATCAGGTAGCTGCAAGTTGGATGGATCGACTGGAGTCATTAGAGGGAGATACACAGTTGGAACAAGTAAGAGTATGCACTAAAATAGGGACAGAATGTTTGGACTTGGACCCGAAGAAGAGACCAAATACAGGGGACATAATCGATAGGCTTGATAAAACAGGAATTGTGGACTATTCAGACAAAATTGGTATCAACAGTTCATCAGCTGAGCAGGTTGGTTTACTGAATGGTCTCAAGAAAGAAGTTTACTTATTAGACGTCACGTGCAACAGATAACATCGTGTTGGAGACCTTTTGTAAATTATACTTCTCTTCCACTTTTTTGTTAGAGTCACAAGAAGGTCAAGCCTGCAGACCTCATCCAAGAGGATGAAAACGTAAACTGGAGATCATTCAACATTGATGGTCTAAACAAGTTCACAGAGGCTGAGATTAAAAGGATCACTGACAACTATAGCACTCTCATTGGCAAAGGTAGCTTTGGAGAAGTTTACCTTGGCGTTCTTGACGATCGTACTCAGGTTGCAGTCAAGATTCCACTCACAGATATGAAGGAACATTTTGCTAAGGAAATAATCATACATTGCCAAATCAACCACAAGAACGTTGTTAGGCTCTTGGGCTACTGTTCAGAGGAAAATGCTTTAATGATGATCACCGAGTACATCTCCGGAGGAAGCCTCAGAGAAGTTCTCGGTTGCAAAGACTATCCCATTTCTTTAGATCAAAGGTTGGGTATTGCTCTAGACTGTGGAAAGACATTAAGCAACATGCATTCTTCCATGTGTCCACCAACCATTCATGGTGATTTCAAGCCTGGTAACATCCTTTTAGATGATAACTTTGGTGCGAAATTATACGACTTCGGGATATCCAGAATGTTTTCCAAGGACAGCACTCAATACACAGTGAATGTAATAGGCAGCATAGGTTACCTTGATCCGTTGTTTGCTAAGACTGGGTGCATCGATCCGAAGAGTGATGTTTACAGTTTTGGGGTCGTTTTAGTAGAACTAGTCACGAGAAAAAAGGCATATGAAAACGGGAGCATGGGCCTCATAGAAACTTTCTTCCAAGCTGTTCGAAAAGGAACGAAGGCAAGAGAGATGTTCGATGCTGATATAGCACAGTCGAGCAACATTAAGGTTCTTGACAAGATTGTAAATCTAGCAGCTGAGTGCCTCAGAATGGAGATGAGCAAACGCCCTCGAATGGAAGATGTTGCAGAACGTCTTCGGATGCTAATAAAAGCTCGTTGCCAGAAGGGTCAAGAAAAAACGGCAGGTCACTGGACATTGTGGGGAAAACAAGACAACACAACACAAAGCGAAAGGATTTCCAGCTCTAACTCTACCGTGTTCTTCAACTTGAACAGTTTGGGCATCTTCAGTAGGAATGCGCACACAAATTTCAAAAGGAATGGAGGTCCAGTAGTGCAGAATGTCAAGGGACTATACATTTTCACAAAAAGCGAACTAAGAAAAATCACCAACAACAACTCAGAGTTTCTTTTAGTCGGAAGCTTTGGTAAAGTCTGCAAAGGAACCCTTCCTGAGAACACCGCAGTGGCAGTTATGTCCTCTGTCAAGGTAACTGAAGCTTTAAAGGAGCAGTTTATCGAGCAAATAGAGATCCAGACACATATGATGCACGTGAATATTCTCAACCTCATCGGTTGCTGCCTGGAGGTGGATGTTCCAATGTTGGTGTATGAGTTTGCTTTTTTTTTTTTTAAGAAAAGGAGGATGATCCCCGGCCTCTGCATCTGGGAGATGCATACGGCCACTTTATTGATTATTCTCGAGGACCGTACAAAGTATTACAACAATGTGTCTGAATCCACCATCTTGGCAACATATGCCGCTACTCCTATCCAATATGATGAAGGGGTGCTAGCTGGGCCACTACCCAAACTACTCACCTAAGCCTAACATCAAAAGCCAGAAGCCGAAACTCATTCGGAAGCCCCAGCCGAGCCACATACCGGGTCTGGGGCACAATCCGGTCAGACGCACTCGTGTGTCGCCGCCGCCATCTTCCACAGGTCCGTCTTCAGATCATATTGAGGCTTCTACCTTGTCTGGCCAGTCTGCCATCGACGTCCCCATGACGCCAGACAGCTTCCTCCTCCTGCACGAGTCCATCTCCGCGCAACAGACGCCGAGTCTCCACAGCACCATGCCGCCGAGATCCGCCACCATCAATGTGAAAGATGAAGCACCGCTCCACCAAATTCGCCATCCTCTAGTCCCTCGATCTTCAATGTATGAGTTTGCTGGCAAAGGAAGTCTTCAAGACATTCTTCATGGCAACAGCAGAAACCAAAAGCTCCCCTTAGACCTGCGTCTGGATATTGCAATTGGAACTGCACAAGGCTTAACATACATGCACTCCTATGGAAATCAAGCCATACGGCACGGTGATGTCAAGCCGGACAACATACTTCTGGATGACAAGTTCGTACCGAAAATCTCAGATTTCGGGTTATGGAAGCTGCTTAGAGAGGAATATTATTTCGGCAAGATTGTAGCTGGGGACATGGCTTACGTTGACCCAGTGTTCCTTAAAACCGGGCAACTGACAGAAAAAAGCGACGTCTACAGCTTTGGGGCGATTCTCTTAGAACTCATTACCAGGAAGCCAAGTGTATACGACGAATACTGTAGCCTCATTTTGGAGTTCCGTAAAGTTTGTGAGAAAGAAAAGAGCGGTAGGGCGATGATGGACAAGGAGATCGCAACTGAAGAAGAAGATATCTATTGCCTGGAAGAAATTGGCAAGCTGGCAATTGAGTGCCTAAAAGAAGATATAGAAGATCGGCCCGACATGGTGGCGGCAGTCGAGCGACTTGTAATGCTTAAAAAGGATAGGATGCTTAAGAGTTAGGAACGGTATCCAAGTGGCTTGTGTACTTGATTTACTTGGCAACTTTCCTCTGCTCCCTGTATATCACTGTAGTACATGTGAATAAAACGTGAGGTCAACATTAACCAGCTCTGTGCAATTCTGCGTAACTGAACTATAGTACCAACATCATGAATGGCTAGCCAGTTTGCAAAACTGGACTTCCATACGATTGGGATGCTGGGATTTTTTGTTTTATATCAGGAGCAGTTTGGAGTGCAGGATGTGTCTCTGAATACATTGTAATGGTGTGTCATTTCTTCTTCTATTCCTGAACTTTTCGAAGGATTATTGCAGCCATCAGCATGGGCAAAACAAAAGCGTGTTTGGGGGTAAACTGAAGGGTTCCAAAGGGAAGCGCATATCATCGGACCCAGTTAAAGCCTGGTTCGTAGATGGAATCAAGAAAACTACTCTAGGTAAGATGCATGGAGAACAGGACGATTATTGGTTTGGATGGACATGGAAATAAATACTGATTAATTTGCGATGAATGAGATTTACTTGGGGATGTAGGCGTGGATCGCTGATGAACTGGAGCGAGGCGAGCAGTGTAGCCCCCAAATCTCTTGAGCTCCGTGGGACCAGATCAGCTGCTTGCTCCATGCGACCGGACCGAGCCGGACAAGTTACTCGCGGGGGAACTGAAGAACAGAAAGGGGTATCTGGCGGGCCGGGGGCCGAGGAGAGGTGCGGCGGCTGGTGGGGTGGGGTGAACTCTCCTCGCCCGCCGGCTGCTCTGCTGTGGTGCGGCGCGCCGCTGCAAGGAAAGCTGGAAGAGGAACAGACGATGGTTGGATTAGAGCATCTCCAGCCGTTCAGCCCCCCGCGACGAAAAAGAGAGGCCTGGGGCGATCCGGCGCTAGATCGGCCCCTGGGGGCGACCTAGCTACCGGTCACGCCACCAGGCGCCGCCCCCAAGCCGAGGCAAAATTCAATCGTACATTGCCGCTTATCAAAATAGACGCCACAAATAAAGTTCGGCGTATAAAAAAAAGGACGAGGTCGGCCTCCGGCGTCGGCGGAGCTGGCGTGTGCGGGCTTGGCAGGGTCGGAACTTCTTCTGTGCTGGGCGGCGTCGGCGTCGCTTCTGTGCTGGCATCATCGCTCGGGCTTGGCAGCAGCGTCGGTGTGGGCGTGGGAGTCGGCGGCGCCGTCGACAGCAGCTGGTTCAGGATGAGGCCACGCTCCGCCAAGTACCAGGCCTTGACCGCCTCGTCGTTGCTCTGGAGCATGTCCGCCCCGCCCAACAGGAAAGCCAGGTCGGTGTTCCTCTTCTTCGCGGCGATTTTGGTCCGGAGTAGGTCGAGCTTGATGGCGCTGCTCGACATCAACGCCGACCACCGCACCTCTGTCTTCTCTTCACGCAGGGCGGCCCGGGCCTGTGCGTCGGCGAGGCAATGCTCGATGGACTCCTGCACTCGCGCGGTGGCCGCGTCGGCGTGTTTCCCCTTCTTGGCCCCTTTGTTGCCGTCAGGCCGCCCTTCTGACGCCCCCGGCATCGGCGCGTCCGGCTTGTAGGACTCCTTGGCCATGTTGAGGGTGCGCCGGACTTCCGCCAACTTCTTGCACTTGTCAATGCGCTCGTAAACGTGGAGGTACTTGAATTCTTGGTCGCTGTTGGTCTGGCGATACATGGCGAACATGCGCACCAGCTGCACGGAGGAACAAATAGTTGGCGGGCGCACACGGCGAAGAGAAAGCGGGAGACCGGCGTGCCATACCTGATCCTCAACGCTGGCGTCGCTCTTCGGGCGAGCCGCGACCTTCTCGACGATCCCATGCCATTTGTTTCACGCCGCCTGGATGAGCCCCCAATGGTTCGCCATTGCCTTCGCCCCGCGCTGCATGTAGACGCCTTTAAAGTAGGGGTCGACGAGCTTGCGCTCGTCGAACTCGGCCTTGATGCGCTCCCAGTAATGTCTCGATGCTTTGGTTCATGCCGGTGGTCGGGTCAAGGCAGACGACTTTCCACGCCTCGGCGAGGCAGTCCTGCTCCTTGGACGCCCACTTGATGCGCGGCTCGCCGGTCCTGGCCACCCCCTTCTTCTTCTTCTTGCGCCTCTTCGCCGGAACAGTCGTCGGCTCCTCCTCCTCCTCCCCGTCCCCGTCCTCCTCCTCCTGCTCGTCCGGCTCCTCCTCGCCGTATACGAGCTCGCCGTCCAGGTCGCCGTCGAGGTCCATCGTCTCGTCCTGGGTAGCGAACCCGGGGGACGCGGCTGCGGCAGCCGAGCCTGCCGTGATGATGTCGTCCATGTCCCCTTCGGTCGCGTCGATTTCGTCGAGGTGCGACGTGGAAGCTTGTGAGAAGGGCAGCGCGCAACGGCGGAGATGGGGCGTCGGGGACGCGTAAGCCGGCGGCGAGTAGTTGTATGGAGGGTACTGCACGCCGGCAAAGGCGGGCGAGGGCGTGCGCTGGGCCGGGTGCCCATGGGGGAAGGTGATGTTGGGGTTGAACCCATCGTGGGCGTCCCTGTCGGAGTAGCCCGGTGACAGCGTGCATCCCCATGGTTGCGGCGACGACGAGAAGCCGGATGGAGAGCCAACGCTTTGCTGGCTCCAGGGTGCGTACTGGGCGTGGCCACCGGGTGGATTCATCGTGCCCACGCGAGTCGCCTCGGCGTCGGCTTGGTCCGCCGCTGAACGCGTCGCGTTGTCACGGGCCTTCTTGGCGATTGCCCTGTTCCGCCGGTCGGCGGTGACAGCCTCCCGTCGCTGAACTTCCGCCCTCCACTCAGCGTTCGTCATGCCCGGTGGCGCCCTCGGCTTCCTCTGCTTCGGCTGGGCGACGGATGCGGTCGCGGTTGTCGCCGCGCGGGGGATCACGTACTTCTTCGGCGGCATGGCGGCCAAGCCGGACAGCGAGCGGGAGGGAGATTGGCAGGAGGAATGGAGAGAATGGGAGGGAGGTGGGTGAAAAGCGGGAAGAAACGGCGGGAAGAGGCTGTCGACTCGCCGACAGAGCGGCCCCACGCCCCTTTTCACTTGTGCCGGCACCCCAGGCGGCCCCCTGCGCGCCGGGTTCGGCCTGGGTCCGCCGGCACCAGTTTCGGCCCGAGCCGGCGAAAACCGGGCTACTGGGGCGCGACTGGGCCGATTTTTGGGCGCAGGCGCGGCAAATACGTCTGGGAAGGGTCTGTTGGGGGCGCGGCTGGAGATGCTCTTAGAAGGTTCATCCATGGCTACCCGCTGCCGCCACTGACGCTGGACAGAGGAAACAGGTCTGAAGAATCCATCACGAGGAGAAAACCGAGTGTTTCCGAGCGAGGATTTTTGGCTCCCGGACTGAGCCCAAACTTTTTGCAAAAAAGAATAAACCGGCCTTTTAATAAGTTTTGATACACTCTGAAAAAGTGTTGCATGCATAGGATGTCTGCACATTTTCATGATGAAATAAGTTTTTTATTGGTATTATATATAATAAAACTTAAATCAAAACATATTTCATCGTGAAACATGTTGTATAGTACTCCCTGCGTTCCTAAATATAAGTCTTTGAAGAGATTCCACTATGGACCACGTACGGAGCAAAATAAGTGAATCTATACTCTAAAATGCATTTAGATACATCCGTACGTGGTCCATAGTGAAATCTCTACAAAGACTTATATTTAGGAACGGAGGGAGTACATCCTTTATGTGCATGCTTTCGTAATTCGTTTTTTCATAGTAAAACCAGTTAATTTTTGAAATTTCCAAAGCCTGTGCTCGAGCTCCATTAGCAATTTCCGAATGCATGCTTTCCCGGCTAACACGGGCCCATTTATTGCAGCTGCGGCCTCGCCCTGCAGTGTCCCTGACCGAGTCAGTACAGTAGGAAAGAGCACGAATAACAGGAGACTGATTCAGCACGATTGTTCATCACTTTGCCGTCAAAAACATTCCATGTTCCGGGTCCCGACCTTCTGGCACCCACTAGAAATGTCGGGACATATATTGTGCGTCCCCAAATTAAAAGGCCAAAACCACATACAGCTCGCGGCTTAACAGTAGAGGTAGGACAAATGATGGTATGGACTTTGTCCTCCTAACAGAATGATAGCCTAATCACCCACCGGTGTCGTCCTAACAAAATGATATGCTGACAGTACAGCACAGAGATGATGCTGGTTCTCCATGCATGCATGCTGGAAGCATGCATGTCCATACCATACCCAGAGAATAGATGACAGGTTTTATACACTGACCTCGAGTGTGCGTAGCCGTATAATATAATGCATGCTCTCCGGCGAGGTGTCAGTCAGCCAGCCCATCGCCTCTCCCTGCGTTGCTACTCTCCACGCGTACCACTGTATGTGCAGATATCGCACCGAAAGCAATTCCGTGGACAGTGCTGAGCTCCACGTGCATGTAGTAAGCTTAATGACTGCCGAGTCAAACACTAACTTCGTGTCATGGCAATGCCACTAACCAGCTACTGGCAGCACTTACTCCCTCCGTTCAAAAATACGTACTTGTCATGCGTAAAATAGTCATTAGTTTATCCATGAGCTAGGTAGCAACATACTCCAGCAACTAGTCAAACCCACAGCCTAATTATGCTATGCAGGTGTGGCTTGGCTAGCTAGTCCGGCCCTGCTCATGTTCATCTACCTACCTAATTAATCAGCAGTAAGATCGTTGCACTAAGTAACCACTTAGTATCACCCACGTTCGAATTGTCTCTGCTACCACTACCTCGCTGGCTCGCTCGTTGTTTCGTTGCTGTATAAATGCTGGATCGGTATGGTAGGCGCACCGACCGAACACACACACGGGGACAAGGAAAGGATCACGGGAGAACTGCCCGCCCGGTTACGCTTGCTACCCGCCGGCCGGTTGTCTGTGCTCTCAACAGAGCAGTTCTTGCACCTTAGCCACCAAGTTATGGAGCCTGCGGCGGCGTCGCCTCTTCCTCCTCCTCCTCCTCGGACCAAGCCCAGCAACATGCTCCTCCTCCTGCCACTGCTGCTGCTCGCCGCCTCGCTCGCTCCGCATGGCTCCTCCGGTGAGTACCGCCTCCGGGCACCGCAAGCCTACGCTCAAGTGCAGAGGCAGAGCTTAAACTGATGCTACTTAATCTCATCCTCCGTGCGTGCATGCAGCTGACGGTTTGCGCTACGACTACAAGGCCTACACTGAGGTACGCCGCACCGTCTCCATCCATCTCTCGGAATAAATCTCTGCTTCGGCCTCGTCCGTCCCTGTCCTCGACTCACCGCGGGCGTTTTTCTGCTGCTTCTTTCTTCTCTCATTCTCTGCAGTGCAAAGGCCACCCTGAGCCTGCACTGTACAACGGCGGCATCCTGCGGTGGGCCAAGAAGATCAAGGACTTCAGGACGGCGGACGAAGGCAACTACTCGCCGTCCTTCGTGCTCTACAACATGTCTGCGGGCATGGCGTACAGCTTCTCATGTGAGTTTTTTTTTTCTTTTCTCGATAAAAGGAGCCCAGCTCCCAATTTCATTGCTGAAATTGCTTGTTTTGTGAGCGACTCACTCCATGTATATGCATGGCTAATTATCCTTACTTAAATAGGTTAATAACTTGATTGAGAATGTGTAGAAAAGGAGTGAGAATAATTTTTGAGAAAAACGTGTCAGTCAGACATGTCCTTTTCCCCTAAATTCTTTTTCTTTAGTTTGAGGGTCAAAAGTCAAAACACCTAGTCCTAGAAAAAAGAAAGGAATTTAGTTTGATGAGATCTAAGTAGAAGATTTCCAGGGACGAGCTACGCGAAAAGAGACTTGACATTTCAAATCTGAAAATGCCTTTTGAAAAGCATATCCGCAAGTTCAAAAAAGAAAAAAAAACCTCAAAATAGATGTACAACTTGCTTGGGCGAAACACAGCATAACTTTTTTTTTTTGAGACAAAACACAGCATAACTCTGTCGGTAAGCTTTGCTGAGTGCGGATGCAAGCCCATCCGCCGCATCGCTCAAGGGCCGGTCGTGGATGGTCTCGAAGGAAGATGCGCATGTCGGAAAACAGAGTTTTTGTACATCCGTGCATTTTTTTCAACTTGAAATCCAATAGGATTTGCCAAATCGACAATGAGTAGTCTAGAAAGTTTTCAGGGTTACGGCAGTGTGTTTTTCGTACTCTGCAAACAGTTTTATTTTTTTCTGCAAATTCAAGGAGTGTGTGGTGTGTGAAGGTGAGAATTTGCGCACAGCACTTGCGTGGTCCTACAGTTATGTCAGTAAGATGCATAAAGCTTTTACTGAACTGGTCTGGTTCAGCTCAGGGGAAAAAATGCGTGCTTGTTCAGACAGTCAGATTTCAGATGTATAGTAATTAGTAAACACAAAGAAGCGAGGACCCAAAGTGTGGAAATATCTGTACTGCAATTGGTCCAGTCCACCCAACCCTGTCCACAGTTTACTGAACTGTAGTTCGGAGGTAACTTCCAGATAGTCATCAGATTTGAGAGGTCCAGTCCACCTAGACTTGTCCTCATTTTGGCCAATACTACCAACACACACACACATACATACATCCACACACACCGGGAAGACTGAGAACCGGACAATCCAAGGGAATGAATCCAATCACGGAGTGAGGGCAGAAGGATCTGGGCTCTAGGCTCTCGCTGGACCTGTATCGAGAATGATTAAGCGGCAGCTAGGTATGCGAGCAGCAGGAACGGGCAGGAGGTAGCGGGCGCGGAGAAAGACGGGCGAGGCAAGGAGCCATAGCCAGCGACGACCGATCGAGTGCTGGTAGTGGTACGTGGTGGGGGCGACGACGGCGACGGAGATTCCTCCCGCGGCCGCATGCGCGCGCGCATACAGGTACAGGTATGGGGTGGGCGCGCGGGACAAAGCTTGAGGCAAGACGTGGGGGTGGCGACGAGGGCGCGCGGCGGGCGGCCTGGGCAGATGAGGCACGTCGTATGCTCAGCGCACCAGCCGCCGTCCTGCGCATGCATGCACACGCGTGCCGCCGTGGGTGGAGGATGGATGGGTGCACAGTACGCGCATCGCTGCTGTGCATGTGGCGCGCGCGCGCCGCGACACCGCGTGGACCAGCGCTCGATCGATCGTTTCCTTCATTCATTCCGATGGTAGGGAGCGGGCGGACGCGTGCGTGCTTGCTTGTGACCACGCCCACGCATCGAGTGAGATCCATACAGGCGGAGAGAGCACTGAGCGGCAGGCGAGCGAGATGAGCGCTAGCTTTTGTTACCTTGTGTGTGTAGGGTGGCGGGGCATGCATGGCGGTGGCCGGAGGGAATTGAGCTCATTGGCTATTTGGGTGGGTGGACGGCGCCCCAGATTGGGCAAAGGCATGCGTGCTCATGCTCTTTCCACCACGACCACACCTTTTTTACTACTAGTAGTACTGCTCGGTTGTGAGCTGGAGTTTGTGCACCTGTATCATGAGCCATTTATACCTGTATCATCATGGCAGTACAGTACAGTACAGACGTTAGTGCATTGCACACTCCCTCCGTTCCCAAAATTGATAGCGCATCAACTCAGTTAAAAGTCAGCTGTTTCTAAGTTTGGCCAAGAATATTTAAAAGAAGATATCAACAGCTATTAAATAAATGCATTATTAAAATATATCTAATGATGAATATATTGATTTTTTTTAACAATGCTTTAGATTTTGGGTATGTCTAGGGCATGTCTACACATCTATGTGAGGGAATCAAACCAGAAAGAAAGAAAAAAGACCCAAATAACAAGTGCCACACGTGTGGCTCGAAGTAATTAACACCGCTCTGACGTTTTTACAACTAAAGTTGCCATCCAAAAAAAAAAACTTTGAATGTTCAACGTAGAAAGCAATGATTTTTTGACTCGTCTAATATGCCACCTATTTTGTGACAGAGGAAATGTATAGTAGGCCAGTACTTCCCACAAATGTGAAAACCATGTTTATATGCGTCTTCGCCTTAAACATATTTTTAGCACCACTCCACCCAGGACAACAGGATTTCCCAAGAGGCAGGCAAACTCAGCTTTTGGCAAATGTCGTTGATGAGTGCTTGAGTCCCCTTTGATTGACAACTTTGTTATCTTTGTGGTATTCAACCTGCAGATTCCCTCTTCCTAATGCAAAAGCAGAACACCAGCTAGTTCCGTAATGAAACATATGTTTTTAGCAATTTTGTTGTCATAAGTTCATTTGTTCACCATGATTTTCAATCTTCTAGGCTGGGTGAAATTCAACGGGCCAGGAACTATCCACGTGAAGGCCAAGATCCTGTCACTAGACAACGCTGGATCACAGTGCCTGGGCACGGCTCTGGTGCGAAACGACTGCTGGTCCTTCCTCAAGGGCGGCTTCACCCTCAACTCGCCGTCGCAGACCTCCGTCCTCTATTTCCAGGCGAGGCCCGCCCGCTTGAACGAACCCGTAAACTTAATAAGATAAAGAAGAACTGATCGAATGGCAGCTCATGCAATTTTATCTGTCGGTTCGTTCTCTGCAGGCTGCAACCGCAAATGCGTCCATGGTGTCGATCAGAAGCGCCTCGCTGCAGCCGTTCTCGCCGGAGCAGTGGAGCCAGCACCGGGAGGACCGCATCCAGCTGGTAACGGAATGCCACTACGTTTGCTACTGAATTTAATTTGTTCCCACACATGAATTTGTACAAATACACACAAATACTCATGGTTTGATAACACCTCTTCTTTGCCATTTTCATGGCAGATCCGCAAACGATTTGTGAACGTGCACGTGTCGGACATCAGTGGCGGCCGTGTCGTGGGCGCCAAGGTCGCCGTGCGCCAGATGAGCAGGGACTTCCCCTTCGGCTCCGCCATCAGCAAGACCATACTCGGCAACAAGCCATATCAGGTATCGGGACTGCTAAATCTTAACTTAATCAGGTCTCAGGCGATGCTTTATTCGTACGACCTTACGTGAAGATCCGCGTAAACGAAATCAAACTTTTTCATTTTTCTTTTTATATTCTGTGATTTGACTAGGTCTAGGTCGACTGAGATATAGCCACGCCCATCAGTTATTCCTACGCCATCGATCATACCATGATCACCGCGTTTTTATCAATGTCGGAATAACTAACGAAGATCGTTGCATTGGTGCAGGACTGGTTCCGGAAGCGGTTCAACGCCGCGGTGTTCGAGAACGAGCTCAAGTGGTACGCGACGGAGCCGGCGCCGGGGAAGGAGGACTACGCGCTCGCCGACCAGCTGCTGCAGTTCGTGCAGTCCAGCGACGCGGTGGCGCGCGGCCACAACATCTTCTGGGAGGACCCCAAGTACACCCCGTGGTGGGTCAAGAACCTCACCTCCGCCGACCAGCTCCGCGCCGCCGTGGCGGGCCGCATCGAGAGCCTCCTCTCGCGCTACAAGGGCGACTTCGTGCACTGGGACGTGAGCAACGAGATGCTCCACTTCGACTTCTACGAGTCCCGCCTCGGCCGCAACGCCACCACCGACTTCTTCCGCACCGCCAAGCGCGCCGACCCGCTCGCCACCCTCTTCCTCAACGACTTCAACGTCGTCGAGGTCTGCGACGACCTCAGCTCCAGCGCCGACTCCTACGTCTCCCGCCTCCGCCAGCTCGCCGACGCCGGCGTCACCTTCGAGGGCATCGGCCTCGAGGCACACTTCGGGAAGCCAAATATCCCCTACGTTCGCGCCGTGCTCGACAAGCTCGGCACGCTCCGCCTCCCCATCTGGCTCACCGAGGTCGACATCAGCAACGCCCTTGACCCCAAGACCCAGGCGGCGTACCTGGAGGAGGTGCTGCGGGAGGGGTTCGCGCACCCGTCCGTGGACGGGATCATGCTCTGGACCGCCATGGACGCCAGCGCCGCCTGCTATCAGATGTGCCTCACCGACGGCAACTTCACCAACCTGCCCGCCGGGGACGTCGTGGACCGGCTGCTCGGGGAGTGGCAGACCAGAGAGGTGCTCGGCGCCACCAACGACCGCGGCTCGTTCAACTTCAGCGCCTTCCTCGGGGAGTACAAGTTGTCCGTCACCTACCTCAACTCCTCCGCCGAGGGCACCTTCTCGCTCGCCCGCAGCGACGACACCAAGCACATCACCATTCGTCTCCAGCCATGATTGATTCATATCATGCATGTATACGTACCGAACGAGCTTTTGTATTTACTATAACTTGAGATGGATTTGTAGCAGATCAGATGCCACCCGTATTTATTCAATTGTGTTGACATATAAATGCATAGTCCATCTTTTCCCATCGGCTTAAGCTTTTGGATGAACTGGCTGGTACGTGCAGTTTTACATGGTACCAGAGTCAAAAAGTTTTGAGTTTTAAAAACGCAATTAAATTATGGCCCACTTTCAGTCCACCATCCGTACTTCAGTCAATGAAAGCTTAGCAAACCCCGTCAGCTGCATGGTCGATGATGTTGCCTAAACGGTGGCTTCAGTCTTATTTCTGTATTACTTTGTACGGTCTTTTATGAGTAATTAATAAAGTGGTTGTATGCATCGTCCAGATGCAGAGGTCGGGGGTCTCTTTTTTTTTTAAAAAAAAAAGCTGCAAGGTCGATGAAATTAATAATAGCATCAATGTAAGCTCAACCTGTTATTCGCAAAAAAAAAAGGTAAGCTCGACCTGTACTTGAGTATAGGCTTGCAGGATCGAGAGCAGTACTTACCGGAGGAAGCATGTGGAGCGAGCGAGGCGCGCAGTAGCAGGGCGGTCGCCTTCTTGGTCCGAGTAGGAATAAGAGGCGGCGCCGGCACCGCAGAGTCCATAACTAGCTTAGCTAGGTGCAAGAGCCAAGAGGTGGTATGTTGAGAGGCGCCCGGCGGGTAGCAAGTGTATGTAACCGGGTGGCCAGTTCTCCCGTGATCACTTCCTTGTCCCCGTCCCCGTGTGCCTGTGCGGTCGGTGCGCCTACCGATCCAGCATTTATACTGCAACGAAACAAAAGGGAGAGCCAGCGAGGGTGCAGAGACAATTCGATTGTAACGTGGACGGTTAACTGGTTAATTAGTGCAAAGATCTTACCACCGGCTAATTAGGTAGATATACATCACATCAGCAGTGCCACACTGACCACAGGAGACTAACCAAAGACCGGCTGGCAATTAGCAGAGCTACCAGTTGCTATGTTGTTCATGGATAAACTAGTTGCTAACTAAGTGCTACCAGTAGCTGGTTAGTGGCGTTGCCATGACAGGCAAGTTAGTGTTTGACTCGACGTTGCTAACCAGGGAATTACTTTCGGTGTGATATCTACACATACAGTGGTACGCGTGCAGAGTAGCAACGCAGGGAGGACGCCTTCCAGCATCCATGGAGAGCCAGCATCATCTCTGTCTCTGTACTGTACTGTTGGCCTATCATTTTGTTAGGACAAATCGGTGGGTGATTATTAGGCCATCATTCTGTTAGCAGGACGATCCACAAAGTCCATACCATCCTTTGTCCTTGTTCCACTGTTAAGCCGCGAGCTGTATCTGTATGTGGTTTTGGCCTTTTGGGGACGCACAATATAGGCCCCGTTGGTTTACCCGACATTACTAGTGGGGAGTCAATTGCAGGAAACCACCACATTTGTGGCTAGGTTTGCAATAAACTACTAACTCGTTAATCCGTTGCAGAAAACACCGTAAAATCTCTTAACTCGTTGCAAAAAACATTGAACAACTGTTTAGCCTCGTTTGATCTCTTTTCCGACAGGTGGGCCCCGAAAACGCCGACGTGGCATGACGGCCAGGCAAACGGCGCCGTTAGGACCAAAACGGTCAAGACGCCGCGCCGGTCGGTCCTGGTCAGACATCCCCCCCCCCCCCCCCGCGCGCCCATGTCCTCTCTCTCGCCCCGCGCCCCTCTCCTCTCTCTCGCCCCTGCTCGCCGCCGGTGATGGCCACCTCGGGTGGCGGTGACGATGGCGGTGGCGGTGGTGCTGGCGATGCATCTGGTGGCAGTGGTGCTCTTGCAGATCCAACAGAGGTTTGCGGCAGTTCAAACCCATCTAAGGCTCCGCCTCTTCCACAGCCGTCGTCGCCGACTTACTGTGTTGAGTACGCGGCGGCGAGGGCCTTCGCCAAGGCCGTCAAGGAAGATCCATAGGGGAGCCATCACTACGCATCCTCCTTCGGCGGTGTCTCATAAGTTTTCTCTTTCCTTACCCCGATTTGGCTTCTAGGGTTAGGGTTCTAAGGTTAGGGTTCTAAGTGTTTGTACTTCTAGGGTTATAGGATTATTGTTGTAGGTTGTTTATGTGGTCAGACATGTAAGTGAAGTGTTTATGTAGTTCTAGGGTTCTAAGTGTATGTAGTAGGCACCTAAACTTTAACTGAAACTACTGAATGTTAAACTCAATTTCAACTCACTCTATTACTGGAATTACTGAATGTTTTACTGAATTTACAATTGAATTTTTAAATGAAAATGTTACTGAATCTGTAACTGAATTTTTGACTGAAACTTTAACTGAAACTTTTATTGAATCTTTAAGTGAAACTTTAACTGAATAGTTTACTCTAACTGAAGCTTTTACTGAATTGTGAAGTTAACAGTTTACTTTAACATAATTTTTAACTGAAACTTTAATTAAATCTTTAAGTGAAACTTGAACTGAATTGTTTACTCTAACTGAATATATAACTGAATCTATAGCTTTTAACTGATTTTTTTACTTTAGCTGAATTGTTTACTTGAACTGTAGATTGAATGATGAAGTGTGGGATGTCAGATTCCATTTCCATGGCAGACATAATCTTGAAAGAAGCCTAAATGTGGATGATATAACATTTTACAATCTGATTGCACTAATAGAGCTTGAAGGATATGGGATGACAGACTTTATGTATTATGTTAGAGATCCAGTTGTTGGGGTTTCAGGTATGGAAGAACTGACATATGATGATAAGGTGGAGGAAATGTTGGATGACCTAGTTATCAAAGGTCAGAAGGTGGTGAACATAACAGTCATCAGAAGTGATGCTCCAAGACCTAGTGATTTGAACATTGGACCAGTTTGTGAGGAGCAGGTTCCATTGTCTGAAATTGGTGTGCCAGTGGTGTATGAGATAGATACAGCAGGAGTATTGTTTCCTAGCCCAACAAAGCCACAACCAGTGCCAGTGTAGGTCATTAACACACATGAGAGTTCATTTTGAAGCAGAGTGTCCACCAGTACCAGAATTTGCAATGGAGATTGGTGAAGAGAGGCATGAGTATTTCATGGAGCAAGACCAAGATCAAGAGCAAATTGAGCAACTGATGGAGTAGAAGAGGAATGAAGAGATTGAGAAGTTCAGGAAAAAAGGGAAAGAAAAAGAGAAATACAAGGCACCTAAAAGAAAACTTCCAGATCTAATGGCTGGAGATTTCACTAATAGTGACAGTGACACAGATTTACTAGCATATGAGGATATAATTGCTAGGCTTGAGGCAATGAAGAAGCATAGAGATGATCCACTTCTTCATATTGAAGGGGACACTGATGTGGATGAGCCATATGAAGCAGATGAGGAGGAGGAGGAGAAGGCACCAAAGGAGGAGGAGGAAGCGATCAGCATAGGAGGAAGTAGCAGAGGAAGTAAAACAAAGGGGCCAACCACAAGATCTCATGCTAGTTTGGATGAGATTATTGAGGAAGATTGGTTTCCTTTATCTGATGAGGAGAGCAACCCTGGTGACCTAAGTCAGGAGGACAATGATGGGGCTCAAAAACCATGTGTGAAGCTTCCGGCTGATAGGAAGAGCAGGACTAAAAAGAAGAAGCCCAGACTTTGGTATGATGAGCAAAGGGAGAACCCAGAAGAGCAATTTATGAAGAAACTTTGTTTCCTAGATGTGAACCAGTTCAGGAGGGCACTTCTTAATTTTCACATCTCACAGAATAGGAAACATGCATTCCACAGAAACTGTCCAGACAGGATTATAGCAGTCTGCAAATTTGAGAAATGTCCTTTTTTCATTGCAGCTTCTCAGATAGCACATGAGAGGACATTCTGTATAAAGAAACTAAACTTGCACCACAACTGCCCAGTAGTAGGAGAGAGCACAAAAGTGACTGCTAAGTGGTTGGCACATGAATGTGAGCAACAGTTGAGGACAAACCCCAACACACCTGTGCAGACTATAATTACAAACTTGAAGCAATGATACGTCTCCAACGTATCTATAATTTTTTATTGTTCCATGCTGTTATATTATCATTCTTGGATGTTTTACAAGCATTTTACAATCATCTTATATCATTTTTTGGGACTAACCTATTGACATAGTGCCAAGTGCCAGTTGCTGTTTTCTACTTGTTTTTTACATCGCAGAAAATCAATATCAAACGGAGTCCAAATGCAGCGAAACTTTTTGAAGAATTTTTATGGACCAGAACACCCAGGATAGGCTAGAGCAGCACATGGTGTCGGTGTCAAAACCGGCGGATCTCGGGTAGGGGGTCCCGAACTGTGCATCTAGGATCGATGGTAACAGGAGACGGGGGACACAATGTTTACCCAGGTTCGGGCCCTCTCTACGGAGGTAATACCCTACTTCCTGCTTGATTGATCTTGATGAATACAAGTGTTACAAGAGTTGATCTACCACGAGATCGTAATGGCTAAAACCCTAGAAGTCTAGCCTGTATGACTATGATTGTATATCTCCCGATCCGAACTAAGCCCTCCGGTTTATATAGACACGGAGGGATCTAGGGTTACATCAAGTCGGTTACAGAGAAGGAAATCTTCATATTTGGTCGCTAAGCTTGCCTTCCACGCCAAGGAGAGTCCCATCCGGACACGGGTAGAGTCTTCGGTCTTGTATCTTCTCAGTCCATTAGTCCGGCCCATGTCCAACAGGCCGGACGCCCGAGGACCCCTTAGTCCAGGACTCCCTCAGTAGCCCCTGAACCAGGCTAATGACGAGGTGTCTGGCGCGCAGATTGTCTTCGGCATTGCAAGGCGGGTTCCCTTCTCCAAAATAGTCTTTGGATGCAAAGAATGTATCCGGACCTATAACACAAGCACCACACACAACCGTAGAGAATATACTATTTCACGAGTCCAATCCGCTGACAACTTTTTATAAGGTGACATCATGTCTGTCCGGTCATTATTTCGAACCGTTTTCGTCTGCCGTTCCACGCGGTTTTCATTGGCATGTCTTGTCGAAGCAGAGATCGTGTCCCCTTATTGCGGGATTCTCATCAATACGGGCGTGGGTAATCCAATCGTGCCGTTTATACAGCCCTTGGGAACAGGCGAGTTTTAAGGCGAGTGGGGACGTGCTTGATATTCAGTGCCTTTATAAGGGGATAATGATTCCTCTCTTTCACCCACGCCTTCTCTCTTTCTCTGCCCTTCCATTCTCGAGCTCCAGCGCCCAAGTCCTAGTCTTTTCCGCCTCAAGAAAGCACTCGACCATGTCCGGATCTGGAGCGCAAGGCAAGTGGATGGCCTCCTCCGTCAAGGAGAAATACATCGCTGGGCTTCGGGCGGCCGGGTACCTGGCGAAAGAAATCACCCACCGGCTTCCGGCCAAGGGGCAAATCGTCCCCACCCCGAAGCCCAATGAGAGGGTGGTGTTCATCCCCCATTTCGTCCGCGGGTTAGGGTTTCCTCTCCACCCGTTTGTCCGCGGACTTATGTTCTATTATGGGCTAGATTTCCATGATCTAGCCCCGAACTCCTTCCTCAAAATCTCGGCATTCATTGTCGTGTGTGAGGCTTTCCTCCGCATCCAGCCCCACTTCGGGTTATGGCTCAAGATCTTCAACGTGAAGCTAAAGGTGGTGGAGGGCCAACACGCGGAGTGCGGAGGGGCCATGGTGAGCAAGATGCCCAACGTCACATGGCCCAAAGGCACGTTTGTGGAGACTGTCAAGGAGTGGCCGAAGCTGTGGTTCTATATCACAGAGCCCCGCGACGCCACCTGGGCCGCGGCTCCCAAATTCAAGTCCGGAGCTCCAATGCGGCTTACCTCCTGCATGGAGAAGGGCCCAAATTGGTCTTCGTCGGACAAGCTGATAGCGCTGCAAACGCGCATCCAAAGCATGGTGGATAAAAACATCAAGCTCGTCGACGTGATCCAGGTGATGCTGGTTCGCCGGATCCTCCCCTGCCAAAGCCGAGCCTGCCCTTTATGGGAATTCGATCCGACGAAGCACCAAACTCTGGAAAGGCTCTTCGGAACTACTTACGAAGATGCCTGGAAGTTGCTCTTTAAGGGCAATGAGAAGCCGCCGGTCATAGACTCGGACCGCAGGCACGATCTTGCCCACCCTGCTAGTGCGGTAAGACTTTCACGTCTCAAGGCGCATCCTCTACTTGCTTGTTCAAGGAGGATATCAAAACTTTACTATTTTATTTTTTCAGGTATGGACAGAGAAAGCGGAGCGGATTCAGTGTTCGGCTCCGCTGCCCGAAGAGCCAGTCATCCCGCTCCTGGTGAAGATTTGCTACCTCTTGAGCACTGCGTTGGTTTTCCCTTGAAGAGGAAAGGGTGATGCAGCAAAGTAGCGTGAGTATTTCCCTCAGTTTTTGAGAACCAAGGTATCAATCCAGTAGGAGGCTACGCGCGAGTCCCTCGTACCTACACAGAACAAATAACTCCTCGCAACCAACGCGATAAGGGGTCGTCAATCCCTTCACGGTCACTTACGAGAGTGAGATCTGATAGATATGATAGGATAATATTTTTGGTATTTTTGTGATAAAGATGCAAAGTAAAATAAAAGCAAAGTAAAAAAGCAAAGTAAATAACTAAGTGTTGGAAGATTAATATGATGAAGATAGACCCGGGGGCCATAGGTTTCACTAGTGGCTTCTCTCATCGACCGCTATCCAGCATGCATCTAGAGTATTAAGTTCATGAAAACAGAGTAACGCCTTAAGCAAGATGACATGATGTAGAGGGATAAATTCATGCAATATGATAGAAACCCCATCTTGTTATCCTCGATGGCAACAATACAATACGTGCCTTGCTGCCCCTACTGTCACTGGGAAAGGACACCGCAAGATTGAACCCAAAGCTAAGCACTTCTCCCATTGCAAGAAAGATCAATCTAGTAGGCCAAACCAAACTGATAATTCGAAGAGACTTGCAAAGATAACCAATCATACATAAAAGAATTTAGAGAAGATTCAAATATTGTTCATAGATAATCTTGATCATAAACCCACAATTCATCGGTCTCAACAAACACACCGCAAAAAGAAGATTACATCGAATAGATCTCCACGAGAGAGGGGGAGAACATTTTATTGAGATCCAAAAAGAGAGAAGAAGCCATCTAGCTACTAACTATGGACCCGAAGGTCTGAGGTAAACTACTCACACTTCATCGGAGAGGCTATGGTGATGATGTAGAAGCCCTCCGTGATGGATGCCCCCTCCGGCGGAGCTCCGGAATAGGCCCCAAGATGGGATCTCGTGGGTACAGAAGGTTGCGGCGGTGGAATTAGGTTTTTGGCTCCGTATCTGATCGTTTGGGGGTACGTATAGGTATATATAGGAGGAAGGAGTACGTCGGTGGAGCAACAGGGGGGCCATGAGGGTGGAGGGCGGGGTCTGGGGGGGGGGGGGGGTGGGCGCGCCTCCCTACCTCGTGGCCTCGTCTTTTGTTTCTTGACGTAGGGTCCAAGTCTCCTGGATCATAATCTTCCTAAAAATCACGTTCCCGAAGGTTTCATTCTGTTTGGACTCCGTTTGATATTCCTTTTCTACGAAACTCTGAAATAGGCAAAAAAACAGGAATTCTGGGCTGGGCCTCCGGTTAATAGGTTAGTCCCAAAAATAATATAAAAGTGAATAATAAAGCCCAATAATGTCCAAAACAGTAGATAATATAGCATGGAGCAATCAAAAATTATAGATACGTTGGAGACGTATCAAGATGCTGGTCCCGGCGCCCTACAAGGCGCCAGAGAAGAAGGCCAAGGGGACCAAAGGTGGCCCTCGCCGCAAGGGTGCTTTGGACGTGACGTCCGAGGATGACGAGGATCACTCCTCCGCCGCCGAAGACGACAAGGAGGAGGAGGAAGAAAGCAACTCTCCCCCTGATGGGGGAAGGAAGAAGAGGGCGGCCTCCACCAATCTGGAGGCGGAGGCGCCCAAGAGGGGGAAGGGCCCCCTTGCGGATAACCCCGCGTGGGACGTCGACAGCAGCCCAGAGCGACCCCCCCCCCCCCCCCCCCCCCCCCCCGAAGCAAGCCCCTGGCTGCATCGTAAGCACTAAAGACCTATATACGTCCATGTATCCGACCTCTCCTCTTCATGGTATTAACATGTTTAGTTATGCTATTGTAGTCTGGCCCACGACAGCTCCCAGCGATCCTCATCAGGAGGTTCGTTGGATCCAAAGGCGATGGCGAGTGAGTCACCGCCAGCCTCTCACTCTCCCAAGGCCAAGGGCGACAACGAGGTGATGTCCCAAAGGACCTTCTCAGGCCAGGGGAGGTTCAGGAGGCTGTCAGGGTGGCGCCAGAAGGCGAAACCTCGGCCGCCGGACACATGGGGAAGCAAATCCATGGAAACTGGCGATGGGGGCCATGTTCAGTTCGACCCCTAGCCGGAGACGGTTCCGGAGACTTATACGGCTCCGGAATCCGGCGAGCAGCCTCCTTCGAGAGAAGGAGGTGTGCCTATCCCGCCGGTGACCTCTGTCACACCAGAGGCACCGGATAATCTGCTGGAAGCGCTACGAGGCGCTTCCATTGTGGATGAACACTGTATCCTTATGGGTACGGTAATTCAGAGGGTTCAGTCCGTCAAGAGAGGACTGACCGAAGCCTGCAGCAGCCTGCTGACCGGCTTTGAGGTAAGCGACGCAAAAGAAAAAGTCCCAATATAGACAGTAGCCCCTGAGACACTGTCCGGTGTTCGGAAAGAAAAAGCTAGACAGAGGATCAATTAAACTTCGCAGGAAACTAACTAAATATGTCTTATGTGAATAAGCAGGCGTCGTTGCTGGCCGCGACCTCACACACTGCCGAAGTCTCCGTACTAAAGCAGAGACTGGAGCGGGCTGAGGAGGAGCTCGGCCAAGCGAGAAAGCAGCTGGAAGACAAGCAAGGTATGCAATGACTCGCTATATATTCGGAAAGAATAAATGATGTGTATTGACCATAGTGTTATGATATTTGTAGGGGCGACGACCGAGGTCGAGGCCCTTAAAAAGGCCCTGGCCGAAGCCGAGGAGAAAGCTGCCAAGGAACAAGCCGCCCATAAGAAGCTCAAGGCCAGGCTTAATGAGGTTCAGCAGGAGCTCCAGGATGCCGTGAAAAAATGCGAGACCTTGGAGTGCGATGTTTCGGCTCGAGAGACCGAACTCGCCAAGGCTCGCCAAAGCGCGGAAGAGGCCCGGATTGAAGCCTAGGGCGCCCGCCAGGAGATCGAGGAGGCCAAGAAGACTGCGGCGGGTAAGGCGTTTAGTATGCAAAGCCAGTATGTGAAGAAGAAGTATCTTTTACTAACCCGGGTTCGGAGTTCTCTAGGGGCTTTTGCGGATCTGCCATGCAGTGTGTCCGACGCTGCGGAGTTCTTCCGAGCCGAAGAAGGGAGCTCAACGGAGAAGCTGTTCTGGTCGCAATATCTTGCGCCAGAACATCCAGTGCCCTTTAACGATCAGCCGAAACAGCTGGTCGAGCTGCATAGGGTGGCCTAACTGGCCATGAAGGATTTGATAATCCGGCTGTGGCCTGCCGAAGCTATACCCAGCAGCTACTTCGGCCTCGTGAAGCGGCTGGTGAATGCCTGTCCTCGGCTGGATGTCGTCAAGCGGTCGGTCTGCATCGAGGGCGCGCGCATGGCCTTTGCCCGCGTCAAGGTCTGGTGGGTGAAGATGGACGTCGTCAAGCTTGTGACCGAGGGGCCGCCTAAGGGCAAGGAGCACCGCACGCCCGAGCGGTATTTCGAAGACGTCCTGGAGGGGTCTCGTATTGTGGCAACGCAATGTGCGCAAGACATTATCTTCGAATGAATACATTCATGCTGTCTCTGCCTTGTATGATGAAACAAAGTCGTTATGTAATATAATGTTTGTTTTAAAAAAAAATCACCTCCTGTGCGGCCGTTTTGTGTGAAATCTGAGAGTTGGCCAGTCGTCGGCTTCTGCCCCCACATAGGTAGTACGGGGGTGTTCGGGATGTAATCTAAACACTCTTGATCCAATTGTTTGGTCCTTGAAGGAGGTGTTTAGCACAACAAACCAGGCAATCGGACTATGCGGCTTTAGCACCCTCACTTAGCCATAGGATTTTGACAATAAAAATGTAGGCGCAACCCCTAGCATCCAAACTAGGGTGTTGTAAACACCTGATTGGGTAAGTACCGATCCTTCGCGTAATGCGGAAAAAACCTCTAGCGATTTGAAACCTCCGAAGAGCTGACCGGCTCTCGCTGCATCATGACAGTCAGTTTTCGGCTTTCTCTACTGAGGTGCTCATCCGGATAAACCAGGACACAATCGCAGTAGTTCTCCCTTTACTACCCTAGCCGATATAGCGGAATGTAAGGTAGTAAGCACAGGAGCCGGGCAACCCAACTAATGACCAAAGACATGATTCAGAGCCAATGCATTTAGTGCTAAATTTGGGGTGCCGAACTATACTATAAAAAGTGTTCGAAATTTGTTACCGTATTGCGGGGCGCTATGAAGCCCCTGGAAAATTGAAACGTACTAAAAAACGGGTGCTATTTGATAAAGTTGTCAAAAAGGAAAAGAATAAAGGGTAGTAAGCTAGAGCCGTGAAATTTGGGCCGCAAACTGTTTCCATTATAATTTGGTAATACGTCAAAGCGCATTCATACAAATAGTGCAATGAGCAAAAGGCTATTTAACATGCCACAACCAAGGGAGAGCTGCGTGTGGGTCCTGAAAACAGGTAGAGTGATCGTTAAAGAGACCACCTAGAAATTCCGCTATACGTCCATGCTTACTGCCGTCTTGGTATATTTATCCTTCGAAAGGACCTGTGATCAGGCCGTCAAGGAAGGCCTGTGAAAAAGAAAAAAAGACAAAAAGGAAACAGTGAAGGTATGTGTGTCCGGAGGCGGTCGAGCCATATTGTGGACTACAAGCTAGTTATGCCTCCGTCTATGCCCATGGTACTTTAAGTGCGTAGTTATGTACGCGTGGCATGAATGCCGCCACTTGATTGGGGCTGGGATGGAGGCCGAATTGCTAGTCGAGCTCCTCACGAGCTGAGCTGTCCTGCTGCAGAATTTTCCGGACTCTCTTGACAGTGTCCGGGAGCTCGGCCGCTGAATTAAGGTTCTGCTTGAAAAGGCCGCTCTGTACTTCTGCTGCTAAGGCAGCAGTGTGCTCCTTGGTACGTGATACGTCTCCAATGTATCTATAATTTTTGATTGTTCCATGCTATTATATTATCTGTTTTGGATGTTTAATGGGCTTTAATATACTCTTTTATATGATTTTTTGGGACTAACCTATTAACCGGAGGCCCAACCCAAATTGATGTTTTCCTGCCTATTTCAGTGTTTCGAAGAAAAGGAATATCAAACAGAGTCCAAACGGAATGAAACCTTCGGGAGAGTTATTTTTGGAACGGAAGCAATCCAGGAGACTTGGAGTAGATGTCAGGGAAGCTTCGAGGAAGCCACGAGGCAGGGAGGCGCGCCCTACCCCCCTGGGTGTGCCCCCACCCTCGTGGGCCCCTCGTGGCTCCCCTGACTGACTTCTTTCGCCTATATATGTCCATATATCCTAAAAACATTGAGGAACACAATAGATCGGGACTTCCGCCGCCGCAAGCCTCCAGAGCAACGAAAAACCAATCGGGACCCCGTTCCGGCACCCTGCCGGAGGGGGGATCCATCACCGGTGGCCATCTTCATCATCCCGGCGCTCTCCATGACGAGGAGGGAGTAGTTCACCCTCGGGGTTGAGGGTATGTACCAGTAGCTATGTGTTTGATCTCTCTCTCTCTCTCGTGTTCTTGAGGTGGTACGGTCTTGATGTATCGCGAGCTTTGCTATTATAGTTGGACCTTATGATGTTTCTCCCCCTTTACTCTCTTGTAATGGATTGAGTTTTCCCTTTGAAGTTATCTTATCGGATTGAGTCTTTAAGGATTTGAGAACACTTGATGTATATCTTGCATGTGCTTATCTGTGGTGACAATGGGATATCACGTGATCTACTTGATGTATGTTTTGGTGATCAACTTGCGGGTTCAGTGACCTTGTAAACTTATGCATAGGGGTTGGCACACGTTTTCGTCTTGACTCTCCGGTAGAAACTTTGGGGCCCTCTTTGAAGTTCTTTGTGTTGGTTGAATAGATGAATCTGAGATTGTGTGATGCATATCGTATAATCATACCCACGGATACTTGAGGTGACATTGGAGTATCTAGGTGACATTAGGGTTTTGGTTGATTTGTGTCTTAAGGTGTTATTCTAGTACGAACTCTATGATAGATCGAACGGAAAGAATAGCTTCATGTTATTTTAATACGGACTCTTGAATAGATTGATCAGAAAGAATAACTTTGAGGTGGTTTCGTACCCTACAATAATATCTTCGGTTGTTCTCCGCTATTAGTGACTTTGGAGGGACTCTTTGTTGCATGTTGAGGGATAGTTATATGATCCAATTATGTTATTATTGTTGAGAGAACCTGCACTAGTGAAAGTATGAACCCTAGGCCTTGTTTCCTAGCATTGCAATACCGTTTACGCTCACTTTTATCATTAGTTACCTTGCTGTTTTTATATTTCAGATTACAAAAACCTATATCTACCATCCATATTGCACTTGTATCACCATCTCTTCGCCGAACTAGTGCACCTATACAATTTACCATTGTATTGGGTGTGTTGGGGACACAAGAGACTCTTTTATATTTGGTTGCAGGGTTGTTTGAGAGAGACCATCTTCATCCTATACCTCCCACGGATTGATAAACCTTAGGTCATCCACTTGAGGGAAATTTGCTACTGTCCTACAAACCTCTGCACTTGGAGGCCCAACAACGTCTACAAGAAGAAGGTTGTGCAGTAGACATCAGTACGAAGGGAGCGTTTCGTGTTTCCATTAATTGTTATGATGCCGCGTGGTCCGGACATCTTGAGCTTGAGATAAGCATAGTGTGGCAGCGCGTTGAATCGAGCAAATGCGGTTCGTCCAAGCAGTGCGTGATAGCCGTTGCGAAAGGGGACGATATCGAAGATTACCTCTTCGCTTCAGAAGTTGTCCGAAGATTCGAAGACAACCTCTAGCGTGATAGAGCCCGTGCAGCGGGCCTCTACACCTGGTATGACTCCTTTAAAGGTAGTCTTTGTGGGCTTGATCCGTGATGGATTAATGCCCATTTTGCGCACTGTATCCTGATAAAGCAGGTTGAGGCTGCTGCCACCGTCCATCAGGACCCGCGTGAGGTGGAATCCATCGATGATTGGATCGAGGACCAGTGCGGCCGACCCGCCGTGACGGATACTGGTCGGATGGTCTCGGCGATCAAAGGTGATCGGGCAGGAAGACCATGGATTGAATTTTGGGGCGACTGGCTCCATCGCGTAGACGACCCTGAGTGCGCGCTTGCGTTCCCTCTTGGGGATGAGGGTAGCGTATATCATGTTCACTATTTTCACCTGAGGGGGAAACTTCTGCTGTCCCCCTGTGTTCGGTGGCCGAGTATCCTCGTCATCGTCCTTGCTTTGCGACCCCTTCTCCTTATTCTCGGCATTTAACTTGCCGGCCTATTTGAAAACCCAACAATCTCTGTTGGTGTGGTTGGCTGGTTTTTTCGGGGTGCCATGTATCTGGCACGGACGATCGAGTATGCGGTCCAGGCTGGATGAGCCCGAATTGTTCTTATTGTACGGCTTCTTACGCTGACCGGACTTGGAGCCACTGAATCCGGCGTTGACCGATGTGTCATCAGTATGGTTGCCATTGTTTTGACGCTTGTGTCTGTTGCGTCGGGGCTTGCCATTGCTATCCTTGGCTTCAGAGGTGCCAGGTTTGCTTGCATTATTATTGCAACGGGCTAGCCAACTATCTTTGCCCGCGCAAAAGCGGGTCATAAGTGTCGTAAGGGCCGCCATGGACTTCGGATTTTCCTGCCCGAGATGTCGGACGAGCCATTCGTCGTGGATGCTATGCTTAAAGGCCGCTAGGGCTTCGGCATCTAGACAGTCTACGATCTGGTTCTTTTTAGTTAAGAACCTAGTCTAGAATTTCCTGGCTGACTCTCCGGGCTGTTGGACTATATGACTTAAGTCATCTGCATCCGGAGGCCGGACGTATGTTCCTTGGAAGTTGTCTAGGAAGGCTTCTTCCAAGTCTTCCCAGCTGCCGATGGAGTTTTCGGGCAGACTGTTCAACTAGTACCGAGCTGGTCCTTTGAGTTTTAGTGGGAGATATTTGATGGCATGGAGATCATCACCACGGGCCAGATGAATATGGAGGAGAAAATCCTCGATCCATACCGCAGGGTCTGTTGTCCCATCATATGATTTGATGTTTACGGGTTTGAACCCTTCTGGGAATTCGTGGTCCATTACTTCGTTAGTGAAGCAAAGAGGGTGTGCGGCGCCTCTATATCGGGCCACATCGCGACGTAGCTCCGATGGGGTCTATCTGCGGTTTTCGGCCCAGGCGTGACTAGGCTTGTTACGTCCGAATAGGTAGCCGTCGTCATGTGTCGGGGCACGTCCTCGCGATCCGTAGATCGATCTAGTATGTCCTGTATTATTGTCGAGTTTTTGCCGCAGGTCGTAGGTATGTCCCCGAGCCGTTTTATCTCTGCCTTTACGGTTAGGTGGAGCGAGCTGGTGTTCGGCTTGAGTTGCCGCCTTGTCCTGACCACTCGGTGGTCGGTCAGCCGCATTGCGCGATGATGGTATGGGCTCCAACGCCTCATCATCGAACTGAGGTAGCAATTTACGCTGTGGGTAACTTTTGGCTGGGTGCTTGAGGACGTATTCCTCGGCTGCCAGGACATCAGTCCATCTATCGTTTAGCAGATCTTGATCAGCTTGAAGCTGCTGCTTCTTTTTCAGGCTCCTTGCAGTGGCTATTAGCTGGCGCTTAAAGCGCTCCTGTTCGAGGGGTTCCTCCGGCACGATAAAATCCTTGTTGTCGAGGCTCACCTCCTCCTCGAAGAGCGGAGAATAGTTACTGTCCTCCGAGTCTTCGTTTATGGCCTGTTCGTCGTTGCTAACTTTCCCGTCCTCCCGTTCGTCCTGTTCGGAGGTTGCTGCAACAGGGTCTTCATTATCTTCGAGACAGTCTGGAGTGTTATCTTCTCCTGTGGCGGTGTTGCTGTCTTTGCTGCGGCGTGATTTAGAGCGGCACCGCTGACGCCGGCGCTTTGGTTGTGTCCCAGGAGGTTTATCCTCAACTGGATCTTCCTTGTCATCGCCACTATGCCCTTTTGGTGTATCCACCATATATACGTCGTACAAGGAAGTGGCCGTCCAATGTCCGGTAAACAAAGGATTTTGGGCCTCTTCTTCTCCTGCATCGTCATCCATGTCGTCAATGTCTTCGGAGCAGTAATCGAGTGTGTCGGTTAAGTCCACGATAGTGGCTGTGAAGTGGGCAGTGGGTGGGAAACTCTCCATCGTCAACCTCCAGTTCGAACCGGATATAATTCGGTTGTGAGTCCCGCTAAGTATAGATTTTTTAATGATTTTAGCACATCGCCCAAGGGCGAGTGCCGGAAGATGTCCGCGGAGCTGAATTCGACGATTGATGACCGATCGAGCTCGACGCATGTGGACGCGCATAATTCGGAATCTGTAGCCGGAGACGAGTCCGGGGCTCCGATGACACATACTCCACTTGAGGTTGGGTCTATGTGCGGCTCTGACGCCGCTGGGACTGTGACATCCGTGGCGGGGTTGAGCTTCCCGTCGTCGGACGGCACGATCTGCCCCGGATCTAAGGCCAGAGCACTTACAGGTGCTATCTCCTGGGTGCGGTCCGATGACAGATTTACGTCATGTTCATCATGGTGGCGGGGTGTCAAGATGGGAATGGCCCGACCTAGACCTGGCCTTGGACCTGGCCCTGTGGCCCCAAGGCCAATATGTGAGGCCATGGGTCAGCCCATTTTATCAGAAATTTGTGGCCTCACTCGCCCGTTGGGTACATGAGGCCGACCCAAAATCCAGCGAATTAACACTTACAACTCTGTTTTTACAAATAAATAGCTGGGCAGGCCAGCCTAATGGATGACCAAAAATGTTTTTTGAACCATAGTACTCCAATACTACCAGGCATTAATCAATACAAAGTTGTTTTGAATAGATATACAGTGTTGGATGTGAGGTGTGTAGGTCCTGTCTTATCTTCCTGTGGAGTAGGCTGCAGTAGGCTGGGCATTCAGACTGCAAACAGTAAATCTCTAGTGCATTCATGCAAGCTAAACATAGGAATAATCTCTCGTGCATTTCATAAAGAAAAATGTCGTCCATTCAGCTGGATGCTCACGGATTGGACTATGCATGTGTAAAAAAGTTGCTTTAGGCAGGGTGGGCCACAGGCACACATTTACCCCAACACAGCTTTGTCGATGAACGCACAAATAACTTCACAGTACGTCTCTATAGTATCTACTGCCAGTATATGAATGGGTCGACCCGTGTGACCCATCGGGTCGCACAGTGCCGGCTCCACTGGCCCGTATATCATCTAGGGCCAACCCGCTTGACCCATTGGCTCTGACTTTTTGGGTCGGGTCAGTGACCCAGCGGGTCGACCCAGCCCATTCCCATCTTGAGCGGGGAGCGGCTGCAGCGGTCTCGAATCCGTCAAAGATCAAGTCTCCGCGGATGTCCGCGACGTAATTCAAGCTCCCAAATCTGACCTGATGGCCAGGGGCGTAGCTTTCGATCTGCTCCAGATGGCCAAGCGAGTTGGCCCGCAGTGCGAAGCCGCCGAATACGAAGATCTGTCCGGGGAGGAAGACTTCCCCTTGGACAGCATCATTGTAGATGATTGAAGGAGCCATCAAACCTCTTGATGATGACACAGCGGAACTCTCAATGAAAGCACCAATATCGGTGTCAAAACCGGCGGATCTCGGGTAGGGGGTCCCGAACTGTGCGTCTAGGATCGATGGTAACAGGAGACGGGGGACACAATGTTTACCCAAGTTCGGGCCCTCTCTACAGAGGTAATACCCTACTTCCTGCTTGATTGATCTTGATGAATACGAGTGTTACAAGAGTTGATCTACCACGAGATCGTAATGGCTAAAACCCTAGAAGTCTAGCCTGTATGACTATGATTGTATATCTCCCGATCCGAACTAAGCCCTCCGATTTATATAGACACCGGAGGGATCTAGGGTTACATCAAGTCGGTTACAGAGAAGGAAATCTTCATATTTGGTCGCTAAGCTTGCCTTCCACGCCAAGAAGAGTCCCATCCAGACACGGGTAGAGTCTTCGGTCTTGTATCTTCTCAATCCATTAGTGCGGCCCATGTCCAACAGGCCGGATGCCCGAGGACCCCTTAGTCCAGGACTCCCTCGCCTGGGGGGTGCCCCGAGGGGGGCACAACCCACCAGGGCGCGCCTGGGCCCCCAGGCGCGCCCAGGTGGGTTGTGCCCACCTCGGTGGCCTCCCGCACCCCCTCTTCGCCCTATAAATTCACAAATATTCCAAAACCCTTCAGGGTAGCCCTAGATCAGAAGTTCCGCCGTCGCAAGGCTCTGTAGCCACCGAAAGCCAATCTATACCCCGTTCCGGCACCCTGCCGGAGGGGGAATCATCTCCGGTGGCCAGCTTCATCATACCGGCGGCCACCACGATGAGGAGGGAGTAGTCCACCCTCGGGGCTGAGGGTTTGTACCAGTAGCTATGTGTTTAATCTCTCTCTCTCTCTCTCTCTCGTGTTCTTGAGATGTCACGATCTTGATGTGTCGCGGGCTTTGTTAATATAGTCGGACCATATGGTGTTTTCCCCTCTCTATATTGTTGTGATGAATTGAGTTTTTCCCTTTGAGATTTCGTTGCTATCGGATTGAATACTTTTATGGATTTGAGAACACTTGATATATGTCTTGCAATTGAATACTCGTGGTGACAATGGGGTATCGTATTGATCAACTTGATATATGTTTTGTCACTCAACTCGAGGATTCCCGAGGTGACATTGGGGTAATCTATGCATAGGGGTTGATGCATGTTCTTGTCTTCGTTTCTCCGGTAGAAATCTTGGGGCACTCTTTGAAGTTCTTTGTGTCGCACTACTAGGGAAAAGCCTAGCAGCAGCGCGGGTTCTAGGTATAGCAGTAGCACGAGGACCCGCGCTACTGATAAGGCGCTACAGCTAACCTGTAGCAGCAGCGCGTGTACGCCCGCACTACTGCTATACAAGTGTAGCAGCAGTGTGCTGTATGGAAGCTCGCTACTGCTAATAGCTCTAGTGCGCTTTGCCGGGCCGCGCTACTGCTACTGGCACGCTGCTGCTAACTTTTCTCCACTCGCTACTGCTAATTTTAGTAGTTTTTGATTTTTTCTGCATATTTGTTTTGTATTTGAACAGGCTTTATACAAGAATCTTTAGCACATACAAATGTCATCATCACACACATACAAATGGCTGCGAGACCACAAATGTAATCATAGTATATACATACAAATAGTCTCATCATAATCATCATCCAACACAAAGTCGTATCTCGTCATCATCTCGAAAATAGCGATACATGCAAGTCTCGAATACTTGCAACTACAACATCATCCATCTAAACAATGATATACGCCAGAAGTGCTATCACTATGAGTGATAGTGGAACTATGCAGTACATGAGGCGGCGGTCATGAGTCCTCTCTCGCGCTAGCCTGAACCTCAAGTAACTAGCTTGTGCTTCTTGTCTGCTTTTGAAGCCTTTATGGCTGGCGCCCGAGACCCCCTGCACTTGCGCCTGACACTCATGCCACTCGTCATACACTCCCAGAACATTCCCTTCGTACACGACATAGCACTTCGCCATCAAGAATCTCGGTACCTGTTAGAGATGCATCTTCATCAAGAGAATGCACGATCATATGCAAGAAAATATACTAGAGCAACACGAAAAAGAAAGGGTTAGCAACTAGATGCAACATATAGTACGCAAACTAATTAACTAGAGGTACGCATGTCATCGTACCCAAACTAACAAAGTAGTGTTACGCAAGTTCGGTTGGGACCATGGACATCACAAAGTTTCATCGCTACAGAAAGTAAACAAGTTCAACCGACATATATCATCATCATCGGCATCGTAAATCACTAGAAGTTCCATCCTTCCATATCATCAAGGAAGGACCCTAGCTTCTTGAACGGCGTGAGGTCATGACGTTGCATGCCTATGCGAGTTCGGATGTCAGCTCGCGATATAGGGCCGTGGTGGAACATCGCCTTCTCATCGACGACTTCTTTCATGATGATCGTCGCAATGTCCCTTTGGATGCGAAAGAAGTCATCTCTAAGTTTATAATCCGCTTCTCCATGAGATTCTACCCACTTGCGGATATGATCATCGTTTTTGGTTGTCATACGAAGCTTTTGGTGATCCGTGTTGAACTCAATCATGAGATGGAGGAGGTAGAATCCATCTTTCTTGCTTGGTTTTGGGACATGGATGCAGCAGAAGTTAGTTTTATGCGAGAAACCCAACTTCTTGTTCCTTTGTTTCCTGATCTGCAGGTGGCCACCCCTAATGCTGAAGCCTTGGAGAGCATCATCTAGAATATTCATTATGTGGGTGTAGTCCTTCTTCTCATAGTCTCTGGTAGGGTCGAAATACATGGCGTGGGAGACTCGCGGGTAAAGAACGATAAGGACGGTGCGCCCGTTGCTGTGGGGAAAAGTGTTGGGGAACGTAGTAATTTCAAAAAAATTCCTACGCACACGCAAGATCATGGTGATGCATAGCAACGAGAGGGGAGAGTGTTGTCCACGTACCCTCGTAGACCGAAAGCGGAAGCGTTAGCACAAGCGGGTGATGTAGTCGTACGTCTTCACGATCCGACCGATCCAAGTACCGAACGCACGGCACCTCCGAGTTCAGCACACGTTCAGCCCGATGACGTCCCTCGAACTCCGATCCAGCCGAGTGTTGAGGGAGAGTTCCGTCAGCACAACGGCGTGGTGACGATGATGATGTTCCACCGACGCAGGGCTTTGCCTAAGCACCGCTACAGTATTATCGAGGTGAACTATGGTGGAGGGGGGCACCGCACACGGCTAAAAGATCAAACGATCAATTGTTGTGTCTATGGGGTGCCCCCTGCCCCTGTATATAAAGGAGCAAGGGAGGAGGAGGCCGGCCCTAGGAGGGGCGCGCCAAGGGAGTAGGATTCCTACTCCTAGTTGGAGTAGGTTTCCTCCTTTCCTAGTCCAACTAGGAGAAGGGGGGAAGGGGGGAAGAGGAGAAGGAAGGGAGAGGGGGGCCGCGCCCCAAACCCCTTGTCCAATTCGGACTGGGCTTGGGAGGGGCGCGCGCCACCCCCTGGCTGCTGCCTCTCCTTCCCACTAAGGCCCATTAAGGCCCAATACTTCTTTCCCGTATTCCCGTAACTCCCCGGTACTCCGAAAAATACTTGAATCATTCGGCACCTTTCCGTTGTCCGAATATAGTCGTCCAATATATCGATCTTTACGTCTCGACCATTTCGAGACTCCTCGTCATGTCCCCGATCTCATCCGGGACTCCGAACTACCTTCGGTACATCAAAACACATAAACTCATAATATAACCGTCATCGAACTTTAAGCGTGTGGACCCTACGGGTTCGAGAACTATGTAGACATGACCGAGACACGTCTCCGGTCAATAACCAATAGCGGAACCTGGATGCTCATATTGGCTCCCACATATTCTACGAAGATCTTTATCGGTCAGACCGCATAACAACATACATTGTTCCCTTTGTCATCGGTATGTTACTTGCCCGAGATTCGATCGTCGGTATCTCAATACCTAGTTCAATCTCGTTACCGGCAAGTCTCTTTACTCGTCCTGTAATACGTCATCCGCAACTAACTCATTAGTTGCAATGCTTGCAAGGCTTAAGTGATGTGCATTACCAAGTGGGCCCAGAGATACCTCTCCGACAATCGGGGTGACAAATCCTAATCTCGAAATACGCCAACCCAATAAGTACCTTCGGAGACACCTGTAGAGCACCTTTATAATCACCCAGTTACGTTGTGACGTTTGGTAGCACACAAAGTGTTCCTCCGGTAAACGGGAGTTGCATAATCTCATAGTCATAGGAACATGTATAAGTCATGAAGAAAGCAATAGCAACATACTAAACGATCAAGTGCTAAGCTAACGGAATGGGTCAAGTCAATCATATCATTCTCCTAATGATGTGATCCCGTTAATCAAATGACAACTCATGTCTATGTCTAGGAAACTCAACCATCTTTGATTAACGAGCTAGTCAAGTAGAGGCATACTAGTGACACTATGTTTGTCTATGTATTCACACATGTATCAAGTTTCCGGTTAATACAATTCTAGCATGAATAATAAACATTTATCATGAAATAAGGAAATAAATAATAACTTCATTATTGCCTCTAGGGCATATTTCCTTCAGTCTCCCACTTGCACTAGAGTCAATAATCTAGTTCACATCGCCATGTGATTTAACATCAATAGTTCACATCACCATGTGATTAACACCCATAGTTCACATCGTCATGTGACCAACACCCAAAGGGTTTACTAGAGTCAATAATCTAGTTCACATCGCTATGTGATTAACACCCAAAGAGTACTAAGGTGTGATCATGTTTTGCTTGTGAGATAATTTTAGTCAACGGGTCTGTCACATTCAGATCCGTAAGTATTTTGCAAATTTCTATGTCTACAATGCTCTGCACGGAGCCACTCTAGCTAATTGCTCCCACTTTCAATATGTATCTAGACCGAGACTTAGAGTCTCTAGATTAGTGTCAAAACTTGCATCGACATAACCCTTTACGACGAGCCTTTTGTCACTTCCATAATCGAGAAACATATCCTTATTCCACTAAGGATAATTTTGACCGCTGTCCAGTGATCTACTCCTAGATCACTATTGTACTCCCTTGCCAAAATCAGTGTAGGGTATACAATAGATCTGGTACACAGCATGGCATACTTTATAGAACCTATGGCCGAGGCATAGGGAATGACTTTCATTCTCTTTCTATCTTCTGTCGTGGTCGGGCTTTGACTCTTACTCAATTTCACAATTTGTAACATAGGCAAGAAACTCTTTCTTTGACTGTTCCATTTTGAACTACTTCAAAATCTTGTCAAGGAATGTACTCATTGAAAAAACTTATCAAGCGTCTTGATCTATCTCTATAGATCTTGATGCTCGATATGTAAGCAGCTTCACCGAGGTCCTTCTTTGAAAAACTCCTTTCAAATACTCCTTTATGCTTTGCAGAATAATTCTACATTATTTCCGATCAACAATATGTCATTCACATATACTTATCAGAAATGCTGTAGTGCTCCCACTCACTTTCTTGTAAATACAGGCTTCACCGCAAGTCTGTATAAAACTATATGCTTTGATCAACTTATCAAAGCGTATATTCCAACTCCGAGATGCTTGCACCAGTCCATAGATGGATCGCTGGAGCTTGCATATTTTGTTAGCACCTTTAGGATTGACAAAACCTTTTGGTTGCATCATATACAACTCTTCTTTAAGAAATCCATTAAGGAATGTAGTTTCGACATCCATTTGCCAGATTTCATAAGATGTGGCAATTTGCTAACATGATTCGGACAGACTTAAGCATCGCTACAAGTGAGAAAATCTCATCGTAGTCAACACCTTGAACTTTGTCAAAAACCTTTTTCCGACAAGTCTAGATTTGTAGATAGTAACACTACTATCAGCGTCCGTCTTCCTCTTGAAGATCCATTTATTTTCTATGGCTTGCCGATCACCGGGCAAGTCAACCAAAGTCCACACTTTGTTCTCATACATGGATCCCATCTCAGATTTCATGGCCTCAAGCCATTTTGCGGAATCTGGGCTCATCATCCCTTCCTCCTAGCTTGTAGGTTCGTCATGGTCAAGTAACATGACCTCCAGAACTGGATTACCGTACCACTCTGGTGCGTATTTCATTCTGGTTGACCTACGAGGTTCGGTAGTAACTTGATCTGAAGTTACATGATCATCATCATTAGCTTCCTCACTAATTGGTGTAGGAGTCACAGGAACAAATTTCTGTGATGAACTACTTTCCAATAAGGGAGCAGGTACAGTTACCTCACCAAGTTCTACTTTCCTCCCACTCACTTCTTTCGAGAAAACTCCTTCTCTAGAAAGGATCCAAGTTTAGCAACGAATACCTTCCCTTCGGATCTGTCATAGAAGGTGTACCCAACACTCTCCTTTGGGTATCCTATGAAGACATATTTCTCCAGTTTGGTTTTGAGCTTATCAGGATGAAACTTTTTCATATAAGCATCACAACCCCAAACTTTAAGAAACGACAACTTTGGTTTCTTGCCAAACCACAGTTCATATTGTGTCGTCTCAACGGACTTAGACGGTGCCCTTTTTAACGTGGATGCAACTGTCTCTAATGCATCACCCCAAAACGATAGTGGTAAATCGGTAAGAGACATCATAGATTGTACTATATCCAATAAAGTACAGTTATGATGTTCGGACACACCATTATGCTGTGGTGTTCCAGGTGGCACGAATTTGTGAAACTATTCCACATTGTTTTAATTGAAGACCAAACTCGTAACTCAAATTCGTCTCCGCGATCAGATCGTAGAAACCTTATTTTCTTGTCACGATGATTTTCCACTTCACTCTGAAATTCTTTGAACTTTTCAAATGTATCAAACTTATGTTTCATCAATTAGATATACCCATATCTGCTCAAATCATCTGTGAAGGTCAGAAAGTAATGATACCCACCGCGAGCCTCAACACTCATCGGACCACATACATCAGTATGTATGATTTCCAATAAATCTGTTGCTTGCTTCATTGTTCCGGAGAACGGCGTTTTAGTCATCTTGCCCAAGAGGCACGGTTCGCAAGCATCAAGTGATTCATAATCAAGTGATTCCAAAATCCCATCAGCATGGAGTTTCTTTATGCGTTTTACACGAATATGACCTAAACGGCAGTGCCACAAATAAGTTGCACTATCATTATTAACTTTGCATCTTTTTGGCTTCAATATTATGAATATGTGTATCACTACGATCGAGATCCAACAAACCATTTTCGTTGGTGTGTATGACCATAGAAGGTTTTATTCATGTAAACGGAACAACAATTGTTCTCTAACTTAAATGAATAACCGTATTGCAATAAACATGATCAAATCATATTCATGCTCAACGCAAACACCAAATAACACTTATTTAGGTTCAACACTAATCCCGAAAGTATAGGGAGTGTGCGATGATGATCATATCAATCTTGGAACCACTTCCAATACACATCATCACTTGATCCTTAACTTGTTTCTGTTCATTATGCAACTCCCGTTTCGAGTTACTACTCTTTAGCAACTGAACCAGTATCAAATACCGAGGGGTTGCTACGAACACTAGTAAAATACACATCAATAATCTGTATATCAAATATACCTTTGTTCACTTTGCCATCCTTCTTATCCACCAAATACTTGGGGCAGTTCCGCTTCCAGTGACCAGTCCCTTTGCAGTAGAAGCACTTAGTCTCAGGCTTAGGTCTAGACTTGGGCTTCTTCACTTGAGCAGCAACTTGCTTGCCGTTCTTCTTGAAGTTCCCCTTCTATCCCTTTGCCCTTTTCTTGAAACTAGTGGTCTTGTTAACCATCAACACTTGATGCTCTTTCTTGATTTCTACCTTCGTCGATTTCAGCATCGCGAAGAGCTCGGGAATTACTTTCGTCATCCCTTGCATACTATAGTTCATCACGAAGCTCTACTAACTTGGTGATGGTGACTAGAGAATTCTGTCAATCACTATTTTATCTGGAAGATTAACTCCCACTTGATTCAAGCGATTGTAGTACCCAGACAATCTGAGCACATGCTTACTGCTTGAGCTATTCTCCTCCATCTTTTAGCTATAGAACTTGTTGGAGACTTCATATCTCTCAACTCGGGTATTTGCTTGAAATATTAACTTCAACTCCTGGAACATCTCATATGGTCCATGACGTTCAAAACGTCTTTGAAGTCCCGATTCTAAGCCGTTAAGCATGGTGCACTAAACTATCAAGTAGTCATCATATTGAGCTAGCCAAACGTTCATAACATCTGTATCTGCTCCTGCAATAGGTTTGTCACCTAGCGGTGCATCAAGGACATAATTCTTCTGTGCAGCAATGAGGATAAACCTCAGATCATGGATCCAATCCGCATCATTGCTACTTACATCTTTCAACTTAGTTTTCTCTAGGAACATATGAAAAATAAAATAGGGGAGCTAAACGCGAGCTATTGATCTACAACATAGATATGCTAATACTACCAGGACTAAGTTCATGATAAATTTAAGTTCAATTAATCATATTACTTAAGAACTCCCACTTAGATAGACATCCCTCTAATCCTCTAAGTGATCACGTGATCCATATCAACTAAACCATGTCCGATCATCACGTGAGATGGAGTAGTTTCAATGGTGAACATCACTATGTTGATCATATCTACTATATGATTCACGCTCGACCTTTCGGTCTCAGTTTTCCGAGGCCATATCTGTTATATGCTAGGCTCGTCAAGTTTAACCTGAGTATTCCGCGTGTGCAACTGTTTTGCACCCGTTGTATTTGAACGTAGAGCCTATCACACCCGATCATCGCGTGGTGTCTCAGCACGAAGAACTTTCGCAACGGTGCATACTCAGGGAGAACACTTATACTTTGATAATTTAGTGAGGGATCATCTTATAATGCTACCGTCAATCAAAGCAAGATAAGATGCATAAAAGATAAACATCACATGCAATGAATATAAGTGATATGATATGGCCATCAACATCTTGTGCTTGTGATCTCCATCTCCGAAGCACCGTCATGATCACCATCGTCACCGGCGCGACACCTTGATCTCCATCGTAGCATCGTTGTCGTCTCGCCAATCTTATGCTTCTACGACTATCGCTACCGCTTAGTGATAAAGTAAAGCATTACAGGGCGATTGCATTGCATACAATAAAGCGACAACCATATGGCTCCTACCAGTTGCCGATAACTCGGTTACAAAACGTGATCATCTCATACAATAAAATTTAGCATCATGTCTTGACCATATCACATCACAACATGCCCTGCAAAAACAAGTTAGACGTCCTCTACTTTGTTGTTGCAAGTTTTACGTGGCTGCTACGGGCTCAGCAAGAACCGTTCTCACCTACGCATTAAAACCACAATGATAATTTGTCAAGTTGGTGCTGTTTTAACCTTCGCAAGGACCGGGCATAGCCACACTCGGTTCAACTAAAGTTGGAGAAACTGACACCCGCGAGCCACCTCTGTGCAAAGCACGTCAGAAGAACCAGTCTCGCGTAAGCGTACGCGTAATGTCGGTCCGGGCCGCTTCATCCAACAATACCGCTGAACCAAAGTATGACATGTTGGTAAGCAGTATGACTTATATCACCCACAACTCACTTGTGTTCTACTCGTGCATATAACATCAACGCATAAAACCAGGCTCGGATGCCACTATTGGGGAACGTAGTAATTTCAAAAAAATTCCTACGCACACGCAAGATCATGGTGATGCATAGCAACGAGAGGGGAGAGTGTTGTCCACGTACCCTCATAGACCGAAAGCGGACGCGTTAGCACAAGCGGTTGATGTAGTCGTACGTCTTCACGATCCGACCGATCCAAGTACCGAACGCACGGCACCTCCGAGTTCAGCACACGTTCAGCCCGATGACGTCCCTCGAACTCCGATCCAGCCGAGTGTTGAGGGAGAGTTTCGTCAGCACGACGGCGTGGTGACGATGATGATGTTCTACCGAGGCAGGGCTTTGCCTAAGCACCGCTACAGTATTATCGAGGTGGACTATGGTGGAGGGGGGCACCGCACACGGCTAAAAGATCAAACGATCAATTGTTGTGTCTATGGGGTGCCCCCCTGCCCCTGTATATAAAGGAGCAAGGGAGGAGGAGGCCGGCCCTAGGAGGGGCGCGCCAAGGGAGTAGGATTCCTACTCCTAGTTGGAGTAGGTTTCCTCCTTTCCTAATCCAACTAGGAGAAGGGGGGAAAGGGGGGGAAGAGGAGAAGGAAGGGAGAGGGGGGCCGCGCCCCAAACCCCTTGTCCAATTCGGACTGGGCTTGGGAGGGGCGCGCGCCACCCCCTGGCTGCTGCCTCTCCTTCCCACTAAGGCCCATTAAGGCCCAATACTTCTTTCCCGTATTCCCGTAACTCCCCGGTACTCCGAAAAATACCTCACTCGGAACCTTTCCGTTGTCCGAATATAGTCGTCCAATATATCGATCTTTACGTCTCGACCATTTCGAGACTCCTCGTCATGTCCCCGATCTCATCCGGGACTCCGAACTACCTTCGGTACATCAAAACACATAAACTCATAATATAACCGTCATCGAACTTTAAGCGTGTGGACCCTACGGGTTCGAGAACTATGTAGACATGACCGAGACACGTCTCCGGTCAATAACCAATAGCGGAACCTGGATGCTCATATTGGCTCCCACATATTCTACGAAGATCTTTATCGGTCAGACCGCATAACAACATACGTTGTTCCCTTTGTCATCGGTATGTTACTTGCCCGAGATTCGATCGTCGGTATCTCAATACCTAGTTCAATCTCGTTACCGGCAAGTCTCTTTACTCGTCCTGTAATACGTCATCCGCAACTAACTCATTAGTTGCAATGCTTGCAAGGCTTAAGTGATGTGCATTACCAAGTGGGCCCAGAGATACCTCTCCGACAATCGGAGTGACAAATCCTAATCTCGAAATACGCCAACCCAATAAGTACCTTCGGAGACACCTGTAGAGCACCTTTATAATCACCCAGTTACGTTGTGACGTTTGGTAGCACACAAAGTGTTCCTCCGGTAAACGGGAGTTGCATAATCTCATAGTCATAGGAACATGTATAAGTCATGAAGAAAGCAATAGCAACATACTAAACGATCAAGTGCTAAGCTAACGGAATGGGTCAAGTCAATCATATCATTCTCCTAATGATGTGATCCCGTTAATCAAATGACAACTCATGTCTATGTCTAGGAAACTCAACCATCTTTGATTAACGAGCTAGTCAAGTAGAGGCATACTAGTGACACTATGTTTGTCTATGTATTCACACATGTATCAAGTTTCCGGTTAATACAATTCTAGCATGAATAATAAACATTTATCATGAAATAAGGAAATAAATAATAACTTCATTATTGCCTCTAGGGCATATTTCCTTCAGTCTCCCACTTGCACTAGAGTCAATAATCTAGTTCACATCGCCATGTGATTTAACATCAATAGTTCACATCACCATGTGATTAACACCCATAGTTCACATCGTCATGTGACCAACACCCAAAGGGTTTACTAGAGTCAATAATCTAGTTCACATCGCTATGTGATTAACACCCAAAGAGTACTAAGGTGTGATCATGTTTTGCTTGTGAGATAATTTTAGTCAACGGGTCTGTCACATTCAGATCCGTAAGTATTTTGCAAATTTCTATGTCTACAATGCTCTGCACGGAGCCACTCTAGCTAATTGCTCCCACTTTCAATATGTATCTAGACCGAGACTTAGAGTCTCTAGATTAGTGTCAAAACTTGCATCGACATAACCCTTTACGACGAGCCTTTTGTCACTTCCATAATCGAGAAACATATCCTTATTCCACTAAGGATAATTTTGACCGCTGTCCAGTGATCTACTCCTAGATCACTATTGTACTCCCTTGCCAAAATCAGTGTAGGGTATACAATAGATCTGGTACACAGCATGGCATACTTTATAGAACCTATGGCCGAGGCATAGGGAATGACTTTCATTCTCTTTCTATCTTCTGTCGTGGTCGGGCTTTGACTCTTACTCAATTTCACAATTTGTAACATAGGCAAGAAACTCTTTCTTTGACTGTTCCATTTTGAACTACTTCAAAATCTTGTCAAGGAATGTACTCATTGAAAAAACTTATCAAGCGTCTTGATCTATCTCTATAGATCTTGATGCTCGATATGTAAGCAGCTTCACCGAGGTCCTTCTTTGAAAAACTCCTTTCAAATACTCCTTTATGCTTTGCAGAATAATTCTACATTATTTCCGATCAACAATATGTCATTCACATATACTTATCAGAAATGCTGTAGTGCTCCCACTCACTTTCTTGTAAATACAGGCTTCACCGCAAGTCTGTATAAAACTATATGCTTTGATCAACTTATCAAAGCGTATATTCCAACTCCGAGATGCTTGCACCAGTCCATAGATGGATCGCTGGAGCTTGCATATTTTGTTAGCACCTTTAGGATTGACAAAACCTTTTGGTTGCATCATATACAACTCTTCTTTAAGAAATCCATTAAGGAATGTAGTTTCGACATCCATTTGCCAGATTTCATAAAATGTGGCAATTTGCTAACATGATTCGGACAAACTTAAGCATCGCTACAAGTGAGAAAATCTCATCGTAGTCAACTTTGGAGTGATTCTTCATCGCACATTGAGGGATGGTTATATGATCCAATTATATTAGCACTGTTGAGAGATTGCACTAGCGAAAGTACGGACCCTAGGCCTTGTTTTCAAGCATTGCAACACTGTTTGTGCTCACTTTTGTTACTTGTTACCTTGCTGTTTTTATTGTTCCTATTACAAAAACCAATATCTACTATCCATATTACACTTTTATCACCATCTCTTCGCCGAACTAGTGCACCTATACAATTTACCATTGTATTTGGTGTGTTGGGAACACAAGAGACTTTTTGTTATTTGGTTGCAGGGTTGCTTGAGAGAGACCATCTTCATCCCACACCTCCCACGGATTGATAAACCTTAGGCCATCCACTTGAGGGAAAATTGTTGCTGTCCTACAAAACTCTGCGCTTGGAGGCCCAACACGAGTCTACAAGAATAAAGTTGCGTAGTAGACATCAAGCTCTTTTCTGGCGCCGTTGCCGGGGAGGTGAGTGCATGAAGGTATATCTTTAGATCTTGCAATTGAATCTTTTAGTTTCTTGTTTTATCACTAGTATGGTTTTATAAAAGAAAACTACAAAAAATGGAATTGAGGTTGCATCATATTATTAATCATCTTTATAATATCTTTCTTGAAAATGATGGATCGGAAAATTGTGCTCAATTGTTAGAAGAAGAAGTCAATAAAATGTTTGGCACAAAATATTTGAATGATGAGCATGATTGCAATGTTGTTAGTATGAACTCTTTGAATATCCATGATGCTATTGATATGCAAAGCCATAAGCTTGGGGATGCTATGTTTGATGAAGATGATATTTTTATTCCCCCAAGTTTTGATGTGCAAATTTGTTATAATGGTAGCATGCCTCCTATTTATGATGATTACAATGATGAAAGTGGATTTGGAGAGGTCATGACTTTATTTAGTGATGAATCCACTATTTTGGAGGAGGTTGCAATTGATTATGACAACAAAGTTCCTATCTATGATGATTATGGTGATGACATGTATGCTATATTGAATAATGATAACCATGAAACTTGTCATCATGATTTTTATTTTCAATCACATGATAGTTATTGTGTTGAGTTTGCTCCCACTACTATTGATGAGAAGATATTTGCTTATGTGGAGAGTAATAAAATTTCTATGCTTGTGGATCATGAAAAGAATGCTTTATGTGATAGTTATATTATTGAATTCATTCATGATGCCATTGAAAATTATTATGGGAGAGGAACATATGCATTTACATATCTCAATAATATCAAGTTTCCTCTCTACGTGTTCAAAGTTTTGAAGGTATGCTTGTTTTGCCTTCCCGTGCTAGTTGATTCTTGCTCCCATAAGTTTTTTGCTCACAAAATCCCTATGCATAGGAAGTGGGTTAGACTTAAATGTGTTAGTCATATGCTTCATGATGCTCGCTTTATGTTTCAATTCTTATCTTTTATGCGAGCATCATTGAAATCATCATGCCTAGCTAAAAGGCATAAAAGAAAAGCGCTTGTTGGGAGACAACCCAACACTTTTACCTACATTTTTTGTGTGTTCACATGATTATTCTACTGTAGTAATCATGTTTTATTGCTTTTGTTTCAATAAAGTGCCAACTAAAGCCTTTGGGATAGTGTGGATGATAGTTGACTTGAATCTGTGCAAAAACAGAAACTTTTGTGCTCAGTCCAGGAAATTTGAAAATTCACTGGAACGTGATTTTGATCTGAATTTTTTACAGGTGATAGATATACAAATTCTCTACGTTTTCCTAATTTTTAAGAATTTTTGGAGTAGCAGAAGTATGGTTGGAGTACAGATTACTTCAGACTGTTCTGTTTTTGACAGATTCTGTTTTCAATGCATAGTTTGCTTGTTTTCTAGTTTCTATGGCTTATGTTGCTCAATATAAATTATGGAAATGATATGATACAGTAGGCATTGTGTGGAAACAATTATGAATCTTGTCTTTGACAGTACCGAAGTGAAATGGTTTGCTCTTTATCATACTAACCTATCTCACAAAGTTCCGTTAAGTTTTGTGTGATTGAAGTTTTCAAGTTTTGGGTGAGATATCGATATGAGGAACACAAGGAGTGACAAGAACCTATGCTTGGGGATGCCCAAGGCACCCCCAAGGTAATATTCAAGGAAGATCCAAGTGACTAAGCTTGGGGATGCCCCGGAAGGCATCCCCTCTTTCGTCTCCAACAATATCGGTAACCTAATTACTTGAGGCTATATTTTTATTCGTCACATGATATGAGTTTTGCTTGGAGCGTCATTTTCTTTTGTTAGGATTTTCTTGATGTTACTTAGAATAATGTTTTGCATCTTCATTTTCAATAAAAATGTCAAGGATAGCCTTTACCATGCTTATTTTGCAAGTATACATGTTGCTGTTTCAAAACATAAAGTTTATCGCTGTTGCAAAAATTCCCTAGAAAAGTCAGAATATGATAAAATGTTGAGTGGGAACCTACTATTAAAATTAAGATTAAGGATCATGAGTTCTATGCTTTATGTGATTTGGGTGCTACTGTTTCCACTATTCCCAAAACCTTGTGCGATTTGCTAGATTTCCGTGATTTTGATGATTGCTCTCTAAACTTGCACCTTGCGGATTCCACTATTAAGAAACCTATGGGAAGAATTAATGATGTTCTTATTTTTGCAAATAGGAACTATGTGCCCGTAGATTTTATCGTTCTTGATATAGATTGCAATCCTTCATGTCCTATTATTCTTGGTAGACCTTTCCTTAGAACGATTGGTGCAATTTTTGATATGAAGGAAGGGAATATTAGATTCCAATTTCTATTAAAGTAAGGCATGGAACACTTCCCTAGGAAGAAAATAAAATTACCATATGAATCTATCATGAGAACCACTTATGGATTGCCTACCAAAGATGGCAATACCTAGATCTATCCTTGCTTTTAAGCCTAGCTAGGGGCGTTAAACGATAGCGCTTGTTGGGAGGAAACCCAAATTATTTTTTTAGTTTTTTGCTTTTGCTTATGTTTAGGAATAAATATTTGATCTAGCCTCTGGTTAGATGTGTTTTTATGTTTTAATTAGTGTTTGTGCCAAGTTAAACCTATAGGATCTTCTTGGATGATAGTTATTTGATCTTGCGATAATTTCTAGAAACTTTCTGTTCACGAAAATAATTGTTAAAAATCACCAGAACGTGATAAAATAGTGATTCAAATTGCTGCTGATAAATAAACAAATTGTCTAGGTCGTCATATTTTGTCTGATTTTTTGGAGTTCCAGAAGTTTGCGTTAGTTACAGATTACTACAGACTGTCCTGTTCTTGACAGATTCTGTTTTCCGTGTGTTGTTTGCTTATTTTGATGAATCTATGGCTAGTAAAATAGTTGATAAACCATAGATAAGTTGGAATACAGTAGGTTTAACACCAATATAAATAAATAATGAGTTCATTACAGTACCTTGAAGTGTTCTTTTGTTTTCTTTCGCTAACGGAGCTCACGAGATTTCTGTTAAGTTTTGTGTTGTGAAGTTTTCAAGTTTTGGGTGAAGGATTTTGATGGATTATGAAACAAGGAGTGGCAAGAGCCTAAGCTTGGGGATGCCCATGGCACCCCCAATATAATCTAAGGACACCATAAAGCCAAAGCTTGGGGATGCCCCGGAAGGCATCCCCTCTTTCGTCTACTTCCATCGGTAACTTTACTTGGAGCTATATTTTTATTCACCACATGATATGTGTTTTGCTTGGAGCGTCTTGTATGATTTGAGTCTTTGCTTTTTAGTTTACCACAATCATCCTTTCTGTACACACCTTTTGAGAGAGCCATTCATGATTTGGAATTTGTTAGAATACTCTATGTGCTTCGCTTATATCTTTTGAGTTATATAGTTTTGCTCTAGTACTTCACTTATATCTTTTAGAGCACGGTGGTGGATTTGTTTTATAGAAACTATTGATCTCTCATGCTTCACTTAGATTATTTTGAGAGTCTTAAATAGCATGGTAATTTGCTTAAATAATCCTAATATGCTTGGTATTCAAGATTTGTAAAAACTTTCTTATGAGTGTGTTGAATACTTTGAGAAGTTTGATGCTTGATAATTGTTTTGAGATATAAAGATGGTGATATTAAAGTCATGCTAGTTGAGTAGTTGTGAATTTGAGAGATACTTGTGTTAAAGTTTGTGATTCCCGTAGCATGCACGTATGGTGAACCGTTATGAGATGAAGTCGGAGCATGATTTATTTATTGATTGTCTTCCTTATGAGTGGCGGTCGGGGATGAGCGATGGTCTTTTCCTACCAATATATCCCCCTAGGAGCATGCGCGTAATACTTTGCTTTGATAAGTTGTAGATTTTTGCAATAAGTATATGAGTTCTTTATGACTAATGTTGATTCCATGGATTATACGCACTTTCCTCCTTCCACCATTGCTAGCCTCTCTAATACTGCGCACTTTTCGCCGGTATCATACACCCACCATATACCTTCTTCAAAACAGCCACCATACCTACCTATCATGGCATTTCCATAGCCATTCCGAGATATATTGCCGTGCAACTTTCCACCATTCCGTTTATTATGACACACTCCATCATTGTCATATTGCTTAGCATGATCATGTAGTTGACATCGTATTTGTGGCAAATCCACCGTTCATAATTCTTTCATACATGTCACTCTTGATTCATTGCATATCCCGGTACACCGCCGAAGGCATTCATATAGAGTCATATTTTGTTCTAAGTATCGAGTTGTAATTGTTGAGTTGTAAGAAAATAAAAGTGTGATGATCTTCATTTTTTAGAGCATTGTCCCAAGTGAGGAAAAGGATGATGGAGACTATGATTCCCCCATAAGTCGGGATGAGACTCCGGACAAAAAAAAGAAGAGAAAAGAGGCCATGAAAAAAAGAGAGAAACGGCCCAAATGAAAGAAAAATGAGAGAAAAAGAGAGAAGGGACAATGTTACTATCCTTTTACCACACTTGTGCTTCAAAGTAGCACCATGATCTTCATGATAGAGAGTCTCTCATCTTGTCACTTTCATATACTAGTGGGAATTTTTCATTATAGAACTTGGCTTGTATATTCCAATGATGGGCTTCCTCAAAATGCCCTAGGTCTTCATGAGCAAGCGAGTTGGATGCACACCCACTTAGTTTCTTTTGTTGAGCTTTCATATACTTATAGCTCTAGTGCATCCGTTGCATGGCAATCCCTACTCACTCGCATTGATATCTATTGATGGGCATCTCCATAGCCCGTTGATACGCCTAGTTGATGTGAGACTATCTTCCCCCTTTTTTGTCTTCTCCACAACCACCATTCTATTCCATATAAAGTGCTATATCCATGGCTCATGCTCATGTATTGCGTGGAGATTGAAAAAGTTTGAGAATGTCAAAAGTATGAAACAATTGCTTGGGTTGTCATCGGGGTTGTGCATGATTTAAATACTTTGTGTGGTGAAGATAGAGCATAGCCAGACTATATGATTTTGTAGGGATAACTTTCTTTGGCCATGTTATTTTGAGAAGACATGATTGCTTTGTTAGTATGCTTGAAGTATTATTATTTTTATGTCTATATTAAACTTTTGTCTTGAATCTTTTGGATCTGAATATTCATACCACAATTAAGAAGAATTACATTGAAATTATGCCAAGTAGCACACTCCGCATCAAAAATTCTATTTTTATCATTTACCTACTCGAGGACGAGCAGGAATTAAGCTTGGGGATGCCTGATACGTCTCCAACGTATCTATAATTTTTGATTGCTCCATGCTATATTATCTACTGTTTTGGACATTATTGGGCTTTATTATTCACTTTTATATTATTTTTGGGACTAACCTATTAACTGGAGGCCCAGCCCAGAATTGCTGTTTTTTGCCTATTTCAGAGTTTCGCAGAAAAGGAATATCAAACGGAGTCCAAACTGAATGAAACCTTCGGGAACGTGATTTTTAGGAAGATTATGATCCAGGAGACTTGGACCCTACGTCAAGAAACAAAAGAGGAGGCCACGAGGTAGGGGGGCGCGCCCACCCCCCAGGGCGCGCCACCCACCCCCCAGGGCATGCCACCCACCCTCGTGGGCCCCCTGTTGCTGCACCGACATACTCCTTCCTCCTATATATACCTACGTACCCCCAAACGATCAGATACGGAGCCAAAAACCTAATTCCACCGCCGCAACCTTCTGTACCCACGAGATCCCATCTTGGGGCCTGTTCCGGAGCTCCGCCGGAGGGGGCATCCATCACGGAGGGCTTCTACATCATCACCATAGCCTCTCCGATGAAGTGTGAGTAGTTTACCTCAGACCTTCGGGTCCATAGTTAGTAGCTAGATGGCTTCTTCTCTCTTTTTGGATCTCAATACAATGTTCTCCCCCTCTCTCATGGAGATCTATTCGATGTAATCTTCTTTTTGTGGTGTGTTTGTTGAGACCGATGAATTGTGGGTTTATGATCAGGATTATCTATGAACAATATTTGAATCTTCTTTGAATTCTTTTATGTATGATTGGTTATCTTTGCAAGTCTCTTCGAATTATCAGTTTGGTTTGGCCTACTAGATTGATCTTTCTTGCAATGGGAGAAGTGCTTAGCTTTGGGTTCAATCTTGCGGTGTCCTTTCCCAGTGACAGTAGGGGCAGCAAGGCACGTATTGTATTGTTGCCATCGAGGATAACAAGATGGGGTTTTTATCATATTGCATGAATTTATCCCTCTACATCATGTCATCTCACTACTACAAAAACAGCTATAGCCAATATGGACACTAATGGCGCACTGTACATGTGGTGCGCCATTACTAAATACTAATGGCGCACCACGTGTTGGTGCACCATTAGTGTGCAAATACTAATGGCGCACCACATCCACGGTGCGGCATTAGTAATTTTTTTTAATTTTTTCAAAACTAGTAATGGCGCACCGTGGGATGTTGCGCCATTACTAGTTCAACTAGTAATGACGCACCACTCCCACGGTGCGCCATTAGTAATTATGTTTCAATTTTTTTTTCAATTTTTTTTATTTTTATTTTTTAAACTACTAATGGCGCACCGTGGGATGGTGTGCCATTACTAGTTCAACTAGTAATGGCGCACCACTCCCACGGTGCGCCATTACTAGTTGAATTACTAGTTGAACTAGTAATGGCGCACCACTCACACGGTGCGCCATTAGTAATTTTGTTACAAATTTTGTTTCAAACTATTTTTTGAAAAACTACTAATGGCGCACTGTGGGGGTGGTGCGCCATTACTAGTTGAACTACTAATGGCGCACCACCCCCACGGAAAATTTACAAATATGAATTTCGACTTTATTTGCAAAATCTCTCTGGAATTTGTAAAATGGGCATAACTTTTGCGTATGAACTCGGATTAAAAAGTTTTATATATGAAAAATCATCTACTCGAAAACCTAACAGAAAAAATATACGGGGCTTTCAAGATCTAGAGGCAAAAAAATTCAAAAAATTTCAAACTTACTAGTGGCGCACCGTTTGCTAGGTGCGCCACTAGTAACAGAAAAAAATATTGGTTTTGAATTTTTTTTGGAATTTTTTTTCAAAAAATGATTCGTAATATGACAGGGAAGTTTGAAATATTTTTCAAAATTTCATCATACTCATGAATATGAACAAAGTCCTAGACATCAACAAGGTTTAATAGGATTGATATGATAGATATATCAACAAGTGGCTGTTAAGTGAGGTGGTGCTGGGGTTGGATAGAACTGCGAAGTTAAGCGTGCTCGGGCTGGAGTAGTGTGAGGATGGGTGACCTTTCGGGAAGTTTGACCACTTAGTGCGATTTGACTTGAGATTAAGCATATTGACCCGAGATTAAGCCATAGTGACCCGAGATTAAGAAAAAAATGAAAAAAAATATTTGAAATTTTTTTGAAAAAAATATTTGAAATTTTTTTGAAAAAAATATTTCTGAAAAAATATTTGAAAAAAATTGTTACTAATCGCGCACTTCTATGTGGTGCGCCATTACTAAGTCAGATAGTAATGGCGCACCGTGGCCTATACTAATGGCGCACCAGTGGTGCGCCATTAGTATCCATTAGTAAAAAATACTAGTGGCGCACCAGTAGTGCGCCAGTAGTAGGCAAAACTGGTGCGCCACTAGTAGGCCTTCTCCTAGTAGTGTCTTGCTTAAGGCGTTACTCTGTTTTCATGAACTTAATACTCTAGATGCATGCTGGATAGTGGTCGATGAGTGGAGTAATAGTAGTAGATGCAGGCAGGAGTCGGTCTACTTGTCTCGGACGTGATGCCTATATACATGATCATACCTAGATATTCTCATAATTATGCTCAATTCTGTCAATTGCTCAACAGTAATTTGTTCACCCACCGTAGAATACTTATGCTCTTGAGAGAAGCCACTAGTGAAACCTATGGCCCCCGGGTCTATCTTCATCATATTAATCTTCCAACACTTAGTTATTTCCTTTGCCTTTTACTTTGCTTTTATTTTACTTTGCATCTTTATCACAAAAATACCAAAAATATTATCCTATCATATCTATCAGATCTCACTCTCGTAAGTTACCGTGAAGGGATTGACAACCCCTTATCACGTTGGTTGCGAGGAGTTATTTGTTTTGTGTAGGTACGAGGGACTCGCGCGTAGCCTCCTACTGGATTGATACCTTGGTTCTCAAAAACTAAGGGAAATACTTACGCTACTTTGCTGCATCACCCTTTCCTCTTCAAGGGAAAACCAACGCAGTGCTCAAGAGGTAGCATGCCCCGACACGTGATGACGGCTACCTATTCGGACGTGACAAGCCTAGTCACGCCCGGGCCGAAAACCGCAGACGGACTCCATCGGAGCTATGTCGCGATGTGGCTCGATATAGAGGCGCCGCACACCCTCTTTGCTTCACTGACGAAGTAATGGACCATGAATTCCCGGAAGGGTTTAAACCCGTAAACATCAAATCATATGATGGGACAACAGACCCTGCGGTATGGATCGAGGATTTTCTCCTCCATATTCATATGGCCCGTGGTGATGATCTCCACACCATCAAATATCTCCCACTAAAGCTCAAAGGACCAGCAAGGTACTTGTTAAACAGTCTGCCTGAAAACTCTATCAGCAGCTGGGAGGATCTGGAAGACGCCTTCCGCGACAACTTCCAAGGTACATATGTCCGGCCACCAGATGCCGATGACTTAAGTCACATCGTCCAGCAGCCCGGAGAGTCAGCCAGGAAGCTCTGGACCAGGTTCTTAGTTCAAAAGAACCAAATCGTAGACTGTCCGGACGCGGAAGCCCTAGCGGCCTTCAAACACAGTGTCTGGGACGAGTGGCTCGCCCGCCACCTCGGTCAGGAAAAACCAAAATCCATGCAGCCCTTACTGCTCTAATGACCTGCTTTTTCCTCGGGAGAAGACAGCTGGCTCGCTCGTAGAAGCAACAGCGCCAGCGATCCGGGCACTTCCGAAGTTCGAGACGACAATGGGAAACCACGACGCAATAAACACAAACGTGGTAATACTAATGAGGGAACGCATGACACAACGGTCAACGCCGGATTCAGCGGCCCCAAACCGGGTCAACAGAAAAAGCCATTCACGGCAAATAGAGACGGACCATCGAATTTAGACAAGATATTGGATAGGCCATGCCAGATCCACGGCCACCCCAATAAACCAGCTAATCACAACAACAGAAGCTGTTGGGTCTTCAAACAGTCTTGCAAGTTAAATGCCGAACACAAGGGGAAGAGGCTGCCCGGCGACAGCGACGACGAAGAGACTCGCCAACCAAACACCGGGGGTCAGAAGCAATTTCCCCCCGAAGTAAAAACAGTGAACATGGTATACATGACACACACTGCTAAAGGGGAGCAAGAGAAGCACTCCCTCCGGACTGAGGATCATACTACGACAACCTCAGTCGAAGTACAAATCGGTCTTATTAAACCGCATACCTTGTTGGCCATTAAGCCACCGGTCTCCATTCAACAGGATCGACCAATTTCGGAGCTGGACTAGCAGTTCGGCTTCCGCCGTCCTCCTCATATATCTGCGAAATCAGTACCGCGCATACATAACTATGCACTTAAGATACCCTGGGCATCGGCGGAAGCAATATACGGACGAGCCTGCAAGTACTCCCATAAACCTCTTTTTTCTTTTCTAACTACTCTCTCCTTTTCATTATCCTCTACCACAGGTGGCTCAAGGGCGGGTCATCCCACGGACTCTACCGAAGTTCGGGTTCATATACTCACCCAAAGGCTATTCCCGTCAAGGAACCCCTTCATCGAGGACAGGTGGCGCAGACGTGCGACAGGAGGTCCAAAATAACTTTTTGTAGACCGCACTCTCTATCTTGAGCCTGTAAGGTGCCTTTTTCCTCAGCCTTCGACCCCAGGCAGGTCAAATAGCCGGGGTTGCGGCTTTATCATCTATAAAATAACGATTGGCATATCACTCAGGTCCCAATGAACATAATTCGTATTCAGTATTTGTTTTTCTAAAGAACTGAATTTTGCTCCCTTGGTTGTTTCACACACACCTCGGCATAACCTGCCAGGGGTTCGGCATGGGAACAAATGAGTTGCCGACAAGTCCGAACAGCTTTATAGCATACTTCAACGTCGCGAGTTTGGCCTTATATGCATCAGCTCCGAATCATGTCTTGGGTCAATAGTTGGGTTGCCCGGCTCCTGTGCTTGCTACCTTACATTCCGTTCTATCGGCTAAGGTAGTAAAGGGAGAACTACTACAATTGTGCTTCCGGTTCATCTGGTCAAGCACCTCAGTAGAGAAAGCCGAAAACTGACTGTCATGATGCGGCGACAGCTGGTCAACCACTCGACGACTTATTGGGATCTTTCGTGATTCCCTCCATATTACACGAAGGACCTTTCTTCAGGTCATACATGTAACGCACCATATTGGGATAACCGCGTACATACAAGGGGCTATATCGTAGACCCACCATAAAACTCCTATGGCTAAGTTAAAGTGTTAACGCCCTATAGTCCGATTGCCTCGTTCGCCGCATTGACACCTACTTCATGGACCAAGACGTTGGATTAAGAGTGATCAAATGCTTTTCGGAACACCCCTGTATTTCCTACGAGGGGGCTGAAGACGACGACTGGAAAACTTTCAGATTATACAAAAACTGCCACACAGGAGGAACCAAAGCTTTTAGGTAACACTAAAATGAAACTAGCTTTATTATATTGTCTTTTACAATTTCCATACACTTCACTCGAATATTATGTCTTTCGAGCATTGACCCTCTATAAAGCGGGCAGCCTCTAAGACATCCTCGAAATAATGCTCTGATGCGTGGTGGTCCTTGCCCTAGGGTGGACTCTTCGCTGCAACATCGATGGCCTTCATCTTCGTCTAGTATGTCTTGGCACGGGCAAGGGCCATCCGTGCACCTTCAATGCACGTTGATCGCTTAACGGCGTCGATACGCGGCACCACGTCAGCAAGTCGCCGCACCAAACCAAAATAACTATCCGGAATTGGCTCGGTCGGACACAGCCGGACCACGACGTCCTTCATGGCAGCACTGGATATTCGGTGAAGCTCGGCCCATTGGGCCATCTGTTCGTTCAGCAACAGTGGGCGCTATGACGCACCGAATTGCGACCAGAAAATCTTCTCCGTTGCATACCCTTCTTGCGCTTGGTAAAACTGCGCTGCATCGGAGGCACTCTTCGGCAAATCCAATAAAGCGTCTGAAGAACTCCACACTTGGTTCAGAGGGGCATAATTCGGATCGCCGAACTTAGTTTGTAATAAAAATGGCTTACCAGCCCCGATCTCCCCAGCTTGCCGGATCTCCTCCCGGGCCGCTCTAGATTCGGACCACGCTTCTTTTGCCTCTCGTAAGGCCTTGTCAAGATCAGCCATTTTGGCTTTATTATCCTTCTCGAAGAATTCACAGCGGCCAGCGGCATCCTTTAGTTCACGCACCATCGTGGATATTTTCTCCTCGTTTTGGCGCCGAGCAGCCTGTTCGGCCTTTAACTCGGCAGACGCCTTTTCGGCAGCCGCATTACTAAACCGTGCCTGCTCCTTGGCCCGAACCAGCTCCGCCCGAAGAATCTCAACTGCGGCGGCACCATCTGTAGCCATGCATATCTCAGTATACAATCTTCAGAGTCACGCTTATATTATAAGCACATGCATGTAGTGACTACCCCCAAGGCATACCTTGCGCCTCATCAAGCCGCCTGTTGATAAGCGTGATGTCATCATCCGCTACATCGAGCTTCCGCTGCAGATCGGCAACCTCTGTAGTTTGGGCAGTCGCCAGGGATGTAACAGCCTGCATTTTAATTACTTTGATCACTTCCTGGGCATATCTTTTTGATCCTCTGATCGCCTCCCTTGGGAAGCCAATCAAAGTCTCTGGGGCTACTACCTATACACAGGTGCAGTTTGTGAATAAAACACAATCAAAATTTTTACAGTACAAACCTCGAAGCCTCTTAGTAGGCTCGTGCGGGCTTCAGTCAATCCGCTTTTCGTGGACAGAACCTTTTCAACCACCGTACCCATCAAGGTACGATGTTCCTCCGAGACGGACGCCTGTCGCAGCATGTTCGTCAACATATCCGGCGCTTCAGGACCTCCGAAAGCTGCTGTATGAGTACGGCCTCCCTTTGAAGGGATTCGTTTATTCGTCCCTGGAGTTGTCTCCGGCCGTAGGCCGGACAGTTCGGGGCCTTCGTTGTTGTCCCCCGGACCCTGGGCTATCGAAGTATCACCTTCGGGTAGTGTCTTCATCACCCCTCGCACCACTTGTTGATCGGGAGAGACCCTCCGGGACGACACCTCGAGGTCGTCCGCCTTATTGGGCGAGGAGACCGGTGGAGGTGTCTCGCTTTCCATCATCTCCGGGAGAAGATCCCCCGAGGAAGAGGATTGGTGAAGGAGGCTGTGTGCCGAGCTACAACAACATATATTCTAGATGTTACCTTGGTAACAGGAAAGGAACGGGACATGTTTAAAACACCCTTGTTCACTTACGATTTGGCTAGAGGCTCGTCCTCATTATGGGACTGTGCGACGATGTCGTCCTCTATGCCCGAGCCACCCGACAGGGGCATCCTGCCCCGCTTAGGAGCCCTTTCATCCCATCCTTCGGAGGCCGCCCTCTTCTTACCATGGGGAAAGGGATGTTGGCTTCTCCTTCACTTTTGTTTGTGGGGGGGGGGGGAATCTTGATATCCCTAGACACGGTGTCTGATATACCCTCGGAAGGGAGGCCACCTTTGGCCTTCCCACTCTCAGCCTTGTCTCCCTTCATAGGCACCTGGTACGATGCCGGGGCCAGCATCCTTGTTAGTAGGGGATTTGCTGAGTCTTCGGGAAGGGGAGCCGAACACCTAATTCGCTCCGTTTTCTTTATCCAGCCCTAGAAGAAGATAGTTTGCTCAACAACATATTACGGCATACTTAACTAGAAAGAGCTCGAGAGTCGAGCGCTTACCGAGGTATCTGGATGATTGCAGTCGAGGCCGATGTCCTCGGTGGTGTCCGGTCATTGTTTTCGTTTCCCAAAAAACAGCTTCCACATTCCTTTGTGCGTGGTGCCAAAGAAGTGTTGGAGGGTCCGTGGTCCTTCCGGATTAAACTCCCACATACGGAGAGGCCGACGCTGGCATGGCAGGGCTCGGCGGACTAGCATTACTTGAATCACGTTGAAGAGATCGATGTCCTTCTCAAGGAGGCTTCAGATGCAGCTCTATAGAGTCTGCACTTCATCGACGGATCCCCAGTCCAGCCCCTTATTAATCCATGATGCAAGCTGTAACGGAGGGCCAGAACGGAACGCAGGTGTAGCTGCCCACTTGGTATTGTGGGGTTCTGTGATGTAAAACCACTCCCGCTGCCATTGGTTGGAGGTTTCGTTGAAAGAGCCTTTTGGCCAGAGAGTATTGGTAAGCTTGCTCACTACAGCACCGCCGCACTCCGCTTGTTTCCCTTCGATCACCTTCGGCTTCACACTAAAGGTCTTGACCAATAAGCCAAAGTGTGGGGGAATTCGGAGGAAGGCCTCACACGTGATGATAAACGCCGAGATGTGGAGGAAAGAATCTGGGGCTAGATCATGAAAATCTAGTCCATAATAAAACATGAGTCCCCGGACAAAGGGGTGAAGAGCAAATCCTAGCCATCGGAGGAGGTGAGCGATGAAAACAACTCTCTCGCCGGATCTGGGAGTCGGAATAACCTGTCCTTGAGCAGGAAGCCTGTGGGGGATCTCTGCAGTCAGGTATCTGGCCGCCTGAAGCTTTGCAATGTCCTCCTCTGTAACAGAGGAAGCTACCCATCGGCCCTATTGGCTGGGTCCGGACATGATTGGGGAGCTTGAAGCGATGAAGGCGAACCTGGGATGCTAGAACTTGAGGTTGGAAAGGCTGGGGAGAGGTTTGGTCTAAAAACAGACGGCCCTTGGCTCCTTTATAAAGGCAACGGGTATCGAACGCCTCCTCCTAAGCCTAGAAACCTGCCTATTCCTATGTAATCTTTCCAGTGGAACGGTTGTGTCGGGTGGTAGGTGCGACATATGCCAACGGGTGGCTTATCATTGTGGGAGCCAGTAAGACATCGCCGGTGCCTGGAAACGGGATAAGGCGAAGACATGCACGCTGGCGAATCTTACCCAGGTTCGGGGCTCTCCGTGGAGATAACACCCCTAGTCCTGCTCTGCGGGGTCTCCGCATGATCACTAGATCAACACAAGTAGCTACAAGTGCTCCTTGAGCTGTTTGGCTAGGGGAAGAAGAAGGGCAAGGCTAGCTCTCCTTTTCTCTCTATGTCGTGTGTAAAACTCTATGAGATCAACCCTTTGCATGGGTGTCCCGGGGGATTTATATAGGCCTACCCCCCAGTGGTACAATGGTAATCCGGCTGGGTGCGGGTCCCAGCCGTGAGTGTCTGTGCTCGTCGGCTTCTCCGCTGGCCGTTGGGGCCCGTCGACTTGTGGGTCCTGCCGGCTGCCGGCCTCTTGGCCGACAGGCCGGCCCCACCACCTGGGGGCCTTGTCGGTGGCTGGTTGTTGCCTCGCCCCTGATGGCGAGGGCTTTGTCGAGGTAAGCGTGGCTACAGTGCCGCCGCCTAGCGGGCTCTCACTGTAGCCTCACCTCGTCTTGTCTCCTTCATGATGCACATGTTTCGAGGGAGGGAGGTAGCCGGCTATTGGGAGCCGGCTACGCCCCAGGCCGACTAGGGGAGGCCGGGCCGCCTTCGAGCGTCTCTCTGGCTGAAGGGGCCCGCCGCCCGCGGGCCGTACTGGCGCCTGTCGTGGTCAACATGGCTACTGTGCCACACCGGACGGAGGATGGCTGACCCGTACGGCGCCCTGTGGCCATGCATGTTCCGAGATTCGGGGGTGGTAGGCTGTACTGCGGCCACGCCCCGTCTTATCAACGTCATGTGGGTGCAACCCTGGTGGGTGCAGTCTTGGCCGGCTTCTGGGAGTCGGCCTTCTTCATGGCCGGCTTCTGGGAGTCAGTCCTCTTGGGGCCGGCTTCCTGGAGTCGGCCATCTCGTAGCTTTCTTCGGGAAGGTTTTTGAGGCCGGGTCGCCTTCTGGTAGTCGGCCTTGGGGATAGCCGGCCAGAGGAAGGCGGCCCCGTGCTCTGGGTGCTTGAAGGCTCGATTGGCCTGATAATTCTTCGAAGAGCCAGGGGGAGTCGGTTAGGCTACCCATGGCCATTTACTCCGACAGTAGTCCCCGAAGCTGGTTGGGCTTCGAGGCTAAGTGGAGGTCGAGAAGCTCGGTCAGCTTCTTATCTTGACGAGCCAGCAGCTGGGAGCCGGCTTCGGTTGGGTGCGCCGTCTTAGCAAAACTTCTGAAGTCTGAAGGCGGTGGTCGGTTGGTGCGCACGCCAGGTTGCGGGCCGGCCACTCGCCGCCCGCGTACCACGTGGCACCCTCCGGCTGAAAAAAGCCTGCCAACCCACGCGCGCGACGGGACGTCGCCGCAGGCCGGGGGCCCATCACTCCTACGCCTAGGCCCAGGCGCGGATTCTCTGTGGCCCAAAGCGGGCCGCACGCCTTCCGGCGGCAGTTTCTGCACGTCGTTAGGGCGCCGGAGGAAGTGATCGCGGGACATGGGGGAGTGGGCGCAGTTAATCCCATGTCCCCCCCCCACGCCTCGCCTCCTCGGCTTCGCCGCATGAGGCTATAAGTAGGGGGAGGAGGGGGAGTGGCAGACGCTCGCACGCTCATCCTCTCTCCGCCATCTTCTTCCTCCTTCTTTCCATCGCAGCAGCATCTTGCCGCCGCGCCGTCCCACCAATCTTCGCACCACCCCACAGCTTCGCCGCCGCGAGGCCGTGCTTTCTCCGCCGCCGCACCCTTCCTCGCCAGCTTCTCGCCATCATGCAGTACGGCGGAGACTGGGACGGCTCCAACGTCCATACGGACCACATCGACTTCCTCCGCAAGACGCGGCGGTTGCCCGGCAAGGACCAGGTGCAGGTCTGTCTCGCGCCGGAGAAGGAGATCACGCCGGCGCCGGAGGAAGGCGAGCGGGTAATCTTTCGCTCGCACTTCCTGCGCAGCCTCGGTCTGCCCGCAAGCGCCTTCTTCCGCTCCTTCCTCGACTTTTATCAGCTCCAGCCGCACCACCTCACTCCAAACACGGTGGTGCTACTGTCCGCCTTCATCACTCTGTGCGAGGACTTTCTTGGCGTTCTTCCCACCCTCGAGCTTTGGGGGGATTCTTCCAATCTAAGCTCGGCACCCGCATGCAGGGCGTGCCGGCTCAGAGCGGCACCTTCATCGCGATGCGGAGGCCGGCAGCCGACAACCCCTTCCCTGTCATCACGCTGATCCAGTCGGTGAAGCGTTGGCAGAAATCGTACTTCTACGTGAAGAACGTCGCCCCGCAAGGCGACTACGTCAACTTGCCGGTTTCGTAGCCAGCCCGTCGGCTGGGAGGCGGCCCCAGTGGTCCTATCGGGCCAGGACGCTGTCACTGGCTGGAGCCACCGTCGTCGCCCGACTCCGGGTAATGATCTAGTCGGAGGGCCTGACTGGGTCCGACCTGCTGGCCGCCTTCGTCGTGCGCCGGGTGCAACCGCTTCAAAGCCGCCCTCATCTTATCAGTCAGATGAGCGGCCAACTCGATCCGAGTCGGATGTGCACCAAGGAGATGCCTCATGACGAGGTGGCTCATATGGTGAATTATCTCGCGAACTGCAAGCTCTCTGCAGAGTGGCAGTTTGGCAAGGAGCCGTACTCCCGTGCTCATCCCCTGCCTACGGTATGCTTTCTTTATCTTTTCTTCTTTTAGTTTTGTCACCAAGTTTTTCTTGGCTGACTCTGACCAGTCGGCACGTCTTGGCAGAGCCCTCTCCTTCGACCTGCGGCCGGGACAGTGGGGGCGGATCGCCGATTTCTCCCCGACCAGGCGGAGCATGACTTGGAGGACCCCGACTTGGGGGCGGCCGCCATGGATGACAACATCGAGGCGGGAGGCAGCGAAGCAGGCGGCAAGGCAAGCGGCTCCGGGCTTGGAGCCAGCTTCGACGACTGGCCGGATGACGACGAGGCGGAAATCGTCCCACGCCGCCAGCCGGCGTCCGACCATGGCGCGGGTTCCTCCGCCGCGCCGCCAGCTCGGGGCGACGTGCAGAAGCGTCGGGCCGCGTCGGGCTTGTTCGGCAGACGGCCGAAGAAGCCCAAGGGCGGGGCGGCGGCGACCAGACGGGATGAGGTGGCCGCGAAGGCGGCCCGCTTCCGCAAGGTGCTGAAGCAGCCGCAAACGGTTTCGGCGTAAGTGTAGATTCCCTTGCATATTCCTTCTTCTTTTCTTGTCAATTTTTGAATCCTTGTCTTGTCTCAAAAATCAGGGCTCCGCTTTCTCTTGAGCGGGTTGCTGGCCTCCGTGGTTGGATCGCCGGGAGGATCCGGGAGCACCCGCCGTGTGGACCCCCACGCCGAGCTTCAAGCGGCGACGGAGCGAAATGCGCGGGAGGCGCGGGAGGAGCGGGAGGCGGAAGAGCTGAGGGCGGCCGCCGCCAAGGCGGCGCAGGAGGAGGCGGAGGAGTCGGCGAAGGCACGAGCCGACGCGGCGGCCAAGGCCCAAGCAGAGGCTGCAGCCGCAGCGACAGCGGAGGGAGCCTTGCTTGTCACCCCCCTGCGTGTCGCGGCGCCCGAGATCCCGGATCCCCCGCCGGAGGAAGCCGGCGGCGACCTGCCGGGTTTGGAGAGGGAGGACGATGTCGTCGTCCAGGAGAGGGAGGCGGCACCGCCCTCGCCGACTGGGGCGTCCCAAGGCAGCCGGCCTAACGCGCCGCCTGCGCAATCGGCTGGAGGCGAGCCGGCTGTGAGGACGGACCTAGTGGTCCGGTCGCCATCGCGCCAGCGCGCGGGGAAGGCAACTTCGGCTCCAGACCCGCAGAAGGCCGCGGGCTCCAGCTCATCGGCCCAGGACGTGGAGACGGCCAGCGCCAGCTCGAGGTGGACGCCGGGTGGTGGGACTGCCGTGGTGAATGTGGCGGCGCAAGAAGTCCGGAACCGGCTTCAGTCCCAGGCCGCAGTGCTGAGGCAGTATAATGACGAGTTCCTCGCGACACGGGCGGCCATTCGGGCGAGTCTTCCCTTTTTTGCTTCTTGATCTTGGTTTCTTTCGTGGGGGCGCGTCAGCGCACCCACTGGGTGTAGTCCCCGAGTTCCGAGTCGGCTGCTGAGTAGGCGGCTTGGAACTTCTTGGTAGGCTTTGTTTGCTATCTTGGTCTCATTCGCTTCTCTGTCCGACTTGCAGGACTACCACGACCTCCGTGCAGCTGCCTTCAACTCCCAGGCTCGGGAGCTGACCCAGAAGACTGCTGATTTAACTGAGAGCCGGGTAAGTGCTTCATCTTTTATCTCACGTGGGGGCGCGTCGGCGCACCCACTGGGTGTAGTCCCCGAGATTCGGGCCGACTGCTGAGTAGTCGGATCGGATCTTTCTTGACGACTTCTTTCTTATTGCTCTTTTCTTCTCTGCCATATCTGCAGCGGCCAACGCCAAACTGAGGGAGCAGCTGGGTGGGACCCAGGCCGCCCTTCGCGCTAAGGAAGCCGAGTTCAACGCCTTGGCTCAGGAGCGTGACCGCCTGGTCAAGAAGCTGGCCGACCAGGAGGAGAGCCACAAGGCGGCCCTGAAGGCGATGCAGGATAGCGAGGCCGCCCTCCCAGCCGAATATGAGACCGAGGTGGCGAGCTGGGCCGAGGCGAGGCAGTCGTTGATCAACGGCTACGGCCAGATCGGAGACTTGGTTGCCGGTAGGCCGCCCTCTTCTTCGTTCCTTGCTTGCCGCTTGCCGTTTGGTTCACTCTCTAACTTTGTATTTTTCTCTTCTTTCTCTTTCTTTCTTTCTTGTGCAGAGTACTTCCCTGGCTACTCTACTGCCGCCAACCAGGTCATCGAGGCCCACCGCGAGGCGCAAAGGCAGGCTGGCGCTGAGATCGCGCCGAACGCTCGCTGGTCGCTTGAGGAATAGCTCCTGGTGATTCAAGCCCACCTCTAGCCGGCTTACCGCATGCTCCGCCGGCTTCAACGTGTTGGGGCGCAGGTGCTGGCCGCTCTCTGGCCCGGCGAGGTGATTCCCCGCACCCCCAGTCGGACTGCCGACTGGCTGGAGGTAGTGGCCGGCCGCTTCGAGGCCTGGAAGGCTTCTGCAGCTCGGTCAGGCGCCAGGCGGGCGCTGGAGTTTGTCAAAGCCTGGTATCCTGAGCTGAGCTTGGACCAGTTGGCCACCTGGCGGCAGGAGGCCGATACGGAGCTGGAGCCGGCGCAGCCGGCTATCATCCAGCGTGCCTCAGCGATCGCCGACTACACCGACACCAGCGCCTTTGCTCCTGAGGTGGATGATAACGGCGTTACCCAGCCGGAGGAGTGGTTCGGGCTGAACCCAACAGATGGCGAGGACTCGGCGGAGGAGATCGACTCCAGCGACGAGGGTGAGGAGGAGGAGGAGGGTGAAGACGCCGTGCCAGATGGTGGAGCGGCCGGCAAGCCCCAGCTTGACCGTGCCTCCAGCAACAAGGCGCGTGCGAGCGCACCGCCTGCAGCCGGCGATGATTAAGCCGAGACTCGCCAGCCGGCCACTCCACCAGCCGGCGCTGCCGTCCCCACCGACCAGCCCGGCTCCCCTGTTGCGCCCTTAGCCTAATCTGCCGCCTTTACTTTCCTGTTTTATTACTCTTTGAACAATATTTTGTTAAGTTTGCGCAGTTCCACCCACTGGGGGTGTATTCAAACTATATTGACCGCCGGCCTGTTGAAGGCCTTATGTGTAAATATAATCATGCCTGTGTTTGGCTTTCCATTGTTCTTGCTTTTCATCCTTTGGCTGTTTCCTTTGCCTCCCTCCCTTGGTTGCCGCCTTCCCAGCCGGACAACTACTCTGTAGTCTGTGGCTGGAGAAGTGCTTGGCCGGTTGGGAGGGCAAGTACTCTAGCTTTCTTGGATTGTAGCGAAGTGACTGGGAAGCCAGCCAGTCGGCTGTTCTGACAGCCGGTAGGCGTGGTGGGAGGCCGGCTTGTGTTATATAAGTTCGTTAGTCCTTAGCCATTTTTCGTGTGGGCATCCTTTCCTGCCTTTGGCTCTTGCCAGTCGGACAGTTGGTTCTTCGAGCTGCGACTTACAACAAGAGGGGGCTCGGGTGCTGGCACACTACTTGTCTGACTTCAGGTAGAACTTTTAATATAACTCAAGGCGGCCAGTCCCCGGGCCGACTAGTCGAACCCGGTGCCAGTTAGAGAATCAAATGTAATAGTACATTCATGGGTATGACACTCGTCATTCATAGATAAAGGAGGGTAGTCCCCGAGTGCGCCTCGGGGGGCCCGTTGTCTTGTACTTAATACAAAAAGGTAGCGTGATACATACTGCATTTAAGTGTAAAATCTTCTCAGGAGATTGGCGTTCCATGGTCGTTCCGACTCCTTGCCGGAATCATCCCTCTTGCGTGCCCTCGGCTTCTGTGCGTTGATCGGGTAGTAGGAGTCGTTGCCTAGGGCCTTGCAGATGACGAAAGGGCCTTCCCAAGGGCCCGAGAGCTTGTGCTGGCCAGCTGTTCGCTGGATCAGCCGGAGCACAAGATCGCCTTCTTGGAAGGATCTTGGCTTGACCTTCCGGTTGTGGTAACGGCGCAAACCCTACTGGTAGATGGCGGACCGGCTGAGTGCTAACAGCCGGCCTTCTTCCAGCAGGTCGACACCGTCTTCTCGCGCTTCCTTGGCCTCCGCCTCCGTGTACATGGTGACCCAAGGCGAGTCGAACTCGATGTCAGTTGGGATGACAGCCTCGGCACCATATACAAGGAAGAAAGGAGTGAAGCCGGTTGACTTGTTCGGGGTAGTACGCAGACTCCAGAGGACAGCCGGCAGCTCATCGAGCCAGCAGCCGGCCGAACGCTCCAGTGGTATGACCAGTCAGGGCTTGATGCCAGAGAGGATGAGGCCGTTTCCTCGCTCGACCTGGCCGTTTGACTGCGGGTGGGCAACGGACGCTAAGTCCAGTCGGATGCCCTGTGTCGCGCAGAAACGTGCCATGCTCCCTTAGCAAAATTCGTGCCATTGTCGGTGATGATGCTGTGTGGTATACCATACCGAGTGGTGATGTCTGCAATGAATGTCACGGCAGTCGGCCCGTTCAGCTTCTTGATTGGCTTCGCTTCAATCCACTTGGTGAATTTGTCCACGGCGACAAGCCGATGTGTCATGCCGCCGTGGGCTGTCTTGAATGGGCCCACCATGTCCAGCCCCCAAACGGCAAAGGGCCAGGTGAGGGGGATGGTCTTGAGTGCAGAAGCCGGCAGGTGTTGCTTGGAGCTGAAGACTTGGCATCCTTTGCAGCATCTGACTAATTCCTTGGCGTCTTCCAAAGCAGTCGGCCAGAACAAACCATGACAGAAAGCTTTGGCGACAAGTGATCTTGAGGCCGCGTGGTGGCTGCATTCGCCTTGGTGGATATCCTTGAGGATTGCTATGCCCTTCTGTGGCTCGACGCAGCGCTGGAAGACTCTAGTGATGCTACGCTTAACAAGTTCTCTATTTATTATTGCGTACGCTCCGGCTCGGCGTTGAACTAGTCTTGCCGAGATCTCATCAGTCGGCAGCTCTCTATTTATTAGGAAGTTGAGGATGGGCTGGGCCCATGATGGAGCTGTGACTTCTTTTGTTGTCAGTACGACTACTGTGACCCGGGTGGGTGGGTTGGGTGGTGAAGAGTTGGAGTCGGCCACCGCCTGTTGTGTCGTTGCAGTCCCCGGGCCGATTGCTGCAGTCCCCGGGCCGACTGCTGCAGTCCCCGGGCCGTGTTCTGAAGTCCCCGAGCCGGGTGTGACTACGGCAGTCCCCGGGCCGCTTGTCGAAGTCCCCGAGCCGCCTGCTGGGTTCCCCCAGTCGGATCCGACTGCATCAGGGACAGGCGGTACGAAGATGGAGTCCGATTCTGGAGACGGCTTGACAGACGGTCTGAGGAGGCACTGGAGAGAGACGCCGGTTGGTATAGCTTGTCGGGTGGAGCTGATCCGTGCGAGGGCATCTGCTTGCTCGTTGTCGGCCCGTGGCACGTGGAGGAACTCGCACCCTTCAAAGTATCCACTGATTTGCTGGACGAGGAATCGATAGCTCGCCATGTTTGCGTCCTTGGCATCCCAGTCGCCAGATGACTGCTGGACCACCAAATCCGAGTCGCCATAACACAGGATCCGGCGTATGCCGAGTTCTTTGGCTAGCCGGAGCCCGTGTATGAGCGCCTCGTACTCAGCCACATTGTTGGAGGCGGCAAAATGGATTTGCAATGTGTATCTTGTCGCCCTTGGGAGAGGTGAGGACGATGCCGGCTCCCAAGCCGGTGCGCATCTTGGATCCGTCGAAGTGCATCCGCCAATGAGTGGAGTCGGGATCCGGCGGTAGGTACTGGGTCTCGGCCCAGTCGACAAGGAAGTAGGCCAATGCTTGGGACTTGATGGCGGTGCGGGGCTGGTAGAAGATCGTGTAAGGAGCCAGCGCAATGGCCCACTTAGCCACCCGGCCGGATGCATCCCGGCTGCCTATGATCTCGGCAAGCGGGGCAGTGCATACGATCGTGATGGGATGCTCTTGAAAGTAGGGCTTCAGCTTCTTGGCGGCGAAGTACACTCCATAGCACATCTTCTGGTAATGCGGGTAGTTTTGCTTCGAGGTGGACAGTACTTCGCTTAAATAATATACCGGCCTCTGGACTAACTGAGCTCGGCCTTCTTCTGGGCGTTGGACCACGATGACTGTACTGACCACTCGGCTAGTCGCAGCAATGTAAAGGAGCATGGGCTCTTTCTCAGTCGGCGCTGCCAGGACAGGTGGAGTGGTCAGCATCTTCTTCAACTCGTGGAAAGCTTGGTCTGCTTGGTCGTTCCACTCGAAGTGGGTGGACTTCTTCATGAGTTGGTAGAGGGGGAGAGCCTTCTCCCCTAGCCGGCTGATAAAGCGGTTTAGGGAGGCCAGGCACCTGGTAAACTTCTGAACGTCTCGCAACTTGGTAGGAATCTCCATTCTCTCTATGGCCTTGATCTTCACTGGGTTGCACTCAATGCCACGTTCGGAGACCAAAAAGCCTAGAAGCTGGCCGGCTGGTACTCTGAACACGCATTTCTCAGGGTTGAGCTTGATCTGGAATCGGTGCAAGTTGGCAAATGTTTCTCTGAGGTCTTCCAGCAGGGTGCCGCGCTTCTCTGTCTTCACCACAATATCGTCTACATAGACGTGGGCATTTCTGTCGAGTTGCTTGAGGAGGCATTTCTGCATGCAACGCTGAAAAGTGGCACCGGCATTCCTCAAGCCGAATGTCATAGTCAGGTAGCAGAAAGCTCCGAATGGTGTGATGAAGGCGGTCTTCAGGCGGTCGGCTGGGTCCAACTTGATCTGGTGGTATCCTGAGTAAGCATCCAAGAAACTCAACAGCTCGCATCCAGCTGTGGAGTCTATCACTTGATCGATCCGTGGTAGGGCAAACGGATCTTTGGGGCAGGCTTTGTTGAGGCTGGTGTAATCTATACACATACGCCATTTATTGTTCTTCTTCAACACCAAGACCGGGTTGGCAAGCCACTCTGGAAAAAACACCTCCATAATGAAGCCGGCGGGCAGGAGCCGGGCTATCTCTTCTCCTACGATCCTTCTCTTCTCCTCCGACAGTCGGTGGAGAGGCTGCTTGACTGGTTTCGCGTCCGCTCGGACGTGTAGCTTGTGCTCGGCGAAATCCTTCGGAACACCCAGCATGTCCTTTGGGGACCATGCAAAGATGTCCCGATTCTCACGGAGGAAGTCGACGAGCTCGCCTTCGTATTTACTGTCCAGGTTTGCACTAATGACAGCAAACCTCTCCGGGTTCTCCGGGTCCAGAGGTATCTTCTTTGTCTCCTTGGCCGGCTGGAAGGAGCCCTGAGCATCATATTCCTTGGGGCTGGGGGACAGGGCCGGCTGCTTGCCGGCCATGGCCACGACTCGGTCCAGCATCTTCTTCTCTTCAGCAATCACGAGGGACTCGGCCAGTCGGCTGCTGGCCGCAGCGCACTCGATGGACTTCTTGTAGTCTCCGGCTATGGTGATGATCCCCTTTGAACTCGTCATCTTCATCTTGAGGTAGGCGTAGTGGGGCACAGCCATGAACTTGGCCAGGGCAGGTCGGCCAAGCAAGGCGTGGTAAGGGCTTTCTAGATCCACTACTTCAAACCAGATCACTTCTCGGCGAAAGTGATCCTTGTCTCCGAAGAGAACATCCATCTTGATCTTGTCGATTGGGGACCAGGACAGGCCGGGTACGATGCCATGGAACACAGTCCGGCTTGGCATGAGCTGCTTCGCCTTGAGGTTCAACTTCTCCATGATGTCTCGGTACAGTATGTTGATGCTGCTTCCACCATCAATCAGCACGCGGGAGAAACGGGCAGCTCGCCTTTCCGTCGCGAGGGTGGCGTCCAACACCAATGCGTAGGAGCCGGGAGATGACATCACCTCTGGGTGATCGGCCCGGCTCCAGCTGATAGGCCTTTCAGACCAATGCATGAACTGGGGGTTGCTGGAGGCGACCGCGTTGACTTCTTGGTGCTGTCGGCGCCGACTGCGCTTGTCTTCAATCTGGCTCGTGAAGACGATGTAGGCGGCGTGCTCATCTGGGAACTCATCTTGAATGGCTCCGACTGCTGGTCAAACAGCCTGCTGCTGAGGGGCTGGAGGCGGTGGGCCAGGAGGCGGAGGCGGCACCAGCCCCTCGCCCTTGGAGATCCGCGTGAGCCAATGGCACTTCCGGGTCGTGTGGTTGGACGGCTTCGCGCCGCTGTGGAACTTGCAGGGGGCATCGAGAGTTTGCTCGTAGGAGAAGGCCGGCTGCCAAGCCGGCCTGCCGCCCTTCTTCTTGGGAGCGGGCCGCTCTTCGGGCTGTTCGTCTTCGACGGTGGCTACTTGCCGACTGGTGGAAGGCGGCATAGGGGCCATGCGCTTGTGGTCGTTCTGGTAGGGGCGTCGGTTGGAGTCACCAGCCGGCGTCTTGGGAGCCGGAGCGAGCACCTTTCTAGAGGCGTCCACTCGGAGCTCGGTCTTCATCAAGGAGTCGGCCGTGGCGTACTTGTCTGCTATGATTAGCAGCTCGTCGAGGGTGGTCGGCTCGTCGCAGAGGAGTCGGTGCTTGAGGAGGGTGCCCTCTCGGCACCCGGCGGTGAAGTACTCTATGGTTTGAACCTCGTGCACCCCCTCGCAGGAGTTGCGGAGCTCGGCCCAACGCGTGAGGTAGTCGCGAGTCGATTCGCTGGGCCCTTGGACGCATAAGGAGAGCTGGCGGGGCTTGGGAGGCCGCTTGTATGTGATGGTGAAGTTGCGGACGAAGACTTTCGTGAAGTCTAGCCAGCTGTTGACGCTGTAGGGCTTGAGGCTGTTCAGCCAGGTACGTGCCGTGCCTTGAAGCATGAGAGGGACGTACTTCACGGCAATGCGCCTGTTGCCGTTTGCTATGCTGACTGCGGTAGAGTAGTCGATCAACCAATCTTCCGGCTTCACGGAGCCGTTGTATTTTGGCGTGTCTCTTGGGAGTGAGAACCCTTTGGGGAAGGGCTCGTTGCGGATGCGGGGGCCAAAGCAAGGCGGGCCGATACCATCTTCTTCTTCTAGCGCCAGGGATCGCGCTAGGCGGTCGATCCGGTGGTGGGCATCATTCTCGCCGACTCCTTCGCGGTGGCCTAGTCGGCCATCGAGAGTCGGATGCATGATAGGCGACGGGGTGGGATATCTCTCCCCACGAGGCGGGGGGGAGGCGGGTTGCCTTGTCGTTCCACCGCTCGGGGGCGGCCTTCTGCGTCGTGCTCAATGGTGACCCGAGTCCGGCTGCGGCTAGCAGCCGGCTCCTTGTCTTTCCTTGCGCGGGCGCCGCTTGCAGTCGGCGTTCGGGATGTCGCGGCGTGTTCCCAGCGTGGCGAGGACTCTCAGCGCGGGCGCCGGCTTCATGCCGTTCTGCGGCCGCGTCGATCAGCTGCTGGATGCGTCTAGTCATGTAGGGGAGCTCATCAGCCCCCAGACCGTTCAGCTCGTCTACGGCCGCCTGAGCGGCACGCAGGTTCTCGAGTGGCGTGGCGTAGACTGGGCGGTCTACTCCCAGCATGCTGGCGATGGCCGCGCCGCGCTTCTTGACGAGGCCGGCTCGGCTCGGCCCGCCAGGAGGCGGCGTACCAAAGGCGGCGCGGTCGACTTCGCGCTGGTGAGCCTCAGTGAGGCGTCTCATGGATGCTATCTTCTGGCCCTCCGCGATGAGGGCGAGGCGGCGTGCCTCCAGACTCTCGGCGTCGGCGTCGGCCGGGATGGGGACGAACAAGTCGTGCAGCGCCGCTTGTAGGGCGTCGTGGGCGTTCTCGCCCGAGACGGCGCCGTGGCTGATGACCAGCACCTCAGTGACAACGCTGCTGCCACTGTCGGCTCAAGGGAGAGGGTCGTCGATGATCACCACGTCGGTGGGGAAGGCGTCAAGCGATGCCGTGTCGGAGTCGACAAGCATCGGGTCGGTGGAGCCGACCGACTCCAAGTCCACAGCAAGCTCGCTGGAGACGTGAAGCTGGTCGACGAGGCTAACGAGGTGGCTCTCGGGGTAGTCTGTGCCTGCGTCGGACGCATGCTCGTCGGAGATGCGAGTCTCGCCAAGAAGGTCGGCGAGGCAGCTCGCCGCGCATGCGTTGGGGCAAGCGCCATCGGGCGTAGCGGGCTGGCTACGCTCGCGGGAGAGGAAAAGGGTTCCCGTCCAGAACAGGTCTCCGGACGACGGTGCACCTGGCCCCACGGTGGGCGCCAAATGTCGGGTGGTAGGTGCGACATATGCCAACGGGTGGCTTATCATTGTGGGAGCCAGTAAGACATCGCCGGTGCCTGGAAACGGGATAAGGCGAAGACATGCACGCCGGCGAATCTTACCCAGGTTCGGGGCTCTCCGTGGAGATAACACCCCTAGTCCTGCTCTGCGGGGTCTCCGCATGATCACTAGATCAACACAAGTAGCTACAAGTGCTCCTTGAGCTGTTTGGCTAGGGGAAGAAGAAGGGCAAGGCTAGCTCTCCTTTTCTCTCTATGTCGTGTGTAAAACTCTATGAGATCAACCCTTTGCATGGGTGTCCCGGGGGATTTATATAGGCCTACCCCCCAGTGGTACAATGGTAATCCGGCTGGGTGCGGGTCCCAGCCGTGAGTGTCTGTGCTCGTCGGCTTCTCCGCTGGCCGTTGGGGCCCGTCGACTTGTGGGTCCTGCCGGCTGCCGGCCTCTTGGCCGACAGGCCGGCCCCACCACCTGGGGGCCTTGTCGGTGGCTGGTTGTTGCCTCGCCCCTGATGGCGAGGGCTTTGTCGAGGTAAGCGTGGCTACAGTGCCGCCGCCTAGCGGGCTCTCACTCTAGCCTCACCTCGTCTTGTCTCCTTAATGATGCACATGTTTCGAGGGAGGGAGGTAGCCGGCTATTGGGAGCCGGCTACGCCGCAGGCCGACTAGGGGAGGCCGGGCCGCCTTCGAGCGTCTCTCTGGCTGAAGGGGCCCGCCGCCCGCGCGCCGTACTGGCGCTTGTCGTGGGTGACGTCGTGGTCAACATGGCTACAGTGCCGCACCGGACGGGGGATGGCTAACCCGTACGGCGCCCTGTGGCCATGCATGTTCCGGGATTCGGGGGTGGTAGGCTGTACTGCGGCCACGCCCCGTCTTATCACCGTCATGTGGGTGCAACCCTGGTGGGTGTAGTCTTGGCCGGCTTCTGGGAGTCGGCCTTCTTCATGGCCGGCTTCTGGGAGTCGGTCCTCTTGGGGCCGGCTTCCTGGAATCGGCCATCTCGTAGCTTTCTTCGGGAAGGTTTTTGAGGCCGGGTCGCCTTCTGGTAGTCGGCCTTGGGGATAGCCGGCCAGAGGAAGGCGGCCCCGTGCTCTGGGTGCTTGAAGGCTCGATTGGCCTGATAATTCTTCGAAGAGCCAGGGGGAGTCGGTTAGGCTACCCGTGGCCATTTACTCTGATAGGTTGGGTTAGCCACACTCGCATTGATGAGAATCCCGCGATAAGGGGGACACGATCTCTGCTTCGAAAAGACGTGCCAATAAAAACCGCGCCTCGAAACGTGGAATGGCAGGAAAAGGAACGGTTCGAATTAATAACCGGACAAGCGTGATGTCACGTTACAAAAACTTGTCAACAGATTGGACTCGTAAAATATTATATTCTCTACGGTTGTGTGTGGTGCTTATGTTACAGGTCCGGATATATTCTTTGCGTCCGAAGACTATTTTGGAGAAGGGAACCCGCCTTGCAATGCCGAAGACAATCTGCGCGCCAGACACCTCGTCATTGAAGCCTGGTTCAGGGGCTACTGAGGGAGTCCTGGACTAAGGGGTCCTCGGGCGTCCGACCTGTTACACATGGGCCGGACTAATGGGCTGTGAACATACAAGACCGAAGACTCTACCGTGTCCAGATAGGACTCTCCTTGGCGTGGAAGGCAAGCTTGGCGACCAAATATGAAGATTTCCGCCTCTGTAACCGACTTGATGTAACCCTAGATCCCTCCGGTGTCTATATAAACCGGAGGGCTTAGTCCGGATGAGGAGAGAGATAATTATAGTCATACAGGCTAGACTTCTAGGGTTTTAGCCATTACGATCTCGTGGTAGATCAACTCATGTAACACTCATATTCATCAAGATCAATCAAGCAGGAAGTAGGGTATTACCTCCGTAGAGAGGGCCCGAACCTGGGTAAACATTGTGTCCCCCGGCTCCTGTTACCATCGATCCTAGACGCACAGTTCGGGACCCCCTACCCGAGATCCGCCGGTTTTGACACCGACAGTGGTCTCCATACATGCTTGTTGATGTGTGGTTATTGGTGTGCTCTCGGCCGGCTCCAGACGAAGAAGATTCTTCGGCCATAGTAGCACGCAACCCTTGCAGCTTCCAATCCGTAGCGGGGTCTCGTCGTCCTCTCCCCCATGCCGTACTGGAGGAGGCAAATCCTCGTGCCCCGAATGTCACACTCGGCAAGGTAACCCTGAAGTGCCCAGCGGGCATCGGCTGGTTGTGGAACGTGAGATCCAAGGGCTTCGTTATCACCCCCTTTCCCACGTCCACCTTCTGGCCTTTGATCAAGTAGAGTACGGTGCACGGGGTTTCGTCGGCCTGGAAACACATGTCTGCGGCGTAAAACATCCGAAAGGCAACGGAAATGGAATATTCTAGATATATATGTCCGTGCGACATGTAATTACCGTGAGGGCGTTGAGCTCAGCCAAAGACGAAGGCCCGCCTAGCGCGCCAGAGACTGAGGACGGGCTGCTATGAGCGGGTGCGGGTGAGGGAGTCCTGGACTAAGGGGTCCTCGGGCGTCCGGCCTGTTGGACATGGGCCGGACTAATGGGCTTTGAAGATACAAGACCGCAGACTTTACCCGTGTCCGGATGGGACTCTCCTTGGCGTGGAAGGCAAGCTTGGCGACCAAATATGAAGATTTCCTTCTCTGTAAACCGACTTGATGTAACCCTAGATCCCTCCAATGTCTATATAAACCGGAGGGCTTAGTCCGGATCGAGAGATATACAATCATAGTCATACATGCTAGACTTCTATGGTTTTAGCCATTACGATATAGTGGTAGATCAACTCTTGCAACACTCATATTCATTAAGATCAATCAAGCAGGAAGTAGGGTATTACCTCCATAGAGAGGGCCCGAACCAGGGTAAACATTGTGTCCCCTGTCTCCTATTACCATCAATCCTAGACGCACAGTTCGGGATCCCCTACCCGAGATCCGCCGGTTTTGACACCGACAGCGGGTGCGAGACGAGGCCCGCATGCATGAGCAAGTGATGGTGCGGTGGTGTTGTTGTTCACGGAGTTGCTCGCAACGAAACTGGGCAACAGGAAATCATGTACCGTCTTGTCTGGATTTTCCTTCGTCAAGTTGATGATAGCCGGGACCAAGTTAGTAGCGAAATCATTTCTGCACGCAGTTACAGCCGCATTGACTGCCTGCTGTAGCAACTCATTTTTCTCCTCGGCTGTTTTTTCGCATCATCAGCTGCTTTTTTCTCGAACGCAAGCTTCACCTTCTCGTCGATGTCCGCCTGACTAAACTTCTTTTTCTGCCTTTTGGCCTCCGGGCCCTCGTTGTAAAACACCTTCCATGTGGCGCCGTCTCCGGCGTCGTTCACATGACCATATTGCGGCCGCTGGCCCAAAGGGAGTCCCTTAAGTTCATTCCAGGCCCGGTTGAGAGGGGTGTCCCACTTGGGCCTCATTGGAGAAGTAGGGCTTTCGGCTGCAAGCTGGTGTTGCTTCTCCTGCAGAAGGAACGTGAACCGTTTAGGAATGTGTAGTCGACTAGATCTGGAGGTAAATGTAAGATGGTAAAAGAATAATTACTAGTAGTCTAATCAATCTCCTCGTGATCTGGTCAGTGTAAAAAACCTTCTTTTCCTTGTCCCACTTGTAGCGGGCCCTGATGAAGTCACGCTCCAAGGGGTTGGTGAACTTCGCGAAGGGGTCTGGGTTACCCGCGGCTTCACGTTCCGCGTCCTCCTTATCCCATATGGGCCTTTTACTGAGGTAGCCACGGCTTCCGAGGCGATGCTTCCCCGTGTTCCTTTGCTAAAGGCTCTTGAATTTCGCAGCCTTAGCCTTGGCTGCCTCCAGAATCTTCGACCGAGGTAGCGCAAGTGTCCTTGAACTTTTCGAACTCCTCTTCTGTAAGTGTCGGATTTTCCTCCAGAATCTTGGACAGGGGTTCCTCAGCCTCAATAGCTCGTTTCACCCACCCTTTCCAGGAGGCCAAATCATTGCTGAACATGCCCATGGCGTGATTGTTAATCTTTTTCATCTTCGGATCATCCCACGGTTGTTCTATGTTATCATCCCGGTCGGGGAAGTTGAATCTCTTGTGCAACTTCGTCAGGAGCAACTGCGTCAAATGTTCTTTACTCCTTAAGTCATCGTTGTTGATGCTCGCGCATTCCCGTAGGATGCATCCTACTTGGTTCCGATAGCACTTGCGAGATTCTTCCGGCTCTAATGGCTCAAACTTGCCAGGTGCCATCTTTGTGGTCACCAGTCGTCCAATCCCTAGTTTGTTAGGTTTCCTCTGCTTCTTCTGCTTCTTCTTTTCGGTAGCGGCATCGGTGCCGGTACCTTCCTCGCCGGTATCTTCCCCGCCGGTACCTTCCCCGCCGGTCTCGGCGCCGCCATCGGTGATAGCGCCGTCGGTGTCGATGTCGGCGTCAGTACCATCATCGAGGCCGACCTGCAAACCTTGACGTTGCTTAGCAGACAAAAAGTCGAGGTACTCTTGTTCACCCTCATAATCCATCTTCTCTGCATCTTGGTCAGAAGGCCCGGTTTCTTCGTTGTTCGACATGTTTCCTATGATTAAGTCTCCTCGTTTAATTCTAAAACTATGAAAAAAATGAGAAATGACATAAACAAATATCTATGTTTGCCGGAATGTCGTTTCCCAGCTACTCCCGGCACTCGATATGCCTACTATCTAGCACAAGTCATGCCAAAATTCACGGAAAATTTCGGCATGACCTTTGCTAAAAAATGGACATATCGAGTGCCTGAAATTCACCGGAACGGAAATGAATCAACATTCCAGTGTAACATAGGCCACTCGGATCATTTACCCTGCAAATAATCATCATGTCCAAATGACATGTCCAAATTCCAAATATGACATGTCCAAAACATCACATGTCCACATATCACATGTCCACTTCAAATTTGCATATAAAAGGAAGAAAAATATAGAACTTGAAGAAAAATGCAAGAAGTCATAACAATATTTGAAAGTAAATTTCCGCCTACCTAAATTTGGACAATTGCTTAAACTAATTCTATTTTTTTAAATACTAATTCTAATTAACTAACTAGCACTATAAAATTTAAATAGCAACAATTACTTAAACTACAAAACCTAGCTAAATTCATAACTAAATAGATAACCTAATTAACCTACTGCCCTAACTAAAACCTAAGTAAATTAACCAAAGAACCCTAGCTAGCAGAGAGAGGAGGAGCGGTTGGGGGCTTACAGAGGGTGCAGGCCCGACGACGACTGAGGTTGGGAGGAGTCGGGGTCGGGCTCGGGGCCGGGGTCGGGGCCGGGCCCGGGGCCGTGGGTGAGCGCCGGGGCCGGGGTGGGAGTCGGGGTCGGGGCCGTGGGCGAGCGCCGGGGTCGGGGTCGAGGCCGGGGCCGGGGCCGTGGGCGAGTGCCGGGGTCGGGGGCAAGCGCAGGGGCGCGGCGAGGGCAGGGCTCCGGCGGCGCGACGGGGGAAGAGAGAGTGTGGGGATTTGGGGGAAAAGAGGCAGGATGAAGAGAGGAGTGGGGATTTTGGGGGTTAAGTGGGCATAGCAGTAGCGCATTTAAACAAAACGCGCTGTAGCTACTCCAGGTAGCTATAGTGGTTTTATGAGGAAACCGCTACTGCTATCTTGACTAGTTGTAGCTCTTTTCTCAGAAAAGCGCTGCTGCTATAACCAGTACCTATATAGCAGTTTCCTGTTTGTTTCCTTCTATTTTCTTTTCCTTTATTTTCTCTCACTTTTCTTTTCTTTTTATCTGAGAGCAGTGAACGAAGGGAAGGCGATATATATTACATCATTTGACGGTTAAGTATGTATACAAAATAGGAACATATATATTACATCATTGGACCCATGCATAATAATGGCTAAGTGTGTATACAAAATAGGAACATATATATTTCATCATTTGACCGATAACATACGGTTCCTCAGCGTTGACGTTTTCATTTTTGAGTGAGCTTCTTTCCCTTCTTGTTCGTTGAAGAATAATTGAGCCCCTCATTGTGACTTTTCCTTTTCCTTGGAGTACGATTTTTCTTAGGTAATATAGTATTGATTCTTCTTTTGACGTACACTTCATCATCATCGTCATCTTCCCTCATTGGGTTGTCGTCTGGTCGTAGTCTTCCTCATTGGCGACTCCATCCATTCCAATGATGTTCCTTTTGGCTCTCCTCACGACAACACGGCTGGGATTGCGTGGGTCGGTTATGAAGAAGCATTGTGTCACGTGCTTAGCGTGTACCCATGGCTCGTTTTTTGCGATACCGTTCACGGTAGTGCTCTTGGCGTCGGGTATAGTCATGGTAGTGAAATACCGGTTTTCTCTTTCGACATTGTTAGCCCATCTGACATGGAACATCGTCGTGTTGTGCAGTCTAGAGTAGTCAAGCTCCCAGATCTCCTCGACCCTTCCGTAAAATCTATCAGTTGTGCCGTTGTCGCTGCCGGTCATGCATTCCATCGTCACCCCTGAGTTCTGATCATCACTGTCCATATCTTTGGCCTCCGTGTAGAACGTGTATCCGTTGATATCGTATGCCTGATAGGTTACGAGAGGTTGGGCGAGGGGCCATGTGCTAAGGCGTATATGAGCAATCCGTCCTTAGAGCCCTCCTCCGGGGATTAGCAATAATATGCTCTTTGAACCAATGCAGGAAAGTGGAGTTGTGCTCTCTAGTAACTTCGGCGTCCATCCTGCATACCTCCTGGTCACGGTACTTCTTTGCGATAATTTCTTTGTGTAGTGCCACGAAAGGATCTACCTCGTCTAGGTGTTGTAGCACTACCAAGTTTGCTCTGTCAAAGTCGCTACGTCGATCTGAGTATGCCACGTGCAGTTCCCTGCGACCGTTGGAGTGACCTTCTCCTTCGAGCCTCCCATCGTGCTTGTTAACGGGCAAACCAACACCAACACCAGGCGACTAGTCTACGCCATATAGAAAATTCTCGCAGAAAGAGATGCACTCTTGTGTCAGATAGCCCTGGACGATGCTTCCATCCGGACGGGACATGTTACGAACGAATCCTTTGATGATCCCATTCATCCTCTCAAACGACATCATGTTGTGCAGGAATGACAGCCCCAGGTATATTATGTCGTCCACAATATGGACACACAGATGCACCATCACGTCAAAGAACGCGGGCGGGAAGTACATCTCAAGCTCATTCAGTATCACAACGATCTCTTCTTGTAGCCTTCAGAGCTGCTTCACATTGATCGACTTTCGAGAGATGACGTCGAAAAAGTTGCAGAGACCAATAAGCATGTCACGGACGTGCTTGTCCATTATCCCTCTAAGGGAAACAGGTAGTATCTGCGTCATCATCACATGACAGTCATGGGACTTCATCCCGCTGAACCTTTTCTTCTCTGTGTCTAGATATCTGCTTATCTTGCCAAAGTAATCGGAACTAACTTTGACGCTGGTAAGGCACTGAAAGATATGATTGATCTCAGCCTGACTTAAGGTGAAGCAAGAAGGGGGGCAATAATCCTCTTCCTTTACTTTCTTGCCCTTCTTCTCCCGCGCCTCTGTCTCCGTCTCTGTCTCGTCTGACTTTTTACGGGGCGGCATGTGCAGATCTTCCCTGATATTCAAATCTTTCAACTATTTTCTTGCCTTTGGCGTCTTATCCGGCATGTTCATCCGTGTCGCGAGCAAGCTCTCAAGGACATTCTTACAGATATGCATTTGATCAAGGCAATGAGGTGTACCAAGTTTGTGCCAGTACTCCAAGTCCCAGAACACAGACCTCGTCTTCCATACCTTCAGCAGCGGCTCCGGCGCCTTTTTCATCGTTGTTCCCGGCGCGGGGCACTGCTTCCAGTTTTTCAACAGCTCATCGATTTCGGTGCCGCTCTGCTTACGTGGAGGTCCTCGATGCTCAGCGTGACCATTGAATAGATCTCCACGGTTTCTCCACGGGTCGTCCGGTTCAAGCCATCTTCGATACCCCATGTACACGATTTTTCCAGATCCGCCATCTTTCCATGACGTTAGCTGCTGAGACGTCGTATCATCCATGCACCGCATGCATCCGCAATATCCATGGCACACCTGGCCTGCGACATATCCGTAACCGAGATAGTCGTGCACCGTCGTGATCAGCGCGGCTCTCATGTAGAAATACTCGCCTTTGCTGGCGTCCCATGTCTTGGCCGCTGTTTTCCATAACATGTCTAACTCCTCTTGAAGTAGCCCCGGATATAGATTAATATTCTTTCCTGGTTGTTTCGGCCCTTGAATCAGCATGCTCATGTGAATGTACTTCGACTTCATGCACAACTAGGGGGGAGGTTGTACATCCATACAAACACGGGCCATGTGCTATGGTTGGTGTTCTGGTTGCCAAACGGATTCATGCCATCGGTACACGCGCCGAGCACGATGTTCCTTGCATCACATTCGAAATACCAATAGAAGTCGTTCAACGCTCTCCACTGGCTTCCATCCTTGACGTGTCTCAGTTTCGGATCATCTCCATCGGCGGGCTTCTTCCTCTCCGCGTGCCAGCGCATTAGCTTTGCTTCCTTGGGATCTACAAAATACCGCTGGAGACGGGGAGTGATCGGTAAGTACCATACAACTTTCTGGGGACATTTCTTCCCGGCCTTCTTGTATCCAGAAGCATTGCACATCGGACAACTTGTTTTTACCGCGTGCTCCTTCCGATAAATTATGCAATCGTTGATGCATGCATGGTATCTAACATGCGGCAAATCAAGAGGGCACACGATCTTCTTGGCCTCATCCACACTAGTAGGACATAGATTCCCCACGGGAAGAACATCCTTTAGGTACTTGAGATGCTCATCGAGGCTAGTGTCCGTCCATTTGTTTTTAGCCTTCGTCTTCAGGAGTTGGAGCATGAAACTCAAGCGGGACACCTCAGGATTGCAACCATCATAGAATGGAGTGCTCGAGTCTACCACCAGTTGCTGCAGCTTAGCCTCCTCTCTAGAAGCAGCTCTCTCAGTACTCGTCTCCTTGCGAAGCAGTGCTTGAACATGAGGGTCCCGCACGATTGAACTTAGTACCGACGAACTCTGCTGCGTGGAGTCCACGTTCTCTCGGCCGCCATGTCCGGCCCCTTCTCCTCCGCCATCACTATACCATGACCAAAAAATAGAGGTCATTACATCTGCCGGGAAAACAAGCCATAGGAGGCAGAGCATCTACCGGGGAAGCCTTTTGCCGGTAGATACAAACCGCCCTTGAAAGTCCTGTCGGGGAAACCATTTCCCGGCAGTTACGGTAAACCCCGGCAGACACTCTGCCCTTCATGTTTTTACCATTACCGGCAGTTGTTAGTATTACCGGCGTACAGCTTTTCCCTGGCGGGCTGACAATTGAGGGCAGATGGAAGATTTCCCGGCAGTCAGTCTGCCTGTATTTTTCTTCACTGCGACCACACAGAATCTCCCATATTGTATACATGTATTTCAACAACTATATATGATTTATCTCCGTTCCAATTTGTGCCATCTATATATAAAACACACATGCATATAGAGTAATAAAGATAGTATCACACTTTAGAGATAATACGTGTGCATAGACTAATTATGAGCAATTCATCATCCATACATAGGTTCATTAGTCCAGGACAACCAAAACCTAGCACAAAGATCCATTATGTGTGCCTACATGCACACACAGGCATACAAGTCCAGTAACAGGACAACCAAAAGCACAACATCCACCAGGTCTACATGCACACATGCGTACAGTCGTAGGTTCCTAAGTCAAAGTACTACATCATCGACAAGCACAAAATATACAATCTGGTTTTAGGTGTAAACATATCCCAGCAGAAGATCCTTTTTGCTCACCAAACAAACCGCACTTTGCAAAGGCATTATGCCGATGACCTGTAAAAAAAAGAAATGACCAAATAGATCAGCTCGGAAGAACACATGTTCCAAACATATAAGTTGCATGGGCTCAAAAAGAAAATTGACACATCCAAATGAAAGAGACACATGTGTGCCACCCTGTACTTTGCATTCCACAAGGCATAGACAGAATGTGTGGATGTACTCATAAGAAAAGATTGTGCACTATGTATGGATTACCAGGAAGATCAATGTAACCAATCACTATAAATATATAACAATAGCCATCTTCTTTGGTGTAGTATAATTTTTCTTGATTGCTGTGAAGTAAATGGAACATTGAAACACTGCCGGCAGGGATCAATGACTAGCAATCCAGTGGCAATGCAAGATGTCCACCGTTCTGTTTTCTTGTACATGTTTGTTCTATGTAGTGTGCAGGGTCATACCCAAGAATAAAAGAGGGCCAATGCGAAATCAAAACTTAGGCCCTCAATGACATTCAACATTAGGAAGGCAAAACTTTATAATATATATCAAGTTGGCAGTGCAAATGTTTGAAGAACTACATCTTATCAAAAAGAAAACTAAGAAGCAAATATCATGCCATCTTGCATCTGTTGCACTCTTCTTTGATATGAACAGCCATTGAAGCCTCTTCTTTATTGGAAAATAACGAAGAACCTTTCTTGGTACTTGGTGTACACGTTTCCCATCAAGGCTCTTCTTTTCAGATTTCCACCGAGATGTTTTGCATATAGGGCATTGGTCTGCATTTGCATATTGCTTTCGAAATAATATGCAATCATTCTCACATGCATGTATATTAACATAACCTAGTCCAAGGCATTTTATCATCTTCTTTGCTTCATGAAAGTTCTTAGGAAGTGGTGAGTCCCCTGGAAAGGCCTTATTAAGTAGCTCTAGCAATATGTTAAAACTCTTATCACTCCAACCCCCAAGAAATTTGGTGTGGAGTAATCTAACTACAAAGTGTAGCTTTAAGAAGCTTGTGCACCTAGGATAAAGTTGTTGGCCTGCATCATCTAATAATTGGTGAAAAGCTTCTATATCTGGATCACTTCCATCCTCCCTTAGCTCACCATCATTCCCACCACCGTCCCCGACTTCACCAAATTCATGTCCTATATCTTCAAGCATTTCTGGTATCTCATCAAGTACCTCAAATATGTCCTCATTTCCAACATCGTCATTTTGAAAATCATCACGCTCACACCGTTGTGGAAGGCATGACGGTCCCTCCCCGTGATATAACCATTTCTTATACCCTTCCAGGAACCCATCACATACTAAGTGCTCAAAGACAAGACTAGATTCCTTCCATGCACAGTTCACACGGATTTTACAATGACATAATATCTTGCTCCCTCTAGCTGAATTGGTAAATGCAAATTGTATAAATTGTTTGACCCCTTCAATATACGTTTTTGTGTGCCTACAATTATTGATTCGTCAAAAGATAACCCTTCGATAATATTATATAAGTGACAAATGTGTCCATGTTAATGTCGTACCTAGCATGATTCATCCAACTCTTGTCCATCATGGTTTGATTGTACTAAGTTTCAACCCTTGCCTAAATATCGCAAGCCAACACAAATCAATGAACTAGGCTATAAATCATAATTACAAACCAAAGTAACCTTCAAGGGTCTCAAAATATAGTCTAATGAAACCATGCAACGCTAGAAACAAATTGCAAGCTACTCAAAATATAAGCAAACAATACCACACAATCATAAAACAAATCAAGTCTTCAATTATGTGCAAGAATCTCACCAAAATCTGCAAGTGGCACTTGTCCTGTATTGATGGCCGCAGCTTGATACTTCTTCACTTGCCAACCTAGACCTTAAAACTTGTCTTTCAAATTCAGTTTTGGCTGGTCATCCTGGAAAGCATCAAAAGGTAGTTAACAATGTACAACAACAGTTTAAATTTGAACAAGTTCTCAATGTACAGCAGCATAAATTTGAATAAGTTGCTACAGACCAAAGCCTCATGCAAAGTACCGACATACGTATTAAATTAAAGTCTCAAAAACAACAGAGGTCATCTTTACATAATATAGTTATGAAGTACTAACTCGAACATATCTGTCAAATTGTATCATGTAGTCAAGGAGACTTTGCATACAAGCAAAAGTATGAATAATTATAATCAATTTGACTCCGAAGATAAAAAAACCTTTATCAACTTATCACACACAGCTATTGGACTCACTCATTACAATCGCAGCACAACAAAATGACAAACAAATTTCGAAACTTTAGATGCATAACTCTGTAGAACAACCAAAAAATTCATATCACTGCTCCTACTCAAATTTGCTACCTCTCCAGAACAAATTCATTGCATATCTCAACATACAAGGTTTGATAATTAGAAGGTACATCACTGAAACTACCAGATATGTACCTTTTAGATTTGAGGGAGCACAAAAGAAGGTAAATGGTGCTGCTGCGGATCACTCTGCTGCTACTTCAAGTGGCCTTGACTGATGGTTTGTGAGGGGTGAGAGGAAACGACCAGCAGCTCGAGAAGAAGCTACCGAAGAGGCCCCAGGGGAGGGGATGCAGAGTGTACGGCGCTCAACGGAGGCGTGGATGACGTGGCGATGGGGAATGCGACCCTGGTTGGGGGTGTGGACCAGTGGATGGGGGATACAGGAGCACGGCGCTGTGGATGGGGGATTGATGCCAGGGCACGGCGCTCTGGATGCGGTATGCAGGGGAGATGGCGTTGGGCGGCAGCGTGTGTGACAGAAGGAGCGTCGGCGCTGCGAGGGGGAGACAGCGTTGTGCTGTGTCCTGGGTAATGAAGAGGCGGCGACGCTGTGGATGGCGGCGGCGGAGCTGGCGGGCATGTGGGAGTGGCGGTTGACGGCGGCGGCGGCGGCGCTGGGCGGGGAGGTGGGGGTGGCGGCGGCGGTTCTGGACGGGGAGGTGGGGGTGGCGGCGGCGGCGCTGGGCGGGGAGGTGGGGTGGCGGCGGCGACGGCGCTGGGCGGGGAGGTGGGGGTGTCGGCAGTGGTGGCGCTAGGCGGAGAGGTGGGGCGGCGGCTAGGGTTGGCGGCGTCGATTTGTTAGTGCAGCAGTTGAGCTATGGAGAATGCAGAGGAAGGGGCAGAAGTGGGAAAGAAAAGGGCCACGGTGGGCTTCGAGTGAGTTCTTTTTTTTCTTCTCCCGCCCGTGCCTCGCGCGCTTTTTTGGGCCTAAATTTTATCCTTCCCGCCAATGTGGTTTGGGGCAGGCCTTTCGCCCCTATTTGCTTTTCAGGGCAGTTACACTGACCGTAAAGAGGCCGGCAGTTGGGCCGCCCTTTTAAGCTAAACATTCCCGGCAGATATGATGACCCACAAAGCCTTACCCGGCATATAGATTTTTGCAGGCAGTTAATTGCCCCCATTTCTTAATCATTCCCGGCAGTTAATTGCCCTTAAACTTTGGTCGTGGTGTAGTGCATGTCCGGCCCCTTCTCCGCCGCCATGTCCGGCCTCTTCCCCGCCGCCATTATCGATCATCTCTTCGTCTTGCCCCGTGTCGTCATTGCCTGCCTCGTCGGCATCCTCAACATCATCATCCTCATCTTCAATTATCCACCGAGTATAGCCATCCATGAAACCAGTCATGAGCAGGTGCGCTTCGACACGACCATCGTCATAGGGGTCGAGCCAAACTATTCCTTTGCATTTTCGACACGGACAGCAGCGGGAAGCAAAGCGCGCTACAACTAATAGAGTAGCAGCAGCAAGCTTTCTGCACACGTGCTACTGATAAGCGGGGCCCGCCATGTGGCCAGTTTCAAAATTAGCAGCAGCGACCAGAGAAAAAACCGCGCTACTACTATTGCATTAGCAGTAACGCGTGTCGCGTCAGCGCGCTGCTGCTAAACTTAGGTTGGTGGGTACTGTCGGCCGATTTTACTAGCAGCGCAGTTCCTCCATGTCGCGCTACTGCTAACTCGGTAGCAGTAGCGCATGTCTTGTACACGCGCTACTGAAAATTAGCAGTAGCCCCTGTTTTTTGTAACGCGCTGCTGCTAAGATTCTGTGTATATGGTTTTCCCTAGTAGTGTCGGATTGAGTATTATGAATATGAATTTTCTTTGGTGTTATTTTAGTATGAACTCTAGGATAGATCGAACAGAAAGAATAGCTTTGTGTTATTTTAGTACGAACTCTTGAATAGATCGAACGGGAAGAATAGCTTTGAGGTGGTTTCGTACCCTACAAACAATTTATTCTTATGTTCTCCGCTAGATAGGAACTTTGGAGTGATTCTTCATCGCACGTTGAGGGATGGTTATATGATCCAATTATATTAGCACTGTTGAGAGATTGCACTAGCGAAAGTACGGACCCTAGGCCTTGTTTTCAAGCATTGCAACACTATTTGTGCTCACTTTTGTTACCTGTTACCTTGCTGTTTTTATTGTTCCTATTACAAAAACCAATATCTACTATCCATATTACACTTTTATCACCATCTCTTCGCCGAACTAGTGCACCTATACAATTTACCATTGTATTTGGTGTGTTGGGAACACAAGAGACTTTTTGTTATTTGGTTGCAGGGTTGCTTGAGAGAGACCATCTTCATCCCACACCTCCCACGGATTGATAAACCTTAGGTCATCCACTTGAGGGAAAATTGTTGCTGTCCTACAAAACTCTGCGCTTGGAGGCCCAACACGAGTCTACAAGAATAAAGTTGCGTAGTAGACATCAAGCTCTTTTCTGGCGCTGTTGCCGGGGAGGTGAGTGCATGAAGGTATATCTTTAGATCTTGCAATTGAATCTTTTAGTTTCTTGTTTTATCACTAGTATGGTTTTATAAACGAAAACTGCAAAAAAATGGAATTGAGGTTGCATCATATTATTAATCATCTTTATAATATCTTTCTTGAAAATGATGGATCGGAAAATTGTGCTCAATTGTTAGAAGAAGAAGTCAATAAAATGTTTGGCACAAAATATTTGAATGATGAGCATGATTGCAATGTTGTTAGTATGAACTCTTTGAATATCCATGATGCTATTGATATGCAAAGCCATAAGCTTGGGGATGTTATGTTTGATGAAGATGATATTTTTATTCCCCCAAGTTTTGATGTGCAAATTTGTTATAATGGTAGCATGCCTCCTATTTATGATGATTACAATGATGAAAGTGGATTTGGAGAGGTCATGACTTTATTTAGTGATGAATCCACTATTTTGGAGGAGGTTGCAATTGATTATGACAACAAAGTTCCTATCTATGATGATTACGGTGATGACATGTATGCTATATTGAATAATGATAACCATGAAACTTGTCATCATGATTTTTATTTTCAATCACATGATAGTTATTGTGTTGAGTTTGCTCCCACTACTATTGATGAGAAGATATTTGCTTATGTGGAGAGTAATAAAATTTCTATGCTTGTGGATCATGAAAAGAATGCTTTATGTGATAGTTATATTACTGAATTCATTCATGATGCCATTGAAAATTATTATGGGAGAGGAACATATGCATTTACATATCTCAATAATATCAAGTTTCCTCTCTACGTGTTCAAAGTTTCGAAGGTATGCTTGTTTTGCCTTCCTGTGCTAGTTGATTCTTGCTCCCATAAGTTGTTTGCTCACAAAATCCCTATGCATAGGAAGTGGGTTAGACTTAAATGTGTTATTCATATGTTTCATGATGCTCGCTTTATGTTTCAATTCTTATCTTTTATGCGAGCATCATTGAAATCATCATGCCTAGCTAAAAGGCATAAAAGAAAAGCGCTTGTTGGGAGACAACCCAACACTTTTACCTACTGTTTTTGTGTGTTCACATGATTATTCTACTGTAGTAATCATTTTTTATTGTTTTTGTTTCAATAAAGTGCCAAGTAAAGCCTTTGGGATAGTGTGGATGATAGTTGACTTGAATCTGTGCAAAAACAGAAACTTTTGCGCTCAGTCCAGGAAATTTGAAAATTCACTGGAACGTGATTTTGATCTGAATTTTTTACAGGTGATAGATATACAAATTCTCTACGTTTTCCTAATTTTTCAGAATTTTTGGAGTTGCAGAAGTATGGTTGGAGTACAGATTACTTCAGACTGTTCTGTTTTTGACAGATTCTGTTTTCAATGCATAGTTTGCTTGTTTTCTAGTTTCTATGGCTTATATTGCTCAATATAAATTATGGAAATGATATGCTACAGTAGGCATTGTGTGGAAACAATTATGAATCTTGTCTTTGACAGTACCGAAGTGAAATGGTTTGCTCTTTATCATACTAACCTATCTCACAAAGTTCCGTTAAGTTTTGTGTGATTGAAGTTTTCAAGTTTTGGGTGAGATATCGATATGAGGAACACAAGGAGTGACAATAACCTATGCTTGGGGATGCACAAGGCACCCCCAAGGTAATATTCAAGGAAGATCCAAGTGACTAAGCTTGGGGATGCCCCGGAAGGCATCCCCTCTTTCGTCGCCAACAATATCGGTAACCTAATTACTTCAGGCTATATTTTTATTCGTCACATGATATGAGTTTTGCTTGGAGCATCATTTTCTTTTGTTAGGATTTTCTTGATGTTACTTAGAATAATGTTTTGCATCTTAATTTTCAATAAAAATGTCAAGGATAGCCTTTACCATGCTTATTTTGCAAGTATACATGTTGATGTTTCAAAACATAAAGTTTATCGTTGTTGCAAAAATTCCCTAGAAAAGTCAGAATGTGATAAAATGTTGAATTTTTTGCATAATAAGCTCTGATAAATTTTATACAGTGTGGTAAATTTTCAGAATTTTTGGAGATAGAGAAGTATGATGAATCTTGCATTCTTTACAGACTGTACTGTTTTGGCAGATTGCTGTTATGTTTGCATTGTTTGCATATGTTTGCTTGTTTAATGATTCTATTCGAGGATAGAAGTATTAAATATGCAGAGGCATTTAGTATGCAATGTTGAATAATAATTTTTGTTATTTGCTACAGTAGAGAATGATAAGGTTTTTGCATTGATTTATACTAACTTATCTCACGAGTTCTTGTTGAGTTTTGTGTGGATGAAGTTTTTGAGATTTAGGAAAACCGTGATATGAGAAGAATTAAGGAGACACAAAAGCTCAAGCTTGGGGATGCCCAAGGCACCCCAAGTTAATATTCCAAGAAGTCTCAAGCATCTAAGCTTGGGGATGCCCCGGTAGGCACCCCACCTTTCTTCTTCAACAATTATCGGTTAGTATCGATTGAGCCTAAGTTTTTGCTTCTTCACATGATGTGTTCTATCCTTGGAATGTCATTTTATTTAGTTTTTCTTGCTATTTTAATAAAATACTTAGAACTGAATTTTTTAAATAAAATAGAGTCCTCAAATAGTTGCCAGAGAGGCTAGGTAAGCGGAACTCACATCCCGTCAACGAAGCTCTTTCTATGGAATTGCTCTAGTGCTTCACTTATATCTTTTTGAGCACGGTGTGCTTTAGTATTTTTGAATAAATTCTCTCTTGCTCCACTTAAATTATTTTGAGAGAAAGAAATATTATGCTCATGATCTTCACTTATATTTTTTTGAGCTTATCAAAAGCAACACATGGAAACTAGTCCCAAAGTGATAGATATCCAAGGAGGATGTAATAAAAACTTTCATGAAGGTCATTGGGCAAAATAAACTTGATTCCTTGTAATAGTTTTGAGATATGATGATGTGATATGTGAGTCATCTTGATGAGTAATTATGCTCTAGTAAGAATATTGGTGTTAAGGTTTGTGATTCCCTATGCAAGCACGAAAGTCAATAGTCATGCAATGAAATTACATCCTACTTGTGGTGCATTATTCGGTGTTAATTATGCTTAATGCTCGCTTATGAGATTATTTGTTTCTTGGTTGGTCGCTTCTCAGTCTTTTGCTAGCCTTCATTTTGCACTAAGTATGATCACTACTTGTGCATCCAAAATTCTTTAAACCAGTTTTGCCACATGAGTCCACTATATCTACCTATATGTGGTATTCTTTTGCCGTTCTAAGCAAATTTGTATGTGCCATCTCTAATTTTCAACATAAAATTCTCTTTTGTGTGCTCGTACCGCTCGCGAGGCGGTGAGGGGTGGCCAATATTTTCCATGCTAGATGTGTTATTCTAATGATGAGTGTTTATTCACTTGTCATTGCACGAGAGTAAGGCAAAGGTATTAGGGATGCCCAGTCCCGAAATGAAAAATGAATTTACTTTATGTTATCTAAATTCCTTGGAAAGTGTTGGTATGGATGGCACCCGTGGATACGGTTAGCCATGGAAAGTGAAAGTATGGTGGAAAAAAGAATAAACTTTATTTTCTATTTGGGAACTGCCTATCAAATATCTAGCATGGAAAGTGTTGGGAGCTCTAAGTTTTCGTTGGTGGGAAAAAGCACACCTCCCAAAATGTTTTTATCTCTAAGTTTTTCACTTTGAACTCTGGCACCTCTACAAATCCCTACTTCCCTCTGCGAAGGGCCTTTCTTTTACTTTATGCAAATTTTAATTTGAGTCTCCATCTTCTCTTATAAAGCACCAACTAGGAGGCACTATGATCTTACTTGAGTATTGGGTGTAGTTAGTATGTGAGTGTGTTTCATGAATGGATCAATGATTGAGCATAATGGGCTAGGGATAACTTGCTTTAGTGTTGATATTTTCAAAGACATGGTTGCTTGTTTATATGCTTGAGTATTTATGTCTCATGTCAAAACTAGACTATTGCTTTGAACCATATAAAAGTCCAAATGTCCATGCTATAAAGAAATATGATATGACATGCTAGGCAGCATTCCACATCAAAAAAACTGTTTTTATCATTTACCTACTCGAGGACGAGCAAGAATTAAGTTTGGGGATGCTGATACGTCTCCAATGTATCTATAATTTTTTATTGTTCCATGCTGTTATATTATCATTCTTGGATGTTTTACAAGCATTTTACAATCATTTTATATCATTTTTTGGGACTAACCTATTAACATAGTGCCAAGTGCCAGTTGCTGTTTTCTACTTGTTTTTTACATCGCAGAAAATCAATATCAAACGGAGTCCAAATGCAGCAAAACTTTTTGGAGATTTTTTATGGACTAGAACACCCAGGATGGGCCAGAGCAGCACCTAGGGGCTGCTCCGAGGGGGGCAAAACCCAACAGGGCGCGCCTGGGCCCCCAGGCGCGCCCAGGTGGGTTGTGCCCACCTCGGTGGCCTCCCGCACCCCCTCTTCGCCCTATAAATTCACAAATATTCCAAAACCCTTTAGGGTAGCCCTAGATCAGAAGTTCCGCCACCACAAGGCTCTGTAGCCACTGAAAACCAATCTAGACCCTGTTCCGGCACCCTGCCGGAGAGGGGATCATCTCCGGTGGCCATCTTCATCATCCCGGCGGCCACCACGATGAGGAGGGAGTAGTCCACCCTCGGGGCGGAGGGTTTGTACCAGTAGCTATGTGTTTAATCTCTCTCTCGTGTTCTTGAGATGTCACGATCTTGATGTATCGCGGGCTTTATTAATATAGTCGGATCATATGGTGTTTTCCCCTCTCTATCTTGTTGCGATGACTTGAGTTTTTCCCTTTGAGATTTCGTTGCTATCGGATTGATTACTTTTATGGATTTGAGAACACTTGATATATGTCTTGCAATTGAATACTCATGGTGACAATGGGGTATTGTATTGATTCACTTGATATATGTTTTGGCACTCAACTCGCGGATTCCCGAGGTGACATTGGGGTAATCTATGCATAGGGGTTGATGCACGTTCTTGTCTTTGTTTCTCCGATAGAAATCTTGGGGCACTCTTTGAAGTTCTTTGTGTCGGATTGAGTATTATGAATATGAATTTGCTTTCGTGTTATTTTAGTACGAACTCTAGGATAGATCGAACGGAAAGAATAGCTTTGTGTTATTTTAGTACGAACTCTTGAATAGATCAAACGGAAAGAATAGCTTTGAGGTGTTCCGTACCCTACAAACAATTTATTCTTATGTTCTCCGCTAGATAGGAACTTTGGAGTGATTCTTCATCGCACTTTGACGGATGGTTATATGATCCAATTATATTAGCACTGTTGAGAGATTGCACTAGCGAAAGTACGGACCCTAGGCCTTGTTTTCAAGCATTGCAACACCGTTTGTGCTCACTTTTGTTACTTGTTACCTTGCTATTTTTATTGTTCCTATTACAAAAACCAATATCTACTATCCATATTACACTTTTATCACCATCTCTTCGCCGAACTAGTGCACCTATACAATTTACCATTGTATTTTGTGTGTTGGGGACACAAGAGACTTTTTGTTATTTGGTTGCATGGTTGCTTGAGAGAGACCATCTTCATCCTACACCTCCCACGGATTGATAAACCTTAGGTCATCCACTTGAGGGAAAATTGCTACTGTCCTACAAAACTCTGCGCTTGGAGGCCCAACACGAGTCTACAAGAATAAAGTTGCGTAGTAGACATCAAGCAAAAGCATGGAATAGAGGTATCTATACATATGGCCTATAGGGCAAGAAAACTAGCTAAAAATGTAGTCCTAGGAGATCAGAAGGCACAATATCATAGGATAAGGGATTACCTAGAAGTTGTGCTAGAAACCAAACCAGGAAGTAGATGCTTTGTCACAACAAAGCATCTGAAACTACATCCCATCAAGAACCCAAGATTCCATGGCTTGTTCATCTGTCTCAATGCTTGCAAAGAGGGTTTCCTGAATGGTTGCAGACCATTCATAAGTATGTGCACACCCACTAATTTGTTTGTAATCTACTTGTGATCTTCTGTGATAGGTGTTGATGGTTGCTTTATAAAATTGACAACATGGAAGCAAATCTTGGCTGCCACTTGAAGAGATGGAAACAATAACATATTTCCCATTGCTTTTGCAATAGTGGACAAGGAAAACACAGCAAGCTGGTCTTGGTTTCTTACTCAATTAAAATATGCCATTGGTGGTGAGTCAGGCAAGTTTGGCTACTACACAATTATATCTGACAGGCAAAAGGTACTCTCTACTCCAATCATTGCATTGCTTATTAATTGGCATTGTTTATTAATTTCATACATGTCATTGTTGTAGTATTCTCAAACTGTAGTTCATTCAAACAAGGCCTTCTTACAGCCATAAACAATGTATTCCCCAATTGCAAACAAATATTCTACCTTAGACATATTTATCAGAACTTTCAAACAGCTGGTTTTAGAGGGGAAGAGTTGAAGAAATACATGTATCAGGCAAGTTATTCCTATACTGAGCATGGTTATGTAACAGCAATGGAAGGCATGAAAAAGGAGTGTGAGCCAGCTTGGAAATGGCTATCTAGGATAGCATACATGGGCTAGGCATGCCATGGACAACAATTGCAAAACTGACTTGGTAGTTAACAATATAAGTGAAGTTTTTAACAAGATGATACTTGATGTCAGAGCCAAACCCATTAGAACTATGGTAGATGGGATCAGAACAAAGTTGTAAGTGAAGTTCAATGCAAATAGGACAAAGACTGAGACTGCTAAGTGGCAGCTATGCCCAACATATGCTGAGAAGTAAGAGGAATCAAAACATCATTCTAGGTTTTGTCAGTCTATCAAAGTTGGACCTGATCTCTTCCAGGTGACAAGTGGAGAAAGCACATATGCAGTTAACTTTTTGCTACATATATGTGGTTGTAGGAAGTGGGACATGTGTGGAGTTCCTTGCAATCATATTTTTTCTGCAATCAACAAGGCAAAACTACAGCCAGAAGATTTTGTTCATGATTTCTTCAAGAAACCAATGTATAAGGCAGCTTACAGTCCAATAGTTTTCCTTGTGCCTGGGCCTGATTTGTGGCCAAAGAATAGAACCCCTACATTGAACCACCAGGACTGGGCATAGATATACTAGTTGCAAGCAGGCTCTTAAACCAGCCCTAGCAATGAGAATGAACCAGCACCAGGTAACTACTGTTGTAGGTTTTTCTATATTAATCTCACATACCAGTTTCTATCATTTCTCTGTTGTAATTGCAGGAAAACAGGAGAGATGATACACCCAGAACTGTTTCTGCTCCTGCTCCCACGCCACCAAGGAGAAGAGCTCCTTCTTCTTCTGTTGCTCCTGCTGCTGCTCCAACTGCAGCGCCAGCTCCAGCTGCTCCAAGGGATCCAAGGGCAGCAAGGAGAGCTCCTTCTGCTCCTGCTGCAGCTCCCAGTGCACCAATGAGAGCTCCTTCTGCTCTTGCTGCAGCTGCAGCTCCTCCTGCTACAAGGGCAACAAAGAAAGCTAAAACTACAAGGACTGCAACTTCTACTGCTGGTGCTGGTCCAAGTTCTTCTACTGCCGGTGCTGGTCCAAGTTCCTCTACTGCTCCTGGGCCAAGAGGAAGAAACAAGTTCATCCCCCCAAGAATTGCAGGTAGTGGAAGAGTGAGGAAGCCATCCTTTAAGATGTCTGAGTGGTTCAACTATTCTCAGGGGAGCAGCTGAAGTTCTGTTAATTTGTGTTGGGCTGTGAACAAAACTGTATGTTTCTTGTGGTGAGATGATGTTGTTCAAAACATCTGTATTTTGGTTGTGATGAGACCTTTCAGGTAAGGTACCTAGTGGACTTGTTGGGCTGTGATGAAAACTTGGAGTTGCTTCTGGTTAGCTGTTGATGTTCAAAACATCTTTATTTTGGTTGTGATGAGTACTTTCTGGTTAGCTGTGGCTCCTATTTTTCTTATTGTTTGCTAATAAGTGTGATGAATCTGGATACTATTATGATCAATGAGATCATCTCGGGTGCCTCGACGTCCACGGTATCCAAGATAACCTCATTTGATTGCCTCGACGTCGACGGTATCCAACATAACCTCATTTCATCATCTACGGTGCCTCGACGTCGACGGTATCCAAGATAACCTCATTTGATCATCTAGGGTGCCTCGATGTCGACGGTATCCAAGATTACCTCATTTGATCATCTAGGGTGCGTCGACGTCGACGGTATCCAACATAACCTCGTTTCATCATGTAGGGTGCCTCGGCGCTGACGGTATCCAACATAACCTCGTTTCATCATCTGGGTGCCTCGACGTCGACGGTATCCAAGATAACCTCATTTGATCATCTAGGGTGCGTCGACAGCGACGGTATCCAACATAACCTCGTTTCATCATCTAGGGTGCCTCGACGTCGATGGTATCCAACATAACCTCGTTTCATCATCCAGGGTGCCTCAACATCGACGGTATCCAACTTAACCTCATTTCATCATCTAGGGTGCCACGACGTCGACGGTATCCAAGATAACCTCATTTCATCATCTAGGGTGCCTCGACGTCGACGGTATCCAACATAACCTCATTTGATCATCTAGGGTGCCTCGACGTCGACGGTATCCAACATAACCTCATTTCATCATCTAGGGTGCCAAATGTGATACCAAATGTGATAACAAACCAAATAAGTCACTAACATAGTTAACATCATAAATACTTCAAATACTTCAAACTGCCACTGGTTCACACATAGTTAACATCATGACACCATAGTTAACATCATACTTAACAACATAGTTAACATCATGACACCATGGTTCAAAGCTTACAAGACATAGTTCAAGGCTACACCCTACTTCAAATACTACAAACTGCCATTGGTTCACACATTACAAGCCATAGTTCAATGCTTGAAACTTAAGATAATGACCCACATGGTCAGATTACAAATCACTCTTCACACAAATATCCTTGATGTCCTTCAGCTTTCTCTTGTTCTTGTCACTAGCTTTGACAAGATCAGCAATGTGAAACTCCAAATTCCTCCTCTCAGTGCTCAACTTTTCCTTCTCCTTCAAATGAGCAAACTTCAGATTCCTAATCACATTACCTTGGGCAACATGAATGCTCTTCAACTGCTCAACCTTTTCCTTCAGTTCTGTGTTCTCAGCATCCATTGCACCCAGCTGTTCCTTCAAATCTGACATTTTGTTGTCCAAAGGAGGAGTGATCTCCTCATGTTCACCTTGTTGGACTTCATTTTCCTTGGGAATATTGTCCTGGTTATGAAGTAGGTTGTTCAAATCCTCAACAAGCTTCTCATAAGTCTCCTATAGCTTGTTCTTCTCTGATGTGAGATTGTGGACAAGTGATGAATGTTCCAGACATGCCATCCTATTAGCACGCTAGCAATCCTCATACATAAGCCATAGTTTGTGAAGAGCATTCTGCACCTGTTGTGGCCACTCCTCATCTACCCACTAAACAACACCACAACTGCTTGCTTCCTGCAAAACAACAAGTACAAATTCATTTACTTCATTTTTTTACTTCACTTCAATTCAGTTCAATTCAAAACAACTATAGTATACTGCACATGCACATTCAGCTCAATTCTGAATTTATATCTGAATTTTTAAGAGCATAGTACACTGAATTTACTTCATTTATACCTTAATTTTTAACAGCACAGTACAATTCAGTTCAATTCATTTACTTCATTTATATCTATGAACAATGCACATCACACTATACTATACTATAGTATGGTGCATGACAGTACATTTAACTAAACTCCTATATGAACAGTGAACATGAACAATGAACCGTGAATATGAACAATTTATATTTTCTTCACAAAATAAGCAAACTACAGATTTTTGCTAGCACTCACATCAAGTCCACAAGCAATGAACCTCCTCCCAGTGCTAATCCCTTCGAAGCAAACATGCCTCTTCGCCGGCTGGCCATGCTCACACATCACCATCACATCATTGTCAACACCAGAGTACTTCGGGTCCTCGATTGTAGCCGGGATCTAGATCAACAAAAGAAACGCACAAAATTCATCTCACGAGTTCAAATCGAGCAGGAAAAACAAAATCCCCAAATCGAAACTCTAGCTCAAAGAACCACATGGAAACACTAGATATCACTGACCTTGATAGGGGAGCCGCTTGAAGACTACTCGTAGCCCGATTCCTCGCTGGTGTCGCTCCACGAAACCATGACGGACGGCGGCGAGCTGGCTTCTCACCGACGGCGACCAGGGCTAGGGAGAGAGAGTTGAGACAGAGGAGAGGGGCGAGAGAGAGGGGGGCGGGGGATCTGTCTAGCGAGCACCGACAGGACCGACCGGCGCGGCGTCTTGACTGTTTTGGTCCAAATGGCGCCGTTTGCCTGGCCGTCATGCCACGTCGGCGTTTTTGGGGCCCACCTGTCGGAAAAGAGATCAAACGAGGCTAAACGGTTGTTCAGTGTTTTTGCAATGAGTTAAGAGATTTTACGTTTTTTCTGCAACGGATTAACGAGTTGGTAGTTTCCTGCAAACCTAGCCACAAATGTAATGGTTTCTTGCAATTGACTCGCTAGTGGGTGGCACAAGGCCTGGACCCGGAATATGGAATGTTTTGACGGGAAAAGTAGTGAAGAATCGTGCTGAATCAGTCTCCTGTTACTCGTCTGCTCTTTGCTACTACTGAGCAGGGACACAATCAGAAGCTGCACGACGAGGCCGGGGCTGCAACAAGTCTGCAATAAGGATGGCACGAGAGGAGGATGGCACGACTCTCTGCTAAGATATCTCTCAATTGGCATTGTATTGTTTTTCGATAAAATGTGATTTTAGTATCTTATAAAATGTTTTTTTAAACAAGGCGAAAGACTTGTCATTTCCATTGATTAAGAAGAAGAGAATTGCCCGGTTAATTAACAGGAAACCGGGCTAAAACCAATACAACCCAATCCATATGATATGGGCACCACCGGCCAACCTAGCCACCAACATGAAATACAGAGCTGCAAAGAAGAAAAACATCCACCGAGAAGTCGAAGGCGTCATCGTCATCACCGGTTGCCTCGAACGGGAGACTCCCACTTCACCATAGAGCTCCATCATCGAAGCCAAACTGCAAACAGCTGCAGAAATTATGGTGGCACATGCCAATGGGTGACCACACGCGCGCAGGCAACCAACAGCTCCGACTTTGACGACGAGCGGTGCAAGTGAAATATGCAGGACTTGCGCCGAATGTGCTGCAAACGACCAACGAGTGTCTGTCATCGTTACCACCTGGACTCTCCAATGCAGCTCCGACTTCAAAACAACCAAGCAACCATAGAAGAGCACCTCGCACACACCGGGAAGAACCAACTATTGAAGCCCATGCCATGACTCAAGCTCCTCGCGACGCCATCATCGTTGCCAAACAGAAACCAGCGCCCCACCTCAGCAGACCATGCAGCGAAGATGCCGCCCATCCACAGCGAAGATGCCGCCATCCTCCGATCTTCCAGTCGTAGCCGGCTCCGAGATGATGCCCCCAAGGAGGAGAAAGACGTGGATACGCCTCCATCGCCCGATCTAGCGGACCTGAGGTTTCCCTCCGGAGCCAAAGCCATGTGGAGGAGGAGGAGTACACCTCCACGGCGACACTTCCAAGAAAGATCACGGCACCCGCGGGGGCCGCCGTCACCGGTTGCGAAGAAGACCGGAGCAAGGATTTCTCCCGGAGATGACCACCTACAGCCACCGACCGCCGCCCATCAACCACCACCTGCCGAGGCCGACCTCAACCTGCCACGGGATCCCACGATCCACCATGACCAGACATGCACCAACCCCCTGGCCGTAGCCGTCGTCCACCACTGCAGCACCACCGCGACCACCACCACCGCAACCACCAAAGCCGCAATGCGAAGTGCAACGCCCAGATCGAGGGGCTAGCTCACACCAGATCTAGATCGAAGCCGCACGAATGGAGCAGCAGAGCAGACGAGCAGCTCCTCCACCTGCAGCGCACCTCGCGCTCGAGAGCAGCATAGCCGCCATGCCCAGCCGGTGACTGCTCCCACCGCAGTCGCGCCCAGCCGTCGATCCGCTCCCCACGCGCGCATCTAGGAGCCGAGCACCGCTGCACGCACACACGCCGTCCACGCCGGAGCCCGGACCGAGGCCGCCCCCCGGTGTCCCATCCGCCGCCCGCAGCCAACGCCAGCGCCGCATGCCGTCCGCCATCCGTCACCCGCCGCTGCAAGCTCCCCCTCACGAGCAACGCCACTTGAAGAAGAGGTCCCGCCACTGCCGGATGCACGCGGGCTTTGCCCGGCGGAGCTCACCGGCGACGGCGAGGGGAGGGGAGCGAGGAGGGGGCACGGTGGAAGGGGCCTGAGTCGTCGCCCGTGTCGCCCCGGGGAGGGAGCGACGCAAGGGCCCTGTTTTGTGTTTTATATTTTGAAAAATTTAGCATCAAGCAAATACAACGCATCATGATGCATGACACCCAGCCTTTGCATAACTACAGTACACATAGTACATAGTCAAGGTCTACTGTTTTGATCGGGTCAGTGCTTTATTCCGTAATAGCGCTCGTGGTATTAATTAGTTGACTGGCCAAAGGAGGATCAGTTTTCCTTGTGTGTTCCTGTCCCTCCCCCTTTCACTTTCCCTTCGGCATGGGCGAGCGCACATCTGCGGCGGTGAGGCCGTGTTCTAGGATGGTGAACATGAACTAGGAGCTTCAGGGCTGCTGCCAACACAAAAAGCCTGTATTCAGGAGAACAAATAGGAAGACTATCAGTTTTCTTTAAAAAAAATCAGAGCCAAATATTTCTGTTATCCATTGATTAAGAAGACATACAGAGGTTAGCAAACAAGTGACATATTACAAAGGGGTCTTTACTCTCTCAAAACCATTATACTCAAATGTTTAGTACCCGCAGTGAGCCAAAGCTTTGCCTCCTTCTTTATCTGTTGCAAGAGGATCATGGGCAATGCAGATTTATTGTGGAAGATCCTAGTATTCCTCTCATTCCAAATTGTCTTTATTGTGAAAGATCCTAGTATTCCTCTCATTCCAAATTGTCCAAGAGACTAGCATGGTTAAACAGGCCATCGCTTTCTATTAGGCTTCATCTCTTTGGACATGCCGTTCAACCAATGTTTACTGGATAGACCCGTAACCCGTCTTGACGTGTCAATGCAATGAATGTCCAACTACTACTTGACCATCCACCATAGCCTCAAAGTGAACTGGTATTTGAAGAAGAGATGTGCCGCTGATTCGCCTTGTGGCTTGCAAAGAGGGCAAAGTCCGCAATTTGGCCAATCCCGCATGGCCAACCGGTATGCAGTCAACACCCTATTTTGAATAGACAACCAAGGGAAAAACTTAATCTTCGCGGGGCGCGAGAGAGGGGGGAAGGGGCAAACTTTCCTTACGGTCATGTCCATCTCCACGCGAGTTGAATCAAGGAATTGTGCATGGTACGTTGAGGAAGTGGAGTACTCCCCATTGCTAGTATGCTTGCAAAACATTCACACACAAAAAGTATGCTTGCAAAATATGCCATCCTCAATGTTGTCGTTTAGGTGGATGTCCTTAAGTTGCGCCCAAAGCACCAACATTGACACAAATGCTCCATGTGGGGGTTGGCGTGCAATACACGTTGGAAATCAACTCGTCTCTGATCTATGCGTAGCAAGCCTTCTCATCTTTCAGTCTTGATTTCTTCACCGACGAGGGGTGGCGTAGCGGCTGGTGTTGCTTGATGACGACAAGATAGTTGTCGACAGCCGTGGTGTCGCGCGCATGATTTTTTTGGTACTGGAATTTTTAATTCATTTTACATGGTGTGCCGCGACATACGGGGCATGAAGCACCTCCATGGGAGCCCTGCGGATGGGGCTAGGTACGATTCTACCACCATTGGCTGCTGCTTGATCTCGGTCGGTCGCTTTGTTCCCCTATCTCATTCACCACTACTACCGCTCAAGACTCTCATTTCCTCTCCCTTGTCCACCACCTCAGTGGAGATCTATTTGGGGTGAGGGTATGGATCGAAACACAGGTTGGGGGTGTGTAGTGGAGAAGTGTGCGGATGGCGACACAATCAAGGTGGAGAGGTCGATGAAGATATTTTCCTGCTTCCCAAATGGGAAGGAGATGATCAAGGAGGTGAGTGGGATAACCGTAGATGCGAATAAGGAGGAGATTCTCGCATGTTTGGGGGCCAGGATTTGATCCCGATGGATATTCTAATTTGGGCGGTGGAGGAGGTGGAATGTGCAGTTCTAGTACAAGTGTACAACGCGTTTGACGGGCTTCGTATCGACCACAAAGTGGGGACTTCGGAATCCGACGATGGGTGAAGTGGTGCTTCTGTTAGGAGATGTAGTAGAAAACAAAAAAATCATCCTACAATCACAGTCCAGGAAAACTATGAAGATGCATAAGAGGTTTAGATCGGATCGTTACCAACTTTGATTTGCAGCTAAATAAGAGTTGGTGTAGATCATCGATGAAGTCCATCAAACCGTTCACGAACGAGCCCTCGAACCGAAGACCGAAAGTATGACATCTCTACATATTGCAATAGTATAGGCTTCACAATCCGACAGAGCTAATCATCGCCGGAGAATTAGAGGGAGAAGAAGAGAACCACACATGGATTCTCTATTATGACGATTAGAGAGATCTAGGTCTAGCTCTAATTAGATCAACTCCAATTTAGAACTAGAACTAGATAACTAGAGGAGGCTCCAAAGCTTGTATGTTTAATTGTGGCCAAAACCTCTAGTATATATAGGTTGGAGAGCAGAGGGGGGCGCCACAAGGGGAAGAGAGGCTCCTCCCCCTTGTGTCGGCCCTAGAGGTGGAGGAGTCCCCCTCCTCCTCCAATTTTCCCCCCTCTAACTTTTCATACAAGTTAAGGGGCGCCCCACTTTGTTATTGGGCCCTAGGGCCCAATAACTGTCCACCACTTGGCCTTTGTATTATTTCTTGCCCCTTGATATTATATTAATTATAAAGCCTTCCAATCAACATTAGAATCTTTTATTATTAATTTAACATCTTCGGAAACATTTTCCACCTATATATCAATTCTTGGTATTACCCGATAAACACTGAAACTCTTCTGGTAACTCCGAAACGCTTCCAATTTCTCTCGAAGTTATTTCTAATATTAATGAAACTATTTCAGAAATATTTTATCATCACTCTTACATCAATAACACTCAACATATCGTGATTCCCTTAAGCTTGTGACCCTGTAGGTTCGGTAAAACATAGACATGACAAAAGAAACCTTTTTCAGTGACCAATAGCGATACCGTGTACATCCATATTGATCCCTATGAATACACGAATGACATTCAGGTGAACCTCAATTGGCAGCGGCTTTGTGGAGTGGTGGACTTTGTCGAGGGATGGCATCCTGGCGCACGACAAGAGGAAGCTAAATAGTGCTATCATGTCGCCTTGCTTGGTCCATTTGGAAAGAGCATAATAATAGAGTCTTTGAGGATAAATCAATCCTGATTGATAGCCTAGTCAACCTCATCAAGGGTGTTGCGTTTGAGTGGTTCAAGGCTGGGGTCAAATTTTTTGAATCCCTGGCTGAGTAGCATGGGTTGTTGCTGTTTGATATGGTTGTTTGCTCTGAATATGTGGATTGCAATCACCTTTTTGCTGGTTGTTTAATCGCCGGCTTTGGCTGGAAAACTGCTCTTCCTTCTTCGGTTGCTATTCTTGCACGATAAATGGGCAAACCTCTGAACCATCCTAGTTGTTAGTTTGGTAGTGGTTGTTGGTTGCTGATGGGAGCTTTGTCTTTCTTTGTTACTGTGATTTTTGTTGCTGGGTCCAGGCTCCATTGTTGTTCCTTAGGTTACATGTGTTTAGATGTTGAGAGTTCTTTGTTGTTCAGGTTCAGTTTTGGTCATCTAGACTATGCAGGGGTTTTCCCCTATTTATCTTCTATCTATAAATTTCACATGCAGTTCCTCTGCATGGTTCGAAAAAAATCACATTGCATTTAACTGTAACATGCACAAATTTTCATGTCGAGAATTTGTTTTTGCTTGTGTATAAAACTATCACATAGTTTTAATCAAAGTACTGAATTAGTATTCTACATAATATTTAGAAACATATATCCAATTCCGCGGCAACGCGCGAGGTATAGTTTAAATGTTTGTACCCCATGAGCTTCATCTTTTTCGATTGAGAGTAGATTTTATTAACTCAAAATAAATCTTTTAGGGAATACAAACATAATGAGGACACACACAACATGTGCATGTCTAAGATAAAGACAATCCCACAAACACATATGCAAACAATTACGTCATACAAAGTCATCCAAGACCGAAGCTCCACCAATTATAAAGTCATCCAAGACCGAGGTGGAGGAAAAAGAAAAAGAACAACTCACAAGCAACCCTTGAGTTACAACAAAAATCATCCATACCAACCATCTCTTGTCACAAGGACAATGAGAAATATTTTCCACAACAACGCCTAGCAAGGGAATGACGCACGCCATTGTTGGACCTGACAATCGAAGGCCAGATAGTGGGGTTTCGCCCAAAAGTTCAAATTCGAGTAAACACCAAGCCATGCCTTCTAGAAGGTAATGCTGCCATTGCCACGCATAACCAACTAGGGTCAGACCTAGGGTTTCACCCCGGAGCTTGAGACCATGTTCTTGAGAGATACCACCAAATCAAGGTCATAATATGATGTCGCGTCTACTTTTCACAATCCCGGCAAGTACATGCATGCACGGTCCACATGTGAGATGCAACGAGATGTCGGATGTGGCCACCAATTTGGGCTTTGGGATGTCGTAAACATATTATGTAGTCTACAATATTTTTTCTCTGTGTATACCTAATAATTTACTAGAAACCACTATGAGGATATTTCTGAGATTTAAAGATGGACATGAAGATACATATACTATGGTCATGTGAGTGTCACAAATTAATCCGCAGAAGCATGCAATTTTTTGTATTCTTATTCTCGTGGTTACGGGGATTGAGTTTATGTTATTTTATGGCACAGTGTATTGAGTAGAAGGAAACTAATGCAATTCCACTACAAAAATGGCTCAAATTTAGCACAGGGCATACACATTTTTCAATGACAGACACTACAACTTAACAGAAAATATACTATTATTTATATTGAGCATAATTATCATAATATCTAAAATAAATAATAACTACAACAGCCAGTTTTGTATAATAGCGAGTTATAAACATGTATAAAATTTTGATATAAAAGTTTCATTTATTTAGAATTGCCCGAGGGCATACATATTGCTTGGATTGTCCACAAATCATAGTTATTCAAGACAGACTAAACAATATGCATACACTATGCTAAATTCTTGATGAAGAAGTCATGGATTCCCAATTTTTTATGACACCATAAACAATATAAGCCTTCGGACCAATGTATGACCTTCTAATGTTTTTTAAAAACCTCACAACTATATTAATGCCCACATTTAGAATTTGGTATTCATGAAACGAAAATACAGATCCGTACTTAGCATCATCTCGCGGTTATTTCTCCCCAAAGGAGAGATAGTGCAGTCAATGTTTATGCTCAAATAAACTGAAAAAATGTTGCAAACCAACTCAACGAAAAATATTTCTAAAAATATATGAAAATTTATATCAACATGTATTATGGTTAAAATAAAGGAGTTGTGTTATCGGGATTTGTTTATTGAAATATAGGTGACCAATATGGTAAGTGCAACACTGGAAATCTCGTGAGAAGAGCCGCATACATGCTTTAGTAACTATTGTGAATGACACTTCAGACATGCATTTTCCAACGCCAAAAACACATCATGATAATACGTGATAACCAATCACAATTATATTGGTATGCAGATTGAAGACACAAACAAAAAGTTGTATTCACAAAAACATTGACAACCCGACTTGTTAAACTGAAACAAGTACACTGAAGCAAAGATAAATAACTTTTAAAAAACAGTAGGTTTATTAAGACTATTTACTTAAAAATGTAACCATATGTCTAATCAATGAAAGCAATGAAGTTAAAAGATGTATATAGTAATCGTCAATCTTAATTTTTTTTGTAGATAACTCGTTAAAATGGTACGACGAAATCAATAATCATCATGATGGCACTAACCTTACACTATGTCAGGGATTCAATAGATTCAACTGTGAGTTGTTCATCGTTATTCTTGCTTCTCTTCTTTCGCAAGCCCCGACACATTACCTTTGGTTCTCAACTCAATCTAGAAGCAAACTCAAGAACGCCTTGGACAATAACAAGTTGCCATTCAATCAGTGCTCCTCAAAATAGTCTAAAGTACCACTTTGAACATCTCTAGCAGTTTGGCAACATATGTAGTTATCATTAAAGTTCTTTCTACATATTGTTTGTCATGATGTATCATTATTTATTTCAGAAGATTTAGTAAATCAGACACATTTTGAACCTCCCTCCACCAACAATCTTTGTCGAACACTAAATTGGATCTCTTCACTAAGTTGGAAATAAAGTTATCTTCAACAAAACATTAAGTTTAAGAAGAAAACCTCTACAATCACTACTAGGTACTGCCATTAGTGGGCAAGGTATAATCTTGTCTCTTTCCCCTTCAATTTCTTATTTGTACGAACCAGAGTACTGATATGACCTAAACGTACCTATATTTTTTTGTAAGTATTCATTTCTTATTTCCATCATTCATGCAAAGTTTTCAAGGTATTTTGGACTAACATATTAATAAAGTTCCCAGGACCACTTCCTATGTTTTAGTGTTGAGATAATCAAGGAAAATAGGCAATTTGGACTTACAGGAAAAATCCAAAAAAATATGAGTATTATTTTTTAAGCACAAGAGAGCTACTAGGTCAAGTCCCATAACAGAGGATCCGCAAGGGGTCTAGGCACCTGAAACCCTAGGGCACCTCGGCTTACCATGGGCCCGTGGATGGCCACCGACGTTCCATGGCTATAGTGCCAAAAACATAGGTCGGGCCTGAAGCATAAGGGTTTTTAGTACTAAAAAACTTTCTCCTAAGTTGGATAAACGAGGTAATCAATCCGCAAAGCTCAACTAGAAGCTCAACGATCAAGCCTACACTCAACAAAGAAACTATAACTTGTGTCGCAACTTCTCTAGTGAGGTTGCCAATCTCTCTAGCTTTGCTGTTTACACAAGGATTAGCCATCGAGTGTTTGAAGTTGGTTAAAAGTGCATGTAATATTAAATTGCAAAATATTGAAGTGCAAGAAAATGCGGAAAATCTTTGTATTTATGAGGAAAAGTGAATTGTGTCCATAAGTTCACTAGTCTATTTCTCCAAATAACATATATATGGTAAAAAAATGTTTATCAATTAAATTGCAATTATAATGGAAAACCATATATGCCATGATTACATATAGGCATGACGTCCTTGTATTTGTAGACTGCTATCCAGCATGCAAATATGTCCTTAACGTATTTATAATTTGGAAGTTTGAATTCCACAATCTCATCATTGACTAGTTAAACGAGAAAGCAATGTACAACAAGCTAGTTAAAGATCAACCTACAAACTTAACCCAGCTAGTTAAAGATCAACCCATTTAAAGAAAGCAACGTACATCTCAAGCTACTTAAAGATCAACCGCTTCGAACATATACAGCAAGCTTTAATCAACCTACAAACTAGCAGGTCCAAGCAACTAGAATTTTCTAAGTATTCATCACGGCCTATCTCTTCTACAACCTTTTCAATCTCTCTATAGATAAAGTCTGCAAAATTATGTTAAATGCATATACCTAATTAGAACAAAGCAAGTATTTGAAGAACATAAGACAATTATAAGACAAATCTAAGTAAGGACATATGTAAAATGCATATATACCTAATTAGAACAAAGGGTGAGAAGCCGCACTCGTGTGAGATGTGTCATGTGCGCCGCGGTGGCGCCGCACACAGGAGGACCGAGAGGAAACGATGATTCTAGGGTTGGGGCGCTTCGGTTCTTGGTTTTGTTTCAGCAGAAGCTTAACAGGAATGCTCTAGAACTGGGCCGGGCAAAAAAATTCAAACCGGGCCAAATTATTTGGCCGAAAGGCCCCTATGTCGGGCCCTGGCGAGATGGCCGAAATTTGTTTTTTGGGGCGAAAATCAAAACTCTGCTTTGCAGTGGGCGATTTTGTTTTCTTGAAGCTCCAGCCCTACTTGTAGTCTTCGGTCGCTCCGCGAGCTAATCATAAGTTGGCTTTTAAGTTTTATGGCCTGTATGAGATCATTTATCATGTTGGCGAAGTGGCTTACAAGCTCGCCTTGCCTCCATCCAGCCGCATTCATCCGGCCTTCCACGTTTCACAGCTACGGAAAGTGTTGACCCCTGACTGTTAGGTACTTCCTCAGTTACCTTTCCTGATGTTCAGTTCCGGTTTCCCGAATAGGTCTTGCGGCAGTGTGTGGTTCGTCGTGACTCGGTTTCTCTAGTCCAAGTTTTGGTGAAATGGAATGATACACCAGTGGAAATGGCTATGTGGGAAGACAAGGACAACTGGAAGTGGAAATTTCCAAGAGACTAGCTTGGGTGCAAGCCGTTTCTAAAGAGAAGAAGGATTGTCAACAATCATGAGGATCAAGAGCCGCGCGAAGACGAGATTCAAACTGCTGGCAGGCCCGGACGCAAAGCCTCATCTTCTCTCTCGGCTGGTGGGCTTGAATGGGCCCAAGCGGGACACTAGTACTTAAGCGACTGAGTTTGGCATGAGAGGGCGGGTGGCGAGAGAAGGACTAGTTTGTATTTCCAATTTGATTTGTAGAAGAAGAACTCCTCCTTTCTCCCCATTCCTCTTGTAGCTCTAGAATTCATGTGTAATGGAGATTGATGCGTGATCGAGACCTAGGAATCTACTCCCCCCACAAAAATATACATTTTTGCTAAGTCTCAGGCGACTTAGACTTCGTTATGTCTCAGTCGATAATATCTTCCTTTGATTTTGCATAGAGATTCAGCATAGAGAAGGACTAGTTTTTCTTTTTTCTTCTTACAAACTATATCACTTGACTTAGACTTGGTTAAGTCTTAGTCGACTGAGACCTAGCCACACCTAAAAATATAAGAGCGTTTAGATCACTATTCTGGTGATCTACACACTCTTATATTTCTTTACAGCAGGAGTACAATATAAAAATAAATAAAATATGGAAATACTTTTCGTGATGGATCTAACTATACAAATTTGCTATCGTAAATATTGATATATTTTTCTCAAAACTTGGTCGAGCATACAGAAGTTTGACTTCAAAAGTGAAAAACTAATACATCTTATATTTCGAAACGACGATATAACATTGTGCCAGTGTTGGAGGCTTGGGGCTAGTGTTTGTATCCGGCCGTGTCACATTGCATGAGTTTGGGTCACAACTTGGTCGAGCATACAGAAGTTCGACTTCAGAAGTGAAACCTTATATTTCGAAACGACGATATATAACATTGCACCAGTGTTAGAGGCTTGGAGCTGGTGTTTGTATCCGGCCGTGTCACGTTGCATGAGTTTGGGTCACAACTTGGTCAAGCATACAGAAGTTTGACTTCATTTCGAAACGACGATATAACATTGTACCAGTGTTGGAGGCTTGGAGCTAGTGTTTGTATCCGTGTCACGTTGCATGAATTTGGGTCACAACTGCACAGACGGAGTTGGATGTAAGTATTCAAAGATTGCAGGTTTCCTTATTCTAGTCAAGAGTTGGAGTTGGCCACGCGAACAGAATCGTCTTATTCTCCTTTTGCTGTGTATATAAGGAGACGAGTCTCTTGTCGTTATAATCAACACGTCAGTGAAAGCTTTGTAGGCGTAGCAAACCCCGTCAGCTGCACGGTCGATGAAATTAATAATAGCATCAATGTAAGCTAGACCTACACTTGAGTATAGGCTTGCAGAACCGAGAGCAGTACTCACCGGAGGAAGCATGTGGAGCAGCGTCGTCGCCTTCTTGGTCCGAGGAAGAAGAAGAGGGGACGCCGCCACCGCCACCGCCACCGCAGAGTCCATAACTAGGTAGCTTAGGTGCGAGAGGTGGTATGTTGAGAGCACGGGCAAAACGGGCCGGCGGGTAGCAACGAGCGAGTGTAACAGGCCACTTCTCCCGTGATCCCTTGCTTGTCCCCGTCCCCGTGTGTGCGCCTGTGCGGTCGGTGCGCCTACCATACCGATCCAGCATTTACACTGCAACGCAACAAAGGTCGAGCCAGCGAGGTAGCAGAGACAATTCGATGGTAACCTTGGGTGTTAACTGGTTAATAAGTGCAAAGATCTTACCACCGGCCTAATTAGGTTGTAGATAACATCAGCAGTGGCAGACTGACCACAGGAGTAACCAAAGACCGCCTGGCAAGTAGCCAAGCCACACCTGCATAGCATAATTAAGCTGTGGGTTTGACTAGTTGCTATGTTGCTCATGGATAAACTAATGATTAGTTTACACTTGTGTGCTGCGACGTTGCTAACCAGTAAGTGCTACCAGTAGCGTGTTAGTGGCGTTGCCATGACAGGCAAGGTTAGTGTTTGACTCGATCGGCAGTCATTAAGCTCGTTGCATTTATGCACGTGGAGAGCTATCTCAGCATTGTGCAAGGAATTACTTTCGGTGTGATATCTACACATACATACAGTGGTTACGCGTGCAGAGTAGCAACGCAGGGGGGGACACCTTGCCGGACAGCATTATATTATTACACGGCTGCTCACACTCTGTGGAGAGCCAGCATATCATCTATGTATTGTACTGTTGGCCTATCATTTTGTTAGGACAAATCGGTGGTTGATCAGGCCATCATTCTGTTAGCAGGACGATGGACAAAGTCCATACCATGATCATTTGTCCTTGTTCCACTGTTAAGCCGCGAGCTGTATGTGATTTTGGCCTCTTAGGGGCGCATGGCGATAGGCCCCGTTGGTTTACCCGACATTTCTAGTGGGTGGCAGAAGGAAGGCCGGGGCCCGGAACATGGAATGTTTTGACGGGGAAAGTGGTGAAGAATCCTGCTGAATTGGATCGATCTTGTGTTATTCGTGTGCTCCTTCCTACGATACTGAGCACGGACACGATCAGAAGCTGCACGGCGAGGCCGCGGCCAACAGGTCTGCAATAACACAGGGGCCGGCCGTTCAGTAATGCTACACCGACGGACAGTTACAGGGTTCTACAGGGTGAGTTTCAGCTGGCAAATCGTGATTGGATTAAGGGGAGTGAGGGGCCCCACCCACCTCAAAATCAGGGGGGCAATGTTTAGTTAGTTAGAAAGGAGCCTGTAGAAACATGTAAGACCCCGCACGTTTAGTATTTTTGGGGGCCGTTAGCAGGGACGAGGATGACATGCACAAGTCTCTGCTAAGGCATCTCTCAATTGGCGTTGTATTCTTTTTTGATAAAAAGATTTTTTTTCCAAATACGCACAAGTGTGTGTATCATCTTTTATAGAAGGGAGGGGTAAGAACCCGAACCACCATTGATGTTACAGAGTTTTAAGCGCTACAGTAACAACATCACGTAATGTACAATCCACCGTTCCACCTACAAACGCGGCGATCGGGACTACTCACTCACTACCCACCCTACCAGAAGATCGAACATGCTATCCACTTCGCCCTTCAATAAGCTCGCCTGCTGCCAAGCCTTACCTTCCGTGACGATGCGCCCAACTACCTGCTGTAGTGATGGAGCAGCGCCGTCAGACACAATTGCATTCATGTGCTTCCACAACTCCCAAAGCCCTAGGGTGAGGAGCGTCCGTATCTCCTTCGGCTTGTGGACACTCGACGTTCGCGCTACACACCAATCCTTTAGGTTGTCTTGGGCCGTTGGGGACCACTGCGGCTTCCCCAAGGCCGAGCACAGAGTTCTCCACACTGTTCTAGCGAACACGCATGCCAGAAGAATGTGATCAATGGTTTTGTCCTCCTGGTCGCGGAATGGGCAAGCATCCTGATGCGGGAGGCCGCGACTGGCAAGTCTGTCTGAAGTCCAGCATCTGTTTCGCATAGCTAGCCAGGTGAAGAAGCGGCACCGGAGAGGAGCCCGAGATCGCCAGCAAAAGTCCGCCGTCGGCGCCACCTCCCTACCAACGAACCGTGCCGCATAGGCAGACCGTACCGAAAATTGACCGTTCGTTTCCCAGGCCCAAGTAATGGCGTCGGGGACGTGCTCCTGAAGCTGGATCCCTTGTAGTCGTCGCCAAATCTCCAGATAGTCCACGAGAGCCTCATAGGCCATGTCGGGGCTGATGTCCCGAGTCCAGGAGCCAAGAGAAATGGCTTCATGTACTGTGCGCGTGCTCCTTGCTCGTTTTGAGATCCTTTCATAGATTCCAGGGGCAAACTCCTAAATTCGCAGCCCATGTAGCCAGCGATCTTCCCAAAAGAGAGTTTCCTTCCCGTTTTCAAGCGTCACCTTGGTAGCCGCTGCGACTAATGCTAGGGATTCCTTGGGGAGGACAAGCTTGAACTCCGTCCAAGGTCGATCGCTGTCCACCCGACGTAACCAGGCCTAAGGGGCCTGCATGGCAATGTTAAGCCACCTAAGGCACGGGATCCCAAGGCCTCCCGCCCATCTTGGCGTGCATACATCCTCCCAAGCTAGCGAGCAGTGCCCACCGTTAGCCTGAGCTTTGCCACACCAGAGGAAGCCTCTGATTATTTTGTTTATGGCCGCTATCGTCTTTGCCGGTAAGTCAAAGGCGAGCATCGAATGTATAGGAATCGAACAGAGCACCGATAAGGCCAGAACAAGCCTGCCACTCTTTGGCAGGGTCGCCGCCTTCCAGGTGGGCAGGCGCGCAGCCAGCTGCTCCACCAGTCCGCTAAGTTGCGCCGCTGATGGTTTCTTAAGGCCTAGGGGGAGGCCTAGATATTTGCATGGAAAGGACCCAATGCGGCACCCCAGAGCGCCTTCCACACGTGCCACCTCTTCCTGTGAGCACCTGATGGGTATGGCCGACGTTTTGTGCATGTTAACCCGGAGCCCTGATGCCACGCCATATATTTGTAAGATCCTTGTTGTCGTAACCAGGTCGAGGTCCACCGGCTTGAGGAAAATAATCACAGTCGTCCGCATAAATAGACATGCGGTGTTCACATCCCACGCGCGCCAGCGGCGCCAGCAGGCCGGAAGCGGAGGCCAACTTAAAGAGGCAATGTAGGGGCTCCATGACAATGATAAACAATATCGGCGATAGCGGTCCACCCTGACGAAGGCCACAACAGTTGAGGATCGGGGCCCCGGGCACCCCATTAACCATGATACGCGTTGTGAGGTAGATAAAAGTCCCACAATCCAGGATATCCACTTTGTGCCAAAACCCATGCGATGAAGAACTTCCAGGAGGAAAGGCCACTTCACCGTGTCGAACGCTTTGGATATGTCCAGTTTGACCATCAAAACCGACTGCTTCAAGGCATGGAGGCAGCGGGCCGTACACTGCGCAAGCATAAAGTTGTCATGAAGGAGCCGTCCCTTGACGAAAGTGCCTTGATGCTGGCCCACCAAATGTGGTAGGTCTTCGGCAAGGCGGCACGCCAACACCTTGTCAAAAAAATTCACCGCACCATGCACCAAACTCACCGGGCGGTAATCCTTTAACTCCTCGGCTCCCTCCCTCTTTGGCAACAGAGCCACTAGAGCTTTGTTAAGTGATGCTAATCCACGCATGTCCCCATGATAGAATGCCGCGAGGGCATTCATGAAGTCGTCCTTGATGATATTCCAGCACAGCGCATAGAACCGGGTCGTAAAGCCATCCGGCCCGGGTGCCTTGTCAAGAGGCATGCTTTTGATCACTTTGATTACTTCGTCAGCCGTGAACGGTTCCTCCAAGTGATGCAAGTCCATGTAGGGTAAGTCCAGTTGTGCCAGATCGATCGTGAACTGGCGACCCATGTGGAGCCGAACAATGCCCCATAATATGAGTCCACAACGTCCGCAATCCTCTCTTGGCCCGAGACCACCTCATCGTTCTGCCGGAGTGACATGATCACATTCTTCCGTTGTCGGTGCCTGGCATGGCGATGAAAGAACTCCGTATTGGCGTCTCCCTCCTTCAGATGCAACAATAACCTTGAGCGTTGCCTTGCGATCGACCATTCTAAGGAGGAGAGACCCAGGAGCTTTCTTTTTAGAAGTTTACGAAGCTCAAACTCCTCTTGGCTCAGCTGTCTAGTCTCCATGGCCACGTCAAGACATAGTATCAACTCCAGGGCAATGGCGATCTGCATACGTATATTGCCAATCCACTTGTCGTTCCACCGTTGGAGGTGCTTTACGGTGGCCCGCAACTTAGTGTTCAACACCATATAGGGGTTGCCCTCCGATGATATGGAGTGCCACGCCTCCTGCACCGTTTCCATGAAACCTGGAGCCTTGGGCCAGAAGGCTTCAAACTTGAAGTGTTTCCCATATTGGAAGTCCGCGTGCATGTCCACTAAGAGTGGGCAGTGATCCGAGACCGCAGAACTCAACGCCATTAGGAAGATGGAAGGGTATAGATCCTCCCAACAATTCGCCCCAACACGTGATCGATGCTTTCCAACGTGGCCCTAGACCTCTCGTTGGACCACGTATAGCGTCTCCCATTCAAATATATCTCCTTGAGCTCCAACCTATTCAGTTTGGATCGAAAACGGCTGATCATGCGGCGGTTAACAGAGTCATTGTTCTTATCCTCCGGGTTGACTAGGAGATTGAAGTCGCCGACCAACAACCACGGTCCAGCCAAGAGCTCCCGGACCTCCACCAATTCCCTCATGAATTCCACTTTGGCCGCATCCTCCGAGGATGGTCCATACACACCCGTTAGCCACCACATTGGTGCTCCCAAGGGCTGCACAAGGGCGGACAGCGTGTTTTCCGAACGGTGAGGATTGGACAAGGAAACCACAAGTGGATCCCAAGCTAACAAAATGCCACCGCACGTCCCAATCGCTGGGAGGTAGTAAAAACTTTCAAATTTATTACCGAGGCATTGTTTGACAACCTCAAGCGTTACAACTTTGAACTTAGTTTCTTGGAAGCACACGATGCTAGGGTCTACCGAGACCACCACTTGGAAGATAGCGTGTCGCCTCGCCGGCGAATTAAGCCCACGAACATTCCACACAAGCATTTTCATCGGTTGTTCAGCCATAAGAACAGCCCGCCAACGCCACCGGAGCAAAGGGGTGTTAAACCCTCGCTCCTTCCACCTCGTCCTGCATCGGGAGAGCCGACGGCTCCCAACCAAAGAGCGCAAGTATAGCAGCAATGTGGGTATCATTCAGCGGTTGTTCAAACAGGCGGATGTACGCCTGCAACGCCTCATCGCCGATCGTGTCTCCATCGTGGGCTAAGCAGAGCTTGCGGATGATCACTTGTTGTTGCTTACTTGCCGCTGAGCCATGTGCCCTTCTTCTTGCCAAGCGCACACTTCGCCTGGGTGTAGACAGGGCCACTTGCCTTCGCTGCCGGGTACGCTTCGTTGGGGGGGCACGAGAAGCTGGGTTTTGTAGAATGGGAGAAAGCGCCCTCTGGACTCGAGCGCAAAATGCGTCAAGGCGTGTGCAAGCAGCCAATTGGGACTCCTGCTGCGGGTGGGCCCCCTCCCCATCATGCGTCAGGGTACGAACCTCCTCAGAGAGGCTAACCAGGAAGGTGTCTAACTCATGAACTTGTCCCACACAATGCACAGTGGAAGAGGCCTCCGAGCTGTACTTGCAGTTTGACGTGGGAGGTGAGAGCTGCATGGGATCCGGTCCCTCCCCCAATCCGGACTGGTCTATGTGCACGGAATCTGCTGGTTCTGCATGCTCAGTTCCCATTTGCTGCATGTCCACTGCCCAATCCGCGTCGTCCTGTGGTGCTGCAGGAGATTGCGAGTGGCGGGCCCCCGCGGGTGTGGACAGCTGAATTGTCCCGACGCGGAACGCCAGGGCCGACCGCGCCGGATCCGAGGCAGCACGATCGCTGGCCTCCTCTTGCTACGCGTGGGATCCACGCCACCGCGGCAGCATCACCGAGGTAGGGGACCCCACCTCCACTTGGCCAACTCGGGGAGAAGCCGAGCAACGGCTGGACTCCGGACCCACACCGCTTTCGGCCAGAGCCAGCTGCTCATCCACATAGTTCACCATGCACCTGCCCGCTGATGGGGCCCCTTGTACCAACTCGAGCGCGCTTTGGGCATCATTCCCTGACCCCACCGTGACACCATCACGACCAGCAGAGCGCGCGGGCGACCGAACCACCGCCGAAATTTGAACTGGTCATGTCCTCACCGGCGGCGAAGTGTCCAACAACCTGGCAAGCGGCGCCAGCCGGTCTCCAGGATGAGCGGGAGGGTGGGCAAGCGCAGGTGCCTGCCCATGGAGACTAGCGTTGGGGCGCTGGAAGCCAAGCGGGCCGTCCGACGAATCCCCACTCTGGGGCGCATCCTCCACGTCCGGCGGCGGCGGCGGAAGATCCTGCCGCCCAACCCTGACTGGCTCAGCCTCGACGAAGATGTCCACAGGATACCACAAAGCGTCCATGCCGGCAACGGCCAGTCCCGCCCCGTGTCGAGCCGGCTCCTCCACGACGAGGATGCGCCGAGGTGGAACCCGTGCCGGATCATCAGTCCTCAACCAAACGTGGAAGCCGGCCATGTCATCCCGACGCGTAGTCCGGTCCGCCACCTTGACCACCGTGCCGAGGTCACGAAGCAGCACATCCGCCGTGCGTCTGGTCCACGCGTTCGCCGGAACACCCACCAGTAAGAGCTGCACCAGGAAAGGCATTGAAATGCCCGTCGCCCTGTCTTGCCGCAGCCATGGGCGTAGCAGCAACGAGAACTGCGGTGCGTCGGCATGACCTTTGGCCACCATCCGGTCACGCGTAGCCTTGGACCTACACAGGACGAGAAAGTCCTTCGGGAAATAGCTCTGGATGGACATGTTGAGGGGCGCGAGATCGAACTCCGCATGCAGCGTCCGTGCCGCCGCGGCGAGGTCCACCACCTGGTTTGCCGCCGAGACAGACACCACCACCGCCCGCGACAACTCCTCCTCCAGAGCGCGGATGTCGGCTGCCCTATCGAGGAAGCAGTAGTCCACCACCGGCTCGGCGACGAGGCGACGCGGAGACTCCGACACGAACGGAATAGAGAATCCCGGACCAGCCGTGCTCTGCACAGACGAAGCGGATGCAACACCGGCCACCTGCGCCCATGAGCGCCCCGGCCGGAACGCCCCAGCCGGTGGGGGGGCGAGGGGGCGGCCACGACCGGGGGGGCACGACGAGCCGAACCGCGCCCGGTGGCGGAGGGCCAGCGGGCGGCGGGGGAAGGGAACCAGACGAGGGCGGAGAGACCTGAAGACGCAGCGCAGGGGGCAGGCGCGCCGGCGGCGAGCCCAAGGGGCTCCTCGGACGGGTGCAACCGCGAGAGATGTGGTTGAGCCAACCGCAACGCACACACTTGGTCGGGTTGGTGCAGTGGCGCGAGATGTGGCCGTCGTCCTCACCACAATTGTAGCAGCGGCCATGGAGGGAAGGCGGGATGGCCGAGCGCGGGGGCCGGGAGGAGAGGAGCCCCACCGATTTGGGGAGGGAAACAGGGGAGCGGCGCTCCTTGCGGCTCCGGACTTGCTGCCAAGGGGCGCCGGGAGGATCCGCCGCTGGGGGGGAGGGGCGACGATGAGCGAACGGAGACGAGGGGTGGGGGCCGCGACCGTGGGGAGCGGCGGTGGGGAGGGCGCTCTGCCCGCGGGCATGGAGGAGCCGGAGGAGGCAGAGGTGGATCCCGAAAGCTGGACCCGACTCGCCATGGGGAAGGTGGCCGCCGGGACCGGAGTGGCCGCCGGCGCGAGCGCGGGGGCGCGGGGGCGGGGAGCGGGGAGCGGGGGAGCGGGGATGATCAGTGTACCTGCATGATATAAGAGCGTTTTTGACTTAAAAGATATTAAAATATCTTAAAATGTACTTCTTTCGTCCCATAATATAAGAGCGTTTTTGACTTAGCATAACTACAGTACACACAGTCAACTAACTCCGGATAGCGCTCGTGATATTAGTTGACTTATCAAAGGAGGAGGATCGGTTTTCCTCTTGTGTTCCTGCTCCTCCCCCTTTCGTTTTTCCCTCTAGCGTGGGCGAGCGCAGATCTGCAAGGGGTGAAGCCATGTTCTAGGATGGTGAACGTGAGCTGGGAGCTGCAGGTCTGCTGCCAACACAAAAAGGCCGTCTTCATCGAGGTACAAATAGGAAGACTATTAGTTTTCTTTAAAGAAAATCAGAGACAGAAGATTTCTGCCATCCATTAATTAAGAAAAGACAGACAGAGTTTAGCGAACAGGTGACATATTACAAAGGGGTCTTTACTCTCTCAAAATCATTATACTCAAATGTTTAGTGCCCGCAATGAGCCAAAGCTTTGTCTCCTTCTTTATCTCTTGCAAGAGGATCATGGGCAATGCAGATTTATCATGGAAGATCCTAGTATTCCTCTCATTTCAAATTGTCCAAAAAACTAGCATGGTTAAAGAGGTCATCGCTTTCTATTAGGCTTCATCTCCTTGGACATACCGTTCCACCAATGTTTACCGGATAGCTCCGTACCCCGTCTTGACGTGTCAATGCAATGAATGTCCAACTACTACTTGACCATCCACCATAGCCTCAAAGTGAACCGGTATTTGGAGAAGAGATGCGCCGCCGATTCGGCTTCTTGCTTGCAAAGAGGGAAAGTCCGCAATTTGGCCAATCCTGCATGGCCAACCGGTATGCAGTCAACACCCTGTTTTGAATGGCCAACCAAGGGAAACACTTAGAGCATCTTCAGTTGTTGGCCCCCCAGGACGCATAAAAATCGCCCCTTGAGGGTGAGCCGGAGATACAATCGGCGCTGGGGACGGTTTTGCGCCCAGTCGTCGCCCCCAGGCGCCGAAATTGGCCCACTTTTCAGCCCCATTTCGGTGAATAAAGGGCCCATATGGGCGAGAATAGGCCCATATTCGGCGTGGTTCGCCGTGGCTCGGCGTTCAATCATCAATGTAATTTTTTTCTTATAACATATTTCATCACAGAAAAATCAAATACTTCAACAAAATAGTACAACAACAAATAGTTCAATACAAATTATATAGTTCAACAAATAAAAACTCATATTTCATCATACGTCGCGCCCGGCGTCCCCCTTGAGCCTCCATAGGTGCTCAATCAGATCTTTCTGCAGTTGATGATGCACCTGTGGGTCTCGGATCTCCTGACGCATACTGAGATAGCAGTCCAGGTTGCCGGTAGCTGGTGATCAACTTCGGCTAGAGGACCCTGCCTGTAGTATGGTTCAGTGTCAAACACTAGGTCTTCTTGCTCGCTCTCGATGATCATGTTGTGCAAGATGACACAGCAAGTCATAATCTCCCACATTTGATCTTTCGACCAGGTCTGAGCGGGGTACCGGACAACAGCAAATCGAGATTGGAGCACACCAAATGCCCGCTCGACATCCTTCCTGCAAGCCTCCTGAATCTTCACAAACCAGGCGTTCTTGCCTCCTGGCACAGGGTTTGAGATCGTCTTCACAAATGTCGACCATCTCGGATAGATGCCATCAGCTAGATAATACCCCTTGTTGTAGTGCCGCCCATTGATATCGAAGTTCACCGGAGGAGAATAACCTTCAACAAGCTTGGCAAAGACAGGAGAGCACTGCAGCACGTTGATGTCATTGTGAGTTCCTGGCATACCAAAGAAGGAGTGCCAAATCCAGAGGTCCTGTGTGGCCACCGCCTCAAGTACCACACTGCAACCGCCTTTGGCGCCTTTGTACATCCCCTGCCAAGCAAATGGGCAATTCTTCCATTTCCAGTCGATGCTTCCAAGCACCATCAGATGCTCTTCTTCCTGGACGTCGGCCTCGGCTTCCTCCTCCAGCAACGCGGCGAGCGCTTCCTCGTCATCCGAGTCCATCGCCGAGGCAGGCAAATCGCCGAACACCTTGCGCCCGGTGGGCGTGCACCCGCCGCTAAACTGCCCCTCCGCGGCCGGAAACGCCAAGCTGCTGTTGGAGGGGCTGCCGCGGCGAACCTCTGCTATTTTTCCGGCGGGGAATGGCTATCTAGCGGTGAAGGGCGGCGGGCGGCGCCGGGATATAGCTAGTGGCGGCCCTCGGGCGCGGGGGGTGGAAGGCGAGTCGGGGAAGAAAATCTTGACTTTTCACTTGAGGGTGTGGGCCAGCCGCGCTTTTCCCTTGCGCCGGAGCCCCCGATCGCCCCCCAGTGCGCCGGGTTCGGCCTGCGCGCGCCGGGCGGAAAAAGAGGCCGAACCGGCGCTTTTCGTCGTCCTGGGACGCGACTGAGGCGTTTTTTTGGCGCCGGCGCCGAAAAAGTGGCCTGGGGGGCCTGTTAGAGACGCGGCTGAAGATGCTCTTAATCTTCAGGGGCGCGAGAGAGGTGGGAGGGGCAAACTTTCCGTACGGTCATGTCCATCTCCATGCGAGTTGAATCACGGAATTGTGCATGGTACGTTGAGGAAGTGGAGTACTCCCCATTGCTAGTATGCTTTCAAAATATGCCATCCTCAATGTTCTCGTTCAGGTGGATATCCTTAAGTTGCGCTGAAAGCAGCAACATTGACGCAAATGCTCCATGTGGGGGTTGGCGTGCAATACACGTTGGAAGTCAACTTCGTCTCTGATCTATGCGTGGCGAGCCTTCACATCGTTCAGTCTTGATTTCTTCTCCGACGAGGGTGGCGTAGCGGCTGGTGTTGCTTGAAGACGACAAGATAGTTGTCGACAAGCGTGGTGTCGCGCGCAGGATTTTCTTTTTTACACTGGAATTTTTATTCAGTTTACATGGCACGAGTACGTGGGACCATGTGACGTGACATACGGGGCATGAAGCATCTCCATGGGAGCCCTGCAGGTGGGGCTAGGTACGACTCTGTGGCCATTGGCTGCTGCTTGATCTTGGACGGTCGCTCTGTTCCCCTATCTCATTCACCACTACTACCGCTCAAGAGTCTCGTTTCCACTCCCTTGTCCACCACCTCGGCCGAGATCTATTTGGCGTGAGGGTATGGATCGAAGCGCCGGGTTGGAGGCGTGCAGTGGAGAAGTATACAGATGGCAACACAGTCAAGGTGGAGAGGTCGATGGAGATCCTTCCCTGCATCCCAAACGGGAAGGGGGTGATCAAGGAGGTGAGTGGGATAACCGTAGATGCAAATAAGGAGGAGATTCTCGCATGTTTGGGGGCCAGGATTTAATCCCGATGGACATTCTAATTTGGGCGGTGGAGGGAGGAGGAATGTGCAGTTCTAGTACAACGCGTTCGGCGGGCTTCATATCGACCGGGGACTTCGGAATCCGGCGATGGGTGAAGTGGTGCTTCTGTTAGAAAACAAAAAAAAAAATCATACTACAATCACAGTCCAGGAAAACTATGAAGATGCGTAAGAGGTTTAGATCAGATCGTTACCAACTTCGAGTTGCAGGAAGAAGAGTTGGTGTAGATCGCCGATGAAGTCCCTCGAACCGTTCACGAATGATCCCTTGAACCGAAAACCGAAAGCACGACATCTCTACAGATTGCAATCGTACAGGCTTCACAATCCGGCAGAGCTAATCGTCGACGGAGAATTAGAGGGAGAAGAAGAGAACCACACATGGCTTCTCTATTATGAGGATGAGAGAGATCTAGGTCTATCTCTAAATAGATCAACTCCAATTTAGAACTAGAACTAGATAACTAGAGGATGCTCCAAAGCTTGTGTGTTCAATTGTGGCCAAAACCTCTAGTATATATAGGTTGGAGAGTAGAGGGGGACGCCACAAGGGGAAGAGAGGCTCCTCCCCCTTGTGTCGGCCCTAGAGGTGGAGGAGTCCCCCTCCACCTCCAATTTGCCCCCTTCTAATTTTTCATAAAGTTAAGGGGCGCCCCACTTTGTTATTGGGCCCTAGGGCCCAATAACTGTCCACCACTTGGCCTTTGTATTATTTCTTGCCCCTTGATATTATATTAATTATAAAGCCTTTCAATCAACATTAGAATCTTTTATTATTAATTTAACATCTTCGGAAACATTTTCCACCTATATATTAATTCTCAGTATTACCCGGTAAACCCTGAAACTCTTCTGGTAAGTCCGAAACGCTTCCGATTTCTCTCGAAATTATTTCTAACATTAATGAAACTAATTCAGAAATATTTTCTCATCACTCTTACATCAATAACACTCAACATATCGTGATTCCCTTAAGCTTGTGACCCTGTAGGTTCGGTAAAACATAGACATGAAAAAAAGACCTTTCGTTCAGTGACCAATAGCGATCTCGTGTACATCCATATTGATCCCTATGAATACACGAATGGCATTCAGGTGAACCTCAATTGGTAGCGGCTTTGTTGAGTGGTGGACTTTGGCGAGGGATGGCATCCTAGCGCACGACAAGAGGAAGCTAAATAGTGCTATCATGTCGCCTTGCTTGGTCCATTTGGAAAGAGCATAATAATAGAGTCTTTGAGGATAAATCAATCCTGATTGATAGCCTAGTCAACCTCATCAAGGGTGTTGCGTTTGAGCGGTTCAAGGCTGGGGTCAAATGTTTTGAATCCCTGGCTGAGTAGCATGGGTTGTTGCTGTTTGATATGGTTGTTTGCTCTGAACATGTGGATTGCAATCACCTTTTTGCTGGTTGTTTAATCGTCGGCTTTGGCTGGAAAACTGCTCTTCCTTCTTCGGTTGCTATTCTTGCACGATAAATGGGCAAACCTCTGAACCATCCTAGTTGTTAGTTTGGTAGTGGTTGTTGGTTGCTGATGGAAGCTTTGTCTTTCTTTGTTAGTGTGATTTTTGTTGCTGGGTTCCAGGCTCCATTGTTGTTCCTTAGTTACATGTGTTTAGATGTTGAGAGTTCTTTGTTGTTCAGGTTCTCTTTTGGTCATCCAGACTATGCAGGGGTTTTCCCCTATTTATCTTCTATCTATAAATTTCACATGCAGTTCCTCTGCATGGTTCGAAAAAATCACATCGCATTTAACTGTAACATGCACAAATTTTCATGTCAAGAATTTCTTTTTGCTTGTGTATAAAACTCTCACATAGTTTTAATCGACGTACTGAATTAGTATTCTACATAATATTTAGAAACATGTATCCAATTCCGCGGCAACGCGCGAGGTATAGTTTAAATGTTTGTATCCCATGAGCTTCAAGTTTTTCGATTGAGAGTAGATTTTATTAACTCAAAATAAAACTTTTAGGGAATACAAACATAATGAGGACACACACAACATGTGCATGGCTAAGATAAAGACAATCCCACAAACACATATGCAAACAATTACGTCATACAAAGTCATCCAAGACCGAAACTCCACCAATTATAAAGTCATCCAAGAGCGAGGTGGAGGAAAAAGAAAAAGAACAACTCACAAGCAACCGTTGAGTTACAACAAAAATCATCCATACCAACCATCTCTTGTCACAAGGACAATGAGAAATATTTTCCACAACAACGCCTAGCAAGGGAATGACGCACGCCATTGTTGGACCTGACAATCGAAGGCCAGATAGTGGGGTTTCGCCCCAAAGATCAAATTCGAGTAAACACCAAGCCATGCCTTCTAGAAGGTAACGCCGCCATTGCCACGCATAACCAACTAGGGTCAGACCTAGGGTTTCACCCCGGAGCTTGAGACCATGTTCTTGAGAGATACCACCAAATCAAGGTCATAATATGATGTTGCGTCTACTTTTCACAATCCCGGCAAGTACATGCATGCACGGTCCACATGTGAGATGCAACGAAGATGTCGGATGTGGCCACCAATTTGGGCTCTGGGATGTCGTAAACATATTATGTAGTCTACAATATTTTCTCTCTGTGTATACCTAATAATTTACTAGAAACCACTATGAGGATATTTCTGAGATTTAAAGATGGACATGAAGATACATATGCTATGGTGATGTGAGTGTCACAAATTAATCCGCAGAAGCATGCAATTTTTTCTATTCTTATTCTCGTGGTTACGGGGATTGAGTTTATGTTATTTTATGGCACAGTGTATTGAGTAGAAGGAAACTAATGCAATTCCACTACAAAAATGGCTCAAATTTAGCACAGGGCATACACATTTTTCAATGACAGACACTACAACTTAACAGAAAATACTATTATTTTATATTAAGCATAATTATCATAATATATAAAATAAATAATAACTACAACAACCAGTTTTGTATAATAGCGAGTTATAAACATGTATAAAATTTTGATATAAAAGTTTCATTTATTTAGAATTGCCCAAGGGCATACATATTGCTTGAATTGTCCACAAATCATTGTTATTCGAGACAGACTAAATAATATGCATACACTATGCTAAATTCTTGATGATGAAGTCATAGATTCCCAATTCTTTATGACACCATAAACAATATAAGCCTTCGGACCTATGTATGACGGACGAGAATTTTCAGGACATGCGGCCACGCACTGCCGTTATCGCGTGCGTCCGTTCTGCGTTGCGATCGCCCAAATACTCACAGTATTAATTATTTTGAAAACGAGAATACTTTATTTATACCATCGGACTCATGAGCCAGCAAGCATTTATGATCATCGTAATACAACCTTGTCCGCTAGCGATTCAGCCCGCAGGAGCAACCGTGTTAATTGAAGTAATCAATTCATGCTGGGTGAAGTTATTCAACGCAGAGTTAGTGGGCGTATTGATGGTGCGCAGTGCCTTCTCTTATTGCTGCATGTAAGTGAACGACGTGCGGCGAGTGGGCAGTTACTTCCTTTGGAAGGCACGGTCAATTTATGCCGCTCCTTGCTGTTTGGTGGGAACCGTTCGGTGCATGAACGTGTTTCCACCTGTTTCTCATTAGGGACAAGCTAATTGCGGTTATGGCGTCCGCTCTCAAACGATATGTAGATTATCGATAGACCAGCTGCGTGAGGAAGGTAAACGTACTGAGAGATACATGCAGTTCGGCTAGCAACAAGTAGAACATAAGAAAGAAAAAATAAGGCAGACCCTACGCAGAAGGGAGTGGAGGCATGTGATTCCTCGTGTGGTGAGATGGAGGTGGTGTTGAACTAGTACGGGACATGGATGAACACATAGTTAGGCAGGCCAGGGGAGCTGGGAGGATTGGAGAAGATGAGCAGTTAGAAAGAAACGGAGGAGCGTCGTCCGGCTAGCCGTTGTGGCTAGCAGTGTGATCAACGCGCGTCTCGCTGCCGCCTGGTGCAGCTAGCCGTTGTCACTGTCGTGCAATAAATACCTCTGCGGGGCTCGCTCCCGCATGACGCAACTAGCTGTTGGCGCTACAGGCTGCCATGTGGGCCTTTATGGTGGCATACAGAGGCAAATACGAGTGCTATACGAGCTGACGTACGCTGCCCATGAGAGATTATACTTTAACTTTGTATTAAATTAGCACGAATTGCTGTGGACGGGCGGTGCAGATAACGGCCTCGCGTGGTGGCATGTCCACTCGCGATTTATCGATGTATGATCTTCTAATATTTTTTAAAAACCTTACAACCATATTAATGCCCACATTTATAATTTGGTATTCATGAAACGAAAATACAGATCCGAACTTAGCATCATGTCGCGGTTATTTCTCCCCAAAGGAGAGATAGTGCAGTCAATGTTTATGCTCAAGTAAACTGAAACAGTGTTGCAAACCAACTCAATGAAAAATATTGATACAAATATATGAAAATTTATATCAACATGTATTATGGTTAAAATAAAGGAGTTGTGTTATCGGGATTTTTTTATTGAAATATAGGTGACCAATATGGTAAGTGCAACACTGCAAATCTAGTGAGAAGAGCCGCATACATGCTTTAGCAACTATTGTGAATGACACTTCAGACGTGCATTTCCCAACGCCAAAAACACATCATGATAATACGTGATAACAATTATATTGGTATGCAGATTTGAAGACATAAACAAAAAATTATATTTACAAAAACATTGACAACCCGACTTGTTAAACTGAAACAAGTACACTGAAGCAAAGATAAATAACTTTTAAAAAACAGTAGGTTTATTAAGACTATTTACTTAAAAATGTAACCATATGTCTAATCAATGAAAGCAATGAAGTTAAAAGATGTATATAGTAATCGTCAATCTTAATTTTTTTTGTAGATAACTCGTTAAAATGGTACGACGAAATCAATAATCATCATGATGGCAATAACCTTACACTATGTCAGGGATTCAATAGATTCAACCGTGAGTTGTTCATCGTTATTCTTGATTCTCTTCTTTCGCAAGCCCCGACACATTACCTTTGGTTCTCAACTCAATCTAGAAGCAAACTCAAGCACGCCTTGGACAATAACAAGTTGCCATTCAATCAGTGCTCCTCAAAATGGTCTAAAGTACCACTTTGAACATCTCTAGCAGTTTGGCAACATATGTAGTTATCATTAAAGTTCTTTCTACATATTGTTTGTCGTGATGTATCATTATTTATTTCAGAAGATTTAGTAAATCAGACACATTTTGAACCTCCCTCCACCAACAATCTTTGTCGAACACTAAATTGGATCTCTTCACTAAGTCGTAAATAAAGTTATCTTCAACAAAACATTAAGTTTAAGAAGAAAACCTCTACAATCACTACTAGGTACTGCCATTAGTGGGCAAGGTATAATCTTGTCTCTTTCCCCTTCAATTTCTTATTTGTACAAACCAGAGTACTGATATAACCTAAACGTACCTATATTTTTTTGTAGTATTCATTTCTTATTTCCATCATTCATGCAAAGTTTTCAAGGTATTTTGGACTATCATATTAATAAAGTTCCCAGGACCACTTCCTATGTTTTAGTGTTGAGATAATCAAGAAAAATAGGTAATTTGGACTTATAGAAAAAATCCAAAAAAATATGAGTATTATTTTTTAAGCACAAGAGAGCTACTGGGTCAAGTCCCATAATAGAGGATCCGCAAGGGGTCTAGGCACCTGAAACCCTAGGGTACCTCGGCTTACCATGGGCCCGTGGATGGCCACCGACGTTCCATGGCTATAGTGCCAAAAACATAGGTCGAGCCTGAAGCACAAGGGTTTTTAGTACTAAAAAAACTTTCTCCTAAGTTGGATAAACAAGGTAATCAATCCGCAAAGCTCGACTAGAAGCTCAACGATCAAGCCTGCACTCAACAAAGAAACTATAACTTGTGTCCCAATTCTCTAGTGAGGTTGTCAATCTCTCTAGCTTTGCTGTTTACACAAGGATTAGCCATCGAGTGTTTGAAGTTGGTTAAAAGTGCATGTAATATTAAATTGCAAAATATTTAAGTGCAAGAAAACGCGGAAAATCTTTGTATTTATGAGGAAAAGTGAATTGTATCCATAAGTTCACTAGTCTATTTCTCCAAATAACATATATATGGTAAAAAAATGTTTATCAATTAAATTGCAATTATAATGGAAAACCATATATGCCATGATTACATATAGGCATGACGTCATTGTATTTGTAGACTGCTATCTAGCATGCAAATATGTCCTTAACGTATTTATAATTTGGAACTTTGAATTCCACAATCTCATCATTGACTAGTTAAACGAGAAAGCAATGTACAACAAGCTAGTTAAAGATCAACCTACAAACTTAACCCAGCTAGTTAAAGATCAACCCATTTAAAGAAAGCAATGTACATCTCAAGCTACTTAAAGATCAACCGCTTCGAACATATACAACAAGCTTTAATCAACCTACAAACTAGCAGGTCCAAGCAACTAGAATTTTCTAAGTATTCATCACGGCCTATCTCTTCTACAACCTTTTCAATCTCTCTATAGATAAAGTCTGCAAGATTATGTTAAATGCATATACCTAATTAGAACAAAGCAAGTATTTGAAGAACATAAGACAATTATAAGACAAATCTAAGTATTCAAGAAGCAAGTATTGTAAGGACATATGTAAAATGCATATATACCTAATTAGAACAAAGGGTGAGAAGCCGCCCTCGTGTGAGATGTGTCATGTGCGCCGCGGTGGCGCCGCACACAGGAGGACCGAGAGGAAACAATGATTCTAGGGTTGGGGCGCTTCAGTTCTTGGTTTTGTCTCAGCAGAAGCGTAACACGAATGCTCTAGAACTGGGCCGGGCAAAAAAATTCAAATCGGGCCAAATTATTTGGCCGAAAGGCCCCTATGTCGGGCCCTGGCGAGATGACCGAAATTTGTTTTTTGGGACGAAAATCAAAACTCTGCTTTGCAGTGGGAGATTTTGTTTTCTTGAAGCTCCAGCCCTACTTGTAGTCTTCGGTCGCTCCGCGAGCTAATCATAAGTTGGCTTTTAAGTTTATGGCCTGTATGAGATCGTTTATCATGTTGGCGAAGTAGCTTACAAGCTCGCCTTGCCTCCATCCAGCCGCATTCATCCGGCCTTCCACGTTTCACAGCTACGGAAAGTGTTGACCCCTGACTGTTAGGTACTTCCTCAGTTACCTTTCCTGATGTTCAGTTCCGGTTTCCCGAATAGGTCTTGCGGCAGCGTGTGGTTCGTCGTGACTCGGTTTCTCTAGTGCAAGTTCTGGTGAAATGGAATGATACACCAGTGGAATGGCTATGTGGGAAGACAAGGACAGCCGTAAGCGAAAATTTCCAAGAGCACTAGCTTGGGGGCAAGCCGTTTCTAAGGGAGGAGGGATTGTCAACAATCATGAGGATCAAGAGCCGCGCGAAGACGGGATTCAAACTGCTGGCAGGCCCGGACGCAAGGCTCATCTTCTCTCTTAGCTTGGTGGGCCTGAATGGGCCCAAGTGGGGCACTAGACTTAAGCAAGTGAGTTAGGCATGAGAGGGCAGGTGGCGAGAGAAGGACTAGTTTGTATTTTCAATTTGATTTGTAGAAGAAGAAGAACTCCTTCTTTCTCCCCATTCCTCTTGTAGCTCGAGAATTCATGTGTAATGGAGATTGATGCGTGATCAAGACCTGTTTTTTTTTTTGCATGGTGCGTGATCAAGACCTAACAATCCACTCCCTCCGTAAAAACACTATAAGAGCGTTTAGATCTCTTATACTTCTTTATTTATAGCAGGAGTGAAAAACTTTCCGCCATGGATCTAATGATACAAATTTGCTATTGTAAATACTGATATATTTTTTCTCAAAACTTGGTCGGGCATACAGAAGTTTGACTTCAGAAGTGATAAACTAAAGGCTGTGTTTGGTTGGACTTCTACAGCCAACTTCTGGCTTTTGGAAGCTATAAGCTAACCAAAGGGGAAAACAGAGAAGCACAATCTGTAAAAGTTACGGCTTCCCCGCAGTGTATTTTCCGAAGCAGGTGAACCCCCAACTTCAGCAATGCACTTTTAGCTGTCCCCCGAGAGTTTCAATGTATTTACCCACCTTTGCCATTCGTAAGTGGAAAACGATTGGGCCTATTCCTCCCGAGTGAGTCATCCAGCACCATAGAAGGCCACCCCTCGTAAAAAAACACATCATTCTCCCCAGTCCCCATCGACCCGAGCGGCAGCTAGGGTTCCTAGCCGCCGCCGGCGGCCCTCCATCGCCGCCTGCCCAGCCGCTGGCGCCGCCTCCCCGTCGCGACCTCCTCCCTCCTCTACTGCTCGCCGGACCTCTCCGCCTCAAGAGCCCGCGAGGACCACCGGACCAGCAAGGGGCGCCGTCCTGCACCTCCGCGCGCCCTGCCGCCGGCGACGCCTCCCGCAGCCCCGACGCGAGCTCCTACCTCCACTCTGAAAGGTAGCTGCTCCCCTTCCTCCCACTCCCCTATCCCCCCTCCCACCTCCTGTACAAGTAGAAATAGGATGGATTTATTTTGCTTTGTCATATTGTTGTCTATTGATGATGTATATTGGATGTAAATAGGATCATTCCAGACAATTCACAGTCAAATCTACAGCAATTCCCTGCTCCCTCCCCCTCTCCTTCCTCCTCACCCTCCCTGTTTAGGTTTCCTTTGAATTTTTTGCACAATTTTATTTATGTAATGTTTAATTGCTTGTATACATGATATGTACAGAAGCTGAACATGATATACCTATTTTTTTGTGTGATGTATAAGCTTGCATGACATGCCATCTAAAAAGACAGCAAACAACATTCACAAAAATTTCTTGTACATAGATATTATGTTTGCTACTTGTACATACTATTTGAGTACTTGCTGCTATTATGTAATGCATTATTCTTGATACGTGCTTTTCTCATATTGCTTTATTGAAGTATGACTGAGAAGGCGGTGTGGGATGATGCCCATCTCAAGAAACTCATTGAAATATTGAGAGAAGAGGTTGAAAAGGGGAATAGGCCATTAGGTTATTTAAACAAGAGGGGTTGGGAAAACGTTTTGGAGAAATGGGAAGCTAGAACGGGAAAGAAGTATCCCAAGGATAAATTCAAAAACAAGTGGGATGCCATAAAAAATGAGTACACTTGGTTCATGGAGTTGAAAAATGAAGCAACTGGGCTTGGATGGGATGATGCGAAGAGAACCGTTGATTGCTCTAAAGAATGGTGGGATGAACATATCAAGGTAGGACTAGCCATTTTGTTTTTCATTTGGCATGGTTCTATATGGTTGCATTATCTCACTTGTACATTAAAATCCATTTCAGAGATGCCAAGAGAGTACAGGAAAGAAATGCAATCATATGAAGTTCAAAAAACAGGGACCAAAGCACCTTGAAGATTTGCACATCATATTTGACAAAGTACATGTTACTGGGGCTAGTGCTTCTTGTGCTGGAGATATATCTTCTGATGAATCAAGTGATGATAATGCGGTTCCTTTCGAGAAGCCCGATGGTGGTGCTGAAATGAAGTTGGCATCTTCGAAGAAACCAAAACCAAGCAAGAAGCGCAAGCAACCTTCTAACGCAAATGAGGAGAAGGAAGAGAAGAGTCCATTCTTACGATTGTACAAGCAGACATGCGAGAAAATAGAAAGTGGAGTGGAGAAGATAACTTCAAGTGTTGAAGCATCATCCGCTCCTCTCACCAACCATGTTCCCACCATTTCAGAAGTAATGAAGATGGTCAAAGAATGTGGTGTGAAGGAAAAAACTGCTCTCATGCACACAACCCTCACTCTTATAGTGAAGCCCGAGTTTAGGGAAATCTTCAATGTTCTTGAAACAAAAGAAGGGAGGTTTGATTTTTTGGAGAGGGAGCATGAGAAGGAGATGTTGAAGCACGTGTAGTGAATCATATTTGTTTATGTTATAGACCTATATTTGCTTTCATTGTGGACCAAATTTGGTTATTTGTGGACCATATTTGCTTTCGTTGTGGATGTAATTGCTTTTGTCGTGGACCATATTTGCTTATGTTGGTTTACCATATTTATGTTGTGAGAAATATTTACTCCTGTTGTTTACCATATTTATGTTGTGAGAAATATGTGCTCGTGTTGTTTTACCTTATTTATGTTGTGAGAAATATGTGCTCGTGTTGTTTTACAATATTTATGTTGCGAGAAATAATTGCTCGTGTAGCCTGGTCATATTTATGTGATGCCCATGAATATTTTAATATTTTTATATTGTTATGTAGATGGATGCAAGAATGGAAGAAGTGGCCATAAAGGGACAGGAGGGAATGAAACTTCTAGCTGAACTTGCGAATCAGGCTGCTATCATGGGAAACCTAGGTAACCTCTATGTTGAGCGATACTTGAACAAAACATACAGAGTGCCTCAGCAAACAGGACTTCAATGGGTCATGGAGTGTTACGGTCGACCTAGATACTTTTATAAAATGTTTCGAATGGGCAATGATGTTTTCATGGCACTTCATGATTTGCTTGTCTCTGCATATGGTTTGACGTCAAGCACTAATGTTTCATCAATTGAGTCACTGGGCATGTTCTTATGGATTGTTGGAGGCCCTCAATCATTTGCTCAAGCTGAGAACCGTTTTGTACGATCACTTTGGACAGTTCATACAAAGTTTAAGGAAGTTTTGTTATGTTTGCGCAAGTTAGCGAAAGATAACATCAAACCTAGAGATCCTACTTTTAGGCATGAGCATGAAAAGATTAAGGAAGAGCGTTTTTGGCCTCATTTCAAAGGCGCTATTGGTGCCATAGATGGATCACATGTGCCGGTTTCAGTGCCTGCAGATGATGCGGTTAACCATAGATGTCGACATGGTTTCACATCTCAGAATGTGCTTGCAGTATGTGACTTTGACATGAGGTTTACGTTTGTGGTTGCGGGTTGGCCGGGCTGTGCACATGATACAAGGGTCTTGAATCATGCATTAGCACACTTCCCTTCATTTCCTATACCACCCAAAGGTATAATGTAGTAACTGATGTCATCATTAATTATATTCTTATGTGTGACGCTAACTTTGTGTTCTTTTTCATGGAAATACTATCTTGTCGACTCTGGGTATCCAAACCGAACGGGATACCTTGCTCCTTTTAAGGGGAGTCCATACCATCTGCCGGAATTTCGTCTTCGCCGTCATCGTCCACCTGAAGGAAAGTACGAGTTGTTTAACTTTTCACATTCATCCCTTCGAAATGTTGTTGAGCGTGCTTTCGGGGTACTCAAGCAGAAATGGTGCATCTTGAAAGGGGTCCCAAGTTTCTCACCTCGTACACAGAAGCATATCATCATTGCTTGCATGGCATTGCATAATTTCATTCGTGATAGCAAGTTGAGTGACAAAGTTTTTGATAAATGTGATGCCGATGATGAGTATGTACCTCCAGTGCTACGAAAGGAGGTGGCACCAACACAAGCGGATCCCGTTGAAGAAGAGGAGAACGAAGATAGCATGAACAATATTCGTAGTAGGATAGCTGATGCTTGTCTTGCCATGGCAAGATAAGTTAGTTATGTCGATGAAGGTTATCATCATGTGAACCATATGTGTTTTCTCTATGCTCCACGTCTTCCATAATAATATTATGGTGTATCTATCTGTTTGGATATATGAAACATCAAACCATAATCGTTAAATTGCATATGTGTTACCTATGAGTCATCTTAATTGTCATAATTTTCCTTTGCAAAATGGACGTTCAATTGCCTACCATATATGTATCACTGCTCTATGGTCAACTAGTAAATTAACATATTTCACTATGGCCTAAGGGGCATCATAGAACATTCACAGTCAAATCTACAGTTTCACAGTTGTTTCAACCAAACGGCTTCCAGCTTTTCCACAGCAGAAAGTTCACAGCAGCTTTTTCACAGCTCACACCAGCTTTTACAGAATCTGCAGCTCAACCAAACACAGCCTAATACACCTTGTATTTCGAAACGATGATGTAACAGTGTACAGACAGTGAAAAACGATGATGTAGGAGGCTTGGAGCTAGTGTTTGTATCCATGTCACGTTGCATGAATTTGGGTCACAACTGCACAGACAGAGTTGGATATAAGTATTCAAAGATTGCAGGTTTCCTTATTCTAGTCAAGAGTTAGAGTTGGCCACGCGAACAGAATCGCCTTATTCTCCTTTTGCTGTGTGTATATAAGGAGACGAGTCTCTTGTCGTTATGATCAACACCTACGTACTGCCGGCGACTCAAAAATCGCTCCCCTCGAAAAGCCTCCGGAGTCTTGTTTTCACGTACGAGTACGAGTCACGACCCGAGGCCGATCGATCCATATATGGACCCTCTCGTCGACGCCGTCGAACGGCCCGTCGACATGCAAGCCGGCCGACCTGATGATCTCGTCCCGACAGCCAAGGACGGCGACCCACTCTTCGGTCTCGGCGCCGAGACCAGCAGCGTCGACGTCGCCGCCTCCATCGCTGGCGACCTAGACGTCGCTATCGCCGTTGACGATGGTGTCCTGTCCCTGGACGTGCCAGATAGCTTCACCGGGCCTCTCGTCGACGGCGTGCAGCTCCAGGACGTCGCCGCAGATGACAACGAGGACGACAACGACGACCTCCTGTACCTCGACGGCGTGCAGCTCCAGGAGGACGTTGACAACGACGACGACCCCCTGGTCGTAGTATTGCCAGCAGTAGAAGGTGGGCCTCTCGATCTCGTTGTCATTCCCGCAGACGGCGACGAGCCGGAGAACACCGAGGCTGAGCCGGTCTATGACTATGATAAACTGCGGAGAATCGTCGCCAACTCCAAACACGGGGTCCTGCCCCTGGACACCGCCGAACACGACGGCGAGCTGATGCTCCGTGACCTCGCGGCCACCTCCAACGACGGCATCTTCCCTCTGTTGCTGCTGTGCGACATCCTCCTCCGCGTCCCGGCCAAGACCATCTGCCGCTTCCGCTGCGTGTCCACCTCCTGGAGATCCCTCCTCCGCCACCCGGACTTCCTTGCCGCCCACAGGGCCCGCCACCGCCGCCCGCTGGCCCCGCTCATCGCCGCCACCGTGCGCCTGGATCGCAGCGACGGCATGGCGATGGGCGTCAACCTCCTCGACACCTCCGGCAACGTGGTCAAGAAGATAAGGAGCCACGCCGCCGTGGACAAGAGCTCCCTGCACGGGACGTGCGCGCACGGCGAGCTGGCCTGCCTCATAGGAAGGACGGACCGGCGCCTCCGCGTGCTCGACGTGGCCACCGGCGCGGCGGCCACCTTCCCGACGCGGCCTCGCGGGGCCCTGACCTGCACGCTCGCCAGGGTGCCCTCCACGGGAGAGTACAAGGTCCTGACCATCGTCCTCAAAAGACACAAGAGACGGGGCGACGTTTGGTACCACCAGGTCGCCATGGTCCTAACCCTGGGAAGCCATGGCGGCGGCAAGTGGAGGGGCAGAGGAAGCCCTCAGGTGATGGTGCGGCGGCGGCACAGCGACGTGGCCGTCGTCAGGGGCGTCGCCTACTTCTCCATGGAGTCGTGCCTGCACGGTCACCAGCCAGAGGAGCACGTGATCGCGGGGTTCGACCTCGAGACCGAGCAATGGCAGCCGGATCCCTGGTACGGCCCCCCGGTACGTGACGCCGACGCCGTCGACCACGCCGACAGGAGCCTGGCGGAGGTCAACGGCTTCCTGGTGGCGGCCCACCGCGACAGAGACGCATGTACCATCAAGCTGTGGTTCTGGATGAACGTTGAGATGGAGACTCGTAAATGGTTCCCGCTGTACAAGATCCCCATGACAGGTCTCAGCTTCGAGAAGCCATTGCGGGTGCTGGACGACGGCATGATCGTCGTCTGGTCGTCGGTGCATGGGTCCCGCGACGGTGTGCCGCAGATATATGACCCGAGCACGGAGACGTTGACGCAAGGGGCGGTGACGGCCAACTGCTACGCCGTCGGCGCCTACACCGGATGCGTGCTGCGTGTTGGGGATCCTCGCAGACACAAGACGCTGGAATTGCTGGCTGCAGGGAGTTCAGGCGGTTTGAGCAGGACGATCGAGTATGGTTATGGCAGGTGCCGCCGTAAAAAGGCGGCAATCATCCAGAGCATTGCAGCTACTGTGTTTTAATCAGTTTCAAAATATAGGACAGTCGGGTGTTTATTGGCAGGTCTTTTTTTTTTACATGTACGTATTAGTCCAGTAAAAAAAAATTAGTTGAGCTATTACCTTAGTTTTTTCTTTTGAGGAACCTATTATTTGAGTTGGTTGCAATAGAACACAGTTTTTAAGAATATAAGTACGGAATTGCTAATTTTCATGCGGATGAAGAACAAGTGGCTTTCATCCGTTTCATGAGCAGTGTGATCTAAGCCCCAAGATTCATGATTTCTTTTTTTCATTCAATCTGGGCCCGCTTAAATTTTCCTTGTGACCCGTTACGCTCCGCCCGCGTCTGTCTTTATTCTTTTCTTTTTGAAATTTTGATTTGGGTATTGTAAGAATTTATTCGAAAGAAAAAAAGCTAAATTTTTCCCCTAAAAAAGAAAATGGGAAAGTTTTACCTTTCCCCTAAGGTGTATTTGTTTTTTTAGAAGTCAAACGAGTGCATGTTTGACCGAGTTTTTAGAAAAATAGATATCCATATCCACAATATGAAATTTATATCATTCGATCCATCATGAAAAGTAGTTCCATATTTTATCTATTATTACTAGTGTTGTTATTTTATTCTATAATCTTGGTCAAACATTCAAATTGGTTGACTTGCACGGAAATCACTACACCTTATATTCTGGAACGGAGGGAGAATATCGTCGCGCTTTGGAACTGAAACCCTCCTAACCACCTAAGAGAAAGGGAAAAGTTAACTGGCGACCGTCCACTAGCAGTCAGGTTCCAGAGAACCCTTCTTATTATCTTTTTTATTAGCTTTCGCCCTAGGCAATCTCTTTGCTTGCTGACATAAACTTTCGACATAGATCAAGTTGTTTTTTAGGAGTTTTACCTCTTCTTACTTCTTGACATCAGAAAGACAAGCGCTTACCTCCTTCCTAGCAACCTACATATCTGTCTGCTCAAAGCACATTCAGAGTATAGTTGACAATTCCTCCTTTACGTATCTCAGCCAAAGCCTACTTTATTCTCTGCAAGCTAGGTAGTTAAGGAATTAAGTAATCCCTGCCACTGATATGGCCGCACAGATGTTAGCGCAAATCCGACACCATGTCAGCTCTATGAAAGAGGTCGTTGTAGCCCATATCGTGGTGAACATCCTTTTACTTTTTTCTTCAAAAAAGGCGCAGATTGGGGAATCGAGTTATTTTGTTTTAAATTTGTTTTTCCATTTGCAAAAAATCCCAAAATCGTGAAAATTGCCAATGTTTGGATAGTTCAAAAATCCCTATATTTTGTAGAGGTGATTGTTTTTCAAAATTCGGCAAGTGCATTTTTATTATATGTAGCATGGCAATTTTTCCATGTTTTAGAGTGCCCCCATGGCAGTTTTTAATTAGAGCATTGCATTTAAATAATTATTTACATGACATTTGTATTATTAAAAGGATTGCAGTTTTATTTTTGAAGAGCATGGCATTTAATATTAGCAACAATGGTAGTTTTTATATTTTTTCAAAAAGATGACATTTTTATGACTAAGAGCATGGAATTTTTAATTATTAACAGGTGGCAGTTTCATTTTTGAGAGAATGCCATTTTTGTTATTGTTGACATGGCATTTTTGTTTGTAAATAGGATGACATTTTTATTGTCAATAGGATGACATTTATAATGTTGAGACGATAGCATTTTTTATTTTTAATTGCATGGCAGCTTTTCTGGGCTTATCCAGATAAAATATTTTAGTGGATGGCAGTTTTATAAAGTTTCAACGCATTTTTTTCAAAGCATGCCATTTCAATAAAATTTGCGCGCATTTTCTAATTCATGTCATTTTTTTATATCAAAATGGCAGTTTTTATTTTTATCTGGAGGATGGCAGTTTTTAAGCTTGGCATGGCAAAAAAAAGCAGATCACTCAAACTATTTTTTGTTTTAAACCTGTATTTTTTTTAGGGAGGGGGGGGGGGGGGGGGGGGGGGGTAAAGCTGTAATGTGGCAATTTTAAACAAGAAAAACACTTTAACTGGGCCTTTTGGGTCTGGGGGTCGCGCTAGGCTGGGCCTGGCTGCTGGCGAAAGAGCAAAAACGGTCGCTGGGAGGCACCCCCCTGGCGATCGAACGCCAGATATTGGCGTCGAAAAAAAAAAACCTTCCGGCCGATGGATCTCCTCTCCGCCGCGTACGGCGCCACCTCCGACGACGACGCCGACGCCGCCCCGGCTCCCAGCTGGCCCGCCACGGCCCTCCCCTCGGCCGCCCCGCCTCCCCCGAAGCGGCCGCGGTGGGAGTCTCCCCCGTACCCTGGGTACCCACCACCTCCTCCCCTCCCCGCCTCGCGACCGGCCCCACCCCAAGCCGCGCCGCCGCCGCTGGCTGGCAGAAGGTACGTCTCCAAGAGGGAACGCGCCCTCCTGGCGGCATCCCAGCCTCCCGTGGGCTCCGCGGCACCGCTTCCTCCGCCGGAGTTCGACTCCCCAGGTGAGGACACCCTTGACCCCCTTCTGGCAGGCACTGCACAAGTTGGATAAGACATTCCGAGTTCCTGGTTGCGGTTAGATTGGCAACATTGATGTCCGTATAGCGAATATGCATTGTGACCAACAACATTGATGTCAGAAATTTTTACACTGCTCAAGTGAGATTCTCGTGTCATCCATGTCAAGATAAAATTGAGCTGTCATTCGTCAGTAGCATAATGCAAAATTTAGTATCGACCCGATCTTGTCTATTTACATACCGGTAGTTAATGGTTGAACTTGAAACTGTGTGAGGAATTGTGGAGAATTATTGTGTAAATGTGAATTAAAGGCTCTGAATTGTTAGCTGCTGTGCAAGAAAACCGAAGCCCTGTTTTGTCCCTTGTAGTGATATTTTGCTCATATGAAGCATTGGTGATGACTCAGTGAATTGCGAGTGATGCAAGTGTTATCTTAGTTTTTCCTTTTCTTGCTTCTTAAACACCATTTATGTTCCTTGCTCATGTGCTCTGTGCTTCTTATTGCAGTTGTTCGATCTTTTGCTGATTCAAATGTTCGAGCTGATATTTTGCATTATTTACGGTGCCAACCAAAGCCTGGATCCAACAACAGTTCACCTTTCAAGCTCTCAGTGTCTTTGATGGGTCACACTAAAGCAGTCAATTGTGTGGATTGGTCACCGAGCCATGGTATGTAGGTATTCTCTGTACTTTGATTTCACTTTTCGCATTGACTTATATTGACCAAATTATAAGTAACACCTCTTATAAATGATGAGGTGTGGGGCGTTCTCTAGGATTATGCGTTACATGTTTAAAACAAATGTAGGATTCTAGCCTTTGGTTTTTGATTCACAATAAATTGTTGTATTATGACAAACTGGTCTTCTAACATGAAAAGAGGATGGTATATTAACTTGTGAAGAAAGGACTGGAAACAGCCTCTTACAGAAATGTAGGGAAAGGCTGCGTACAATAGACCCAAGTGGTCGGACCCTTCCCCGGACCCTGCGCAAGCGGGAGCTACATGCACCGGGCTGCCCTTTTTAAGAAAGGACATGCAATACATGTCCTCATTATAATGACAGCAGTTGTAAAGTTAAGGATATGATGAACCTGGCAAAGTATTATCTTACATATGAAATGTTATATCACTATTATTACATTCTCTTAACCCACAAGTAAGAAGTCGGATAATGTTCTATTATACATGGGAACAAAGTTGGAAAGTATTCGGTTATTCAGATAGTTGAAGTGTATATCTTGATGCTGTGTTGCTCAATTCGATAGATATATTGAGATTCTTTGGTATGTCATACTATCATGTTCCACTCTTAACTACTGCTACCAAGTGTGATGCATGAGATGACTTGATGGTAATTTTGTAATTTACATATTGATGTACACAGTTTCAGGATAATCCTGTTCTCTGTTTGTATTCTATTCAATTAGAACATTATTGCCAGCAGATACTCACCAAGAAGCAAATTCACAGGACATCTTCTTGCTTCTGCTGGAATGGATCATACAGTCCGCGTATGGAACGTTTGGAACAGAGGGGATACTACTGCTCGAGTTTTAAAACATCATACTGCTGCTGTAAAGGATGTGAAGTGGTCCCATCATCGGCCCTTCTTACTTTCTGGCGGGTTTGATTGTTCCTCACGACTAGTTGACGCTGAGGAGGGAAAAGAAATCAGGGTATTCAAGGAGGATCAACCAGTGGAGGTCGTCAAGTTCAATCCAAGCAACTCAAATCTCTTCCTGTCTGGTGGGTCCAAGGGTTCTCTTAGACTCTGGGATATTCGAACTGGCTTAGCAACTAAAGAGTTCAACAGAAGTCTTGGCACCATCCTTGATCTTGAATTCAGTGCTGATGGGAAGCAGTTTATCTCTTCAACTGACACAACCAGAAGCAATGTTAGTGAGAACACTATAATAGTATGGGATACATTACGAGAAGTTCCTCTATCTAACCAGGTAACGTATTCTAAAACTATTTATTTGTTTGACCTAGCATAGTATTTTTTTACTTTCAGTACCTCATGATATTATCCCAATTTGTATTCACATATTCAAGTGAGGTATATTTTGAAGATTGAAATAAAGTAGACACAATGCTTATTTAAGATGCTTGTTATTTTCTTATATTTTCCTCTATCTGACTCGCCAAGTTATTTTCACTTGTATAGCTCATTTCTGTCAAGTATAACTGCAAATTTAGAGTCTTGAGCATATATAATTAGAGAAGAAAAACATGTCCATTGCCTTGAATATACTATGGTACTAATAGAACTTGATTAATTGATAGCAACATATTTCCTTGAATATACTATGATAGTGATGCAGTAGTATAGTACATTGAAATACGAAGTTAACAGTGCATATGTGGTTGACAAATTGGTCCATGAGTGTTGAATACCATTGAACATACCCATTTTCGAAAATGTTAATATGCATCGAGATTCTTTCTGATTTTGTTTAGTACTCCATAGCGAAAACAGGTCCAACTTGTTACCACATTCCTGCATTTGCTTGCTCCATTAGTACATATGTATGTCTTGTTAAGTCCTTTACCCAAAATTTTAGTATTCTACATGTAGCACTGTGGAACAAAGACAAAATCTTGATTTATTAATATGGCCACCAATCATCATGCTATATTGCTACTTGTTGTGAAGAGGAGTGAAGAAAACGATGAGTCTTGGGCTGATAATTAGTATGCTAAATGATAACTTGAGCTTGCTCTTCTAAAAAAAATCTAGTGCCTGTGCTTGTGGGCTCAGGGTGAGTGGGTGACCCCTCTGAGCTGCAGATTGTTTTGGCCTTTTGAGATGACCAAGATTTGATTGAACTTAACTGATGTGCTCTGACTTGAACTGAACTCATGGACTACCTAACCTAATCTATGTACTCTTTTTTGAAGATCAGTGATCCAGTCTATGTACTCTATAACATGTATTCCTATATTTCAATGTGTTTGACATGGATACTTTAAAATTAACGCTTCTCTAATCTAATGCCTACTGAGTTGCCACAGCTGCACGGTAGTCCTCTCCACTGACCTTCTTTTCAGTTTGGAGCTGATAACTGTGCTCTGCTTACTAATGTGCCCATTACAGTTTTTTCTGTGTTCACTAAAAGTTTTTGTTTCATGTTGATTTCTGCAACAACAAAAAAAAAGAACTGGGTCTGAATAATCATACTGGGACTTGACAAAAATCCCACTTTGTATCACAGGTTTATACAGAAGCATTCACCTGTCCCTGTGTGAGATACCACCCATACGAAGCTTCTTTTGTCGCGCAATCCAACGGCAACTACATTGCGATTTTCTCAGCAAGGCCGCCATTCAAGCTAAACAGGTATAGGCGGTTTGAAGGACATGGAGTGTGGGGCTTCCCGATAAAGTGCAGTTTTTCCTTGAGCGGGAGGGAACTTGCGTCCGGTTCATCCGATGGCTGCATCTATTTCTATGACTATAAATCCTCGAGGTTTCTGAGGAAGATTGAAGCCTTCAAAGAAGCGTGCACTTGTGTTGCATACCACCCTGTACTCCCTAATGTGATCGCTGCATGTGGCTGGACTGGTGAAATATCTGTTTTCGAATGAAGAGCACTGATCCTTGCAGTGTTCTCCTGGATTTCTAACTGCAGATTCAGGTTGACCTATCACTACAAGCTTGGCCTGCCTTGTGTTTGGGCAATCTCGGTCATCATTATTTGCAGTGGGAGTTGGGAGTTGGCTACTGAATCAGCAGAATATGTTTGAAGGTGCAGGTGGTGCGGCTTACATTTTGTATCCACGGAAGCTTTGTTGATGGAGTAGGATGATTGAATCGAAGGTAAAATGCACATGCAGTATTTTAACTTGTTGAACGCGCTCAGTTTAGTCCTCTCAAACTAGTACATGTTTGGTTCCTTGTTTAACTCTGCAGGAGGTGCAGCGGCGGTCTGGCAATTGCTGCAAGGTGCCTCTGTCCCCATATTGTGCTCCTTGATGCTGGGATTTTCGAGCCGCGCCATGCCAAATATCCCCTCTGCAGGTAGCGTGTTCTTGGATTTGTTCTCTTGTGTCTTTGTGCTAAATCAATCGATCAGTTGGACATGAGTAAACAGTTGCCACCAACAACTCATGAGCTGAAGAAAACACAATCATTGACAAAACATCGCCGGGGACTGCAATTGACTGATTAAATAGTTTCACAAACTCGATTTCCTCATCAGAAACTTGGACATAGCAGTCAAGGAGATGCGGAGGGTGAATTATAACTGTAGCATGGAGGTCCCTCATGGACAGACAGACCATCTTATTGAAT